>NC_138203.1:279946850-280546850 GCF_964194415.1 Vipera berus
CTGATTTTGGCAACAAGGTGAATGGTTTCTCCTCCTTTTAGGATGTGGTGACCTTTGAAGACGTGGCCGTATATTTCAGTGAAGAGGAGTTGGCGCTGCTGGATCTGGACCAAAGGGCCCTCCATAGGGAAGTGATGGAGGAGAATTTTTGCAATGTGGTCTCCTTGGGTAAGATTCTCCCTTATTTGTCTCTGTCTGTTAATGTTTATAGTTGTTGTGATTCAGGGTCAGCCTGTGGGTTCGGCAGTTGGGTCGGACGACTCAGAGGAGGAGGGGGGTGTTGAAGACCTTGCTGAGGGGGTTGAAGATCTTGCTGATGAGAGCCCTCAGCCAGGCCCCTCCCACTTGGTCACCACGGAGACCCAGCTGTGTGAGCCTGACAGCGTGGATGAAGATGACCCACAGCTGGCCCTGTTCAAGGACGCCCGACGCAGGAGGCAGTCAATTAGGAGTAAACAGAGGAAGGCAATGGGGCTTCTCGGAAGGAGGCAGAGAGAATCCACGCCCTGAACTCTATATAAGGGGAATGTCTGGGAGGGCTGGTTTGCTGAAGGCAACCGCTCGGATGGTTCATGTTTCTTAAAGCTCCTGTTTCTTGGTTTGTGTCTTGTTTGTTTTTGTAGCTATAAATTTGGCAGGTGTATTCCAGCCTCTTGCCGGTTGTAAAGGGGTTGTCCCTGCCTTTTCTGCAGGGCCGGTAGCAGGCTGGTACAGAACAATAGTTGTTAAGAGTATCGTGAACCAGAGTTCCCCAAACTTTCCGGCTTTGCCCACCAATGCGGGGGGGGGGGAAGGGGAGCGGTGCGTGAGCAGCTGGCAAGTGGGGATGTGCGCGCCCACCCACCTGTCAACGCTGCTAACATCAGATGTTTTTGCATTGACAACAGATGGAAATGTAGTCAATTTTTTCTTTTCGCTTTCACAGTTAGATGTTGCTGGGGAGAGGGGAAATGTGAATGAGAGTCCAGCTAGACATAACAACACTAAAACCTAGCGTGAGAATCAAGGTTGTTGAAATCAGAGATGATAAAGAATTGGCGGGCTGGAGAGCTGGAGAGGAAGCCCGCACTTCAAGCGAATTGTGATTTACGACTGTAAATTGAAGGAGGGAATTGTGCTTCGATACTATGTGCCAAGGGGAGGGGAATTCAGTTTTGGCTTCGATTATGTCAGTGCCGATGCTATGCTACTCAAACAAAGATTCTTTAAGGTAAACAATGCCTTGAAGTTCTTTGAAGAGTTTCATCGGTCCGAACCATGACACCGCCACTTCTGTGGCCTGGTTCCGAACGGCTCACAGTCCAGTAATGGACCAAAGCCTGGGGATTGGGGACCTCTGCCATAAACTATCTTGAGAAATTGTTACAGGAAAGCATTAGATACCATTGTGGGCAATTCCAAAACACGCAATAGAAAATATACATGCTGGCTTCAAACATGATTTGACTACGTACAAGGAGATTCTCAGTTTGGAAAGAAATGTTTGGTGTTTGAAATCATATAGCCTCTTGCGAGAAGAGAAGGTTGTTCAAAATTGGTTTCAATATACTCAGTTACGGGCCAGGTGGAAAGAAGACCAGAAAAATGGATTTACAATGACTGATGAAAATTTGATAAAGCAAATTAGGAATCAGGGATCAGCACATATCAAACGGATATATCTTGCATTGATAGAGATCGACTCAGAAACAGAGCTTGTTAAGGATTGTATGATAAAATGGGCCCAAAATATCCAGGAAGCCATCACAATGGACACGTGGGAAAAGATATGGGTGAGGAACGTAAAATTTACACAAGCTCAAAATTTAAGAGAGAATTTTTACAAAATGTTTTATAGATGGCATTTAGATCCCAAAAAGCTTGCAAGTATGTATCCGAATTATCAGCCTAAATGTTGGAGGTGCGGTGATGAAGATGCAACATATTTTCACATATGGTGGACTTGTAAAAAGGTTAAGGCTTTTTGGATAAAAGTCTGGTGGAATATGCAGAAGATTTTTAAACAGAGGTTAAAGTTTTGTCCGCAATTTTTTTTGTTGGGAATAATTACAGATGCCACAGTTGTGGACACCAAGTTGATGTTGAATTTAATTACGGCGGCAAGACTTTTGATAGGCCAATACTGGAAGAAAGAGGAATTGCCGACCATAGAGGAGTGGACTTTAAAGGTTTCCGACCTGGCAGAGATGGCGAAGATTTCGGCCTATTTGAAAGATCATTCGCAAGAACGCTATATTATGGAATGGAGAAAATGGATTGATTTTATCCAGAACAAGTATAGGGTTAAGAAGTTTTACGTAGCATTTGAATAAGTCTTCTTTCGTTGTTTTTTTCTTTTGTTATCTTAGTTTTTTTTTTATACATACTCAATATTATTATTATTTGTTTCATCTTATATAAGCCAGAGAGTGATGGATTTTAGAGTTTATAATTGTTAGCATATGTTTGTTTATGATTGCTTTTTATATATATACCTTGTATTTAGCTCTGGGAAGTCGGGGGGGGGGGGAGGGGGGGAGGGGGGGAGGTAGGGAGGGGGGAGGAGGGAGGGGGAAGGGGGGATTCTTAAAGGAAAACTGTATTTTAAAACTCTTCAATAAAAAAAAAAGGAAAGCATTTACAGTCTGTTACTAAATCGATCATTATCAAGGCAGTAAAATTTGAAACCCAAAGACGCTTGCTCCTTGGGAGGAAAACTATGGCCAATCTAGACAGCACATAGGTATGCCTCAGTGTATGACCACAACTGGGCCCCCAAATTTCTGT
The DNA here is from genome assembly GCF_964194415.1 of Vipera berus. Taxonomy (NCBI): domain Eukaryota; kingdom Metazoa; phylum Chordata; class Lepidosauria; order Squamata; family Viperidae; genus Vipera; species Vipera berus. Next base: position 279,949,617 of record NC_138203.1, read on the forward strand.
TTCTAAGCAAGACAGTTGTTCAGGAAGCTTTGCCCTATTACAACCTTTCTTGTGACAGTTAGTTATAAGTGTTAAGTGAATCCCTGCACTTGTTATATTAGTAACACACTTGTTAAGTGAAGTCTGGCTTCCCCATTGACTTAAAGCAGGGCTTTTCAACCTTTTCACCCATTGTATCACTTTTAGGATATGGCATCATCTGAGTACCACCAGTCGCCTAGCAAGGTGTCAAAAACGTGATGACAAAAAAAAAAGGAAAAAAGTGATGAAGTACAGGTAGTCCTCAACTTACAACAGTTCGCTTAGTGACTGTTTGAAGTTACAATGGCACTGAAAAAAGTGCCCCCCAAGCCACCTGCCTGCCTGCCCGGTGACTCTCTTCCTCCTGTCTGAGGTTTTCATTGTTGTGAGCATTTCAGTTGAGGATTGGCAGCGGGGGTGGAGTGGGGGGGTGTTTGGTTTTTATTCCTCCCATCTGCTGGGTGGTTGCAGCAAGTTTTGGTCACTTCCCATGACCCTGGGACACTGTGGCCATCATAGATATGAATCAGTTGCCAAGCATCTGAATGTAAATCACAAGACCCTGGAGATGCTGCAACATTCCAGCTGATCGGTGGTTATTCTGGGTTCAGAAGTGCCAGGATCAGCGCTGAGCTCCAGCTGGAGCCTGGCGCTAATCCTGGCGCTTCTGCTGAGCCCTGATAGCCCCGAAGAAGCGCTGATCCTGACGCTTCCGCTGAGCCCCGGCAGCTCTGCAGCTCCAGCCATCTCTCGCGCAGGCTTGTGCGATGCTGCCACCGGTTCAGCTCATTCCCCTCCCCCGCTACCACTTTTCTAGGATGGTCGCATACCACCTGCCAGGTGCCAATGTACCACAGGTGGTACCTATACCACTGGTTGAAAAGCCCTGACTTAAAGGTTGGAAAAGATGATCACATGGTCCCCGGGTGACTGCAACCACCATAAATACACACTGGTTGCCAAGGGTCCAAATTTTGATCACCTGACCATGGGGATGCTGTTAATGGTCATAAATGAGAAAAAGAGCCATAACTCACTTTTTCCCCCAATGCTAAACAAACTGTTGTTCAGTCAAGGACTAGGTAAAAGGTAAAGGTGCTAGTTGTTTCTGACTCTAGTGGCCGGTGCTCATTTCCGTTTCAAAGCCGAAGAGCCAGCGCTTGTCCGAGGACATCTCCGTGGTCATGTGGCCGGCATGACTAGATGCCAAAGGTGCACGGAACGCTGTTACCTTCCCACCGTAGTGGTCCCTATTTTTCTACTTGCATTTTTACGTGCGTTCAAACTGCTAGGTTGGCAGAAGCTGGGACGAGTAACAGGCGCTCACTCTGTTACGCAGCACTCGGGATTTGACCCGCCAAACTGCCGACCTTCTGATCGACAAGCTCAGCATCCTAACCCACTGAGCCACCGCTACCTGTATTAAAAAAGCAGAAACGTCACCTTGCCAACAAAAGTCTGTATAATCCAAGCTATGGTCTTTTCAGTAGTAATGTATAACCTGTGAGACTTGGACCACAAGGAAGACTGAGCATCAAAGAAGCGATGCTTTTGAATTGTGGTGTTGAGAGAAAACCGTGAGAGATCGAATCTGAAAGGAAATCAACCCTGACTGTTCTTTGAAGTTGAAGTTCAAATACTTTGGCCATCTGATGAGAAAACTCCATGGAAAAGACCCTGACGCTGGGAAAAAGTTAGAAGGCAAAAGGAGAAGAGGTCGGCAGAGGAGGAGATGGCTAGATAGGGTCAGCGATGCAACGAACATGAATTTGGGCAAACTCTGTGAGAAGTGAAGGACATGGGACCTGGTGTGCTACGGTCAATGCTTTTTTTGTAAAAGAAAAAGGTGCCGGAACTCACACTTGTCATACAACCCACCTTGCCTACCATACAAGGTTCCATCCAAAAAAGGTGCCGGAACTCCGTTCTGAGCATTCTATGACAAAAAAAGCCCTGGCTACGGTCCATGGGGTTGTGACTGAACAACAAAAGTTTGAGAGCAGTTCAATATTAAATATTGGCAGGGTCCTTTTGTTCCCAGTTTTCTTACCACTTAAAAGCAGGGGTCCCCAACCTGTGGGCTGTGGCCCAGTACTGGGCCGCAGCCTATCGGCCACCAGGCCACATGAGAGACTGGCCAGTGCACGCTCATGCACAGCTCCACTCGCGCAAGTATTGCCACATCACAGGTGTTCGTGGCCCCACTCGCACGAACATTGCCATGAGCATTGTGGGTGTTCGCAGTCCCACTCACCCAAGTGTTGTGAGTGCTCACGGTCCCACTCGCGCTGGCAACAGGTGTTCATGTGCGCGCACCCCTCCACACACACAAAACCATCCCTGCTCCAGGCTGCCAACCCTGAAAGGTTGGGGAATTCTGCCTTAAAGCACAAATATATGAAGCAGAGGGCACTTGTCTTCTGAGACAACATGAGCTCCTTTTGATACCTTGGTGTTTGGCTCCATCTTAGCCACCCAAAGTCACTTGACAGCGAGATGGGTGGTGTATACATTAAAATGAAGGAATGAATGAATAAATGAATGAATAAGTAAGTAAATAAATATCTTCCTTGGATTTGGACCCTAATCCTCTCTTTCCCTTTTCTACCAGGTGACAGGAGAATCGGGATCATGAAGGAGGAGAGGGAGCCAGGATCATTTGGGGTGTCCTTGAACAGATCCAGGTGCAACGAGGAAGAACAGTGGAGAAGGAACAAATTCGTAATGGGCCAGCATAATCACCTCCAGGAGCTCCTAGTGCAAACAAAGGAGAAACTATTTAATGCTCCACCACGTACGCAGAATTCCGCTCAGAGCACAAACTTCAATCCCAGTGAAAAAATCAGCACGGATGGGAAGCCCTATAAATGTTTTGAGTGTGGGAAGAGTTTCAGTAAGAAGGGAGTCCTTACAGCACATCAAAGAATTCACACAGGGCTGAGGCCTTTCAACTGCTTGCGGTGTGGAAAGAGCTTCCGAAAAAATGTGAACCTCACCCAACAGCAAGGGGAGAGGACGTATACGTGTTTGAGCTGTGGTATGTATTATCATCCTCGGCATATCCTTGGTGGAAAGTTAAGCTCTCAACCCAAGATATGTATGGGAGAGAAACCTTGTCAATGTCTGGAATGTGGAAAAGCCTTCTTGAAAAAAGGGGACCTGACTCGACATCGAAGGATTCACACAGGGGAAAACCCATGTTGTTGCTCAGAATGCGGGAAGAGCTTTGCGCTTAGGACGAGTCTGATTTCCCACCAAAGGACTCACACAGGCGAGCAACTGTATAAATGCCTGGAGTGTGGAAAGAGCTACTCCAGAAGGACGAACCTGATTGCTCATCAGAGGATGCACACGGGAGAACAACCCTACAATTGTGTAGAGTGCGGGAAGAATTATTCTCGAAGGACCAGTCTTACGGTGCATCAGAGACTTCACACAGGGGAGAAGCCATATCAATGCCTAGAGTGTGGGAAGAGGTATTCTCGCAGAACCAATCTGATCGCCCATCAGAGGATCCACACTGGGGAGAAACCATATCATTGCTTGGAGTGTGGAAAGGCTTTCCGGAGGAACTGGAATCTTGTCAGACATCAGAGGATCCACTCCGGGGAGACGCCATATTCTTGCTCAGAATGCGGCATGGAATTTCGCTCTGTGGTCAACCTTCGGAATCACCAGAGATTTCATACAGGGGAACAGCCATATAAATGCCTCGAGTGTGGGAAAAAATATTGCACTAAAGGGAGCCTGATGACACATCAGAAAATGCACAGAGGGGGGAAGCCGTATCAGTGTGTGGAATGTGGAAAGGGTTTTCTGAAAAACGGGGATTTCAAGAGACATCAAAGAATTCATGCAGGCGAGAAAACTTACCAATGCTCAGAGTGCGGAATGAGCTTCGGAATGAGAGCCAGCTTGAATTCCCACCTAAGGGCTCACTTAGGAGACCAACCATATAAATGCTCGGAGTGCGGGAAAAGCTATTCTAGACGGACGAACCTTACCGCACATCAGCGGATTCACACGGGGGAGCAACCCTATAAATGCCTGGAGTGCGGGAAGAGCTACTCCCAAAGGGCGAACCTCATTGTGCATCAGAGAATCCACACGGGGAAAAACCCTGTGTATGCCTGGAATGTGGGAAGGGGTTCAGGAAAAATGGGGATCTGACGGTCCATCAGAGAATCCACACAGGAGAGATGCCATATTCCTGCGCTGACTGTGGAATGAAGTTTCGTCGCAGAATTAACCTGAAGGATCATCAGAAATTTCATACTGAAGAGCAGCCGTATAAGTGCTTGGAGTGTGGGAAGAACTACTCAAGCAGCGGCGGTCTAGCATCTCATCAAAAAATCCACCAAGGCGACAAACCGTACAAATGTCCGGTATGCAAAAAGAGTTTCTGGAGGATCAGGGACTGCAACAACCATCAAAGGATTCATATAGGCGAGAAACCCTATCAATGCTTAGAGTGTGAAAAGAGCTTCCATTTTATCAGCACCCTGACTTCCCACCAGCGAATTCACACAGGGGATCAACCGTATAAATGCTTGGAGTGTGGGAAGGTTTACTCCAGTCAGGCAAATCTAACATTGCATCAAAGGAGTCATACAGGACAGAGATCCTACAGAGACATGGATGTATGCTAAAAACGTCCAGACAAAATGGGTCCTTCTTAGGTATCAGAGCTCAGCGGATCACATGCTGGCAGAGTAGCAGGAGCTTCTATAGGCAGTCTTTGGCCTACAACCGGTTGCTTAGCAACCGTTCAAAGTTATGATGTACCTCCCTGGGAGTATTTACGATCTGATTCCAAAGTTCCAATGGTCGCTCTTCCTGTGGTCACATGACCACATATTGGTTGCTCGGCAACGGGCCTACATTTACAGCTATTTGTAACATGCTGCAGACCCAAGACTGCAAGTTTTACTTTTGGTTTTCGACAAACCATTGATTCGCTGAATGATTGGGACGAAAGAGATTGTAAAATTGGCTCGGTTGCGTGGGTGACCCAATTTATGTCTGTCATCATTTATGGTCGCAAGCTGAGGACTACCTGTATTTCAACAAAACACTTACCGATGCATCCGTCTACAAAGGAATGGTGTCAAAAATAACAAGTTGGCGGTCTCAACCACACCTACATAACACGCCCCCTCGTCAGTAGACACTCCTGCTTATTTCACATCAAAAAATGCAAATCGGAGTGGATTTTCTGAATGTTTAGGACCAAGAATGATCTTTCAGTGATAACTGCAATAATTTTAAAACAGATAAATAGATTAGAGGTTTTTCTAATTAAATTGATAGAAGTAGATTGAGGAGGAAGAATCTCTCCTGGGCTAAATAAAATATTTGAAATATTGATAGCCAACTGTATTCCAATTAACTGTTAAGTAATTTTTTTATAGGTTCTGGTGCTTTCTCATCTTAAGTATTCCAGAGGTGTTGTTTTTAATTTAATACTTTGTAAATCATTAGAATGGGAGAATCAGTGTGTGAAAATAAAGAAAAATATGTCATCGCTTTGACTTAAAAATAGAATTTAAGGCATTTCACAATAACACAGAAGTGATCCTAGAACAGATACATTTAAGAAAATGATTTATTTATTTATTTATCCCATTTATATCCCGCCCTTCTCCGAAGACTCAGGGCGGCTTACAATCTAACAAGCACAAATCAATGTGCTTAGCAAGAGCCTTCATTCTATGTATATGCCTGCTTTATTAGGGCTTCCCCCCCCAAGCAGCATTTTTACAAAGTCAGCTTATTGCCCCCAATAATCTGGGTCCTCATTTTACCTACCTCGGAAGGATGGAAGGCTGAGTCAACCTTGAGCCTGGTGGGACTCGAACCTGCACTAATTGCAGGCAGCTGGTGTTACTTAAGGAGGCATTAGCCCACTGCTCCATTAAACATTTACATTAAACCTGTCTGTGGAGTTTTACACTCATACCTATTTCACTGTGAATTGATTTCTGGGGCAGAAATTATTTAAAATAAATTTACTTCTGTGTAAATAATAATAATAATAATAATAATAATAATAATAATAATAATAATAATAATAATAATAATAATAATAATAATAATAATAATAATAATAATAATAATAATAATAATAATATTTAATTTAATTTAATTTTAATTTATTAATATTTCTATACCGCCCTTCTCCCGAAGGACTCAGGGCAGTGTACAGGGCAAGAATAAAACACAAAGCTACAAAAATTAAAAAGTAATTAAATACATGCCCATAAAAAACAATAAGTACATTAATAAAACCCCAATAAAATGATAGTAAAAACCCCACCAATCCCCCCTCAGGCCAGGCCGGCTTGTTCGAACAGGTATGTTTTCAGATCGCGGCGAAAGGAGCGAAGATCGGGCGCCGTCCGGAGCTCAACCGGTAACTGGTTCCATAGCTCCGGGGCGCCCACAGAGAAGGATCTCCCCCTGGGGGCCACCAATCGACATTCTCTGACCGGTGGCACCCTGAGGAGGCCCTCTCTGTGGGAACACACAGGGCGGAGGGAAGTTGACGCCGGCAGCAGGTGTTCCCTAAGGTACTCCGGACCCCTGCCATGTAGGGCTTTAAACACCATAACTAGTACCTTGAATCTCACCCGGAAGACAACTGGCAACCAATGCAGCTCACGGAGCAGAGGTGTGACATGGGAGTATCGGGAAACTCCCAACACAACTCTCGCGGCTGCATTCTGTGCCAGTTGGAGCTTCCGGGTGGTCCTCAAGGGCAGCCCCATGTAGAGAGCGTTGCAGTAGTCTAGTCGAGAGGTCACGAGCGCGTGAGTGACTGTGCATAGATCATCCCGGCTTAGATAGGGCCGCAACTGGCGCACCAGTAATAATAATAGGGCCGCAACTGGCGCACCAGTAATAATAATAATAATAATAATAATAATAATAATAATAATAATAATAATAATAATAATAATAATATGATGATGATGATGATGATGAAGATGATGATGATGATGATGATGATGTTGGAAGGGACCTTGGAGGTCATCTAGTCCAACCCCCTGCTCAGGCAGGAAACCCTATACCAGGGGTCGGCAACCTCGGCTCTTTTATGACTCGTGGACTTCAACTCCCAGAATTCCTGAGCCAGCGTAGCTGGCTCAGGAATTCTGGGAGTTGAAGTCCACGAGTCATAAAAGAGCCGAGGTTGCCGACCCCTGCCCTATACCATTTCAGACAAATGGCTGTCCAGTCTCTTCTTAAAAACTTCCAGTGTTGGAGAATTCACCGCTTCTGGAGGCAGGTTGTTCCACTGGTTAGTTGTTCTAACTGTCAGGAAGTTTCTCTTTAGTTCAAGGTTGCTTCTCTCTTTGGTTAGTTTCCATCCATTGCTTCTTGTCCTGCCTTCAGGCGCTTTGGAGATTAGCTTGACTCCCTCTTCTTTGTGGCAGCCCCTGAGAGATTGGAAGACTGCTATCATGTCCCACCTCACCCTTCTCTTCATTAAACTGGACATACCCAATTCCAGCAACCGTTCCCTGTATGTTTTAGCCTCCAGTCCCCCAATCATCTTTGTTGCTTTTCTCTGTACTCTTTCTAGAGTCTCGACATCTTTTTTACATTGTGACGACCAAAACTGGATGCAGTATTCCAAGTGTGGCCTTAACAAGGCATTGTAAAGTGGTATTATTAGAACTAAAATATAGGATTGGATAACAGTCTGTAAATTGGATATCTTTGATTAAAGGACATAGGCCCTTTAATTACTATGGAAATATGGAAAAGAAAAGGATAATAGAAAAAGAACTGGAAATTTCGTTGGGAGTTAACCTGGATCGGTCTATCTGGAGGAAACTAGATGATGTCACCTTTTTGTGAATTGGAAGACCAGTCGGGCCCTTTCCAAATATACTGCATTGTGTGGCAATTGGAGACAATTGGGTGGCACATTCTGGGATGGTAGTCCAAAAAATCAAGATGGCCACTATGAACATACAGTCTGGCCCCTGCCGCCATCTTGACTTTTTAAAGTCTCCTCTCCATACGTCTGCCCTACGAAACATGCTATTTAGACTATCTACTTTTTTGTGTTGGTGGTGCAGTGGTTAGAATGCATATGGCAGGCTAACTCTCCCCGCTGCCAGCAGTTCGATTCTCATTGGCTCATGATTGACCCAGCCTTCCATCCTTTCCAAGTTGGTAAAATGAGGACCCAGATTGTGAGGGGCAATATACTGACTCTGCAAACTGCCTAGAGAGGGCTGTGAAGCGGTATGTAAGTCTAAGCGCTATTGCTATATAAGCCAGTGCTTGAAAAAAAGAGTTATTTTCTAATAATAATAATAATGACAACGACAACAATAATAAATTCGAATGTTTCTAATGATAGTTGCATTTGTACGGCAGGGAGTGGAGTGGGGCAGCTCCTTGCTTATGGCTAGAGAATGGCCACCTTGCATGAAATCAAAGCAAACGTGGTACGCTTCTTAAGTGAACACAAGAACTTAGTTCATAGAAGTCCTGGTGTTCAAAGTATTTTTTGTAAAAAAAAACGCAGGCAGCCTGGTTAGCTAGCTTGTCTGAATTACAAACACATCCAGTGTAAGGTGGGTGGAGATTTGGAGGGGAGGGAAAACAAGCAACTACCTCCAGCGCCACCGGATGGACTGCTGTCTGGGCGGGAAAAAGAGGTAGGAGAAAATAGCAAACCCAGCCACTATCACTCTCTGAAGTTGGGGGCATAGAATTACCGCCCGTGCCAATGCAAGACCTCGGTGGGCTGCAAAGAGAGTAAAGGCACTCTGCTGGTGGGGAAGGAGACCTGCCTCTCTGAATGAACTATAGCCAAGCTATTCTCCAAAGCACCTGAAAGCAGGACAAGAAGCAACGGATGGAAACTAGTCAAGGAGAGAAGCAACCTAGAACTAAGGAGAAACTTCCTGACGACTAGAACAATTAACCAGTGGAACTACCTGTCTCCAGAAGTGGTGAATGCTCCAACACTGGAAGTTTTTAAGAAGAGACTGGACAGCCATTTGTCTGAAATGGTATAGGGTTTCTTGCCTGAGCAGGGGGTTGGACTAGATGACCTCCAAGGTACCTTCCAACTTCTTCTTCTTCTTCTTCTTCTTCTTCTTCTTCTTCTTCTTCTTCTTCTTCTTCTTCTTCTTCTTCTTCTTCTTCTTCTTCTTCTTCTTCTTCTTCTTCTTCTTCTTCTTCTTCTTCTTCTTCTTATTATTATTATTATTATTATTATTATTATTATTATTATTATTATTACACCAAGGCTGCTTCTAGACAGCATTCTAAAAAGTAGAGACGTCACCCTGCCAACAAAAGCGCATATAGTCAAGGCTATGGTTTTCCCAGTTGCAATGTATGGCTGTGAAAGCTGGACCATAAGAAAGGCTGAGCGCCAAAGAATTGAGGCCTTTGAACTATGGTGCCAGAGAAGACTCCTGCGAGTCCCTTGGACTGCAAGGCGATCAATCCGGTCAGTCCTAGAGGAGATCAACCCTGACTGCTCTTTAGAAGGCCAGATCCTGAAGTGGAAACTCAAATACTTTGGCCACCTAATGAGAAGGAAGGACTCAGTGGAGAAGAACCTAATGCTGGGAAAGGTGGAGGGCAAGAGAAGAAAGGGACGACAGAGAATGAGGTGGCTGGGTGGAGTCACTGAAGCAGGAGGCATGAGGTTAAATGGACCCCAGAAGATGGTAGAGGACAGGAAGGCCTGGAGTAACATCCATGGGGTCACGATGGGTCAGACACAACTTCGCAGCTATCAAGGCTGCTTCTATTAACATTCCATTGACAACGTCCCCTTTTTGTGCCTTGACCTGTGAACCTCACAATCCTGACTTTGAGTCGGGACTGGCTGATGAATCAAGTTACAGGTTCTGAACTTCATGCGCGCTTTGAACTGGAACTCTTCCAAGCCAAACTTGTTGAACTCTATGGGGGAGATTTGTCTCTCTCCTGTAGTTGTGGAGTTTGCAAGCCTTGTTTAGTAAAGAATACAAAAGTACCCCTTCGTGTATTTATGTGTGTCTGGCCTGGGACAGGACTGTTGTGATTCAGTGTCAGCCTGTGCTCCCAGCAGCTGAGTCTGAGGAATCTGAGGAGGAGGAGGAGGAGGGGTTTGGAGAGCCTTCAGTGTTGGAGGGAGGCTCTGATGCACTGCAGGACTCTCAGCTTGGCCCCTCCAGTCGTGTTCCTCATGAGGCTCAGCTGTTTGAGGAGGAGGTGTCGGACTCAGAGGAGTCACAGCTGAATCTGTTCAGAGACGCTAGAAGCAGAAGGCAATCCAGCAGAGCAGAGCAGATCAAATCAATGAGGCAACTCAGTGAAAGGAGAAGGCATTGAGAAGCCAAGCCTTGGGACAGATAATAAAACGGGAAGGTGTGGGTGGTGCTGGTTGCTGAAGGCAACCGTTGGGAGACATTCAAAGAGAATCCTGGTCTGTTCTTGCTAATCTGTTTGACTCTTTGTTTGTTGACGCTTGTTCCATGTTTTGAATCATTTATGGAAGAAAATATTCTGCTACTTTTTTGTTTGAAAGACTTTTATCACTTTTGAACTGTAAATAAATTTGGGTTGGGTTTTTTCCAGCCTATTAATTTGTCAAAAGGAAAAAGGGGTTATCCCTGTCACACAAACAGGGCCAGTCGTAGGCTGGAACAGAACAAGGACATCAAATGATTATAGGAACTCATAATCCTTTCCCTCACCATCCCACTTTTTTCTGACTTTTTTTCTGTCTCCTTTGGTAGTAGAAGCTTGTGGGGTGGGGCTGTCATTAGTTTGCAAACTTTTCCTAGAAGCCTTTTGAGCCACACAAAATTGCTGAAACAGTGTAAAGGGTATCAAGAACTAAATAAACCACCCACATATTTAAGTCTCGGTTGACTGAAAGGCCTTATTTTCATGTATGTTGTGCCTGGATTGGTACTTTTGGAGATTTTTTTTGCATTTCTCTTACTGCTGACCAGTAAGGGAATCTTCCAAGCAAGTCTTCAGCTTTCACTTCAAGGATCTGCATTAACAGAGGGGCAGAATCAAGAACACATTTAGTGTTACTACCTCTTTTTAAGACGTTGGTAAGAAGGGTATGTCTAGTTTAATGAAGAGAAGGACTAGGGGTGACATGATAGCAGTCTTCCAATATCTCAGGGGCTGCCACAAAGAAGAGGGAGTCAAGCTATTCTCCAAAGCGCCTGAAGGCAGGACAAGAAGCAACGGATGGAAACTAGTCAAGGAGAGAAGCAACCTAGAACTAAGGAGAAACTTCCTGACAGTGAGAGCAATTAACCAGTGGAACAACCTGCCTCCAGAGGTGGTGAATGCTCCAACACTGGAAGTCTTTAGGAAGAGACTGGACAACCATTGGTCTGAAATGGTATAGGGTTTCTTGCCTGAGCAGGGGGTTGGACTAGATGACCTCCAAGGTCCCTTCCAACTTTATTATTATTATTACACTTGGAATATTGCATCCAGTTTTGGTTGCCACGATATAAAAAAGATGTTGAGACTCTGGAAAGGGTGCAAAGAAAAGAAACAAAGATGATTAAGGGATCGAAGGCTAAAACATATGAAGAACGATTGCAGGAATTGAGTATGTCTGATTTACTGAAAAGGGCTAGGGGGTGATAGGATAGCAGTATTCCAATATCTGAGGGGCTGCTACAAAGAAGCGGAAAATTCACCTAGCCTTCCAAAGGAAGAACAAGAAGCAGTGGATGGAAACTAATCAAGGAGAGAAGCAACCTAGAATTAAGGAGAAATTTCCTGACGGTGGGAACAATTAATCAGTGGAACGACTTGCCTCCAGAAATTGTGGATGCTCTAACACTGGAGGTTTATGAGAAGAGATTGGACATATCATTTGTCTGAAATGGTATGGGGTTTCCTGCTTCAGCAGCGGGTTGGACTAGATGGCCTCCAAGGTCCCTTCCAACTCTGTTCTTCTGTTAACTTTTGGTTTTGGTAGTCCAACATGGAACTTCTAGTAAGGTGAGCTGTTGCGGCTTTATGATCCTGAGCAACTTTTAAATCATTTGTAATAGAATTGGGGCAAATAGGTTTTTTTTTTTACAGACGGCTAACCATTTCAGTCTCCTGTCAGAACAAAAAAATAACAGAGCTGGAAGGGTCTTTGGAGGTCTTCTAGTCCAACCCCTGCTCAAGCAGGAGACCCTGTACCATTTCGGATAAATGGCTGTCCAATTCTTCTTAAAAACCTGCAGTTATGGAGAACACAATTTCTGAAGGCAAGTTGTCCCACTGTCTATGGCAGGGGTAGGCAACCTCGGCTTTTATGACTCATGGACTTCAACTCCCAGAATTCCTGAGTCAGCTGACTCAGGAATTCTGGGATTTGAAGTCCATGAGTCATAAAAGAGCTGAGGTTGCCTACTCCTGGTCTATGGAGATTCTCCATCATCCAGATCATGGTTGTCTCAAAAGGTGCTTTTCAGGAGGCAACTGGACTTTCTTGTTTTTCTCTGAAGACGTTTCACTTCTCATCCAAGAAGCTTCTTCAGCCCTGACTTCCATTCCCCACCTCCAGTCAGAATTTGGATGACAAGTGAAATGTCTTCAAAGAAAAACAAGAAAGTCCACTTGCCTCCTGAAAAAGCACCTTTGGGACAAGTTGTCCCACTGCTTAATTGCTCTGCCCTAAAATTTCTCCTGGTCAGCACCAGAAGCTATGGTTACTGTTAAATACAATCATTGTTTCTTTACTTACCTGTGGGCATCCCCTCCTAGCCTCTTCTGTACTAGCCTGCTACCGGCCCTGCAGAAAAGACAGGGACAACCCCTTTACAAACGGCAAGAGGCTGGAATTAAGCCTGCCAAATTTATTAACATAAAGCAGAGCAAAACAAAACACCAACCATGAAACAGGAGCTATGAAACAGGAACTAATCAAGCGGTTGCCTTCAGCAAACCAGCCCTCCCACGCATTCCCCTTTTATACAGTTCAGGGCGTGGCTTCTCTCTGCCTCCTTCCGAGGTGCCCCATTTCCTTCCTCTGTTTACTCCTGATTGACTGCCTCCGGCGTCCGGCGTCCTTGAACAGGGCCAGCTGTGGGTCATCTTCATCCACGCTGTCAGGCTCACACAGCTGGGTCTCCGTCGTGACCAGGTGGGAGGGGCCTGGCTGAGGGCTCTCATCAGCAAGCTCTTCAACCCCCTCAGCAAGCTCTTCAACACCCCCCTCCTCCTCTGAGTCGTCCGACCCAACTGCCGAACCCACAGGCTGACCCTGAATCACAACATAGCCATGATAACGCCAGGTATCAAGGCAGGCCTTATGATGTCATAATACAAGCTTGGTCCTTTTTTTTCTTGCATTGTAGTGCATATAAGTTGAGTTGGCACTGTGCTACAATCCTCTTCATCGCTTCCTCTGCAAATGGCTTTATACATTCTGCATTTTACCTGAGGGAATACCTGCTGCCGGCATCGACTTCCCTCCGCCCTGTGCGTTCCCACAGAGAGGGCTTCCTCAGGGTGCCACCGGTCAGAGAATGTCGACTGGTGGCCCCCAGGGGGAGGGCCTTCTTTGTGGGCGCCCCGGAGCTATGGAATCAGCTACCGGTTGAGCTCCGGACGGCGCCCGACCTTCACTCCTTTCGCCGCGAGCTAAAAACATACTTTTTTGAACAAGCTGGCCTGGCCTGATGAAGGGATTGGGGGGGGGGTTTGTTATGGTTATTTTATTGAGTTTTAAAGATGTATTTTAGTATGTGGGCATTTATTTAATCTTGTTTTAACTTTTGTAATCTGTATTTTTATTCTTGCCCTGTTCACCGCCCTGAGTCCTTCGGGAGAAGGGCGGTATAGAAATAGTATTAAATAAATAAATAAAATTTTATGCCCAGTAATTCATTTTAGACCCCAGACTTAATGGCCTCGCAGGAATGGGGGTTGTCCTACTGGAAGAGTGCAAGGAAGAGCTTTGGACAGCTATGTTGTGTCAGCCCTGTTAGGTGGACCAAACCAGGAAATCCACAAAATGTCAAAAGTATTTTTTTCTCTCTCTTGAGTTTGGCTTATTGGCAGAATCACGCGGATCTGAAGATGTTATATCCCTCTTCTTCTGCAGTGAATCAGGGAGACATCTGCCTGAGTTTCCTCCAAGTGTTATCTCATTTCCAGTAACTTCAAAATAATAATAATAATAACTCAGCCGCTTTTGCTTGGATAGTGATCTTGCATATTTCCATCCAGGCCATCTTCCTTGCTCATTATAGATAGTCCTTGACTTGCAACCGTTCGTATAGTGACTGTTCAAACTTGCAACAGCACTGAAAAAGTGATTTATGATTTTACATACACATAACCATTGCAGCATCCCCACGGTCACGTGATCAAAATTTGGATGCTTGGCAACTGGCTCATGTTTATGACAATTGCATTATCCCAGGGTGATGTGATATGATCATGATTACCACTATTACTTGTATGTACACTGAGAGCTTATGCACCAGAAAAAATTCCTTGTGTGTCCAACCACATTTGGCCAATAAACTATTCTATTATTCTATTCTATTCTATTCTATTCTATTCTATTCTATTCTATTCTATTCTATTCTATTCTATTCTATTCTATTCTATTCGTAACTCTGAATGGTCATTAAACGAACTGTTGTAAATCAAGGACTACCTATATCAGCTACTACGATGTCAGTCATACCATGCATGACCTCATGGCAGTATCACATCATGACGTGTGATTTGTCCCCTCCCACCATGCGCGACGCTGCCTTTTGTGCACTCCCCACAAAAGCTGACACTCAAAATAACCATCCGTAATTCCATGCTTTTTAAGTACAGGAGATTAACCAGCTAACTATCCAAGAAAGGATACAAAAATGAAATTACAGAGAAAATGGAGGGGAAAAAAAAAACCCAGACCAAAACTCAAAAGAGAGTAAAAAGCCGCATGTAACTCACTGGATTTATGTTAAAACATGCATAGATGGCACCGTTTAAACAAGAAACACTGTGGAAAAGCAGATTGTGGCTCTAGAACAGGGGTCTTCAAACTCGGCCCTTTTATGACTCATGGACTTCAACTCCCAGAATTCCTCAGCCAGGCATGGTGGCTGAGGAATTCTGGGAGTTGAAGTCCATGAGTCATAAAAGGGCTGAGTTTGAAGACCCCTGCTCTAGAACTAGTAAAGCTGAATTCTCGGCAACGAAACCCAGCCATTCAGAAGAGCCTCTTTTTCAAAGGCACCTCAAACCCTGGGCCAATTCAGGCTGTCAATCTACCAGAGGCTTAGTTGGTTCGTCTAAGACAGCGGTCCCCAATCTTTCCAGCTTGACGGACCAGCGGGAGGGGATAGTTTCGTGCGAGCGGCAGGCACACGCACGAGCGTGCGCAACTCCCATTTGCACAAGCAGAACTGCACACGTGCGCACAATCGCCTGGCGCTTGCACAGCCCCGGGAGTGGGGTGCAGCCCGGGGTGTGTGTGTGTTGGGGGGACCCCTGTCCTAACAGATAAAAACACCTCTCGTCTCCCAATTCACAGGGCCTCACCTGAGCGGATTCCTATGATGGGGAAGAAGTTGCTTTACACAGGATTTACTATTCTACTTTTTTCCCCCCCATTAAACCCACCTTTTTTTACACATCTATCCAAAGTTCATCAACAACACAGGGCTGGGCCAGAGACAGGATCAACAGTTTGTTTCAAAACCAGAACCGGACATGTTGCAGAAGTTCTGCCAAACTCAGCCACAGTCCAGCAGTTCACAAACTCTAGAAGGGCTTCGGCTGTTTGGTTTAGGGCGAAGCAAAATCCGGACAGGACAAGCTGGCATGTCCGATGAACGTCTCTCCTTCTTGGCATGACGCTTCCCACCAGTTCCAGCCTACAACATCTTTCCTTCCTTGCCACCGAGGTCCTCAGGGGATGATGCATCCCACTGTCCGTTCTGCTTTTTTCTCCCATCTGCCCGGGCCGTCATCATCCTCCCCATTCAACCACTTCCATCTGGACCAATTCTTTTTCAGGAGGGACAAAATGGTCCTGTTTTGTTCCAGGTGTGGTGAAACGTAGCACAGAGGGGCTCTTTCATAAAGAGCAGAGAGACAACACAAGGGGTCCTTGCTGCTCTCCGAGCTCGTTTGCTTGCAGACGTTTCATTACCCAATCTGGGTAACATCATCAGGTGAGATTTAAGGTGCTGGTTCTTACTTATAAAGCCCTACATGGCTTAGGCCCGGGATATTTGCAGGACCATCTGCTGCCGGGAACGACCTCCCATCGCCCGGTGCGCTCACACAGGGAGGGCCTCCTCAGGGTGCCGTCGGCTAGACAATGTCGGCTGGCGACCCCTAGGGGGAGGGCCTTCTCTGTGGGAGCGCCGGCCCTGTGGAATCAACTTCCCCTTGAGCTCCGGATGGCCCCGGATCTCCGGTCCTTTCGTCGCGGCCTTAAAACATTTCTCTTCCATCAGGCTGACCTGGACTGACGATAGGGATTTTTAAATAGAATATTTTTAATATTTTATCATTGGGGCTTGTTAGTTTAATTATTGTATTAAACGTTTGTATTATTGTGTTTATTATTGTTGTTAGCCGCCCTGAGTCCTTCGGGAGATAGGGCGGCATATAAGTCCCAAAAATAAATAAATAAAATAAATCATCAGTGCTAAATGTCCTTGAAGATTCTCAGTCATCCGGATCATGGTTGTCCCAAAGGTGCTTTTTCACGAGGCAACTGGACTTGTTTTTTTCTTTGAAGACGTTTCGCTTCTCATCCAAGAAGCTTCTTCAGCTCTGACTAGATGGTGGTGGGGAATGGAAAGATTTATACTCCTTGCAGACAGCCGGTCATTTAGCTATGCACTTTGGGATGAACGCCACTCGAATGGCGCCGGAGTATGAACAGATTTCCAGACAACATTGCAGACTACAGGAACCGTTCGTGCTTCACTTTTGAGGGGCAGAGAACACAGATCCATCCCCAACAGCCTGCGCCTGTCTTCAATAGTCAAGGGACACAGGGCAAAAAAACATCCTGCAGAAAGCACAGCTCCACAACACAGTCCTTTCAACAGTTCCAAGAAGGCTCCACACCCATTTGCACCACTCAGGTGACCCTGAGGACACAGATAAAACTTCCAAGCGGCCTCAAGTTGATTCTCTAAAAAAAAAATGCAAATGGCCAGCTGTCTGCAAGGAGTATAAATCCTTCCCTTCCCCACCATCTTCAAAGAAAAACAAGAAAGTTCAGTTGCTTCTTGAAAAAGCACTTTGGGGTCATCAGTGTTAGTAAGGAGTGCAGTTTGCTGTCAACTTTCTATTCTGGTGGCTTGCCCTGTCTGGGTTGGTGGGCTTAGAAATGCTTTGTTTGGGCTGTTGGCTTCTTTTGGTAGTTTCTTGACTGGGGTCTTGTTTACTTGACTGCTGGTCTGAGGTTAACCTTGGTGTTAATGGACTTTATTAACTCCAAGGACCTTATTAACTCCAAGGTTAACATCAACACCAACAATTGCCGGGCGGGGTTATTCCCAGGGGAAGGGCGTTCTCTGTGGGCGCGCCGGCCCTATGGAACCAACTTCCCACGGAACTCAGGACTGCCCCCGACCTTCGCTCATTTCGCCGGGACTTGAAAACCTGGTTCTTCGAGCTGTTTGGCCCAGACTGAGGGGTTTTAATTTAATTTAGTTTAATTGGGTTTTAGTTTAACTTCAGGGACTGTAAATTAATTAATAGTTTTAATTGATTTTAATTTTGTATACTATGTATTTTAATTTTCCCTGTAAACCGCCCTGAGTCCTACGGGAATAGGGCGGTATATAAATTTAAATAATAAATAAATAAATTAAGTAAACAACACCCCAATCAAGAAACTGCCAAAGAAGCCAACAACAAACAGCCCAAAGAAAGAATTTCTAAGCCACCCCCACCAACAAGGGCAAGACAGCAGAATATAAAGCTGACAGCAAACTGCACTCCTTACTAGCACCGATGACGCAACCTAGTTTGGGGTAATGAAACATCTGCAAGAAAACAAGCAAGCTCCAGAGAGCATCAAGGGGCCCTCATGTCAACCCTGAGCTGCAAATATTCTCCTTTATCAGAGACAACACAGCTTGGAAGATCTCCGTCTCTAGGGTGAGCAATAATCAAGAAACTACTCTGAAGCAACTCTTCCTGTGGTGTCTGTCATTCTTGGTTCCTTGGACTGGACATCAATCTCGCCAGGCTCAGATACTTATCTGCATAAGTGTTCCATCTACCTTGCAAATGGCTAGGATAGGGTTGGGAAACGATGGCCCTTTTATGACTGTTGGACTTCAACTCCCAGAATTCCTCAGCTAGCATGGGGAATGATGGGCCCTTTTATGGCATGAGGACTTCAACTCCGGGAATTCCTGAGCCAGCATGGGGAACAATGGCCCTTTTATGACTTGTGGATTTCAACTCCCAGAATTCCTGAAGCAGCATGGGGAACGATGGTCCCTTTATAACTTGTGGACTTCAACTCCCAGAATTCCTGAGCCAGCACGGGGAACAATGGCCCTTTTACGACTTGTGGATTTTAACTCCCAGAATTCCTGAGCCACCCATGCTGACTCAGGAATTTTGGGAGTTGAAGTCCACAAGTCATAAAGGGGCCATAGTCCCCCACTTCTGGGCTAGGGGGTGCTCCACGTTCCAACCTCTTTCTCCATATTATTGACTTTTGACTCTTTACTCCAGAGGTCTTCAAACTCGGCCCTTTTATGACTCATGGACTTCAACTCCCAGAATTCCTCAGCCAGGCACGCTGGCTGAGGAATTCTGGGAATTGAAGTCCATGAGTCATAAAAGGGCCGAATTTGAAGACCCCTGCTTTACTCTCTGTGAAAGAACCCTTCCCCGCCTTTGACTCTGGACTACATTCCATCACATGTGAATAGATCAACACACCTCAAACAACTGCATTTTGATCGTGGCACAGCCCACTTAAAAAGAAATCCTCCACGTACGAGGTGGTTTGTGCACCGAACATTTTGCCCATCCCTACAATGGATCGGAGTTAAAACCAGAGAGGTAGCACTGCAGCATGGCCCAAACTGAGCGGGAAAGAAAAATTCCCATGCGGTCTTAGCAGCAGTGGAAGCGACCCACAGGAAAAAGCTCTTTCTGCAGTTTCTCAAACGGTGCAACTTCCGTCATTCAGGCAAACTCTTTTGTCTCGCTGCCACCACTAAAAAGGCCCTGCTGCTTAGATCCACCTATGACCCCAATGTCTCACAGAAGCAAAAAGGGTAACTGTCTGTGGTGTTAATGACCGAGGTCCCCACACAGA
This sequence comes from Vipera berus, assembly GCF_964194415.1. Taxonomy (NCBI): domain Eukaryota; kingdom Metazoa; phylum Chordata; class Lepidosauria; order Squamata; family Viperidae; genus Vipera; species Vipera berus. Next base: position 279,968,941 of record NC_138203.1, read on the forward strand.
AGGCAGCCTAGAACGATGGGCGGGTGGAAAACACACACGGGGGAAAAACCAGAAAGGATGGTCCATTCTGCCTGCTCGAGTCATTGGTTTGGCAACGGCAGTTCCCCAAATGTTTTCAAAGTCAGCCTGGAGGAAGAGGATGTGAAGAACTAGATCCAGAGAGGCTAAATCAGGGACTGCCAATCTTTTCAGGGTCTAGCAGCCACATTTTGGAATGGTCGCAGAGCACTGGGGGGGCCCTGTTGCAAAACATCAGTTGGAGGATGCGCCGTGGTGGTGCAGTGGTTAGAATGCAGTACTGCAGGCTACTTCTGTGGACTGCCGACTGTCTGCAGTTTAGCAGTTTGATTCTCACCGACTCATCGTTGGACTCAGCCTCCCATCCTTCCGAGGTGGGTAAAATGAGGACCCAGATTGTTGGGGGACAATAGGCTGACTCTGTAAACCGCTTACAGAGGGCTGTAAAGCACTGTTAAGCGGTATATAAGTCTAAGTGCTATCACCATTACTTCCAATCTACCTTCCATCACAGAAACCCTCTCGGTGATATTGAGCTACAACGTCACACCAAAGAACTCTTCCTTGGGTACCTGCATGCCGATGCCACAAACAAGTATGTCAGGGTTGTTTATACTAGCGACACGGCAACCGGTGTTCCTCCCCTCTGTGGATTCCTATGACCATAGAGCAATTTGGGGAATTAGATCAGGAGTGAAAGATCCGAGTTCAAATTCACCTTCCATCCTGGAAACCTCCTGGTTGATTTGGAGCTGGTTACCTTGCGGAATTTTGCTGGGGAGATGAAATGAAGAGACACGCCAGCAGGGAGGCTCCAGAATCAAAGGCAGGATATAACCCTGATAAGAAAAATCCAGTAAATGGATTGGGAGCAACCACAAAATTCTCCCCCCCACCCCACCCACCCCAGCAATCTCGAATATTGTTGCATTTGCTGGAGAAAGCACACTGCACACTGATTCTGCTTGATTCTCCTGGAGGCCATATCTTTTTCTTCTTCTCAAACCCTGTTTCTGGAAGATTTGGTGGCGCTTATGACTCTCGGTGCAAAAACTGGAGAGTCAAGTATGCTGGCTAGGAGGCTGAGGGAGACTTGGTGGCCAAGGATCAGAACGGGCCTGGGATCCCTGTCTTACAGCAACAAATCAGAGAACTTTGATTAGAACGAGCTACCCTTAGATCACTGGAGCTTTAGAAGCTCAATTTTGTAGGAACTCACAAGGGCTCTTAAAGGGCTATGGATGAGCATCCTAAATTCCTCGCATATTCCTAGCAAACCTATGATAGGGGATCCTTGAATCTTCAACTGAAAGACCTCTGCAATACTCCAGGCATTTCTACAGATCCTCTCGCGTCCCTGGTCCTCATCGAGAAGTGAGATCAATGCGCAAAATAGCGCTCTTTCCTTCTCGCTCCCAAGAATTCAAGTTAAGGTCCGACGGTGGCGTGAGCTGAAGGTTCAAATCCAGTTCCCAGTTCTTCAAAGCAGGGCTGGCAAAAGAAGCCGTCGGAAACACTGGACAACCACAATGGGCCAAAACACCGAAAAAACAAAAATCCCACACATATACACGATTCTAATAACTAATGCAAAGAAATGGAGTCCGTGTTCTACACAAAATCTCTTTCCACAGTGATTTCTGTCGTTTTTCTCCGAAATCCTTCCACGATCAGGGCTTCTCTGTCCTTTTGCCCTTCTCTAAAAAAGAAAAGAAAAGTAATTTTCATACTCCTAGCACTTAAACCCATCTTCACCAGTGTGGATTCTTTGATGTAAAGTGAGGGAGTATGCCCAACAGAAGCTCTTTCCACATTCCAGGCATTTAAATGGCTTCTCTCCGGTGTGAATTCTTTGATGGCAGCTGAGGTATTTGCTGGTACTAAAGCTCTTCCCACACACCAGGCATTTGTAAGCTTTATCCACAATATGGATGCGCTGGTGGCAAGTCAGGTACCTGTTTGTGCTGAAGTTCTTTCCGCACACTAAACATTTGTACGGCTTCTCCCCGGTGTGGATCCTCTGATGCGAGGTAAGGCTGGTGCCTCGGCTAAAACTTTTCCCGCACTCCATGCATTTGAAGGGTTTCTCTCCCGTGTGCGTGATCTGGTGTAAGGTGAGGGAATTAGCCCAGCAGAAGGTCTGTCCGCACTCTAAACATTTGTAAGGTTTCTCTCCGGTGTGGATCCTCTGATGGGAAAGGATGTATTTGCTGGTCGTGAAGCTCTTTCCGCACTCCAGGCATTTGTACGGCTTCTCTCCCAGGTGGATACTCTGATGGGAAATGAGGCTCGTGCGTCTTCGGAAGGTCTTCCCGCACTCCAGGCATTTGAAAGGTTCCTCCCCTGTGTGGATTCTGCGATGCGACGTCAGGCACTGGCGCGTAATGAAACCTTTCCCGCAGTCCAGGCACTGAAAGGGCTCCTCCCCTCGGTGGAGGCGCTGGTGGTAGCTGAGGCTGGTGCTGTGGACAAAGCGCTTCCCGCACTCGGCACACTTGTACGGTTTCTCCCCCGTGTGGATCCTCTGGTGGGACATGAGGTACTGGCGGGTGCTGAAGTTCTTCCCGCACTCCGAGCAGCTGTGCGGTTTCACGCCGGTGTGGCTCCGCTGGTGGTAGGTCAGGCTCGTCCGGTGACTGAACCTCTTGCCGCACTCGGGACACTTGTAGGGCTTCACGCCGGTGTGGTGCTGCCGGTGGTAAGTGAGGCTGGTGTTGTGGATGAACCTCTTGCCGCACTCTAAGCATTTGTACGGCTTCTCCCCGGTGTGGATCCTCTGGTGCGAGGACAGGCTGGTGCTCCTGCTGAAGCTTTTCCCGCACACCAGGCATTTGAACGGCTTCTCTCCGGTGTGGATGATCTGGTGCAAGGTCAGGGAATTGGCCCAGCAGAAGGTCTCCCCGCACTCCAGACACTTAAAGGGCTTCTCCCCGGTGTGGATCCTCTGGTGACAAGCGAGGTACTGCCTGGTGCTGAAGCTCTTCCCGCACTTGGCGCACTTGAAGGGCTTCTCCCCGGTGTGAACGCGCTGGTGGCAGCCCAGGTACTGCCTGGTGCTGAAGCTCTTCCCGCACTCCAGGCATTTGTAGGGCTTCTTGGTGGTGTGGCTCTCCCAGTGGGTGATCAGGCTTGACTGGCAGTCGAAGGCTTTGCCACACAGAAGGCACTGGCTCCATTCGATCCCGTCTTCTATTTTTTCACGGACCGGAAGCTCGTAGAATTCGGTGCTGTAAGAACCCGGAGATTCATCCTTCACTCTGCCAGCTTCAGTTTCTAGTCTCCGCTTGTCCTCCGCTTCGCTTCCGATTTTTCCGAACAATATCTCATAGATTTCTCCATTTTCACTCTCTGGCCAGTCGCTTCCTGGCAGGATGGAGAAACGAAAAGACTTTTGGTAAATTATGAGATGGAGCCTGACATTCTGCATGCATGCATGCCTGTCTGTCTGTTTGTCTGTCTATCTATCTCACTATCTATCTCCGAATCTAATCTCTCTATATATTGTGTGTCTACCTTCCCTTCTAATCAAATCTAATCATCTATGTATCTCTCTCTCTCTCTATCTCCTAATCTAATCTCTATATTGTGTGTATACCTTCCCTTCTAATCAAATCTAATCATCTATCTATCTATCTATCTATCTATCTATCTATCTATCTATCTATCTATCTATCTATCTATCTATCTATCTCCTAATCTAATCTCTCTATATACTGTATTTTCCGGTGTATAAGACGACTTTTTAACCCATGAAAATCATCTCAAAAGTTGGGGGGGTCGTCTTATACGCCCAGTCGTCTTATACGCCAGAAAATCAGCGAGCCTGGGAAGGCACGCCCTCCCCTCTCACTGTGGAGGAAACAGGGCAGGCTGGCGTCTGGCGGGAGCCGGCAGGGCAGTCCTGCGCACGCGCGCGCTCCCCAGCTGTTAAGGAGCACTCCTTAGCAGCCGGGGAGTGCGCCCGTGTGCAGGACTGCCCTGCCGGCTCCCGCCAGATGCCAGCCTGCCCTGCTTCCTCCACAGTGAGAGGGAAGGGCGTGCCTTCCCGGGCTCGCTGATTTTCCGGCGTATAAGACGAAAAATCTTGAAAATCATCTCAAAAGTTGGGGGGGGTCGTCTTATACGGATTACCTACGGCAACACCTGCGGCCGGCGTCAACTTCCCTCCGTCCAGTGCGCTCCCACAGAGAGGGCCTCCTCAGGGTGCCTCCGATCAAAGAATGCTGATTGGTGGCCCCCAGGGGGAGGGCGTTCTCTGTGGGCGCGCCAGACCTGTGGAAAAAACGTATTTATTTGAACAATCTGACCTGGTCTGATGGGTTAGGGTTGGGGTTTTAAACATGTTCTTAATTATTGTTTTAAATTTTAAATTTGGGCATTATATTTAATTGTATTTTAACTTTTATATTCTGTTTTTTATATTTATTGCCCTGTACACCGCCCTGAGTCCTTCGGGAGAAGGGCGGTATAAAAATATAATAAATAAAATAAAATAAATAAATACGCCCAGTTGTCTTATACGCCGGAAAATACAGTATCGTGCATCTACCTTCCCTTCTAATCAAATCTAATCAGCTATGTCTTTCTTTCTTTCTTTCTTTCTTTCTTTCTTTCTTTCTTTCTTTCTTTCTTTCTTTCTTTCTTTCTTTCTTTCTTTCTTTCTTTCTTTCTTTCTTTCTTTCTTCCAAATGGGCTGTGGCCTGGCCCTGGGCCATAGACCAGGGGTTGGGGACCCTTCTGGTAAAGGGTGGTATTTGCTTCTTTAATTAATTAAAATAGTCGCCACGATGTAAAAAAAAATGTCGAGACACTTGAAAGAGTGCAGAGAAGAGCAACAAAGATGATCAGGGGACTGGAGGCTAAAACATATAAGGAACGGTTGCTGCAATTGGGTATGTCTAGTTTAATGAAGAGAAGGGCGAGGGGGGACATGATAGCAGTGTTCCAGTATCTCAGGGGTTGCCACAAAGAAGAAGAGGGTGAAACAATTCTCCAAAGGACCCGAGGGCAGGACAAGAAGCAACGGATGGAAACTAATCAAGGAGAGAAGCAAGTTAGAACTAAGGAGAAATTTCCTGCCTCCAGAAGTTGTGAATGCTCCAACACTGGAGGTTTTTAAGAAGAGATTGGACAACCATTTGTTTGAAATGTATAGGATTTCCTGCCTATTGGGCTAGAAGACCTCCAAGGTCCCTTCCAACTATTCTATTCTATTCTATTCTATTCTATTCTATTCTATTCTATTCTATTCTATTCTATTCTATTCTATTCTATTCTATTCTATTCTATTCTATTCTATTCTATCCCATCCTATTCTACTTCCTATTCCATCCCATCCCATCCCTATTCTATTCCTATTCTAATCTATTCCAATTCTATTCTATTCTAATTTCCTATTCCATCCCATCCCATCCTATTCTACTTCCTATTCCATCCCATCCCTATTCCATCCCTAATCTATTCCAATTCTATTCTAATTTCCTATTCCATCCCATCCTATCCTATCCTATTTTACTTCCTATTCCATCCCATCCCATCCCTATTCTAATCTATTCCAATTCTATTCTATTCTATTCCAATTTCCTATTCCATCTCATCCTATCCTATCCTATCCTATTTTACTTCCTATTCCATCCCAACCCATCCCTATTCTATTCCTATTCCATTCCTATTTCTATTATTTCTATTTCTATTTCTATTCTATTTTCTATTCTGTTCCATCTTATTTTTCTTTCTTAAACTGCACTGTTCCCTGCCCTTTTTCTTTTTCTCTAAGTGGAAACTTACCCAAAGAGGAGGCAATACCACTGTTCTCTGCCATCACATCCCTGTGCAGGGCTCTTTGGTCCGGATCCAGCAGCGCCCACTCCTCCTCGGTAAAAGTCACAGAGACTTCCTCAAGCATCACCTAAAAATGTAGCAAAGAGCAGCTTCTTACATTTAAGGCTTAGCAAAGTCCAACGGGAGGCCTCGAGGATCCAGTGGGACAGGAAACCCTATACCATTTCGGACAAATGGCTGTCCAGTCCAGGTTGTTAAGTCACTCTGGCTTCCCCGTGGACTTTGCTATGTGAGGAGGTCACAAAAGGGGACCCCGTGACCCTGCAACCGTCATAAATAGGAACCAGTCGCCAAGCGTTTGATCACATCAGCACAGGGATGCTGCAACGGTCCTAAGTGTGAAAAACGGTTTATAAGTTACTTTTTTCAGGACAAATTGGTTGAAAGTCGAGGACTACCTCTGTCGGACAGGAGAAAAGTTCTTCGGAATCCAAGGAGGTGAGGCCCAACTTATCTTTCCGAGAGATTATTCCCTTACCTGATCCAGCTGTGCAGAAGGCAGGTTACATCCAGTGGCCAGTTGTGGTTCATCCCCTGGGCGAGAGAGAGAGAGAGAGAGAGAGAGAGAGAGAGAGAGAGAGAGAGAGAGAGAGAGAGAGAGAGAGAGAGAGAGAGAAGATGCAAGGATGATTGACAGCTGGGACGTGGAAAGCAAACTCAGGTTCTGCAATGCAGGTAGACAAGTTTCCTGCCTTAGCAGGGGGTTGGACTAGATGACCTCCAAGGTCCCTTCCAACTTATTATTATTATTAAGTGTGGATGACAGCCCACCTACTGTTCTTCACTAATCCTCTTGCCCTTCTGTGAAGGGTGGGGCCAAAAATGCTTCATCCTTTCCTTTCCCACAATAATCGTGGGAATGGGGCTGGGTGGAGCAAGAGGAGCCGTTTGTCAAGAGTGAAAATTTGGCAGCTAGATGCCTCTTTTCTTTTCATCTTGCCATTAAGAGTAAAAGGGGCGGGGGAGACGATGCTTTCCACTGGGTTAGTTAGAGAAATGAAACTTCTCCAGTTCTTCGGACGTTTGCTGAAAGGTGGCCGACTGGAAACCTTTCAAGGACATTCTAGAGGGTGTGAAGAAGATAGCAGACGGTTCTCACGACAAAGAGAATTTGTTCACATGAGCTATGTGGCTATCTGGGGGGGTGGGGTGGGGGGTTGGCTGGGAATATGATTGTTATATGCTATGGTTTGATGCCTTGGGATTTTAGTTTTCCTTCGCCTATACCAGTAAGAGATTGCCGATTCCTTCGCATCTTGCCACCGGTAAGAGATTGCCGGCGGACGACACCCAGGGATAGGGCCTTCTCAGTGGGTGCGCCTGCCCTTTGGAACCAGCTGCCAGTGGACCTTAGGACTGCCCCCGACCTCCGTTCACTCCGCCGGGACCTGAACACCTGGCTCTTCAAGCTCTCTGGCCCAGGCTGAGAATTTTAATTTTAATTTTAATTTTAATTTTAACTGGGGTTTTATTTGTTCAGGGACGGATATATTTTTTAAATTGTTTTTAACTTTTTTATTTTTGTTTTTAATCACCCTGTAAACCGCCCTGAGTCCTTCGGGGAAGGGCGGTATATAAATGTAATAAAATAAATAAATAAATAAATAGGCTACTTTGGCTCTTTTATGACTCAGGGACTTCAACTCCCAGAATTCCTGAGCCAGCATGGCTCAGCTTGGAAACCTCTCCCTTTCCCCTCAGCATGGCCAGCTCAGGAATTCTGGGAGTTGAAGTCCACGAGTCATAAAGCGGCCTAGGCCAGAGGTAGGCAACCTTGGCTCTTTTATGACTCGTGGACTTCAACTCCCAGAATTCCTGAGCCAGCATGGCTCAGCTTGGAAACCGTTCCCTTTCCCCTCAGCATAGCTGGCTCAGGAATTCTGGGAGTTGAAGTCCCCGAGTCATAAAAGAGCCAAGGTTTTGCCTACCCCTGGCCTATACCCTGCCGTGTATTTAATAAACCAGTAACCTTTTCAAAAATGAAAATAATCCTGGACTTTATTATTTGGATATTTGAGCAGGAGGTTGACACCATCCCAGTTTCCTCTATCCTGGTCCAGTATCTTCACCCATACCCCACCTTGAGGATCCGAGAGAGGGATACTTCAGCCTCCACAGAGAGCTTCTGCAGTTTAAGGGGACCAGGAGTTGATTCTCACTACCTCTAGTCCAGCCCCTTCTCTCCCACACTGCCTCTCCCTACTGCTAAGCTTGTAAGCCGCCCTGAGTCTTCGGAGAAGGGCGGGATATAAATGGAATTAAAATAAAATAAATAAATACATAAATAAAAAATATGAGAAGCCAGCCTTCTGCAAAGTTTCCATAATTGGGCAAACGTGTGTTAACCCTCCCCCCCACCTGCATTTATGTCTTTTGTTTTGAAGTGTTTAAAGGGCAAAAACTTGCAAAGATTTAAAATGCAGGTAGACTCTGACTTATGAGCACGACCTACCCCTACATTTCTAAGTGGGACGGTTGCTAAGTGAATTTTGCCCCATTTTACGACCCTTTTCTTGCCACGCTTGTTAAGTGAATCCTTGCAGTTCTTAAGTTAGTAACGCGACCGTTATAAGTGTCATAAGTCGCTTTTTCCCCAGTCTTGTTGTAGTAACTTTGAACAGTCTCTAGATGAACCGTTGTTAAGTTGAGGACTGCCTGTAGTTTTTCAACCTTGGCAACTTTAAGAGGAGTGGACTCATCATTCCATGCTGGCTGGGGAATTCTGGGAGTCGAAGCCCACTCCTCTTAAAAGTTGTCAAGCTTGAAGCACGCCAATCCAAACCAGCCCAATAAAATACATTTAATTCCTTGTCATCCATGTTTTCTATCTGGGAAAACGGCATGCCCTGATCGGCTGCCTTTGCCTCAATAGCTTTTTATGGGTCTGACTACCTTACCACAACAGCCTTTTAGTGACGGCCCTCACAAAACGTGCCCCAAGTTCCAAAGAGTTGCCTAACCCAGGTTTACGTTTGCATTGACTCAAAACTAGCAAAGTGGTTGGTATATTTTAGCTTGTCGATCAGAAGATCAGCAGTTTGGCGGGTCGAATCCCGAGTGCCGCATAGCAGAATCTCAGTCTTGGGTTCAACTAGGTAAGTGCCGATACTTTGTTTCCTGAATAAAATCTTCTGAAAGGAAGAAATCCTTGCCTTGCAAGTTCTTTTAATTGGTTTCATCTATTGCAAGGGTAAGGGACGTGGTGGCTCAGTGGGTTAGGACGCTGAGCTTGTCAATCAGAAGGTCAGCAGTTTGGCGGGTCAAATCCCGAGTGCTGCGTAACAGAGTGAGTGCCTGTTACTCGTCCCAGCTTCTGCTAACCTAGCAGTTCAAAAGCATGTAAAAATGCAAGTAGAAAAATAGGGACCACTCCGGTGGGAAGGTAACAGCGTTCCGTGCGCCTTTGGCGTCTAGTCATGCCGGCCACATGACCATGGAGACGTCCTCGGACAAGCGCTGGCCCTTCGGCTTTGAAACGGAGATGAGCACCGGCCCCAAGAGTTGGAAACGACTAGCACGCATGTGCGGGGGAACCTTTACCTTTTACAAGCAAGAGGTAAACACCCAAACAATGGCCTCCAAGCACTTACCTAATGTAATGGCTATCTTGTCCACTTCTTGCTTGACCCGCCTTAAGGGGGGCTTCGGATGAGGCCCGGGTGGGTTTTTTTGTACCCTGGGAAAGTTGGTGGGTTCTGTCACAACTCGGTCCTCCAAAGGAAAAAGAAAACAGTAAACTCCAAACAGCAAAGACGAAATAAAAAAAAAATTGCAGAAAAGAGGGGGGAGGGGGGGAAAGTCTGGTTGAATATTCACCATTAATATTGTAACTTGTATGCAGGCAGTCCTCAACTTACGAACAAAAACCGAGCCCAAAATTTCCGCTGCTAAGCAGGACAGTTGCTAAGTGAGTTTTGCCCCGTTTTATGACCTTTCCTGCCACAGTTGTTAAGGGAACCCCTGCCGATGTTAAGTCAGTAACGCGGTTGTTAAGTGAATCTGGCTTCCCCATGGACTTTGCTTGTCAAACCGTGGCAAACCTTCTGGGACCCTGGGACAGTGAAACCGTCATAAATATGAGTCAGTTGCCAAAACCACATTTTGATCATGGGGATGCTGCAACGGGTGTATGTGAGAATAGAATAGAATAGAATACTCTTATTCTACTCTATTTCTATTTTATTCTACTCTACTCTTAGTCTACTCTGTTCCTAATTCTATTCTATTCTACTCTACTCTTATTCTATTCTATTTCTATTTTATTCTACTCTACTCTTAGTCTACTCTGTTCCTAATTCTATTCTATTCTACTCTACTCTTATTCTACTCTATTCCTTATTCTATTCTATTCTATTCTATTCTATTCTATTCTATTCTATTCTATTCTATTCTATTCTATTCTATTCTATTCTATTCTATTCCTTATTCTATTCTATTCTATTCTATTCTATTCTATTCTATTCTATTCTATTCTATTCTATTCTATTCTATTCTATTCTATTCTATTCTACTCTACTCTACTCTACTCTACTCTTATTCTACTCTATTCCTTATTCTATTCTATTCTATTCTATTCTATTCTATTCTATTCTATTCTATTCTATTCCTTATTCTATTCTATTCTATTCTATTCTATTCTATTCTATTCTATTCTATTCTATTCTATTCTATTCTATTCTATTCTATTCTATTCTATTCTATTCTATTCTATTCTATTCTATTCTAATTCTATTCTACTTACTCTATTCCTATTCCTATTCTATTCTGTTTATTCTTTAATCACATTTCTGAAATCAAAACTTTCTAATACATCTTTTTCTTTTAACTTCTCAACATACATACTTCGGTTTAAGCCCCTCCCTCCACGCTACTCCCCTCCCTCCAGACAATAATCAGGGCCCTGTTCTCACCTGCTGCCTTTTCTCCTCCGCTTGGCTTAGCAGGAAGCCTTCGGCCAAGGCCACCGCCTGGGAGCTGGTCTCTGCCTTACATTCCCGCACCCAGTTCTTCATCTCCGGTGGCAGGACGGCTAGGAACTGCTCGAGGATCACCAGGTCCAGCATCTCAGCCTTCGAGCGTTTCTCCGGCTTCAGCCACTGGTGGCAAAGATCGTGGAGCTGGCTGCAAAGCTCTCGGGGACCCTTATCGTCCTGATAGGCAAACTGCCGGAAGTGTTCTCGCTGGACGTCGGAACCGGGCATGTCCTTGATCAGGGCTCTCTGCACCCCTGTCTCACCAGGTTCTCCGCTGCTTGAACCCTGAAGAGGACAAGGGGTTTTTCTGGCCTCTGGGCAGGCCGCCGATTTCTTCTTCAATCTGTGATCTGGCTCGGCCTGTGACGTGGCCACGTTTGGCCTGTCCTGCAAGGTCATTCCCGACGACATTGTTCCAAGGCCTTCTCTTCCCAACAAAAGAGTGGCCCCAACCAGCAGGGGGCGCCAAGTCCTGCCGAGCCCTTAAAAAAGGGCTTTGATGGGACGCTTGCGACAGAGGACACTGTTATGCAGCCCAATTGCAGCTGTTTTCCCAGCTCCTCTGCCTGCAGACAAGCGAAAAAAACAAGACCTGATTCACATGTTGCGGGTAAAAAACACACAACAACCCTGAAATCCAAGTTAGCCAAAGACGACCGCTGCATTCACATGATATGATCTGCCTGAAGACAGAAATCACATTATGGCTTACTGGGGAACTTGGATTGCCACCCCCCCCTCGCAGACTAGCATCTTCCCCACCACAGTGAGAAAGGGCAATCGTAACTTCAATGTTACCTCTACAACAATCCTGAGAGGTAGCTTTGACTGAGAGAAGGCCTCTTCAAACCCCTAAAAGAGCTTTCATGGCTGAAAGGGGACCAAAACCTGCATTTCACCGTTCCTAGTCTGGCCCTTTCCCCCTTGTCCTGCACTGGCTCTGGGGATGAAGGGAGGGGGACTATCCAAGGATAGGCACCTTTGAGAGCTATCCCCACATGCTTCAGATGCAATTCTTGGCGCATTTTCCTGACCCACTTTTAAGGAACAGATATCTGTATGTACATAGTTTTAAGGCAGGGGTCCCCAACCTGTGGCCCATTTGGAATCGGGCTATGCAAACAAGTGGGTGTGCCAAGCTTGAAGAAGCCTCCTACTGCTTCGGCTATTTCGGTTTCTTGCCTTGTCTACAGGCCCAAGGGGAATGGAGGAAGAACATAATGTGTATTGCAAGCTGTGGAGCTGCTAAGCCTGAGAACTAAGATCATTCAAGATTTTGTTTTCCGAGAACTGAAGATTCTTTCTCATAATAATTGTCTGAAGCTTAACTGGGTAATGTGGCCTGTGATCTCAGGGGGAAGGAAGGGAGTTTCTAGACTTTTAATGTACTGACTTGGTGCCAATTTACCCAGAGCTGGTTTTCCATTCATCAGTACCAATATGCTGTGCTCAATAAAGTTTTGCATTAGAGATTGGAATGTCTCAGCTGTGTTTACTTCGTTGCGATCATCAGTCGGAACCTTGACAGGGCGAGCACGCATGTGCGTGTGTGCAGCTCCACCTGCACGAGGGGCAGGCAAGTGTGTGCACACGCGCGAAGCTCCGTTCGTGCAAGTGGCATACGTGCATGCCCGCCATTTGTGCAAATGGAGCTGCGCACGCCTGCCACTTGCACGGAACCATCCCCTCTCGCCATCACCGCCGCCGCCGCTTCACAAAGCCAGCAAGATTGGGGACCATTGTTTTAAGGTACAAATGTATGTACCAAATAGGTGGTAAGGAAGAAGAGTCAGTGAAAAAGGGCTGAAATGCCTTTACACCCACACACAAAGTATGAGGAACAAACAGGGTGAACGAGAAATCCAGGCACATGAGGACAGATACCATATTGTTGCCATTAGGGAAATGTGGTTGGATGAAATCCATGAATGGAATATACAGCTAGAGGGATTTAAATTGTTTAAATTAAAAGAAAGAGACCTAATATAAGAAATAACTACCTCTCGACAGAAGCATGGTAGAACAATGATGAAAACTGTCTTAAATGCATTTGGGTAAATATAAAAGAAAAAAAAAACAATGACATTGCTGTGTAGGCCATCTAACCAAACAGAAAATAGATGAACTTTTTGCTAGTCAGTTAACAAAGGTATGTAGGAAGCACATCATAATAGTAATGGGGGACTTCAACTATCCTGACATCAACTGGGAGACAAACTCTGCACCTAGTGGAAGATCAAACAGATTCTTGACAAACCTAGCAGACAACTTTGTCTACCAAAAGATAGAGAAGGGAACTAGAGGGTCAGTCATACTGGAATTAATTTTCACTAACAGAAATGAAAGGATAGAAGGCATTGAAGTTACAGGAACCTGGGGTGGGGGGAGTGGCCATGTAATATTGGAATTCAACATTATGCACAAATAAGCAACAGAACAGTCAGACTAGAATCTTGGACTTTAAAGGAGCTGATTTCAATAAACTCAGAGAGAACTTGGGAAGGATTCCATGGATGAGAATCCTGAGGGGAAAAAACAACGCAAGAAGCTTGGGAAAACTTGAAAAGTGAGATTATAAAAACCCAGTCTAGCACAATTCCAGTGAGGAAAGAAAAATAAAGAGATCTCAAAGAAACACACACACACACCCAGCATGGCTGCACAAAGAACTCTCTGATAAACTGAAAGACAAAGGGGACAAGTATAACAAGTGGAAAGACGAGCACATAACTCTAAGGCAGAAGATCAGCAAATAGCCTGCAAAGATGAAGTCATAAAATTTAAGGCTCAAAATGAACAAAAGTCAAAAATAACAACAAGAAAAACTTCTTTCAACATGTAAAAAAGAAGGAAAAAAAATCAAGGAAACGACGGGTCCATTAATGGGAGAAAATGGCAAGTAAGTGATGAGCAGCAGAGAGAAAGCAGAACTGCTTAGCTCGTCGTTTGCATCTTTACACAAAACAACACAAAAACAGACCAACCTATCAAAAAAAAAATTGTAAATGCAAATTAGTAATGCAAGTCAAAATAAGCAAGAAAATGGAAAGAGAACGCCTATCCAACTCTAGGTGAATTCAAATCACCAGGACCAGATGGATTACACCCCAAAGTTCTGAAGGAACTGGCAGACGTGATCTCAGAACCCCTGAAACATATTTTTCAAAGATCCTGGAGCATCGGGGAACTACCAGAAGCCTGGAAAAGAGTTGATCTGGTTCCCATGTTCAAAAAAAAAGGAGAAAAAAAATGGATCCAGGAAACTACAGATCTATCAGCCTGACATCAATACCTGGAAAGATTCTGGAAAACGTAATCAAGCAACTAATCTACGAACACCGAGAGGTAAACAAAGTCATAACCAGAAGCCAACGTGGGTTTGTCAGAAACAGATCCTGCCAGATAAATCTTTTTTTTTATTAAAGAGTTTTACAAAAACAAAATTTTACAATATATCCCCAAATCCCTCCCACCCCAAACCCACCCACTTCCCCCCCCCCACTTCCCAGAGCTAAATACAGGATTATAGTTACAATAATCATATTCTAAATAAAAATTATGCATAATATACAATTAACCAAATTCATAATGTGCTTTAACTCCCCTTTAACATAACTACAAACAACGTACCAATAACAATATCCCACTAAAATCTACTCATAAGCTAAATGGAACTTTTTAGTCCCATATTTGTTCTGAATATAATTTATCCATCTCCTCCAAACTGAAATATATCTTTCCTGTGAATGATCTTTCAAATAAGCAGAAATCTTAGACATTTCTGCGAGATTCGAAACTTTAAACACCCATTCTTCTATAGTGGGCAAACTATCCTTCTTCCAATATTGTCCCACCAGTAACCGTGCTGCTGTTATCATGTTCAACATCAAGTTAGTTTCTTTAACATCACAATCTACAACAATACCCAATAAGAACAATTGCGGAGAAAACTTTATCTTTCTCTTAAAAATCTTTTGAATGTTCCACCAAATTTTAATCCAAAAAGCTTTTATATTTCTACAAGTCCACCACATGTGAAAATAGGTAGCTTCTAAACTACCACACCTCCAACATTTAGGCCCTGCCAGATAAATCTTGTTGCATTCTTTGACAATGTGACAGAATTAACGAACAGCCACTTTCTTCAGAATTTTGGGGTGTAAAACATCTGGTTCTGGTGATTTGAGTGGACAGGTGCTCTCTTACCATTTTTCCTGATTATTTGGACTTCCGCTCCTAATCTGCATCTTACAGTATTTTTTTTTTTGGATAGGTTTAAAAATGTCTTGCACCAAACCCTTCAACTTTAGAAAAATTATCATTTTATGTTATACGGCTCCCTGCAGGTAATCCTTGACTTACAACAGTTCACTTAGCGACCGTTCAAAGTTACAACGGCACTGAAAAATGTGATGCGTGATCGTTTTTCAGTTACAAATTTTGCAGCCTCCCCACGGTCACATGGTCAAAGTCAGAGCCTTAGCAACTGATCCATATTTATGACGGCTTCAGTGTCCCGGGGTCACGTGATCGCTTTTTGCGACCTTCTGACAAGCGAAGTCAATGGGGAAGCCAGATTCACTTAACAACTGTTATTAATTTAACAAGTGCAGTGATTCACTTAACAACTACGGCAAGAAAGCTGTTTTATATACCCTGTAAACCGCCCTGAGTCCTTTGGGAAAGGGCGGTATATAAATTCAATAAAATTCAAATTCAAATTCAAAATGGGGCAAAACTCACCGAACAAATGTCTCACTTAACGACAGAAATGTGGGGGCTCGGTTGTGGTTGTTAAGTCGAGGACTACCTGTCCTGGGAAATATTCCTTTTGAAAGAGAGCCAATGAAAAGCATGCACGTATGTGTGCGTGGAAATCTGCACGCACCACGCAACCGCAAATAATTTCAGCGGATCAGCTCAGGCTGGTTGCAAGTTCTCCACCCGATAGAAAAACCTGAAATTAAATCTCTCCTTCACGTCAGTCAAAGCTTAGATTTCTTCACTCTTAGCGGGATGAGGGGGAAAAAATTCCTTCATCCATAAGAGTTCCTCTCTTTTTTCATCCCCAATCGGAATCATCTCCCCCCAAAACCCAAGCTTCCCCTCTGCCCACATTTGAATATCTCGTTCTCCAAAAATCCTACTTCCAAGGATGATGGGGAGTTGGCAGCCCAAAGGATTGAAGGGTGGAAAAAAAACCTCCCAATTTTGAGCCTTTCGCCAGAAATCTTTAAAATAAAGGAAAAGGCAAAAAGCTGACCTCAAGTTCAGCTTGATTCCTAGAGACGTTGTGGGCACCACCATGCCACTCTTTTGTCAACCGTGCAGAAATGGTTCCAGAATTAACTTCCCTCACGTTTCGTCTTTTCTCCCTTCTCAAGATAAAAGTTGTTGCCGGAGCTGGGATCTCCTGGTGGTCTCCCTGCCAAATCTGAGAGGCCAGAGTGGGGGATTGGGAAAGCGGTCCGATTCTTAGCAGGGAAACCCTCTCAGCCACACAGAAACCCTAAGGTCCGTGTTTCTCAACTCCGGCCACTTAAAGATGGGTGGACTTCAACGCCCAGAATTCCTCAGCCAGCGTAACTGAGTTGGAAGTTCACCCATCTTAAAATGGCCAGTGTTTCTCAACCTGGGCAACCTGATTCATCTTAAAGGTCAGTGTTTCTCAAGCTGGGCCACTTTTTAAGATTTGTGGACTTCAATTCCCAGAATTCCCCAGCCAGCGTAACTGAGTTGGAAGTCCACCCATCTTAAAATGGCCAGTGTTTCTCAACCTGGGCAACCTGATTCATCTTAAAGGTCCGTGTTTCTCAACCTGGGCCACTTTTTAAGATTTGTGGACTTCCAATTCCCAGAACTCCCCAGCCAGCGTAACTGAGTCGGAAGCCCACCCATCTTAAAATGGCCAGTGTTTCTCAACCTGGGCAACCTGATTCATCTTAAAGGTCAGCGTTTTTTCAACCTGGGCCACTTTTAAAGATTTGTGGACTTCAATTCCCAGAATTCCCCAGCCAGAAGAGCAGGCTGAGGAATTCTGGGAGTTGAAGTCCACCCATTTGAAAGTGGTCCAGGTTGAGAAACATTGCTTTAAGGGCTGATTTGGGGCCAGTTCCTCTACCTCCCCGGACTGTAACTACTATGGAGTAAATTAGAGGAGGGGGAGAGCTTACGTAACCCCCCCCACCCCAAACCCCCCCCTCCAACCTCCCAATGGATAAGCACCGACCAAAACCCGACGCCCCGTTAACTTTCCTTAGCACAAACCAGTTTACAGAACGGCTCCTTTGGACTTACTCACCCACCCACCCACCCGGCGCTGTTTCGGGACCCCCGATCCGGAGGGACCAGCTACACAAAACGCCACGCCTCCCTTGGGGGCTCCGCTTCGCCCTTTCCCACCCCAAGAGAGACGGAGGGAGTCGGATTGGGGGGGTGCGGGGGGGTGGAAGACGCTTGGAAACGCAGCTGTAATCGGCGCGCCAAAATAACCTCGGAGGGAGCAATCGCATGCAAAAGGGAGCAGAGATTTTTGGGGTGGGTGGGAGATTTTTTTGGGGGGTGGGTGGGTGGGAGATTTTTTTGGGGAGTGGGTGGGAGATTTTTTTGGGGGGTGGGGGTGTGGGTGGGAGATTTTTTTGGGGGGTGGGTGGGTGGGAGATTTTTTGGGGTGGGTGGGTGGGAGATTTCTTTAGGGGAGGGGGCTTGCTTTTTCTCACCTGCTGTTTTCCCCTCTCCCCAACCCGTGCCACCCCCACCCCACCCCCCCACCCCCCATCACAAAGCCTCCTTGCATTGTCTCTCCAGGCACAGATGGACCGCGCCTGGTCTCTCTCTCCACCCCCACCCCCCCCACCACCACCCTCCACTCCACTCCGCCCTGCTTCTGCAGCTCGATCCAGCCCACCCACCCACTGCAAAAAGGCAAGGCTGAAGATCCGGACTCACCGGGCCGCCCCCCCCCCCGCACCCTTCCGATGGGGAAACAAAGACCAGGGGAGACGCTCGAGCAGGAGGGCGGGTGCACCCCAGACTCAAACTCAGCCCCCAGCCGGCTCCCACCTCGCCCCACCCTTTTCGCATCCGATCTGTCCTTTCCTCGCTTGCATTTCTTCTTCCCCCCCCTCTCCTCCCCACCCCCCCCTCCGGCTCTCCTGCGAGGGATAGGCTGGCCAGGCCGGATAGGGAGGTGGCTTGGCCGTGGAGGGCCCCCCCTTCCCCCCCCCAAATTTTCCTTCCTCTCTAGGCATCCCCTTTCTACCATCCGTGTAACCCTTCAGAAGCCAAGAGGCAGATTTGGGGGGGGGGGAGGGCGGAGGGAGGAAAGAGGGAGTGGGGGGGGAGGAAGGAAGGAAGGAAGGAGTGGGGAAAAAGGAAGAGAGGAAAGCTTGGACGTTTACACGGGTTGAGGGGGAGGGGAAGAGATGTGATGATCCCAGAGTCAGAGATAGAGCTGGTATAGGGAGCCTTAAGGGACGCGGTGGCTCAGTGGGTTAGGACACTGAGCTTGTCGATCAGAAGGTCGGCAGTTTGGCGGGTGGAATCCCAAGTGCCGCGTAACAGAGTGAGCGCCTGCTACTCGTCCCAGCTTCTGCCAACCTAGCAGTTCGAAAGCACCTAAAAATGCAAGTAGAAAAGCAGGGACCCACTCCGGTGGGAAGCTAACAGCGTTCCGTGCGCCTTTGGCGTCTAGTCATGCCGGCCACATGACCACGGAGACGTCCTCGGACAAGCGCTGGCTCTTCGGCTTTGAAACGGAGATGAGCACCGGCCCCTAGAGTCGGAAACGACTAGCACGCATGTGCGGGGGAACCTTTACCTTTATAGGGAGCCTTGGAGGTCTTCTAGTCCAGACCCCTGCTCAAACTCAAGTCCCATCGGTCTAACCTTGCAGCTAAGGCTTGGGGCTGATAGGAAGCGCAAACTTGAAATGCCCGCAGACCACCACCTATTTGGAGAAAGGTCGCTGAGGGGCTGGAAAGAAAGGTGGGGTCGTATTTTTCCTCTGTGCGGGAAAAATCCTGGTTCTTGGGTTATTCAAGAGCCGTGGTGGTGCAGTGGTTAGAATGCAGTACTGCAGGCTACTTCTGCTGACTGCCAGCTGCCAGCAGTTCGATTCTCACCGGCTTGAAGTTGACCAGGGGTAGGCAACCTCGGCTCTTTTATGACTCATGGACTTCAACTCCCAGAATTCCTGAGTTGGCATGGCTGGCTCAGGAATTCTGGGAGTT
Organism: Vipera berus; assembly: GCF_964194415.1. Classification (NCBI taxonomy): domain Eukaryota; kingdom Metazoa; phylum Chordata; class Lepidosauria; order Squamata; family Viperidae; genus Vipera; species Vipera berus. Next base: position 279,988,004 of record NC_138203.1, read on the forward strand.
GAAGTCCATGAGTCATAAAAGAGCCGAGGTTGCCTGCCCCTGTCGTATACCGTCTCAGACAAGTGACTGTCCAGTCTCTTCTTAAAAATCTCCAGTGATGGAGCACCCAGCATTTCTGGAGGCAAAGCTGTTCCACTGCTTAATTGTCCTCACTGTTAGGAAGTTTCTCCTTAATCCCAGGTTGCTTTTCTCTTTGGTCAGTTTCCATCCATTGTTGTTTCTTTGTCCTGCCCTCTGGTGCCTTGGAGAATAAATTGATCCCCTGAATTTATAATATTGTGATCAAAACTGGGTGCAGTATTCCAGCTGTGGTCTTACTAAGGCTTTTATAAAGCGGTACTAGTCATTCACATGATTTATAATCCTATTCTGCTGTTTATACAACCAAGGATTGTTATTAGCTTTTTTTTGGCTGCTGCCGCACACTGCTGACTCATGTTTAAATGATCGTCCACTAGGAGTCCAAGGTCCCTCTCACAGTTACAGCTTTTGAGTACAAGAGATATGAAAGATACAGAACTATGAATATTAGTAGCACTTTATAAAGCCGTAGTAAGACCACCGCTGGAATACTGCGTTCAGCTTTGGTCACATGATACAAAAAGATGTTGAGATTTGGGGGGAAAAGTGCAAAGAAGAGCAACTAGGATGATTAAAGACCTGGAGACAAAAACATATGAAGAACGGTTGCAGGAATTGGATATGGCTAGTCTAGAGCAGACATGTCAAACACAAGGCCCGGCCCGCAAAGCCATCCTGGAAACAGTGAGGGAACAGCTCCCACTGCCTTGGCCCTGGCCCAGAGACCCTACTTCTGCCAGAGATCCTCAGATCTGTCCCACTCCTGCCCAGGCCCCCATAGGCACTTGATGCGAACGATGTAGAGCTGGCCATGCCCACCCAGTAGGCCAGGGGTGTCAAACTCAATTTCATTGAGGGCCGCATCAGCATTGCGGTTGCCCTCAGGGAGCTGGGTGGGTATGGCCAGGGTGGGCGTGGCCTACTGGGTGGGCGTGGCTAGAGTGCGTATGGCCTACTGGGTGGGCGTGGCCAGCTCTACATCGTTCGCGTCAAGGGTGCCTATGGGGGCCTGGGCAGGAGTGGGACAGATCTGGGGGTCACTGGCAGGAGGAGGGTCTCTGGGCCAGGGCCAAGGCAGTGGGGGCCGTTCCCTCACTGTTTCCAGGATGGCTTCGCGGGCCACATGAAACCACTTTGCGGGCCGGATCCGGTCCCCGGGCCTTGTGTTTGACATGTCTGCAGTAGGCCATATGCACTCTAGCCATGCCCACCCAGTAGGCCACGCCCACCCAGGCCATATCCACCCGGCCCTGGTCTAGAGGAAAGAAGGACTAGGGGGGACATGATAGCAGTGTTCCAGTATTTGAGAGGCTGCCACAAAGAAGAGGGGTCGACTTATTTTCCAAAGCGCCTGAAAGCAGGACAAGAAGCAACGGATGGAAACTAGTCAAGGAGAGAAGCAACCTAGAACTAAGGAGAAACTCCCTGACAGTTAGAACAATTAACCAGTGGAACCACCTGCCTCCAGAAGTGGTGAACGCTCCAACACCGGAAGTTTTTAAGAAGAGAATGGACAGCCATTTGCCTGAAATGGTATAGGGTCTCCTGCTTGAGGAAGGGGTTGGACTACAGGACCTCCAAGGTTCCTTCCAGCTGTATTCTGATTGATTGTTTATGGCCCTCCAGCCTGCAACACAGGACGGCGAGTATTTTTCAGTCTCGATAACTAAGATGGGTGGACTGCAAATCTCATGCAGCTGGCACCATGATCTGTTTCAGCATCTGTGATTCCCAGGTTGTTTTCCAACCCTCTCATCCTGCAGGTGGTTTGGACTACAAGTCCCATCAGTCTAACCTTGCAGCTAAGGCTTGGGGCTGATAGGAAGCGCAAACTTGAAATGCCTGCAGACCACCTATTTGGAGAAAGGTCGCTGAGGGGCTTGAAAGAAAGGTGGGGTCGTATTTTTCCTCCCTACAGAAAAATCCTGGTTCATGGGTTATTCAAGAGGCGTGGTGGTGCAGTGGTTAGAATGCAGTACTGCAGGCTACTTCTGCTGACTGCCAGCTGCCAGCAGTTCGATTCTCACCAGCTTGAACTTGACTCAGCCTTCCATCCTTCTGAGGTCAATAAAATGAGGACCCAGATTGTTGGGGGCAATAGGCTGACTCTGTAAACCGCTTAGTGAGGGCTATAAAGCACTGTGAAGCGATACACACACACACACACACACACACATCTGGCTGACTGCAACAATAGCAATAGCCCTTATACATATTCAGGTGAAACTCGAAAAATTAGAATAGCGTGCAAAAGTTCATTTATTTCAGTAATGCAACTTAAAAGGTGAAACTAATATATGAGATAGACTCATTACATGCAAAGCAAGATAGTTCAAGCCGTGATTTGTCATAATTGTGATGATTATGGCTTACAGCTCATGAAAACCCCAAATCCACAATCTCAGAAAATTAGAATATTACATGCAATCACCTGTGTGTGTGTGTGTATGTGTATATATATACATACACATACATATACATATATACATACACACACACACACACACACACACGTATATATATATATATATATACATATACATATACATATACATATACATATACATATACATATACATATACATATACATATACATACATACATACATACATACATACATACATACATATATATATATATATATATATATATATATATATGTATGTATGTAAATTTTTTGGATTGCTAACAAAGAATTAAAGGGAGACTGATATGGCAATTTCAAACTCATTTGTTCTCATCAGTCAGCCATACCCTTCTGAGATTTGAACCTGGGCCGATTGCACATTAGGCAGTTGTTTAGGCTGACTGATGAGAACAAATGAGTTTGAAATGGCCATATCAGTCTCCCTTTAATTCTATTGGACAGTTGTGACTACAGCTTGTTGATGGCCTTGGGTTAGGCTGATACAGGCAATAAGATTTGGCCCGTATTTGGGCCTTGCAAGGTATTCTAAAATACTTAACAAATACTTTATATATGTGTGTGTGTGTGTGTCTAAGGGCTATTGCTATTGTTGCAGTCAGCCAGATATTTGGACCGGATCTGTCATTTTTATCCACCTATCCAGTTCCTCCCAAGGACCCTTTCTTTCTGGCTAAGAAACATTGGGAAATAATTCCTCACCCCTTCTGATAACAAGCTCCCAACGAGCCCAATCTGGGGCTATGTGCCCCCCCCATGTGAATGGGGATGTGTCTTGTCGGTTTGGGGAAAGGGCTGCCCTCTCCTCCACCACCTCCTCCTCCTCCCTTGCTTGCCCCTTTACTTTCTGCATCGCATGAGAAAAGCTCATCTTCCTTCCCCTGTCCTGACCACTTTCTACAGGGGGACGATCGAGAGCATCCTGTCGTACAGCATCACAGTCTGGTTTGGAAGCATCCCTGCTTCGGACAGGAAGGCGGTGCAGAGAGTGGTGAGGACGGCTGAAAAGATCATTGTCAGTTCCCTCCCTCCAATCCAGGACATAGCACAGAAGCATTGCTTGAGCAGGGTCCGTAAGATTATCTGGGACACTACACACCCTCTTCACGACCTGTTTTCCTTGTTACCTTCTGGGAGGGGGCTTTGTGGTATCCGCAGCAGAACATCCAGATTCAGCCATAGTTTCATTCCACACAGCATTAACCTTGTGAACTCTTAGGCTTCCTCCTTCCTCCGTTATATATTCAAGATGGACAGTGTTTAATATTTTACTGTTATGTACATGTAGGGGTGTGGGTCTATACATATGTTGTACGTAGTTTGTTTTAGGTGTGTGTCATGTATGTGTCTCACTTTGAGAGCGGGCAACTAAATTTCATTTTTGATGTGTGCTGTTGTGCTCACAATAAAAAAATGACAATAAAGTTTCTCTCTATCTTGCGCCCTCACCCTTCCTTTTGCCCGCTGGCATATCCGCATCCCCGAACCGTGAGCCTCGCAGCCAGAAGGCTGCAACCCCACACTGTCCTCCCCCGGGGCAATTCTCCATTCACACCAGGCAGGTCCCTCCCCAATCTTCCATTTTCCCTTCCTTTCTTGGCATCCCTCTTTTAACCTGTCTGGAGGGAGGATCAGTGTTACTGAACGGTTTTGGAAGGAAGGGAACGTGGATCGGAAGAAACCTGGGTTGGGTTGGCAGCTGGTGTGTAGCCAGGAGGGCTTTGAAAGCCGGAGGCTGCGTTCAGCCAATGGGCCCTTTGGGCTAGTTGAGGACTGGAGATGAATGGGTTGGATTTGTAACCAGTTATGCCCACCAAACACAGTGGTCTAGTCTGCATCTTGCTCCCCACGTAGAGTTGGGTCAACGGACGGCTGTCCCTAACATGGAAATCCAGCAAAATGGCTTGAGTCATCAGTAGCTGCCAATAGCCAAGTTTTGGTGATCCCTTTGGACAGTGTTTTTCAATCTTGGTCTCCTTAAGACGGGTGATTTCAACACTCAGAATAGCCCAGACAGCATGGGAGTTGAAGTCCACCTGCCTTAAAGTGGCCAAGTTTTTTTTTTTAAAAACCCACGTACTAGAGATGTTGGGAAATTGGCAGGATTAAAAAAAAAGCCTCTGATGGAATGGCTGGCTACTTCCGCATTGCTCCCAAAACTTCAGGGAGCTGTCCATGACATCACTGGCTGAAACAACTTCAAAGGAGTTTTACCGCTCCTACTAATCAATCCTCTGAGTTGGAAAGACATTTCCCAGTTTGTTAGGTTCCTCATTTTGAAAACTGGGGTGTTTCTTTCTTATCAAAAAGAAAATCTCTGATAATGATCACGTTGAATGAATCAGCTGTCGTTTATTTACAAACACACCCCAAATAATAGACAAGGATCATCTGAAATATAATGACAACCATTATCTTGATAGCTCTACAATAGGAGGAATTAAAATGTGGTCACAATTAACACATTAATGACAGCAATTTCTATCTCACCGCTGCTTTAATCATTTGCTCAAGAGAATTTCAGCTTCTACCTGTCTCATTAAGTAGATGTCATTGTTGTTGTTAGCTGCGAAGTCGTGTCTGACCCATCGCGACCCTATGGACAATGTTCCTCCAGGCCTTCCTATCCTCTACCATCTTCTGGAGTCCATTTAAGCTCACGCCTACTGCTTCAGTGACTCCATCCAGCCACCTCATTCTCTGTCGTCCCCTTCCTCTATTGCCCTCAATCTTTCCCAGCATTAGGCTCTTCTCCAGTGAGTCCTTCCTTCTCATTAGGTGGCCAAAGTATTTGAGTTTTAGCTTCAGGATCTAGCCTTCTAAAGAGCAGACAGGGTTGATCTCCTCTAGGACTGACCGGTTTGATCGCCTTGCAGTCCAAGGGACTCGCAGGAGTCTTCTCCAACACCATAGTTCAAAGGCCTCAATTCTTTGGCGCTCAGCCTTTCTTATGGTCCAACTTTCACTGCCATACATTGCAACTGGGAAGACCATAGCCTTGACTATACACACTTTTGTTGGCAGGGTGATGTTTCTGCTTTTTAGTGTGCTGTCTAGATTTGCCATGGCTTTCCTCCCCAGGAGCAAGCGTCTTTTAATTTCTTGGCTACAGTCCCCATCTGCAGTGATCTTGGAGCCCAGGAAAATAAAATCTGTCACTACCTCCATTTCTTCCCCAGATGTCATTAAACACCTGCAAAGATCATTGTTTAAATCCATTGTTGTATGAAATTTTATATGGAGTTTCTTCTAAAGCGGGCAAAGCCTCCATCAGTCCATTAGGGAGAACCCGTGACATTTATCTATGTTCAGAATAATTACATTTTCCTTTGTCGACTTCCTTAACGTACTTACCTATCCTGATTCATTTTGCTGTCGATAAAGAAGCCTGTTTCTGAATCTCTTTATTATGTATTGGAACACAGAATAATAGAATTGGAAGGGACCTCAGAGGTCTTCTAGTCCAACCCCCTACTCAAGCAGGAGACCCTGTACTATTTCAGACAAATGGTTTGTCCAGCCTCTTTTTGAAACCCTCCAGTGATGGAGCACCCACAACGTCTCAAGGCAAGATATTCCATTAGGAAATTTCTCCTTAGTTCTAGGTTTTCTCTCTCCTTGGTTAGTTTGTTGTCTTGCCTTCTGGTGCTTTGAAAAATAGTTTGACCCACTCTTCTTTGTGGAACAGTCCTTCTTTTGATTAGACTACTAAAAGGTAAAGGTAAAGGTTCCCCCGCACATGCGTGCTAGTCATTTCTGACTCTAGGGGCCGGTGCTCATCTCCGTTTCAAAGCCGAAGAGGCAGCGCTTGTCCGAGGACGTCTCCGTGGTTATGTGGCCGGCATGACTAGATGCCAAAGGCGCACGGAACGCTGTTACCTTCCCACCGGAGTGGTGCCTATTTTTCTACTTGCATTTTTACGTGCTTTCGAATTGCTAGGTTGGCAGAAGCTGGGACGAGTAACAGGCGCTCACTCTGTTACGCGGCACTCGGGATTCAACCCGCCAAACTGCCAACCTTCAGATCGACAAGCTCAGCGTCCTAACCCACTGAGCCACCACATCCCTTGATTAGACTACTAGACATAGCCAATTCCTGTAACAGCTGCCACTTCTTTAGCTGGTATTGGCCTTAATTCGCATTGAGTTATTCCCAAGAAGCAAGAATAGCACAATGTACCAATGTAATATATGTCTGGATCCAAGCAGTGTAGCCTTTTGCAACGGACAGATGCAAATTTTGTCAATGTTTTCTAAGCGTCTCCAAGATTTTTTGGGTATGGCATCCAGCATGCCCATAGCTGCTGGCGCCACCATGGCCAGTTCATACCTTAATTTTTCAACTCTGATTTTCAGATCTTGACACTTTCCAATGTTCTCCAATTCTTTGTCTTCTCTTCTACTACCCACTGGTATTTGCCACATCAATTATCCACAGCTTCTTCTTTCAACCCCAGTTAAATCTGCTGTGTTACACGCCCAGACATTTATCAGTTTCTAATACATCCTGATCTTCTAGTTTTCAATTTAGAATAAGTAAAGGTAAAGGTTCCCCCGCACATGCATGCTAGTCGTTTCTGACTCTAGGGGCCGGTGCTCATCTCCGTTTCAAAGCCGAAGAGCCAGCGCTTGTCCGAGGACGTCTCCGTGGTTATGTGGCCGCCATGACTAGACGCCAAAGGCGCACGGAACGCTGTTACCTTCCCACCGGAGTGGTCCCTATTTTTCTACTTGCATTTTTACGCGCTTTCGAACTGCTAGGTTGGCAGAAGCTTGGACGAGTAACAGGCCCTCACTCTGTTACGGGATTCAACCCACCAAACTGCCGACCTTCAGATCGACAAGCTCAGCGTCCTAACCCACTGAGCCACCGCGTCCCTTCAATTTAGAGTTAACTAGCAACAATTTAAACTAGTACAAGATTCATTTTGAAAATGACAAAGGACTACTAGTGTTATATAGCAAGCACAGACAGATACAACACAAAGTAAAATATCATATAAAATCTGTATCTGCGTGGAACGAATCCCACCACAAATAAAGATAGTCATATTTGCTGGAAGAGCCACGAACAAAGGGAGCAGGGAATTCCACAGATGTGGGACAGAAGAACATTTCTTTGGTCCTGTTCAACTGCAGGTCTACCAGAGCTGGAAGTGAGATGTCTTTTTCTCCTGTCGGGTCTCCACCCCAGCTTGGATAAAGCCACGTTTCTCCATTGGAATAGCAATAGCAACACCAACACCACTTGGACTTATATACTGCATTGGCTGCAGGTTGTCCTCCGGGTGAGATTCAAGGTGTTGGTAATGACTTACAAAGCCCTACATGGCATGGGTCCGGATTACCTACGGCAACACCTGCGGCCGGCGTCAACTTCCCTCCGTCCAGTGCGCTCCCACAGAGAGGGCCTCCTCAGGGTGCCTCCGATCAAAGAATGTCGATTGGTGGCCCCCAGGGGGAGAGCGTTCTCTGTGGGCGCGCCAGACCTGTGGAACTGCTTGCCGGTTGAGCTCCGGATGGCCCCCGACCTTCGCTCCTTCCGGCGCGATCTAAAAACTTATTTATTCGAGCAATCTGACCTGGTTTGATGGGTTAGGGTTGGGGTTTTAATATGTCTTTTAATTACTGTTTTAAACTTGGGCATAATATTTAATTGCTTTTTAACTTTTGTATTCCGTTTTTATATTTATTGCCCTGTACACCGCCCTGAGTCCTTCGGGAGAAGGGCGGTATAAAAATATAATAAATATAAATATAAATATAAATATAATACTGCTTCGCAGGGCTTTACAGCCCTCTCTAAGCAGTTTAGAGAGTTAGCATATTGCCCCCAACAATCTGTACCCTCATTTTACCAACCTAGGAAAGATGGAAAGCTGAGTCAACTTTGAGCCGGTCAGGATCGAGCTCCTGACTGTGGGCAGAGTCAGCCTGCAGTACTGCATTCTAACCACTGCGCCAGCCCGGCTTATCAAGCGGATCTAAGGAAAGGTTCTTAGATATCCTTTTAGGTTATCCCTTTTGCACACCCTGCTTAGTTCAAAGAAACAATGTCAACTGCTGGAATCTTCTACAAAGCCACGGTAGCACTCTGAATTAATTGCAATTTCAAAAAGTCTCCGGACATATTGCCGGGAAGGATTCACTAGAATCACTGTTGTGTATTCAACAAAGTTGTTACATCCTAACCCTCATAAGGTGTGTGTGGGATGAAGAAATGTCTGGAGTCTGAGGTATTCCGCAATTTATTTGAGCTTCTTCTCTTCTGAATGTGTTTATCCTGTTGTGGCAAGAGGTTTAAGAGCAGGGTAATTCTCATTTTGCTCAGGGCTTAGTTCATCTGGACTGCAAAGATTGAGACGGCCACTAGATGGCAGGAAAGAGACACGGGGAAAAAGTAACTCTTTGCTGTCCTCTAGGGGTCCTTTGGAATTTCTGCACCTCAAAACTCCTCCTCCTTCATCCACTCAACTCTGATTGTAATGGTCTGTGAGAGTAGGGAGAGAGGAGGAGGAGGAGGAGGAAGAACAGCAGCCTAAGTAAATCAGACAAGAAATATTTCAGCCTGTAGGAGAACAAAAGGCATGGAAAGCATCTTAGCAGGGACCATCTCTAGTTCCCTGGAAAGTAAAGGCAGGAGAGGGGAGACGCGTTTTCAGACTGGAAAGATTCTCTTACTGTGACTTTACAATAAAGGAAGTCTTAAGCAGTCACGGCGTTGGCTTCTTGTCTGGACCACAAGCAGTCCTCGATTTACAACTATTCATGTAGTGACTGTCCGAAGTTACAATGGCATTGAAAAAAAGCGACAAGACTTTTTCACCCTGATGACCATTGCAGCATCCCCACAACCATGTGATCAAAATTCAGACCCTTGGCAACTGGTTCATACTTATGATGGCTGCAAGTGTCCCGGGGTCATGTGATCACCTCTGGCGACCTCCCGACAAGCAAAGGCAACGGGGAAGCCCAGATTCACTTGTGTTACCAACTGAACAACTGCAGGGATCTAACTGTGAAAAGGAAGACTGTAAATGGGACGAAACTCACTTAACAGCTGACGGGGTCCTTGGTGCTCTCTGAGCTGGCTTGTTTTCTTGCAGACGTTTTAGGGATTCTTTGGTTAGGCCAGGGGTAGGCAATCTTGGCTCTTTTTATGACTCGTGGACTTCAACTCCCAGAATTCCTGAGCCAGCATGGCTCAGCTTGGAAACCTGTCCCTTTCCCCTCAGCGTGGCTGGCTCAGGAATTCTGGGAGTTTAAGTCCACGAGTCATAAAGCGGCCTAGGCCAGGGTTAGGCAACCTTGGCTCTTTTATGACTCTTGGACTTCAACTCCCAGAATCCCTGAGCCAGCATGGCTCAGCTTGGAAACCTGTCCCTTTCTTCTCAGCGTGGCTGGTTCAGGAATTCTGGGAGTTGAAGTCCACGAGTCATAAAGCGGCCTAGGCCAGGGGTAGGCAACCTTGGCTCTTTTATGACTCGTGGACTTCAGCTCCCAGAATTCCTGAGCCAGCATGGCTCAGCTTGGAAACCTGTCCCTTTCCCCTCAGCGTGGCTGGCTCAGGAATTCTGGGAGTTGAAGTCCACGAGTCATAAAGCGGCCTAGGCCAGGGTTAGGCAACCTTGGCTCTTTTATGACTCTTGGACTTCAACTCCCAGAATCCCTGAGCCAGCATGGCTCAGCTTGGAAACCTGTCCCTTTCTTCTCAGCGTGGCTGGTTCAGGAATTCTGGGAGTTGAAGTCCACGAGTCATAAAAGAGCCAAGGTTGCCTACCCCTGGGTTAGGCTGTTTACTAATGGCCCCCTGGCAGTTTCTTGACTGGGGTATTGCTTACTTGATTATTGGTCTGAAGTTGACCTTGGAGTTGACCAACAGTCAAGTAAGCAATACCCCAATCAAGAAACTGCCAAGGGGCCATTAGTAAACAGCCCAACCAAAGAATCCCTAAGGCCATCCCCACCAACCCAGACAGGCAAGACCCCAGAATATAAACCGACAGCAAACAGCACTCCTTACTAGCACTGATGATGTCACCTAGTTAGGGTAATGAAACGTCTGCAAGAAAACAAGCAAGCTCAGAGAACACCAAGGACCCCTCATTTCAACCCTGAGCTCCAAATATTCTCCTTCATTAGTATCACTTAATGACTGTCTCGCTTAGCAGTAGAAATTGTGGGCTCAATGGTGGTCGTAAGTTGAGGACTACCTGTACTTCAAAGGGGCGACCCTTATCCCTTTCACTTCTCCTCCCGAGGAGCATTCAACACTTGGGGGTTTCTCCCCCGTGAGTCCTTTGATGAGTGGCAAGTTGCATCTTGCGCCGAAAGCCCTTCCCGCAGGCCAAGCAGGTGTACGGTTTCTCCCCGGTGTGCACCTTCTGGTGGGAAAGAAGATATTTGCCGCTGGTGAAGCTTTTCCCACACTCAAGGCACTGATAGGGTTTCTCTCCCGTGTGGATCCGTTCGTGAGTGATCAGGTACACCTTCTGGCTGAAGCTCTTCCCGCACTCTAAGCACGTGTACGGTTTCTCCCCGGTGTGGATTCTTTGATGGGAAATGAGATTTTTGCTACTGCTGAAGCTCTTCCCGCACTCCAGACATCCGTAGGGTTTCTCCCCGGTGTGGAGCTGCTGATGGTGGGTGAGGCTTGCCCCGTGGCTGAACCTCTTCCCGCACTCCAGGCATTCGTAGGGCTTCTCTCCGGTGTGACTGATCTGGTGGGAATTGAGATTCGACTGCTGAGCAAAGGCCTTGCCGCACGTCGGGCACTGGTACGGCTTCTCGCCCGTGTGGATGCGGAAATGGGAAGTGAGGCTGGCGCTCTGACTGAAACCCTTCCCGCACTCCTTGCATTTGTACGGCTTCTCGCCCGTGTGGATCTTTTTATGGGAGCTGAGGTATTTGATGTCACTGAAGCATTTCCCGCATTTGAAACATTCGTAGGGTTTCTCGCCCGTGTGAGTCCGGTGGTGGGAAATCAGGATATCTCTCCTCTTGAAACTCTTGCCACACACCTGGCACCGGAAAGGTCTTTCCCCTGCGTGGGATCCCATGTGGAGATAAAAGGAGGATTTACAACTGGAGATCTCCCCACATACCAGACACTCGTTTTTTTCCATGGCTTTCTCTGTTCGCCCTTCACGGGCCTCACTGTTTAATTCGGCGTTTGTTATTTTCTTTTCTTCCTCTACTTCACGTCCAATTCCTTCCAAAGACAGATCGCTTGGTTCTCCATCAGACATATTCTGCTGTCTGTCAGCCTCTGGGGAAAAAAAAAAGGATTCAGAGAAGAGGTAAAAAATCAAAGAATGAGCACAACTAAGAATGACAAAAAGCCAGAAGTGAGAGAGACTTGGCATGTACAAAAGTTTTTTTTTTTAAGCAAATAGTCAAATCTGGAATTGTGGAACTAAGGTTTAGCTCACAATAATGAATCCTGTTGGTCAATCTTTTTTAAAAAAAACACAAATATGGAAGGATCAGTTTGTGAAAAGATCGCGAAAAAAATATATAGGTAGTCCTTGATATACAATAGTTTGCTTAGCAACCATTCAAAGTTACAACAGCAGTGAAAAAAGTGACTTATGACCCTTTTTCACACTTATGACCATTGCAGCATCCCAAGAGTCACATGATTTACATTCGGATGTTTGACAAGTGACTCACATGTCAAGGTTCCGAAGGACGAACCGAACAAAGTAAGCCTAGCTGAGACAATGTAATCTCTAATGCAAAACTTTATTGAGCACATCATTTTGGCACAGATGAAAGGAAAACCAGCTCTGGTTTTTTTGTGCCTAAATTGCTACATTAAAAGTAGAGAAACCTCCCTCCCCTTATTAGTGCAGGTCACATTGTCCAATTATAAGTCAGAGAATTATTATGAGAGGATGTCTTTAGTTCTGTCAACAATCTTGAGCGACCTTGGTTCCCATGGATGGCAGTCTGATGTCTGAAGCCTGCATTCCATTCTTCCCTCCCCTCCCCCGAGTCTGTAGGCAAACTAAGAAGCAATAATGGCTGACACAGCACAGGCATTCTTCGAGGCTTGACATCACATTTATCACGGTTGCAGTGTCCCGGGGTCATGTAACCCCCCCTTTTGCGGCCTTCTGACTAGCAAAATCAGTGGGGAAGCCAGAGTCACCTAACAACCATGCTACTAAATTAAGGGATTCACTTAACAACTGTGGCAAGATAAGTCGTAAAATGGGGCAAGGCTCCCTTAGCAAACTTCTCACGTAGCACCATAAATTTTGGGCTCAATGGTGGTCGTACGTTGAGGACCACCTGTCCTCAACCTACATCCATTTGTTCAGCAACTATTTGTAGGACAACACTGAGAAAAGTGACTTACAACCGGTCCTCAAGCTTTTAACTTCTCGTAGCATCTCCACAATAAAAAACGACTCCCTGGAGATAAAGACTGGTTATACCAAATAATAAAACCTCAAGTGTCCCTGCTGTTTGTTTCTCGAGCTTCTGTTCTGCCAAACCTTGGCATTCATGGCAATTGACAATAATAAAGCCGAGCAGTTATGTACTAAATCAGACATGTCAAACACAAGGCCCGGGGGCCGGATCCGGCCCGCAAAGTGGTTTCATGTGGCCCGCGAAGCCATCCTGGAAACAGTGAGGGAACGGCCCCCACTGCCTTGGCCCTGGCCCAGAGACCCTCCTTCTGCCAGAGACCCTCAGATCTGTCCCACTCTTGCCCAGGCCCCCATAAGCACCCTTGATGCAAACTTTGTAGAGCTGGCCACGCCCACCCAGTAGGCCATATGCACTCTAGCCACGCCCACCCAGTAGGCCACACCCACCCAGGCCATACCCACCCGGCCCCTTGAGGGCAACTGCAATGCTGATGCGGCCCTCAATGAAATTGAGTTTGACACCCCTGTACTAAATAATGATAAGAAGAATAAAAACAATCATCTCTAATCTGTGGGTACCGTCAGCCAATAAGTATTGACTGGCTGGGCCTGTGCTGCCTCCTCCCCCCCCCCACTTCTGAGATCAGGTTGCTTTCCACCCTGCTGTAACGCCTTGGAGAACTGCTTCTCAGCTTTTGTGGGGGGTGAGGAGGGAGGGATAGAGAATTTTAAAACATCCTGCAAATTTAACTACAACCATTCAAAGCCACGCTCAGGAGTTTGTCGAAGCCTGGCGCTCCACCAGCAATTCCATCAACAGACACATCAGCCTACAGGCAGCCTACGAAACCCCTCAGGATCCACGTCAACCGCACAGCCAACCAGAGACGGCACCGACCAACAACCAACCCATGCAAGGCCCCCACTCCCACCAGCATTTCACCTCCCGAAGACCTTGACCTGATGTAACCTCCCCCTCGCAAGACCCATCACAAGCCTCTCACTGATGATTCACACCTGACCCATCCCAGACCCTGACTTGACACACTCACACCTGAAGCCCTGATAAACAGAGGAACACTGTCGCTGACATCCCCTAAACTCCACTGAAGATGTTACCTAGCCGAATCACGAAACGTTCGGAAACCACCCGAAAGGTCGGAGAACGGGCCTTCACACACACACACACACACACACACACACACACACACACACACACACCAATCATTCAAAGACTTAAATACACAAAGTCTTTCTGGATGGGTCGTTCTGAACTCGAAGAACTGCTGACTGTTTAAAACAAAATACACTGATTTTAAGAAACAAGCATTAAAGGGGGCCTTACCGAGAGAAACCACGATCCCCCTAATCTCCTCCATCACTTCTTGATGCAAAGCTTTCTGCTCCGAATCCAGAAGCCCCCACTCCTCCTCCGTAAAGCCCAGAGCCACCTTCTCCAACGTCACCAGACCCTGAAAGGAAGGAAGGAAGGAAGGAAGGAAGGGAGGAAGGAAGGAAGGAAGGAAGGAAGGAAGGAAGGAAGAAAGAAAGAAAGAAAGAAAGAGAAAGAAAGAAAGAAAGAAAGAAAGAAAGAAAGAAAGAAAGAAAGAAAGAAAGAAAGAAAGAAAGAAAGAAAGAGGGAAGGGAAGGAAGGAAGAGGGAGAGAGGAAAAGGATGGGAAGGGAAGGGAAATGAAGGGAGGAAGGAAGAAAAAAGAAAGAAAGAAAGACAGAGGGAAAGGAAGGGAAGGGAAGGAAGGAAGAAAAAAGAAAGAAAGAAGGAGAGAGGTAAGGTAAGGTAAGGTAAGAAAGAGAAAGAAAGAAAGAAAGAAAGAAAGAAAGAAAGAAAGAAAGAAAGAGGGAGGGAAAGGAAGGGAAGGAAGGAAGAAAAAAGAGAAAGAAAGAAGGAGAGAGGTAAGGTAAGAAAGAAAGAAAGAAAGAAAGAAAAAGAAAGAGAAAGAAAGAAAGACTTTCCTTCGTACCCATCCCGTGCCAGGCTTCTCCTACTGGGCAAAGTCTTGGCCAAGCTGCAGTGAGCATTATCGACTAAACTCCCTTTGGCAATTCGGTGCCCTGCAGACAGGCTGTTGACTCCAACACCAATCGTTCTCAGCAGGCCCAGTTGGCAAAACTGGGGGCTCAGCCCCAACTTATCTAGAGAGCTCCACCTGGTGGAGGGTCGCAGAACAGAAGTCAGGAATGGCCATAGCACCGAGACTTATATACCGCTTCACAGGGCTTTTACAGCCCTCTCTAAGCGGTTTACAGAGTCACCACATTGCCTCCATCAGTCTGGGTCCTCATTTTACCGACCTCGGAAGGATGGAAGGCTGAGTCAACCTTGAGCCGGTCGGGATCGAACTCCTGGCTGTGGAATGCAGAGTTTGCCTGCAATACAGGTAATCCTCGACTTACAGCATTTCATTTAGTGACCATTCAAAGTTACAGCGGCCCGGACAAAAGTGACTTATGACTTACGCTACGACCTTTGCCGCAATGCCCACGATCGTGTGATCCAAATTCGAATGCTTAGCAACAGGTTCATATTTATGACGGTTGCAGTGCCCCAAAGTCAGGGCATCCCCTTTTGCGACCTTCCGATAAGCAAAGCCAATGAGGAAGCCAGGTTCACTTAACAACCAGGTGATTCACTTAACAACCAAGGCAAGAAAGGTCGTAAAACGGGGCAGAACCTACTTAGCAAATGTCTCCACTTAGCAACAGAAATTGGGGGCCCAATTGTAGTCATACGTCGAGGACTAGTTGGACTGCATTCTAACCACTGTGCCCCCATCAACTTTCCATCCGTGGACTTCCTGTTGCAGTGGGAGCTGAGAGAGTGTGATGGAGAGAAGGTAACAGAAGAAGCGCTGGACGCCTGTCCAGCTGTTCCCCACGTACCTGGTCCTGTGGCAAAGGACAGGTTTCCAACGAACCATCAAGAGACAAACAGGAGCGTAAGCCAGTCGGCCTTGGTGCAGTTCCTAGAAAGGGACAAATATAGGGGATATTTATTTTAAAGGTAAAGGTAAAGGTTCCCCCGCACATGCGTGCTAGTCGTTTCCGACTCTAGGGGCCGGTGCTCATCTCCGTTTCAAAGCCGAAGAGCCAGCTCTTGTCCGAAGACGTCTCCGTGGTCATGTGGCTGGCATGACTAGACGCCAAAGGGGCACGGAACGCTGTTACCTTCCCACCGTAGGGGTCCCTATTTTTCTACTTGCATTTTTACGTGCTTTCGAACTGCTAGGTTGGCAGAAGCTGGGACGAGTAACAGGCGCTCACTCTGTTATGCGGCACTCGGGATTCGACCCGCCAAACTGCCGACCTTCTGATCGACAAGCTCAGCGTCCTAACCCACTGAGCCACCGCGTCCCTTTATTTTATTTATTTTATTTATTTTAGTCAGGGACAAACCTCCCCCTCCCCCCGCCCCACTTCTAGGCAAAATGACCAAAGTTTTCTAAGATGTGGGTCATTTTATGAACTTTCGGAGTTACGTCAGAGGTGTTTTGTGTAAAATGTCCCTCCACACTGCAGTCACACAACGCTTGGCAACCAGCTCACCTTTAGGACACGATGCAGTTTCCCGCGGTCACCTGACCATGATTTGCGACATGTTTTGCCAGCTTCCGGCCAAAAAAACCAAAACCCCACAACTATTTGGAAGAAGGGTTTGTTTAACCACCGCTGTGATTCACTTAACAACCACCAGGAAAAAAGTAGGGGAAAAAAACCCGGTCTAGTCAGGCGGGTGCCTTGACTCACCACCAGATTTCCGGTCCAAATTATGACCCTAAATCAGGGGCTCCTTGTATCTGTTCATATGCTATTGAAAACAGGGAGTATCTTCTGACGGAAGTTCGTTAGAGAGACAAACTAGGCTGCATGTTCATTTCTACAGGCAGGCAGGCAGAGAAAAAGAAAGAAGGGAAGGAAGGAAGGAGGGAAGGAAAGGTAGGAAGGAAGAAAGTGAAGGAAGGAAGGAAGGAAGGAAGGAAGGAAGGAAGGAAGGAAAGAAAGAAAGAAAGAAAGAAAGAAAGAAAGAAAGAAAGAAAGAAAGAAAGAAAGAAAGAAAGAAAGAAAGAAAGAAAGAAAGAAAGAAAGAAAGAAAGTGGTGAATGCTCCAACACTGGAAGTTTTTAAGAAGAGACTGGACAGCCATTTGTCTGAAATGGTATAGGGTTTCCTGCCTTAGCAGGGGGTTGGACTAGATGACCTCCGGGGTCCCTTCCAACTTATTATTATTATTAGAAAGAAAGAAAGAAAGAAAGAAAGGAGGAAGGAAGGAAGGAAAGGAAGGAAAGGAAGGGAGGAAGGAATTTAAGGAAGGAAGGAAGGAAGGAAGGGAAGGAAGGGAGGAAGGAAAGGAAGGGAAGGAAGAAAACCGAGGAAGGGACGGAGGAAGGAAGGAAGGAAGGGAAGGGAAGGGAGGAAGGAAGGAAGGGATTTTAAAAGCAGACAGTCCTCAACTTAAAATAGCAATTTCAAGCAGAACTTCCTACATGAAGTGATGTGTTTATAAAGTCTGACTGCATCACTTAGCGATGGCAAACTCTTGCCACTGCTGTCGTTAACCAATTAGCTGAGTAAACTTCCTGTCAGCTCCCTACAACCAAGTCAGTGGGGAAGCCAGCAGGAAATCGGAAGTCCAAGGGAAGAAGGCAGATAAGTGGCTGCTGCCGAGTGGGGGGTGGGGGTGGGGGGGAGCAAGGCTGCACGAGGGAGGCACGGCAAGGCTTGGGGGAAGAAGATTTTGGTGACCTCTTTTCCCATTGAATTGAATACAGGTAGTCCTTGACTTACAACCGTTCATGTAGTGACCGTTCAAAGTTAACAACGGCACTGAAAAAAGTGACTTATGACCGTTTTTCACACTTACGACCGTTTGCAGCATCCCCCCCTATGGTCACATGATCAAAATTCAGATGTTTGGCAACTGACTCATATTTATGACCGTTGCAGTGTCCTGGGGTCATGTGATTCCCCTTTTCCGGCCGCCTGCAAAGCAAAGTCAATGGGGAAGCCAGATTCACTTAACAACTGTGTTACTAATTTAACAACTGCAGTGATTCACTTAACAACTATGGCAAGAAAGGTCATAAAATGGGGCAAAAACTCGCTTAACAAATGTCTCACCTAACAATAGAAATTTTAGCCTCAATTGTGGTTGTAAGTCGAGGACTACCTGGGTAGAGGAGAAACTTACCCTGGCGACTTATGACCTTCCCTGCCGGCTTCCCCACTGACTTTCTGGGGAAGCCTGCAGGGAAGGTTGCAACACATGACAGCGGGTGTTACAACTGATCATAAGTCTGAGCCAGTTGCCAAACACCGTGGTCACGATCACGGGAGCATATTTTTCAAGTTCAGTACATATAGTCCACAACTTAAGAACACAACTGAGCCCAAAGTTCCTGATGCTAAGTGAGAAATTTGTTAAGTGAGCTTTGCTCCATTTAACGACCTTTCTTGTCAGGGTTGTTAAGTGAATCACTGCGGTTGTTAAATTAGTAACACGGTTGTTAAGTGAATCTGGCTCCTCCACTGACTTTATCAGAAGGTCACAAAAGGGGATCACATGATTCCGGGACACTGCGACCGTCGTAAATACGAGTCAGTTGCCAAGCGTCTGAATTTTGATCACGTGACCGGGGGGGGAATGCTGCAACAGTTGTAAGTGTGAAAAACGGTCATAAGTCACTTTTTTCCAGTGCCGTTGTTAACTTTGAATGGTCACTAAATGAACGGTTGTAAGTCAAGGACCACCTGTATTCAATTCAGTGGGAAAAGAGGTCACCAAAATCTTCCTCCTCATTTAAGCTCTTTTCAAAATGGTAATATGGGTAGCAGTTGTTGTTGTTAGCTGCGAAGTCGTGTCCAACCCATCGCGACGCCATGGACCACGTTCCTCCAGGCCTTCCTGTCCTCTACCATCTTCTGGAGCCCATTTAGGCTCACGCCTACTGCTTCAGTGACTCCATCCAGCCACCTCATTCTCTGTCGTCCCCTTCTTCTATTGCCCTCAATCTTTCCCAGCATGAGGCTCTTCTCCAGTGAGTCCTTCCTTCTCATTAGGTGGCCAAAGTATTTGAGTTTCAGCTTCAGGATCTGGCCTTCTAAAGAGCAGTCAGGGTTGATCTCCTCTAGGACTGACCGGTTTGATCGCCTTGCAGTCCAAGGGACTCGCAGGAGTCTTCTCCAGCACCAGAGTTCAAAGGCCTCAATTCTTTGGCACTCGGCCTTTCTTATGGTCCAGCTTTCACAGCCATACATTGCAAACCCCATGGACAGTACCAAAAGGCAAAATATGGGTAGACAAAACCCTAAAAATATTTCCCAGAAGCCAACTATACCCAATATAACAATTATCTTTGAAGAAAATCAATGGGGGGGGGGGAGAATTGAGTGAGAAAATGACTTCATATTCCTTACCCAGTGATATACCATCTCGACGATCTCCTTCTAAGATCCACTGTGGAGCCACTTCAGTGACATGTTTCTGCATCAGAGAGAGAATCACCCAAGGGCAGAGATTAGAGAGAGGACGAGATTTTGGGGAAAGGATCTCCTCAATCTCCTCCAGAGACCATTTCCAGAAAAATCCGACGGAATTAGGAAAGGGGTGACTTCCAGGACCATTCACCCACCTCTCAACTTAGCCAGGAGGCATCTCCCTCACCTTTTGATCTTCCTGCTTCCTGTCTTCCGCTTGGCTCAGGAGAAAGCCTTCGGCCAGGGCCACCGCCTGAGAACTGGTGTCTGCCCCACACTGTCTCACCCAGCACTCGATCTCTGCGGGCAAGATGGTCAGAAACTGCTCCAGCACCACCAGATCCAAGATCTCCGCTTTGGTGTGATGTTCCGGCTTCAACCATAGACGACAAAGCTCGTGGAGCCGACTGCAAGTCTCTCGCGGACCCTCAACTTCCTGGTAGCAAAATTGCCGGAAGGGCTGAGGCTTTGCGCTCAAACTCGGCATAGGGTCTCCACTGTCAACAGTCGCTGCCCAAATTTGGGCACTGCTACCCACCTGACTGCAAGGAACGGCACGTTTGGCTTGTGGGCCATCAACGTTCGGTCGCCGTAGATTCGACTGCGGCTCCTGGACAACGTTTAACATGGCCAGAGAATCGCTTGCTGTAATTTCAAAGTGACTTCAGCACATGGACCCAGCCCTGTAAAGCCGAGGGGAGACACAATTTATATTTCTGAGAAAGCAGGGGATTATCGGTAGTCCTCGGCTTAACGACCACAACTGGGCCCAAATATTTCTGTCGCCAAGCGAGACAGTTGCTAAGTGATTTTTGCCCCATTTTACGACCTTTCCTGCCACAAGTGTTAAGCCAATCGCTGCAGTTTGTTGAGCTAGTCACACGGTTGGTTAAGTGAATCTGGCTTCTCTATTGGCTTTTGCAAAAAGGGGATCACATGACCTCAGGGCACCGTAAAGGTCATGAATACGTGCCAATTGCCAAGTGTCCAATTTTAGATTGCGCGATCATGTAACTTTGAATGGTCACTAAATGAACTGTTGTAAATCGAGGACTACCTTTATTTCTGCAGTAAGACGAGGCAGGCAAAAGCCAGATAGCTGAGGGATAAATTTTCTAAAGACCAATCTGACTCTTGGGTAATGAGGCTTTGCCAGCTCAATTTAGGGTAACTATTTCTTAATCTCAGCAACTTTAAAATGTGTGGACTTCAACTCCCAGAGTTCCCCCGTCGGTGTCTGGCTACAGAATTCTGGGAGTTGAAGTCCACGCACAGTTGAAGTTGCTGAGATTGGAAAATACTGATTTAGGTATTTAAAAAGCACAGTTCATTCCTAGACCTTTATCTCATCATCATCTCCCTAGGGATGATAAAGGTAACAATAATAATAATAAAGTTGGAAGGGGACCTTGGAGGTCATCTAGTCCAACCCCCTGCTCAGGCAGGAAACTTTATACCATTTCAGGCAAATGGCTGTCCAGTCTCTTCTTAAAAAACCTCCAGTGTTGGAGCATTCACCACCTCTGGAGGCAGGTTGTTCCACTGGTTAATTGTTCTAACTGTCAGGAAGTTTCTCCTTAGTTCTAGGTTGCTTCTCTCCTTGACTAGTTTCCATCCGTTGTAAAGGTTCCCCCGCACATGCGTGCCTGTCGTTTCCAACTCTAGGGGCTGGTGCTCATCTCCGTTTCAAAGCTGAAGAGCCAGCGCTTGTCCGAGGACGTCTCCGTGTTCATGTGGCCGGCATGACTAGACGCCAAAGGCGCACGGAACGCTGTTACCTTCCCACCGTAGTGGTCCCTATTTTTCTACTTGCATTTTTACGTGCTTTCGAACTGCTAGGTTGGCAGAAGCTGGGACGAGTAACAGGCGCTCACTCTGTTATGCGGCACTCGGGATTCGACCCGCCAAACTGCTGACCTTCTAATCGACAAGCTCAGCGTCCTAACCCACTGAGCCACTGCGTCCCTCTAGGGATGATAATGCAGGGGAATTGCAAACCCTGGATGACTGCAGAGGTACGAACACTCCTGAGAGCCCGGGATTCAGCCTTTAAGGCAGGGGACAGGGACACATACAGAGAGGCCAGGGCAAATCTCAGAAGAGGCATTAGGATGGCGAAACAACAATATAAACACAAGGCGGAGAACCACCTAGCAGACAAGAATCCGAAGCAAGTGTGGCAGGGACTGCAGCACCTAACCAACCACAAGGGCAGTACGAGGAACACGGTTAATACCGATGCCTCGTTGGCAGGGGAGCTGAATATCTTCTTCGCTCGCTACGAGGTGAAAAGACCAGACCCCGTAACCTCTGCTGGCCGGCCTTCTGACTATCAGCCACTCACCCTGTGTGAACACCAAGTGACAGCTGTATTGAAGGCTGTGAATCCCAGCAAAGCCGCAGGCCCAGATGGGGTGCTGAGGATAGTGGTTAAAAATTGTGCCGACCAATTAGCAAGGGTCCTGACAAGGATCTTTAACATCTCCTTGCAAACGGCCTGTGTACCATCATGCTTGAAAGCAGCTATCATTGTCCCGGTCCCCAAGAAAACTGCAGTTGAGTGCCTGAATGACTACAGACCTGTTGCATTAACGTCTGTAGTCATGAAATGCTTCGAAAGACTGGTTCTCCAACATCTTAGGACATGCCTCCCACTGGATTTCCATAAACATCAATTTGCCTACAGGGGGAATAGGTCGACAGACGATGCCATAGCTACTCCTTTACACTCTGTAGCAAGCCATCTCGAGAAACCTGGAAGTTACGTCAGGATGCTTTTTGTTGACTACAGCTCGGCTTTCAACACCATTTTGCCGAGCACTCTCATCGAAAAGCTGACTGACTTGAATTTCCCCCCCTCCATCTGCGATTGGATTCAAGACTTTCTCAGGGACCAGTTACAAACAGTGAGGGTCAGGTCTGCTTTATCCACCCCCCTGAAGCTTTGCACTGGCTCGCCACAGGGCTGCGTGCTTAGCCCCTACCTGTATTCATTGTACACATATGACTGTATCGTCCGACCCTTCTAATGCGATAATTAAGTTCACAGATGATACTACCGTAGTGGGTCTTATTACAGGTGGGGATGAGACAGCATGCAGGGGGGAGGTACAAAAACTATCCATATGGTGTTACAACAACAACTTGCACCTGAACACCGGCAAGACGAAAGAGATGGTGCTAGACTTCCGGAGGAAAAAGGAGGAACCTGCCCCACTTTACATCGGGGAGGACTGCGTGGAGAGAGTTTCCTCCTTTAAATTTCTGGGAGTCTACCTCTGTGAAGATCTGACCTGGAAAGTTAACACAACCCAGGTGGCTAGAAAGGCCCAACAGAGGCTTCACTTTCTTAGGGTCTTGCGGAAGAACAGGGTAGAACAACAGCTAATGACCCTCTTTTACCGGTCTACTATAGAGAGCGTCCTCTCGTATGGTATTGTGGTTTGGTATGCTGGTCTGACAGCCGCGGATAGGAAAACATTACAGAGGGTGGTGAGCACAGCACAAGACATTGTGGGCTGTCCCCTGACACCACTGGATGACATCGCCGGGGCTCGCTGCCTTGGAAGAGCGAGGAAAATTCTCAGGGACGACTCACACCCTGGACAGTATCTCTTTACTCTCCTACCATCAGGTAGGAGATACAGGAGTATAGCCAGCCGTACCAACAGGCTGAAGAACAGCTTTTATCCATGGGCATTAGGCTTTTGAACGGGAAATAATTTTATAAACTTTATGCATGATTGACTTGGGAGGCCGGTGTGTTGTGCAATTAGCTCACATGGTGTAATAAGATGGTTTGTGTCACTGTAAGTTGGGGGTGGGGGCACGAAGGGAGGCTCAGCCAATCTCATTGTATACTTGGTTGTACTTTGACAATAAAGTTTCATTTGTTCATTCATTCATGACGGGGAGAAATACTGATGGAATTTTCTTATTTTTCTTGATTTCTAGTTTATATTTCTGACCGCCAGTTTGGCGTAGTGGCTAAGGCCCAAAGCTAGAAACCAGGAAGCTGTGCATTCTAGTTCTGCCTTAGGCACAAAGCCAGCTGGGTGATCTTGGGCCAGACACTCTCTCTCAGCCCTGGGAAAAAGGAAATGGCAAACCTTATCTGGGGAAAAAAACAAACACAAAACCCTTGTCAAGAAAACCATTTCAGACAAATGGCTGTCCAATCGCTTCTTAAAAAACGTCCACTGTTGGAGCACCCACAGCTTCTGGAAGCACCTTGTTCCACTGATTGATTGTTCTAACTGTCAGGAAATGCCTTAGGTTGGAAGACCCGAAGGATCGGCTTTAAGGACAGAGAAAGAAAATCCAGGAGAAAACTCTCTCTAGCCGTGTGGTCGCTCTCAGCCGTACACCGACTTGATCAACATCAGTTGGACCAGAAAGGAGAGAAGCAACCTAGAACTAAGGAGAAACTTCCTGACAGTTAGAACAACTAACCAGTGGAACAACCTGCCTCCAGAAGCGGTGAAGGCTCCAACACTGGAAGTTTTTAAGAAGAGACTGGACAGCCACTTGTCTGAAATGGTATAGGGTTTCCTGCCTGAGCAGGGGGTTGGACTAGATGACCTCCAAGGTCCCTTCCAACTTTACTATTATTATTACACTTGGAATAATAGTCGCCAGTCCTGAGTCCTTCGGGAGAAGGGCGGTATAGAAATCAAATTATTAAATTAAATTAAATTAAATATTGCATCCAGTTTTGGTTGCCACGATATAAAAAAGATGTTTGAGACTCTGGAAAGGGTGCAAAGAAAAGAAACAAAGATGATTAAGGGATTGAAGGTGGTTGTTGTTGTTGTTATTATTATTATTATTATTATTATTATTATTATTATTATTATTATTATTATTATTATTATTATTATTATTATTATTATTATTATTATTATTATTATTATTATTATTATTATTATGACCTGGATTCAGATCCAACTATCAAACCAGCCGGCAGGCGACTGGCAAAACTGAGCAAATTGCACTCCCTAGCCCGCGATGGCCAAAGCAGGGACCCTCCCAGCCCAAGGTGCTGATGCAGACACCGCCTCCCACCTGGGACAGGATCCACTGGATTGCTTACCAGATGCTCTTCGGAGAGGCGATCGGAGGCTGTAGCTACTGCTGTTGCCTGCCGGAGTTTGCAGGCAAAGGATGCAACCTGCGCGCGCCTCCTGCATTTCTGCCAGCAGCAGGGCGTGCCTTCGCTGGACAGACTCAGTCCTCCACTCCCTCCCGCCCTCCCCCCCTCCCCCGAGTTCCTTCCTCTCTAGGAACCCCTCTTCTGTTCCTTTAACCCCTGGAGGACCGAAGAGCTGCAGGATGCCATGCCCTGTGTGCATGCTTAAGTCAAGATGCCATCTCGAGAGTTGGTGGCCTCAAGGAAGTACAGAGTAGCAGAGTTGGAAGGGACCTTGGAGGTCTTCTAGTCCAACCCCGCTGCTCAAGAAGGAGACCCTGTCTGGAATGGTATAGGGCAGGGGTAGGCAACCTCGGCTCTCTTATGACTCGTGGACTTCAACTCCCAGAATTCCTGAGCCAGCATGGCTCTGCTTGGAAACTCACTTTCCCCTCAGCGTGGCTGGCTCAGGAATTCTGGGAGTTGAAGTCCACGGGTCATAAAGCGGCCTAAGCCAGGGGTAGGCCACCTTGGCTCTTTTATGACTCGTGGACTTCAACTCCCAGAATTCCTGAGCCAGCATGGCTCAGCTTGGAAACTGCCTTTCCCCTCAGCATGGCCGGCTCAGGAATTCTGGGAGTTGAAGTCCACGAGTCATAAAGCGGCCTAGGCCGGAGGTAGGTCACCTTGGCTCTTTTATGACTCGTGGACTTCAACTCCCAGAATTCCTGAGCCAGCATGGCTCGGCTTGGAAACTCTGCCTTTCCCCTCAGCATGGCTGGCTCGGGAATTCTGGGAGTTGAAGTCCACAAGTCATAAAAGAGCCAAGGTGGCCTACCCCTGGTATAGGGTCTCCTGCCTGAGCAGGGGGTTGAATCAAATCAAAATCAAATCAAATCAAATCAACCTTTATTGTCAAAGTACAACATGTGTAATATAATAATAATAATAATAATAATAATAATAATAATAATAATAATAATAATAATAATAATAATAATAATAAGAAGAAGAAGAAGAAGAAGAAGAAGAAGGAGAAGGAGAAGGAGAAGGAGAAGGAGAAGGAGAAGGAGAAGGAGAAGGAGAAGTTGGAAGGGACCTTGGAGGTCATCTAGTCCAACCCCCTGCTCAGGCAGGAAACCCTATACCATTTCAGACAAGTGGCCGGCCAGTCTCTTCTTAAAAACTTCCAGTGTTGGAGCATTCACAGCTTCTGGAGGCAGGTTGTTCCACTTGTTAATTGTTCTAACTGTCAGGAAGTTTCTCCTTAGTTCCAGGTTGCTTCTCTCCTTGACTAGTTTCCATCCATCTTGTCCTGCTTTTAGGTGCTTTGGAGAATAGCTTGACTCCCTCTTCTTTGTGGCAGCCCCTGAGATGGCTGAGCATCCCTTCGTGCACCCGCTCAACACAATTCACAGTGAAGTAAAAAAAATAAATAAATTCCTAACCCAGTGAATCCTACTACCAAACACACAATCTTATTGCACCATGTGAACTTATTGCACAATGCGCCGGTCTATCATACTATGTTGACGTGGAGTTATGGGTCAGACTAGAAGACCTCCAAGGTCCCTTCCAACTCTGCTATTCTGTAATTCTGTTACTTCAGACAAATAGCATTCCAATCTCTTCTCTAAAAACCTCCAGTGATGATTGTATTTTATGATTATGATTGTGATTATCACTTGTTGTTTGTACGTACACTGAGAGCTTATGCACCGGAGACAAATTCCTTGTGTGTGTCCGTCCAATTACACTTGGCCAATAAAGAATTCTATTCTATTCTATTTTTGGAGGCAAGTCTTTCAACTGATTAACTGTTCCCACTGTCAGGAAATTTCTCCTTATTTCTAGGTTAGATTCCTCTTTGATTAGTTTTCCATCTGTTACTTCTTGTATTGTATTCTGGTGCTTTGGAGAATAGGTGACTTTCAGATGGGTGGACTTCAACCCAGCTGGCTTTCAGGACTAAGAGAAGACTAAGAGAAGCCACTTCTTGGATGAGAAGTGAAACATCTTCAAAGAAAAACACAGTTGAAAAAGCATCTTTGGGATAACTATGACCTGGATGACTGAGAATCTCCATAGACATTTGGCAAGAAAGGTCGTAGAATAGGGCAAAAATCACTTAATAATTGTCTCGCTTAGCAACAGCAATTTTGGGCTTAACTGTGGCCATAAGCCCTGAATTTCTCCGAAGTATTAGTTTAGAAAATAATAGAAAAAAATTCAGCAAAAAAGAAGTGGAAACCCTATACCCTATACCAGGGGTGTCAAACTCAATTTCATCGAGGGCCGCATCAGCATTGCGGTTGCCCTCAGGGGGCCGGGTGGGTGTGGCCATGGTGGGCGTGGCCTGCTGGGTGGGCGTGGCTAGGGTGCGTATGGCCTGCTGGGTGGGCGTGGCCAGCTCTACATCGTTCGCATCAAGGGTGCCTATGGGGGCCTGGGCAGGAGTGGGACAGATCTGGGGGTCTCTGGCAGAAGGAGGGTCTCTGGGCCAGGGCCAAGGCAGTGGGGGCCGTTCCCTCACTGTTTCCAGGATGGCTTCGTGGGCCGCATGAAACCACTTCGCGGGCCGGATCCGGCCCCCTGGCCTTGTGTTTGACATGTCTGCCCTATACCATTTCAGGCAAATGGCTGTCCAGTCTCTTAAAAACCTCCAGTGTTGGAGCATTCACCACTTCTGGAGGCAGGTTGTTCCACTGGTTAATTGTTCTCACTGTCAGGAAGTTTCTCCTTAGTTCTAGGTTGCTTCTCTCCTTGACTAGTTTCCATCCATTGCTTCTTGTCCTGCTTTCAGGTGCTTTGGAGAATAGCTTGACTCCCTCTTCTTTGGGGCAGCCCCTGAGATATTGCAACACTGCTATCATGTCACCCCTCACCCTTCTCTTCCTTAAACTTCACTTGCATTAGTTTATCTCTGTGTTGTAAACTTTAATAAAATTACAGGTAGTCCTCAACTTACAATTGTCCAATTACTGACCGTTCAAAATTACAATGGTACTGAAAAAAGTGACTTATGACCATTTTTCACGCTTACAGCCTCTCTAATGGGTCAAGATTAAAAAGCTTGGCCACTGCCTGAAATTTATGGCAGTGGCAGCTCCTGGGGTTGTGTGATCAACTTTTGCGACTTTCAGACAAACAAAGTCAATGGGGAAACCAGTTTCACTTAACAACCGTGTTACCGACTTAATAACTGCAGTGATTCACTTAACAACTGTGGCAGGAGATGGTCGTGGGGGAAAACTCACCTAACAAATGTCTCGCTTAGCAACATAAATCTTGGGCTCAATTGCGGTTGTTAGTCAACGACTATCTGTATTATTAAAAAAGCCAAATTTCATCCTTGCCTTCTGCTTAGGGGTTAGAGCAGGGGAGGGCAACCTTGGCTCTTTTATGACTCGTGGACTTCAACTCCCAGAATTCCTGAGCAAGCCATGCTGAGGGGAAAGGAAGAGGTTTCCAAGCTGAGCCGTGCTGGCTCAGGAATTCTGGGAGTTGAAGTCCACGAGTCATAAAAAGCCAAGATTGCGTACCCCTGGCCTAGGCCACTTTATGACTTGTGGACTTCAACTCCCAGAATTCCTGAGCCAGCCATGCTGAGGGAAAAGGGAGAGGTTTCCAAGCTGAGCTGTGCTGGCTCAGGAATTCTGGGAGTTGAAGTCCATGAGTCATAAAAGAGCCAAGGTTGCCTACCCCTGGCCTAGGCCGCTTTGTGACTCGTGGACTTCAACTCCCAGAATTCCTGAGCCAGCGATGCTGAGGGGAAAGGGAGAGGTTTCCAAGCTGAGCCGTGCTGGCTCAGGAATTCTGGGAGTTGAAGTCCACGAGTCATAAAAGAGCCAAGGTTGCCTACCCCTGGCCTAGGCCGCTTTGTGACTCGTGGACTTCAACTTCAACTGTGCGCTCCCACAGGGAGGGTCTCCTCAGGGTGCCGCCGGTTAAAGACTGCCGGCGGGTAACACCCAGGGGTAGGGCCTTCTCAGTGGGTGCGCCTGCCCTGTGGAACCAGCTGCCTGCGGAGCTTAGGACTGCCCCCAACCTCCGCTCATTCCGCCGGGACCTGAAGACCTGGCTTCAGGGAGTTGAAGTCCATGAGACATAAAAAAGCCAAGGTTGCCTGCCCCTGGGTTAGAGAGAGGGACTGTCAGGACTAAAGCTCACATCTCACATTGTATCAATCTGGCTTGTACTTAGGATAGCAAGTTAACAAAAAATAGGTCTTAGCTCTCAACCCCAGGCTCCTTGTACCTCTTGATTTTCCATCCTGAGGGATACAGAAACTTGCTAAGGTTTTTTTTTTTAACGCTTTCCAATTTTTTAAAAAAAGCATTTTTGTTGTTGTTAGCTGCGAAGTCGTGTCCGACCCATCGCGACCCTATGGACAACATTCCTCCAGGCCTTCCTGTCCTCTACCATCTTCTGGAGTCCATTTAAGCTCACGCCTACTGCTTCAGTGACTCCATCCAGCCACCTCATTCTCTGTCGTCCCCTTCTTCTATTGCCCTCGATCTTTCCCAGCATTAGGCTCTTCTCCAGTGAGTCCTTCCTTCTCATTAGGTGGCCAAAGTACTTGAGTTTTAGCTTCAGGATCTGGCCTTCTAAAGAGCAGTCAGGATTGATCTCCTCTAGGACTGACCGGTTTGATCGCCTTGCGGTCCAAGGGACTCGCAGGAGTCTTCTCCAGCACCACAGTTCAAAGGCCTCAATTCTTTGGCGCTCAGCCTTTCTTATGGTCCAACTTTCATTGCCATACATTGCAACTGGGAAGACCATAGCCTTGACTATACGCACTTTTGTTGACAGGGTGATGTCTCTGCTTTTTAGTGTGCTGTCTAGATTTGCCATGGCTTTCCTCCCCTGGAGCAAGCGTCTTTTAATTTCTTGGCTACAGTCCCCATCTGCAGTGATCTTGGAGCCCAGGAAAATAAAATCTGTCACTACCTCCATTTCTTCCCCATCTATTTCCCAGGAATTGAGAGGGCCAGATGCCATGATCTTGGTTTTCTTAATGTTAAGTTTCAACCCAAGTTTTGCACTCTCCTTCTTCACCTGCAACAAGAGGCTCTTTAGTTCTTCTTCACTTTATCATGCCCATTTTTGCATTAAACGTTCCCTTCATTTCTCCAATTTTCTTGAAAAGATCTCTGGTCCTCCCTATTCTATTGTTTTCTTCTATTTCTTTGCACTGTTCATTTAAGAAGGCATTCTTATCTCTTCTAGCTATTCTCTGGAATTCTGCATTCAATTGGGCGTATCTATGTTTTTCTCCCTTGCCTTTCGCTTCCCTCCTTTCCTCAGCTATTTGCAAAGCTTCCTCAGACAGCCATTTTGCTTTCTTGCATTTCTTTTTCTTTGGGATGGTTTTGGTTGCTACCTCTTGTACAATGTTGCGAACCTCTGTCCATAGTTCTTCAGGCACCCTGTCTATCAGATCTAATTCCTTAAATCTATTTGTCACCTCTACTGTATATTCAACGGGGATATGATTTAATTCATACCTGACTGGCCTGGTGCTTTTCCCTACTTTCTTCAGTTTAAGCCTAAATTTTGCAACAAGAAGCTCATGGTCCGAGCCACAGTCAGCTCCTGGTCTTGTTTTTACTGACTGTATAGAGCTTCTCCATCTTTGGCTGCAGAGCATATAGTCAATCTGATTTCTGTGTTGACCATCTGGTGATGTCCATGTGTAAAGCCGTCTCTTGGGTTGTTGGAAAAGAGTGTTTGCTATGACCATCGTATTCTCTTGACAGAATTCTATCAGCCTGTGCCCTGCTTCATTTTGCACTCCAAGGCCAAACTTGCCTGTTATTCCAGTTATCTTTTGGCTTCCTACTTTAGCATTCCAATCCCCCATGATGATAAGAACATCATTTTTTGGTGTTAGTTCTATAAGGTGCTGTAGTGCTTCATAGAACTGGTCAATTTCATCCTCTTCAGCACTGGTGGTTGGGGCATAGACTTGGACTACTGTGATATTGAATGGTTTGCCTTGGATTCGAACTGAGATCATTCTGTCATTTTGAGGATTGTATCCCAGTATTGCTTTTCCTACTCTTTTATTGACTATGAAGGCTACTCCATTTCTTCTGAAGGATTCTTGCCCGCAGTAGTATACCTGATGGTCATCTGAATTAAATTCACCCATTCCTGTCCATTTTAGTTCGCTGATACCTAAGATGTCAATGTTCAGTCTTGTCATCTCTTGTTTGACCACGTCCAGTTTTCCTTGATTCATGGATCTTACATTCCAGGTTCCTATGGAGAAAAAATCTTTACAGCATCGGACTTTCCTTTCACCACCAGACACATCCACAGCTGAGCGTCCTTTCGGCTTTGGCCCAGTCGCTTCATTCTTTCTGGCGCTACTAGTACTAGCCCTCTGCTCTTCCCC
Organism: Vipera berus; assembly: GCF_964194415.1. Classification (NCBI taxonomy): domain Eukaryota; kingdom Metazoa; phylum Chordata; class Lepidosauria; order Squamata; family Viperidae; genus Vipera; species Vipera berus. The sequence continues at coordinate 280,018,909 of NC_138203.1, forward strand.
AGTAGCATATTGGACGCCTTCCGACCTGAGGGGCTCATCTTCCAGCGTCATATCGTTTTGCCTTTTGGTACTGTCCATAGGGTTTTCATGGCAAAGATACTGGAGTGGGTTGCCATTTCCTTCTCCAGTGGATCACGTTTTGTCAGAACTCTCTGCTATGACCTGTCCGTCTTGGGTGGCCCTGCACGGCATAGCTCATAGCTTCATTGAATTACGCAAGCCCCTTCGCCACGACAAGGCAGTAATCCATGAAGGGGTAAAAAAAAAAAAAAAAGCATATACACATGTAAATATATATTCCTTGATAAGATTAAAAATATGAATCCCAGGCATGTTAAAATTAACAAACAAACGAACACTGGGATGGAATTCAACACTAAAACAGTTTTTATTGCTAAAAAATCAAGCTTTCGTTGGCCAACTGCCAACGTCAGGATGGAGATGCTGGGGTGGGGAGATTCCGTTTATACTGTTGGTGTCTCCACTCTGCTCATGGAGCGCGCTCAGATCTGTTTGTTGAGGTCTGCCGTATTTCTTTTGAGTTGTCGCGCATCCGTTTTTGGGGATGCATTTGTCTCTGGGTATCTGTTGTTAAAAGTGAATTGTTTATAGCTCCATGTGTTGTAGCCATAACTCTGGTCATTGTCCGTGTTCTCATGCCAGGGGTCTTAAATGGTTGTTGCTCTTCTTCCTTGTGTTCGACATTGCAGAGTGGTTGTGTGCTGGTGCAATCTTGGATTTGATGCAATGAGGTAATTTGTGAATGCTTGCGCTGTTTGTCTTCATGTCGCGCACGTCGTTCCTCTTCCCAATTTCTTAGTGCCTAGACCTGCAGGGGGCAGGTCTATATGCCGGTTGATGGAGGAGTGGTTTGAAAATCAAGCTTCCTTAAACAAGCGGCCGCCTTTAGTGTTGTCGCTGGCAATTGCCTCGGTCCCTGCTAGATTAAAGGCATGGTTGCGTGTAGCCATGTGTGTCCACACCTGTGAATGTTGTTCTTGTCTTCTAATAGCAAGCTTGTGTTCATGCACCCTAGTCCTCAGTTGTTTTGCTGTCTCCCCAATGTAATTGCAATTGCAATTCTGGCATGATATCTTGTATACGACCGAGGCTTTTTCTTCATTGGGGAGTGGATCTTTAGGGCACATGACACAAGCTCGTAAGGTCCGATCAGGTCTGTGGGCAACACCGACTTTGTGAGGGGTTAGTATGCGCGCTGTGGCCTCGGATACACCGTGGATATAAGGCAGTGTTATCCGTGATGTTAAGGCATTGTCACATTCATGGCGGGTAGGTTCACTTGGCCTGCTGTATTGTCTGATGAAGTTAGACGGGTACCCGTTGTTTCTGCAGACACGATAAAGGCGGTGTCTTTCTTTCCTTTTGCCTTATTCGTGCTGCAATGCGTATCTATACGTCTAAAGAGGGTTCTGATACAGCTGGCCTTATGGGTTGTGGGGTGATTACTTTCATAATGAAGTATCCTGTCCGTATGGGTGGATTTACGGTATACCGATGTGTGTAACGAGCCGTCAGGTTGACGTCTAACTAACACATCTAAGAAGGGCAAAGCCCCATTGGTCTCTTCTTCCACAGTAAAGCGGATATCAGAATAGATGGAATTGAGCTTCCTCATCAGCCTGTCCTTGTCCTGCAACGTTTCGACGAAATCTCATCCGTCATCCTCAGGCTGGTGACTTCAGCACCAGCCTGAGGATGACGGACGAGATTTCGTCGAAACGTTGCCCTGATACCTCCAATTCTACGTGGGGAAAAAAACCCGAATGACCAAAGATCTACATTCATACATACATACATACATACATACATACATACATATGTAAATTTTTTGAATTGCTAACAAAGAATTAAAGGGAGACTGATATGCATTTCAAACTTATTTGTTCTCATCAGTGAGCCATACCCTTCTGAGATTCGAACCTGGGCTGATTGCAGATTTGTCCCATGTTTGGGGCCGAGCAAGGTAATCTAAATATTTAACAAACATTTAACATATATATATATATATATATATATATATATATATATATATATATATATATATATATATATATATATATATATATATATATATATATATGTGTGTGTGTGTGTGTGTGTGTGTGTGTGTGTGTGTGTATATATATGTACATACATACATATATATATATATAAAACTATTAAATAACTGATGGGTAGCAATAAGAAATATATTAATTTAAATAAGAGATAGTAGGTATTAAAGGGAAAAAGAGAGAGGAAGTATTGATTATAACTTGGAAATTTGTAATAATATGTATTTGTCTGAAATGGAACTATTGTAACCTGGACACCATGTTGTTTTTTAAAGATATTATTGTAATAATGGAAAACATACATATTATATATATGTATATATACTGTATATGTTAAATGCTTGTTAACTATTTAGATTACCTTGACGCTCTCCTCTATAGTAGACTGGTAAAAGAGGGTCATTAGCTGTTGTTCTACCCTGTTCTTCTGCAAGACCCTGAGGAAGTGAAGTCTTAAGGGAGGCGGGGAGTCCCACAGGTGCTTTTCGAAGAGGCAACTGGATTTGGTTTTTCCTTGAAGATGTTTCCCTTCTCCTGAAGAAGCTTCTTGGATGAGAAGCGAAATGTCTTCAAAGAAAAACAAAGGAAGTCCAGTTGGCTCGTGGAAAAAAAGCACCTTTGGGACAACCGTGACTTGGATGACTGAGAATCTCCATTTAGAGTGGAGGAAGAAACTAGAGTGATGAGAAATTTCTTGTTTTTTTCACTCTACAATTGGGTAGGCAGATTTCTTCATGACTTTAACACAACATCCTAAGAGAGAAACCTTTTCTGTAAGTCGGTACGTGATCTCGTCTCTTCGTGCGGCGACAGAAACTCAAAAATGCCTTTGTTCGCACATTTCAGAAGGACAGGACAAAATGACAATAGAATAACAGAAGAACAGACTTGGAAGGGACCTTGGAGGTCATCTAGTCCAACCCTCTGCTCAAGCAGGAAACCCTATACCATTTCAGACAAATGGGTGTCCAATCTCTTTTTAAAAACTCCAGTGCCTGAGCACCCCACAACTTCTGGAGACAAATCGTCCCACTGATTAAAAACTGCTAAGCCCAGAAGACAATCTTTTTGACATCCTATCCTCAGTCTGGTTTCTCCCTAGTCTGAATTCTTACACGAGAAGCAACATTTGCCTTCTGGCGAAAGCTCCTCTTTCCACGGTCCGTAAATTGGTAGGGTTTCTTCCCCGTGTGAATTTTTTCATGTTTAATGAGGTCAGAACCACGAGCAAAGCATTTTTCACACTCCAGACATTTATAAGGTTTCTCTCCAGTGTGGATCCGGTAATGGGAAGTGAGGGAGCTATTCTCGCTGAAACTTTTTCCACACTCCAAGCATTTATAGGGTTTCTCCCCCGTGTGAGTTCTCTGGTGTATACTCAGCTGGGTATTGCAAATGTAACACTTTCCACACTCTGAGCACTTGTAAGGTTTCTCTCCTGTATGATTTCTTCCGTGTCTGATCAGGTCCGAACTGCAAAGGAAGCGTTTCCCACACTCCGGGCACGCAAAGGGCCTCTCGCCAGTGTGAGCTCGTTGGTGTCTACACAGTTGTGAATTCCAACTGAAGCACTTCCCACAATCCGAGCACTTGTAAGGCTTTTCCCCCGTGTGAGTACGCTGATGGATAGCAAGATTTTCTTTCCGATTGAAGCATTTTTCGCACTCCGGACATTTGTAGGGTCTCTCTCCGGTGTGGGTTCTCAGATGGATACGGAGTTGCGTGTTACAAACAAAGCACTTCCCGCACTCCAGACATTTATAGGGCTTCTCTCCTGTGTGATTCCTTTCGTGGATTAGGAGCTGAGAGCTGCAGACAAAGGATTTCCCACAGTCCAGGCAGGTATACGGCCTCTCCCCAGTATGGGAAATTCGATGTCTAGTTAGCTGGGAGTTCCAAGTGAAGCTTTTCCCGCATTCTGAGCATTGATAGGGTTTTTCCCCTGTGTGAGTGCGTTGATGGAGGGTCAGGTTCTCCTTCCGGTTGAAGCACTTTTCGCACTCCAGGCATTTGTAGGGCCTCTCCCCGGTGTGAGTTATCTGATGCCTGCTTAACTGAGCACTCTCGGTAAAACACTTCCCACACTCCAGGCATTTATAGGGCCTCTCTCCCGTATGAGTCCTTCGATGGACAATCAGCTTTGTGTTACGGAGGAAACATTTTCCACACTCGGCACACTGGTAGGATTTCTCTCCCGTGTGTTTCCTTCCGTGTCTAATCAGGTCTGAACTGTAAAGGAAGCATTTCCCGCACTCCAGGCACGTATACGGCCTCTCCCCTGTGTGAGTCCTTTGATGCCGAGCGAAGGCTGAGCTGGAGCTGAAAAATTTCTCACACTCTGAGCATTTGTAGGGTTTCTCCCTTGTGTGAGTCTTTTTATGAATCGCTAGGTTTTTCTTCCGACGGAAGCCCTTTCCGCACTCCGAACATTGATGGGGTTTGTCTCCAGCGTGTGAGAATTGATCTCCATCTGATTTTGCCCTCTGATTAGAGCCCTTTCCAGAAATCCAATGTTTCCTTCTTGTAAGAATTCTTTCTTGCATTGACCGACTGTCATTTTTGGCCTTCCTTTCATCACCTTGCGAAAGAAAGGGGAAAAAAAACGGTCACAGCCTAAGTCTGTAATTGCGCTTCCTCTCATGAAATAATCCAAATGAGAGATTTAGGTGGATGGAGGAATGGAAAACATTGAAGATGGGAAGTGGGATGATCTTATCCCATGTTTCAGAGGTATTGACAGGAGACTAAAACAAATAGTTCAGGGGTAAGCAACCTTGGCTCTTTTATGACTCGTGGACTTCAACTCCCAGAATTCCTGAGCCAACATGGCTCAGCTTGGAAACCTCTCCCTTTCCCCTCAGCATGGCTGGCTCAGGAATTCTGGGAGTTGAAGTCCACGAGTCATAAAGCGGCCTAGGCCAGGGGTAGGCAACCTTGGCTCTTTTATGACTCGTGGACTTCAACTCCCAGAATTCCTGAGCCAACATGGCTCAGCTTGGAAACCTCTCCCTTCCCCTCAGCATGGCTGGCTGAGGAATTCTGGGAGCTGAAGTCCACGAGTCATAAAAGAGCCAAGGTTGCCTACCCCTGGAATATGGCGACTAAAATGAGGCGGCTACCGGACTGGCTGATGGGGAACTGGATTCAATTCCCAGCTCTGTGTATACAGGTAGTCCTCCACTTACAACAGTTCGTTTAGTGATTGTTGAAGTTACAACGGCAGTAAAAATAGTGACTTATGACCCATTTTCACACTCATAACTGTTGCAGCATCTCCATGGTCACCGGATCAAAATTCAGACAACTGATTCATATTTATGACAGTTGCAGTGTCCTGGGATCATGTGATTCCCCTCTTTGTGACCTTCTGACAAGCGAAGTCAATGGGAAGCCAGATTCACTTAACAACGGTGTTACTAACTTAACTATTGCAATGATTCCCTTAACAACAACACAGGCAAGAAAAGTTGCAAAATTCACGTAAAAACTGTCTCGCCTAGCAACAGAAATTCTGGACTCCGTTGGGGTCGTAAATTGAGGACTACCTGTTGTTCTGCCAGTTTTCAGGCGTGGCTCGGTACAATAAAGAGTCCCAGTGTTTCCCTTGATAAGCTATACGCGTTTATTCAGCTGAATAAAGACAGGTCCCTCAAAGTAAGAGGGAACCCCCGAACAGAGAATAAGACACGTATTTATAATTTTCTTAGCTATCACTTTTCCCCAGTAGATAAGAGCCTTGGTGGCGCAGTGGGCTAATGCCTCCTTCAGTAACACCAGCTGCCTGCAATTAGTGCAGGTTCGAGTCCCACCAGGCTCAAGGTTGACTCAGCCTTCCATCCTTCCCAGGTAGGTAAAATGAGGACCCAGATTGTTGGGGGCAATTAAGCTGACTTTGTAATAATGCCGCTTGGGGTGTGTGTGAAAGCCCTAATAAGCAGGCATATACATAGAATGAAGGCTATTGCTAAGCACATTGATTTGTGCTTTAGATTGTAAGCCGCCCTGAGTCTTCGGAGAAGGGCGGGATATAAATGGGATTAAAAAAAAAAAGATAAAGAAGTACAGAAATAGCCAAGCACGCCCTTTGTGGCTTTGGGTGGTTCCCTATGCCTTTCCGGGACTTTGAAGGTCTCCTGAGGTAATTGCATCCTCTGAACACACGTTCCTTCCGGGGAATCATTAGATTTATTAAATTCCTGTTCAAGACCGTATCTGCGTGGGTTGCGTGAACGCGGCTAATCTTTTCTGAAATCGGACAAAGTCGGCTGGACCTCTGCCTCTGAAACATGGCTAATTTAATATTTAAACATATCCCTTAAAAAGTGATTGGTGTTTATTATAAAAGAAAAATGGATCCCTGAAAGATCATTCACAGGAAAGATATATTTCAGTTTGGAGGAGATGGATAGATTATATTCAGAACAAATATGGGACTAAAAAGTTCCATTTAGCTTATGAGTAGATTTTAGGGGGATATCGTTATTGGTACTTTGTTTGTAGTTATGTTAAAGGGGAGTTAAAGCACATTATGAATTTGGTTAATTGTATATTATGCATAATTTTTATTTAGAATATGATTATTATAAGTATAATCCTGTATTTAGCTCTGGGAAGTGGGGGGGGGAAGTGGGTGGGTTTGGGGTGGGGGGGATTTGGGGATATATTGTAAAACTTTGTTTTTGTAAAACTTTTTAATAAAAAAAAAAGAAAAATGGATCCCTTACCAAGAGAGGCCACAAACCCGCTAATCTGCTCCATGACCTCCCTGTGCAGAGCTTTCTGGTCAGGATTCAGCAGCGCCCACTCCTCTTCGGAGAAAAGCACAGCCACTTCGTCTAAGGTTACACAACCCTTGGAAGAAACAAATGACACTATTTAGACACCAAAGGCTAATACAACACCAGGTATTGGTTTTGCTTGCACTGAGTGTCTTTCCTTGCAAAAGGCACTGAGATAATCATGGTGAGGGGATACACACACACACACACACACACACAAACACACACAAACACACACACACACACACACACACAGGAAGGGGAGCAGGTGACCCTGTCACCAAGGCTGTATCCATACCATTTCCCAAGAATTTTCTCCTTCAGTCAGCCTACTTGTAAGAGCTGTGCATCAACTGTCTCCCATTCACAAAGGACTGGTAGCTGTGGGCTTATTCCGAACATCATGACAACATCTGTAAATTCAAGAGGAGATCTATGTCACTGTTAACCATACTGAAAATAAAGCCAATTTTTTTTTCCACTGGGGCTCTTGGACATCCAGGGTTACCTCCTCGGAAGAAAGTGCTGAAGGATATTGTATACTTTGTACAGGAGGGAGGGAGGGAGGAGGGAAGGAAGGAGGGAGGAAGGAACAGGAGGGGGAAAGGATGGAGGGAGGGGGAGGGGGAGGGAGGGAGGGAGGAAGGAAGGAAGGGAGGGAGGGAAGGAGGGAGGAAGGAACAGGAGGGGGAAAGGATGGAGGGAGGAGGAGGGGGAGGGGGAGGGAGGGAGGAGGGGAGGAGGGAAGGAGGGAGGAAGGAAGGAAGGAAGGAGGGAGGGAGGGAAGGAGGGAGGAAGGAACAGGAGGGGGAAAGGATGGAGGGAGGAGGAGGGGGAGGGAGGGAGGAGGGAAGGAGGGAGGAAGGAAGGAAGGAAGGAGGGAGGGAGGGAAGGAGGAAGGAAGAGGAGGGGGAAAGGATGGAGGGAGGAGGAGGGGGAGGGAGGGAGGAGGGAAGGAAGGAAGGAAGAGGAGGGGGAAGGAAGGAAGGAGGGAGGGAGGAGCACGGGGAGGGAAGGAGGAGGGAAGGAAGGGGAGGAGGAGAGAGGAAGGAAGTTGGGAGGGAGGAGGAGGGGGAGGGAGGAGGGATGGAAGGAGGGAAGGAAGGGGAGGAGGGGAGAGGAAGGAAGGAGAGAGGCAGGGAAGGAGGAAGGAAGGAGGGAAGAAGGGAGGGAGGAAGGAAGAGGAGGAGGGGGAAGGAAGAAAGGAGGGAGGGAGGAGGGGAGGAGAAAGGAAAGAACGAGGGAAGGAGGAAGGGAGGGAGGAAGGAAGAGGAGGAGAGGGAAGGAAGGAAGGAAGGAAGGAAGGAAGGAAGGAAGGAAGGAAAGAAAGAAGGACGCTCTTACCCAGCCAGGGGGCAGGCAGCAGCGCTGTCTCCTTCCTGCCCGCCGCCCCCTCGCCACAGCCTGGCAGGGCTCGCCATCGGGCGCTCCTCCGCTTCGGCTCCAGCTCTGCCAGCCTCGGCGGGGCGCCAGGCGGGGCGAAGGGCAACCGGGATCCGCGAGCCCTCCCCGGCTTTGCGCTCCTCACTGCCGCCGCTCCCTTCGCCGAGGCGGCAGCCGCAGCACCGCCGCTTGGCCGAAAAGAGCGGGCAGGGACCGCGACGGGCTGGGGGGGTGGGGTGGGTGGGTGGGTGGGCTGGGGGGGCTCCGGAGTAGAGGGGAAGGGGGGCGGGCGGGGCTGGAGGTCCCTGCTGCCCCCGCCTCCTCACTGCTACCGCTACTTGGGTTAGAATAGAACAGAGCTAGACGGGACCCCGGAGGTCTTCTAGTCCAGCCCCCCCCCCCGCTCAAGCAGGAGACCCTTTAGCCTCCTCCCTGGCTGGGTAAGAGCGTCCTTCTTTCTTTCTTTCTTTCCTTCCTTCCCCCTCTTCCTCCCTCCCTCTTTATTTCCTTTCTCCTTCCCTCCCTCCTCCCTCCTTCCTTCCCTCTCCTCTTCCTTCCTCCCTCCCTTCCTCCCTCCCCCGTTCTTTCCTTTCTCCTCCCCTCCTCCCTCCTCCCATCCTTCCCCGTCCCTCCCTCCCTTAAAAGGCCTGGAGACCAAAACGTAGGAAGAACAACGGCTAAGGGACTAAAGAAAAGAAGAAATAGGGGTGACATAATAGCAGTATCCCAGTATTTGAGGGGCTGCCACAAAGACAAGGGTGTGTGTGTGTGTGTGTGTGTGTGAAGTTATTCTCCCAAACACCAGAGGGAAGGACGAGAAACCGTGGTTGGAAACTGATCCGAGAGAGAAGCAACCTGGAATGAAGGAGAAGCTTCCTGACAAGCGAGGACAATCAACCAGTGGAACAGCTTTGCCTCCAGAAATTGTGGACGCTCCATCACTGGACGTTTTTAAGAAGAGACTGGACAGCCATTTGCCTGAAGTGGTATAGGGTTTCCTGCCTGAGCAGGGGGTTGGACTAGATGACCTCCAAGGTCCCTTCCAACTTCTTCTTCTTCTTCTTCTTCTTCTTCTTCTTCTTCTTCTTCTTCTTCTTCTTCTTCTTCTTCTTCTTCTTCTTCTTCTTCTTCTTCTTCTTCTTCTTCTTCTTCTTCTTCTTCTTCTTCTTCTTCTTCTTCTTCTTCTTCTTCTTATTATTATTATTATTATTATTATTATTATTATTATTATTATTATTATTATTATTATTATTATTATTATTATTATTATCCCATTCTATTCTATTCTATTCTATTCTATTCTATTCTATTCTATTCTATTCTATTCTATTCTATTCTATTCTATTCTATTCTATTCTATTCTATTCTATTCCTCCTTCCCTCGTTCGTCCCTCCCTTCCTTCTTTCTCCTCCCTCCCTCCCTCCCTCCCTCCCTCCCTCCCTCCCTCCCTCCCTCCTTCCTTCCTTCCTTCCTTCCTTCCTTCCTTCCTTCCTTCCTTCCTTCCTTCCTTCCTTCCTTCCTTCCGCTCTCCAGTGTCTCCTTAAAAACCTCCAGGCACCCACAAGTACTGAAGGCAACCTGTTCCACTGCTTAATTGTCCTCACTCTTAACACTTAAAGTTAACGTTAAAGGGTTGTGGCAGATTTGGTATTTCCCTTTGCGGTGCTGGGTTCGTGGGAAGAGGAGACCTGGGTTGCAGGGCTGAGCTGGGTACAATGGGAAGCAAAGCCCGGAGCCGCGTCCATCCTCCTACCTGCTGGAGCTGGGAAATGGGTAAAAAGGCAGGCAGGGAAGGGGGACCTTTGGAGTGGCGGGCACCAGAAGCTGCTCCATGCGCTCCCCATGCGCTCCCAAAAGAGAGGTTTGGCTGAACAAAGGGAAATGGAGCATCCTAGGACAAGGTCATTTCCTTGGCGTTTTGTGTTAATGTTAACGGAGCTTTGTTTGTTCATCTGTTTGGGGTTTGGCAATTGTTTGGGGTTTTGCTTTGTTTTTTGAATTTTGCTTGGAGGCAAATGCAGCCCTTCCTTGTGAGAAAAACGGAGCAGAAAGTGCTCCCAAATGCATTACTGGGCATTCCAAGTGCTTGACGGAAGTCGAATTCCATGTTTTACATATAATAGGTGTAACATAATTGTGCTGGAACCAATATGTAACCATTTAGCCAGAGCTTGAACTTAAGAACTGTGTATTTAGCATTTACAGGATTAATGTTGTTTCATTGAGAGAACTGTATGTTAGAAAGCTTAGCATTTAAAGGGTTAAAGCTATTTCCTTAGAGATGGCTTCTGGGTAATGTAGTCTAGCTCTTTAGCGAATACTATACTTATACGCGGTGGCTCAGTGGGTTAGGACGCTGAGCTTGTCGATCAGAAGGTCGGCAGTTTGGCGGGTCGAATCCCGAGTGCCGCGTAACAGAGTGAGCGCCTGTTACTTGTCCCAGCTTCTGCCAACCTAGCAGTTCGAAATCACGTAAAAATGCAAGTAGAAAAATAGGGACCACTACAGTGGGAAGGTAACAGCGTTCCGTGCGCCTTTGGCATCTAGTCATGCCGGCCACATGACCACGGAGACGTCCTCGGACAAGCGCTGGCTCTTCGGCTTTGAAACGAGATAAGCACCAGCCCCTAGAATCGGAAACGACTAGTACGCATGTGCGGGGGAACCTTTACCTATACTTATTTAGTTAAGTGGGAGGAGCTTCGAAATTTATTACAGAATTTCCTGGTCACCAGCCAGGGTTGTAAGTCCTTTGTTCTAACATTATGCTACACGCGTGACTAGCCGCTGTAATCAAGTATAGCTGAGATGGAGAATTATTCCTTTTTTACCTACGAAAATGGACAGATATGATTGTGACTGGAATAATCTACAGCAAAGTAAGTCTGCCTAGAATACCTGGAAATAAATCTTTCTGTAAACCCATTTTGTTGAGTTATACTTTATGATTTCTGGAGCTAAGGAAGCATTTTTGGGTTCTGGAAATCAGAACAATGATGATAGTAGTGTTCCAATATCTCGGGGGTTGCCACAAGGAAGAGGGATTCAACTTTTCTCCAAAGCACCTGAAGGCTGGACAAGAAGCAACGGAGGGAAACTAATCAAGGAGAGAAGCAACCTAGAACTAAGGAGAAACTTCCTGACAGAACAATTAACCAGTGGAACAAGCTGCCTCCAGAAGCTGTGAATGCTCCAACACTGGAAGTTTTTAAGAAGAGACTGGCCAGCCATTTGTCTGAAAGGGTATAAGGTTTCTGTGGGTTTTTCGCACCCGGCGGGCTCCTCATGAACTTGCCAATAAATGAGGACACGTCTCTCTGAGCGTTCTTGGGATGAGGGCCCAGACCGAAGTCCCAAGCTCTCTTTTATTGAGATACCAGCAACGCATCAGCAACAAGCAATTATCTAAGCATTAACATTTCAGCTATCCATCAAGCAGTTATCTTAAGGTTACAAATCAGCTACATTTCAGCTATGCATCAAGCAATTATCTTAAGGTTACAAATTCAAGCAGTTATCTTAAGGTTATAAATCAGCTACAGCCCTGTATGGAATGTCTTTGTTCCTGTAACTATCTTGTATGTGTTACTTTCTTGTACGTGTTCCAACGGGGGTGTCCGTCTGCACGTAGCAAGGTCATCTGATTTTTGGTAAACTGCAACTTATGAACAGAAACGAAACTTGTCTCTGCCCTGAGCCAGACCTGCGCCATTTTATGTGAGCCTAAGGTGGAAATATCACAGGTTTCCTACAGGTTTCCTGCCGGAGCAGGGAGTTGGACTAGATGACCTCCAAGGTCCCTTCCAACTTTGTTGTTGTTGTTGTTGTTGTTAAAAACAAGAAAGCCCAGTTGCCTCGTGAAAAAGCATCTTTGGGACATACTGACATGTAAAGTGGCACCAAAGGTCAAAACAATTGTGGCTCAAGTAATCCTCGGTTTACCAACATAGTTGAATCCAAAACTTCTGTTGCTAAGCAAGGCCAGTATTAAGTGAATCCTGTCCCATTTTATGACCTTTTCTTGCCACAATTGTTAAGCAAATCACTGCAGCTGTTAAGTGAATCATACAGTCGTTAAGTGAATCCAGCTGTTCCCACTGACTTTGCTTGTTAGAAGAACCCATCTGGGAAGGTTACAAATGGTGATTATATATCACACACACACACACACACACACACACACACACACACACACACACACACACACAAGACCTCCAAGGTCTCATCCAACTTTTTATTCTGTTAATAACCTGTGGAAAATTTCTGCAAGATTTCTCCCATCAGACAGGACATTCAAGACTTAAGAACTGGATGTGACTACTGCATGGTGTACATGTGTTTGTGTGTATGCTGTGCCCTCTGAAAAGGGGTGAGCATGCAATCATTGTAAATATATGCCAGTTGCCAAGTGCCTGAAATTTGACCATGTGACCAGGTGACTGTGATAGTTCTAGTCTAGTGCAAGGACCAATACAGTCATTAAATGAATGGGTATAAGTTGAGGACTACCTGTATGTTTTCCTGGCCCATATTTTAGATGTCATTAACACTTAGTTAAAATGTAAAGGTAAAGGTTCCCCCGCACATGCGTGCTAGTCGTTTCCGACTCTAGGGGCCGGTGCTCATCTCCGTTTCAAAGCCGAAGAGCCAGCGCTTGTCTGAGGACGTCTCCGTGGTCACGTGGCTGGCATGACTAGACGCCAAAGGCGCACGGAACGCTGTTACCTTCCCACCGTAGTGGTCCCTATTTTTCTACTTGCATTTTTACGTGCTTTTGAACTGCTAGGTTGGCAGAAGCTGGGACGAGTAACAGGCGCTCACTCTGTTATGCGGCACTCGGGATTCGATCCGCCAAACTGCCGATCTTCTGATCGACAAGCTCAGCGTCCTAACCCACTGAGCCACCATGTCCCTATAACACTTAGTTTATTTATTTATTTATTTATTTAATTCCATTTATATCCCACCCTTCTCCGAAGACTCAGGGCGGCTTACAAGCTTAGCAATAGCTTTCATTCTATGTATATGCCTGCTTATCAGGGCTTTCACACACGCCCCCCCAAGCGGCATTATTACAAAGTCAGCTTAATTGCCCCCAACAATCTGGGTCCTCATTTTACCTACCTCGGAAGGATGGAAGGCTGAGTCAACCTTGAGCCTGGTGGGACTTGAACCTGCACTAATTGCAGGCAGCTGGTGTTACTTAAGGAGGCATTAGCCTTATCTTACCTTACCTTACCTTACCTTACCTTACCTTACCTTACCTTACCTTACCTTACCTTGCATGTGATTCTGGGTGGTATACACTAAGGTTAACTGTGTATACCACCCAGAATCACATGCAAGGTAAGGTAAGGTAAGGTAAGGTAAGGTAAGATAAGGCAGGACAGGGCAAGGCAAGGCAAGGCATTTTCTTCATTTTTTACTGTGAGCACACTGGCCCACATTAAATATGAAATTTTGTTGCCTGCTCTCAAAGTATATTATCTACACATACACATACGTAACACACATATACACATGCTATACACATATATATGCAGTGGTGGGATTCAAATATGTGAACAACCGGTTCTCTGCGTGGATGCCCCTTCCTAAAGTCCATTCTGGGCCCGGGCAACAAAAAATTAGCTACCTACCAGTTTTGCCAAAGTGGTGCGAACTGGCTGAATCCCAGCACTGCATATATGTATATATATGTACACACACACACACACACACACACACACACACACACACACACAAATATTAATCACTCTTCATTTTGAACACATAGCAGTGTGAGATTTAAAAACCCAAAATTTGATACTCACAACTCAAAGACAAGTCTGGTTAACAAAAACAAAGATTTATTGAAAAGAAATTGAAAATAATAAAGAAAATAATAAAGAAAGAAAGCGTTTGCAAACGCGGCCTCTTAGACCCTTCCCAAGTTGGATTGGGTTCTAAGCAAGTTTCAAAGCAAGCATTTATACTTTCTTTTCTCAATACATGCCCCCCCCAAGAAACTTAAGTTAGTCTTTGAAGTCATTTACATTTCTAAAAGATCTTCTTTGAACCTTTACTTCCAAAAGACTTATTGTAGCAACTTCCTTACATCCGTGGCTACACTATCTTGTTTTACTCACCTTCTTGAGGTGAGTATCCTTTTTAACATTTCAAAAGAACTTTGTTGATTACCATGTGTGAATTCTCTGTCTAAGCAGGAAATAGATGGCCCCCCACATCTTAGTGTTACATTTGATACAATTCATTGGTGTTACATTTGGTACCATTTATAAAAGAATAACCTTTATTTATTTTCCTTTAGCAGGAAAAGGAAGCTTGAGACTTCACAAGGCTAATGCTAGGTGAAACAAAACTGACCGAATCTGGATGTTTTGCTTTGGATACCCTGAAGCCACGAAGGAGAGATTCAACCACGAAGGAGAAATTTTCCAATAGTGAGAGCAATCAGCCATTATCCTACCACTCCCCTTCCCCCCTCCCCCCCCCCCGCAAAAAAACAAAACCTGTTATATCCCAGAAAATTTTAGGATGCTGCTCTGGAGCATCTCTGAGGCTTTCCAGGAGCTGTTTCAACTTTTCTTCCTATCCATCTGCTCTTTAAACACCCATCTGTGACTAGGCTGGCTGAGTCTGCAGCTCGGCGCCCAGAGATGCTTGATGGGCGGGAATCACCTTCCCGGTCGGATTTCTGCCTGCCTCTCTTTCCTGCTGGCGCAGGCCCCCCCCCCCCCCGAGGCCGAAGGGTTAAACTGACCGAGATGCACTTCCCAGAAGGGAGGAGAGAAGCCATTGGAAGAAGGTGCGCGCTTGGCACTTTAGGGAAGGGCCGCCTTTCCTCTTCCTTTCCAGTTGGGGAGCAGCGGGCAGCTTGGGGCTTCCAGAGGCCGGGGGGGGGGGGAGAGAAGGGGGGGTCCACCCTGCTCGAGCGGTGACGTCGGAAAGTCCGGGTAAATGACAGCCGTGGATGCGTGTGTGTGTGTGCGTGTGTGTGTGTAGGGGGATGCTCTTTGCAGCGAGCGGCGCGCGCCTTTGCAAGCGCCCCGGGGAGAAAAAAGAGGCGCGCGAGACCTTGCAAGGGTGGAAGGGAGAGGGGAGCCCTTCTCGGCCCTTTTTTGCCCATTCCCACGCGCACGCCCACACGCGGGTGTTCTTTGCTGGAGGCGATTTAGCAAAGGTTGGGGGAAAAGCCGTGCGGGGGGGGGGACCTTGCAAGCGTGGAAGAGAGAGAGAGAGAGAAGCCCTTCTTCGTCCTTTTACGCTTTCTCTCTCGCGCACACCCCCACACCCACACACCCCCACACCCACACACCCCCACACCCACAAACACGCACGGCGATGTTTTTCGCTGGAGGAGAATTTGGCAAAGGTTGGGCAACAAACCTGCCCGGCGCACCGAAGGGCGCGGTCCGTCAAGCCGCAGCACTCCGGAGGTGTGGCTGTACCACATCACCCAGTATCCCCGGCCGGGGATCAAGGGCTGAGAACCGTGCGGGGGCAAATAAAATAAAATAAAATAAAATAAAAAAAAAATCAGGAGCAGGTCAGCTGTCCTGCTCTGGATTTGGCTGCATTGCGGGTTTTACAGGGCTGTGAGTGTGCGACTAGTTGACCTCCACAGCTCCCTTTCTAATTCGTTTCCTGTATTTTGTCGCCATGCTGCAGAGAAAAAAACAACCTTAAGTATTAAGTAGGCAGGTGAGGCTGTGGGTAAAAGCTCCTCCTTTCCTTTTGCACTGATCCAAAATTAACGTTTTAACATTTTTGTTTGCTTTTTAGGAAACGGTTGCCAAGTATCTCTTTAACCTACTGCTAAGCATGTAAGCCGCCCTGAGTCTCTTTGGAGAAGGCCGGGATATAAATGGAATTAAAATAAAATAAAATAAAATAAATAAACCTCCTACTCTAACCCACAACAGGCACGCATGCTCTCCGTCTAGTCAGGATTAGAGAAACTAAAGTGGGTGGCTGTTTGGAAGTCATCATGAACCTAAAATCCTTGGGTAACCTTTGCCACAGGGAAGATTAAAATGATATTTTGTATCCGGTGGTGAAGTAAGTTTTCCTTTTGGTCCCTCTGTGTGAATGTGTGGGCCATACATTCTTTGGGATATTATTTATTTTGTCTGCTGGAACCATTGCCAGGGAAAAAAAAATCAATCTATTGGGATAGACAAGATGGCACACCTAAGAGGAAAATAATAAAATGGTGGGTTCTATTAATAAAATAGGGACGCGGTGGCTCAGTGGGTTAGGACGCTGAGCTTGTCGATTGGAAGGTCGGCAGTTTGGCGGGTCGAATCCCGAGTGCCGCGTAACAGAGTGAGCGCCTGTTACTCGTCCCAGCTTCTGCCAACCTAGCAGTTCGAAAGCACGTCAAAATGCAAGTAGAAAAATAGGGACCACCACGGTGGGAAGGTAACAGCGCTCCATGCGCCTTTGGCGTCTAGTCATGCCAGCCACATGACCACGGAGACGTCCTCGGACAAACGCTGGCTCTTTGGCTTTGAAACGGAGATGAGCACCGGCCCCTAGAGTCGGAAACGACTAGCACGCATGTGCGGGGGAACCTTTACCTTTACCTTATTAATAAAATGTAATAGCAGCTGGAAGTAACCCCAAGTAACGGCTTCACTGGGCGTCTGCATTTATTTTTTAGCCTGGTGTTTCTCAACCTTACAAACTTTTGAGATGTATGGACTTCACCTGCCAGAATTCCCCAGCCAGGAAATTTGCCAAGGTTAACAAACTCTTATTTTATGCTCTTCTTGTTCGGAAAAAAACTAAAAACCTTGTTACTAAATGCACTTAAAATCTCTGTAATCCTTTACAAAGATTAAACTTCATGTTGCATTTCTACAAGCATTAACACAACTTTGACAAGAATTAGTGGATACTTAGTGCTACACTGCTGCTAAACCTGGGACCTTGCTTATTAGCAGGAGTTTTAGACGTGTTTATAGCTTTGAACTGATCAAGTACATAAATATATATTAAAAAATTTCAAATAGGACATCTAGTCCTCGACTTACGACCGCAATTGACCCCCAAAACTTCTGTTCCTAAGTGAGACACTTGTTGAGACTTGCCCCCTTCCTTTTATGACCTTTCTTGCTTCAGCTTTTAAGTGAATCAGTGCAGTTTTTAATTTAGTAACCCGATTGTAAAGTGACTCTCGCTTCCCCATTGGCTTTGCTTGTCAGGAGGTCGCAAAAGGGGGGGGGGTCGCATGAACCTGGGACACTGCAACCGTCATAAATATGAGTCAGTTGCCAAGCGTCTGAATTTGATCCCTGGGGATGCTGCAACGGTCGAAAGTGTGAAAAACCTTTTTTTTTGTAAGCTACTTTTTTCACTGCCGTTGTAACTTTGAATGGTCATTAAATGAATTGTTGTAAGCCGAGGACTACCTGTAATCAAACTGGCTAGCAATTTTTTGCTTACGGAAGCAGGATTTTAGCAGCTTTGAATCAATACCACGTAGGTCCAGGATCTCTAATTCTGATTGGAGTTGATAAATTACAGGTGGATAATTTGGCCTGGAGATATGTATATATATTTTTTCTTTTAACAACCCTGTAATCTCTTGCACTGGGGTGGAGTCGGGGTGACTGAATGGAGCTGACACCTATATGGAGCTCGCAGCAGATATTTTCTCTTTGCACCCAAAGAGAGAAATATCTGCTGCTACCTAGGATCAAACTGACAGCCTCCTGATTGTGAGATGAGAGCTCCACCTCTAGGCTACCATGCAATAATAATAATAATAATAATAATAATAATAATAATAATAATAATAATAATAATAATAATAATAATAATAATAAGAAGTTGGAAGGGACCCTGGAGGTCATCTAGTCCAACCCCCTACTCAGGCAGGAAACCCTATACCATTTCAGACAAGTGGCTGGCCAGTCTCTTCTTAAAAACTTCCAGTGTTGGAGCATTCACCACTTCTGGAGGCAGGTTGTTCCACTGGTTAATTGTTCCAACTGTCAGGAAGTTTCTCCTTAGTTCTAGGTTGCTTCTCTCCTTGACTAGTTTCCATCCGTTGCTTCTTGTCCTGCTTTCAGGTGCTTTGGAGAATAGCTTGGCTCCCTCTTCTTTGTGGTAGCCCCTGAGATATTGGAACACTGCTATCATGTCACCCCTCACCCTTCTCTTCGTTAAACTACACATACCCATTTCCAGCAACCGTTCCCTATATGTTTTAGCCTCTTGGAGATATGTACATGTTTATTTCAAGCTTAGTTGCCTACGCCGGCCTTTCTAATTAACAACAACCTTCCAACCTTGTGTTTCTCAAGCAGTTGAAGGAAGCTGGTCATGAGACATAAAATAATGACGGAGAAGGGGAAAAATCCAGATGCAAAATCCGAAAGAGAATTGCAAGAGGGCCTCAAAGCTGGCGCCACCCAGGAGAAGGCGGGAAGACCGACCAAGGACCTCCGAGCTGAGAAGACGGAAGGTTTTGCAAAAATGGGAGGCTCCAGGTCAGCCAAGAGTGAGGCAGGAGATCGGCGGTTGAAATATTTGGATCCCCGGGCTGCTTTGAAGGCAATGCAGTCCTCCAAGGAGGAAGAGCTGGTTTCTGAACCGTGGGAGAACGCCAAGGCCTGCCTGGCTTCTTTGGAAGGAGCAGCGGAAACCTACCGCAGATACAAAGGCTTGTTGGATCTCAGCAGAGACACTCAAGGAGTGAGTGAGCAGACCGTTCCTGCCAAGATCGACGACTATTGGAAGGTGGGTGAGGACGCTATGGGAGACGACTCAGTGGCCACCGACACCCAACGGACCCTTTTCAGAGAGTTCTGTTACCGAGATGCAGAGGGTCCCCGCGAGGTGTGCAGCCAGCTCTGGTACCTCTGCCACCGGTGGCTGAAGCCGGAGAGGCACACCAAGGAGCAGATCCTGGAGTTGCTGGTCCTGGAACAGTTCCTGGCCATCTTGCCCTCTGATCTCCAGAGGTGGGTCAAAGCCGCCGAGCCCCACACCTGTGACCAAGCGGTGGCCCTAGCTGAAGGCTTTCCTTCAGGACGGCCACAGGAGGTAAGGCTTTAGGAAAAGTTAACTTTGTAAACGGGAATGTGCTGGGGCCCAAGAATATTGGGGTGGGGGGGTGGGGAAATCAGCCCTTCCCGGGTGACATGATAGCAGTGTTCCAATATCTCAGGGGTTGCCCCAAAGAAGAGGGAGTCAAGCTATTCTCCAAAGCACCTGAAAGCAGGACAAGAAGCAACGGATGGAAACTAGTCAAGGAGAGAAGCAACCTAGAACTAAGGAGAAACTTCCTGACAGAACAATTAACCAGTGGAACAACCTGCCTCCAGAAGTGGTGAATGCTCCAACACTGGAAGTTTTTAAGAAGAGACTGGACAGCCATTTGCCTGAAGTGGTATAGGGTTTCCTGCCTGAGCATTTTACGTTGGTTTTGCTGAAAGCTGACATTTGTGTTGGATTTTCAGCCAAACCAGGCCATAGTGAACTGTGAGTTTGCTTAACAACCACAGCACTCACTTTACAACTGCAGGGTTTGCTTAATGATCAACTCATTTTACGACTGTCACAACTTACAACCATAATGGGCAGGCTCCTTCATAGTCGTAACTCAAGGAGTACCTATAATCTCAAAGGCTAAATGCCATCATTTTGACAAATGAAGCCGAATCCCCAATTCTGAAAAAAATAATTTAAAAAACCCCTCGTCTTTGGTTTATATTGCACATCTGTACTCTCTTCAATTTCCAGTTGCCATCATTGCCCAAATTTTCTATGATTCAGGCCTATTTTTCAAATTAAGCTATTTTGTTTAAGGCAGGGGTGGGGCGCTATGGCCCCTTTATGACTTGTGGACTTCAACTCCCAGAATTCCTGAGCCAGCATGGGAAACAATGGCACCTTTACGATGTGTGGACTTCAACTCCCAGAATTCCTGAGCCAGCATGGGGACTGATGGCCCAGGCTGGCTCAGGAATTCTGGGAGTTGAAGTCCACACGTCATAAAGGGGCCCTAGTTCCCCACCTCTGCATTAAGGAGTATGAACCCCCTTTTCTTTTTGAGGAACATATGTGATCTCCAGATGTGTTGTGTCTTTTTGCGGGGGAAGAAACTGGCATCCTCATTTTGTGAACTCTCCCCAGCCTACTTTCCCTTCTGATAACTGTTCCTGAAGATAAAATTTTGGGGTTATTTCAGGGACCAGGTTTGGTGCAGGAGGTGGCTGCAGGGTTTTCCACGGCTGAGCAGTCTCTGTCAGGGGCCGGAGAGAGACAAGCCAGTGCCATCGGGGTCAAGCAGGAGCAGGACGGTGACAGCTACTCAGAAGGTAAGTGGCCCGTGGTGTGTGCTGCAGCCTCCGAGATGCCTGGATTTTCAGAAGTTGTTTTAAGCCAAATGTCAACTGTCCAGTTGGCATTTCCAAACAAAGAAACTCCCGGGACATGATTTTCCAAGAGTATAATACTTTACTGAAAATCTACATTGGCACAGAAGAAGTGAAACCACCTCTGGTTTTCCCACACAAACTCTGGCATAGTTATTTCCCCATTTCCCTCCTATCCACCCACAGCCCAATACATTCATCAATCGCTTCTGTTCATTTTGTTATGAGACAACAGTTAGCCGCACTTGGGGTCCTTGCAAACTTCCAAAGATGTTTGGAAGTTGCCTAGATACCGTCCCTCCCACTTTTGCATTCTCTTCCACTATCTCTTCCCTTCTTTTGTCAAGCTGTGAGTGAAGGAGAAAATGTGGGTGAAAGGGTGAATCAGTCTCGACACCGAACATCAGCCCTTCGAAGTAGCCCAGGTCAAGAAACAGAACTTGCAGGATTCTTGTAGGATAAATTAACAGAAACATGGAAGCTTGTTCCAAACCTTTATCGCTCTTTAAAAAAAAAAAGGACAGGGCTGTCATGAGACTCTCTCCCACTTTCTGCTTACTTGGGCCTGAGCCTCTACACCCTGTTTCTTAAGACCAGAGCTAAATTATTCTACACTGGGAAATTTTAGCAGTTCAATGTACAGATAATTCTTGACTTAACAACCGTTTGTTTAATGACCGTTCAAAGTTACAACAACACTGAAAAAAGTGACTTAGGATTTGTTTTTTTTACATTATGACCATTGAAATATTCCCCCCATGGACACCTGATCAAAATTTAGGCACTGGACAACTGGTTCATATTTATGACGGTCGCAGTGTGCTGGGGTCATGTGATTACCTTTTGTGACCTTCTGAGAAGTAAAGTCAGCGGGAGAGCCAAATTCACATTAACAATCGCAGTGATTCATTTAACAATTGTACCAAGAAAGGTCGTAAAACCAGGCAAATCTGACTGAACAACTGTCCAGCTTAGCAATGGAAATTCTGGATTCAACTGGTTGTAAATCGGGGGCTCCTTGTACATTTGAGGCTGTTTCACTCTTCATGTGTGTGGGTAAACAGGATGATGTTGCATTCAGACATGAGATTGTGATCTGGTTTTGTACCCTTAACTCAAGCCACGATTCATACCATCTCCCATCATTATTTCTATGTGTTCTTTAAAAGCACACTGCCATCAAGCTGGACATAACTGGGTCTCAAGAGTCTTATTCTAATGCAACGTGTTTCTCAACTTTTCTGCAACTGTTACGGTAAATGTGTGGGCTTCAACTCTGTGGCTGGCTCAGGAATTCTGGGAGCTGAAGTCCACCCATCTAAAAGTTGCCCGGGTTGAGAAACACTGTTCTAATGCAGGGGTCTCCAAACTTTTGCAACTTTAAGACTTGTGGACTTCAACTCTCAGAATTCCTTAGCCAGCCATATTGGCTGGGGAATTCTGGGAGTTGAAGTCGACAAGTCTTAAAGTGGCCACACTTGGAGACCCTTGTAGGTGGGATTTTTTTCCCCCATCTAAACTTGGAACAAAATGTTTCCAACATCATTGTTGCTGGCCATCTGATTGGCCAATTTACAAATGGGCTACTGGGATAATACTTTGCTCTGATGTGGCAGCCATGCTCTGCTTAGATTCTTGAGTAATCCTTTTTCCTTTATGTTCCCCACAGATGACAGGTGGGTGATTGAGACGAGGCAAGGGGATTCCCAGTTGGAAGCCACCGAGCCAGTAAAATTGTGTGGGCCCTCCTTGCAAGAATCTTATTGGTCCGAAGAAGATGGAGATGGTCCTGCATCCTTTGGGGATGGAGCTGATCAGAAGGATGAGGACAACCCAGATCAACCCAGACCTGAAGCAGAAGAAGATGGGGATTCAAGTCAACCTGCTGTGGTCCAAAGACAACACAGAAGTCGAGAAAGGAAAACTTGTGCGGTGTGTGGCAAGACCTTCAGCCGAAGTACGGTGCTTGCCGCCCATCAGAGGACCCACACGGGCGAGAAGCCATTCATGTGCCAGAATTGTGGGAAATGCTTCAGCTTCAAGTCCACTCTGGTTGCCCACGAAAGGACTCATACGGGAGAGAGGCCGTACACTTGTGATCTGTGTGGGAAGAGTTTCACCGTCAGCTCGGTCCTCACCAGGCACTACCGAGTCCACATCGAAAAGAAACTCTTCAGCTGCCCCGAGTGCGACAAGAGCTTCACGCAGAAGTCTCAGTTGCTCAACCACCAGAAGGTCCACGTGAGGGAGAAGCCATTCCAATGCGCCCAGTGTGGGGAGGGTTTCAGCCGTAGCTCCACCCTCAAGAAACACGAGGGCTCCCACACAGGAGAGAAACCCTTCAAATGCCCCGATTGCGAGAAATCCTTCAACACCTCTTCCCAGCTGGTCAAGCACCACCGAGTCCATACCGGGGAGAGACCCTACACTTGTTCGGAGTGTGGGAAGAGCTTCAGCCAGTGGCAGATTCTGATGGTGCACCAAAGGACCCACACGGGCGAGAAGCCCTTCAAGTGCGCCACCTGCGGGAAATGCTTCTCCGATCGGGCCGTCCACATCCGCCACCAGAAGGTCCACACGGGGGAGAGGCCTCACCAGTGCCCCACCTGCGGGAAGAAGTTCACCCACCGCACCGTCTTGGTGAAGCACCAGAAGATCCACGCCCGAGAAGCTCTGAATTTAGCCAAACTGCAAGAGGAGCAGCAACGATACGAGGAGACTTCATAAAAAGTTTGCCAGCTAGACAAATGCTCAACCTGGACGGGATATCGACAGGCAACTGTCTTCCCCGAGCCTTCCCTAACCTTTTGGCTTCCAGAGGCATCAAGACCCATGGTCTTCCTGGCTAAAATGGATGGGAGTTGTAGTCCAATAAAGGAGCTGGGTTGGACTGATAACGCAGGACTCTGCCGTACTGTGCGGAGATGTACAAGTATCAGACAATCAGTATATCTACAGTCAACCTGTGGCAAGCGGTCACTTTCCCAGAGCTGAACATGATGGGATAGGCAACACTTTCTCTGACACATGCGGGGATCCTACAGTGGACTTGCTCCCCTGGTTCCTTTATCTTCCATGTTGTGACTGTCTCTGTGTGTGCACTTTCGTCTTCCTGATAAAGGTTGCCAGTCTTGTTGTCGAGGCTTGGCAAAGTCGACTTTTTGAAGACCTGTTTTTTTTAGCTATGCACTACAACGATAAAGGAAGCAGTTAAGAGGACAGATTAAGCTCTTCCCATTTGTACACAAACATCAATTAGCAGACGATAATGTGTCCAACAGAGAAGCAACCTCATTTGTTTTCATTCAGTTCCCCATCACACTTTTTTTTGCCACTCTTCTTTGTTGGTTAGTCTCCACGTTTCTGATTTTGGATGCCAACATGGTATTGTGTTTCTGTATTATAATGACAAGAGGATAATGTACATCACAGAAACGGATTAAAGCAAAAGTTAGATGTGTCTCATAATTAGCCTAGAAACGGATTAAAGCAAAAGTTAGATGTGTCTCATAATTAGCCTGTCTCTAAACTTGCCTTTATAGGGACGCGGTGGCTCAGTGGGTTAGGACGCTGAGCTTGTCGATCAGAAGGTCGGCAGTTTGGCGGGTCGAATCCCGAGTGCCGCGTAGCAGAGTGAGCGCCTGTTACTCGTTCCAGCTTCTGCCAACCTAGCAGTTCGAAAGCACGTCAAAATGCAAGTAGAAAAATAGGGACCACTCCGGTGGGAAGGTAACAGCGTTCCGTGCGCCTTTGGCGTGTAGTCATGCTGGCCACATGACCACGGAGACGTCCTCGGACAAGCACTGGCTCTTCGGCTTTGAAACGGAGATGAGCACCGGCCCCTAGAGTCGGAAACGACTAGCACGCATGTGCGGGGGAACCTTTACCTTTACCTTTTAAACTTGCCTTCCATTTGCTAATACAGTTACTGTCAAATATAACATTTCATCTAATAGCTGGATTGATGCATTGTGCTAAGATGTGGCTTGGTTAACTGTGGTTTATGGAATAAATCACACTTAGATGCACACATGTTCCATAAGTTCCGGCTAACAGACTGCTGATCACATAAGCCACAAATCATGTTTAAAAATGAACTTTAGCTTGACAAGTGGGAATGGAAACATGCCTTAGTGCGATGTGCGAGTCCAAATACAAGTAGTAGTCCTTGATTTACAACCATTATGGAACCTGAATTTCTGTCACATGTCACGATGACCCTATGTTGGGGCATCCATATGACAGCCCTGATGATGTGATCTTTTTTTGTGGTGGTCACTAAAAGAAAGTTGTAGTTGTTAAGCAAGCCCACTGTCTGCAGTGGCCATATTTTGCCAGAAACTGGAAGTAAACACTGGTTTCTGGCAAAAACATAAAATTGTGGTCGTTTGACGCAGTAGGCCGCAAACAGCTATAAATATGGGCCAATTGCCAAGCCCCCAAAATGTGATCACATGACTATCAGAATCTGGGTCATAAGCCCCTTTTGGGTGGTCGGTTATAACTGAACAGTAGCTAAGTGACAGATGGTAAATTGAGGACTATCTGTAATTGTGATTTATTCCACAAACCATGCTTAACTCTGTCACTGGTGTGAGCCATAGCCCAAATCAGTTTCCCTTCAGTCTCCAGGCACTGATTCAAATCCCGCTTTCCTGTCAGGCTCAAGCTACCAGAACCATTTGTGAATAGTCTCAAGGAGAAGATCTGTGGAGATTCTCAGTCATGGTTGTCCCATAGGTGCTTTTTCAAAAGGCAACTGTGCTACCTTTGCTTTTTCCTTGAAGACATTTCGCTTCTCATCCAAGAAGCTTCTTCAGTTCTGAAGAAGAACTGAAGAAGCTTCTTGGATGAGAAGTGAAATGTTGCGTGAGTGGGGCTGCGAGCACCCGTGACGCTTGCACGAGAGAGGCCCTGAGCGCTCGCAAGAGTGGCGCTCCGAGCACCTGTGAAGCTTGTGTGTCTGGGGCCGCGAGTGCCCACGACACTTTTGTGAGTGAGGCCCCAAGCACCAGCGATGCACGAATGTGACCGTGAGCCCTTGCAAATCTCACGCGAGGGGGGCTGTGAACTGTTACGACGCTCACACAAGTGGGGCCCCAAGTGCCCTCAACCCTCGTGTGAGGCCTCGAGTGCCTGCGCACCAGCCAGCCAGCCACTCATGTGACCCAGTTGCGAATAGGCCACGGTCCGGTAGTGGGCTGTGGCCCACAGGTGTGGGACCCCTGGGCTAGGGGAATTCTGGCAGTTGAAGTCCATACAGCTTAAGGTTGTGGAGGTTGAGAAAAACTGGACCGGATGAACTCTGGATTCTAGAGTGGAATTTTGTTTGGAAGGGGAAACAGAGGCAGGAAAGGGATTAGCAGTGGGGTATTTGTGCAAACTCCCACTGATTACTTCTATTTATTACTCTACATATTTATTTATTTATTTATTCATTCATTTGCTTACTTTCTTCATTAAAGGTAAAGGTTCCCCCGCACATGCGTGCTAGTTGTTTCCGACTCTAGGGGCCGGTGCTCATCTCTGTTTCAAAGCCGAAGAGCCAGCGCTTGTCCGAGGACGACTCCGTGGTCATGTGGCCGGCATGACTAGATGCCAAAGGCGCACGGAACGCTGTTACCTTCCCACCGTAGTGGTCCCTATTTTTCTACTTGCATTTTTACGTGCTTTCGAACTGCTAGGTTGGCAGAAGCTGGGACAAGTAACAGGCGCTCACTCTGTTGCGCGGCACTCGGGATTCGACCCGCCAAACTACCGACCTGATCGACAAGCTCAGTGTCTTAACACACTGAGCCACCGCGTCTCTTACTTTCTTCATTCAAGTACTTGATTTTTGCTTGCCTTGTTTTCATCTACTTGATTTTACACAATTATATCCATTACTTGATTTACTTGCCTTATTTTTGCTTACCTGACTTATTCACCCATTGTTGACTGTGTTGGTTAACGGCTCAAATCTTTTAGCTGAGCCGATGACCACAAGATTTTACAGTGCAAACCTGTTGCGAGGTTAAATCCCTAGATCACACAAAACCAACAGCGTATATGCTTGATAAGAAGATTGTGGCTTAGCGTAGGTCTGAACCTTTGCCGAGAACGGGTTATTCTGCCCGCAGCGCTTCTCCAAGGGAAACGGGCGATGAAGAAAGATGGAAAAGAAACAAGCAAATAAGACAGATCTTCAATAAACCATGATTTAGGCTGGCAGCTCTGCACTTCTACTGCCCAGACCAGCTGGCTTCTTCCTGCAGTCAGGATAAAGCACCACTGAATCGTGTTGCCCGGCTGCACCTGTTCAATGAGTTTCACGTTCATGACCCAGTGGGAAGAAAAAGCAGGATTCCCCATCGCCAACTGGCCCGGCAGGCAGGCAGCCAGCAGCCAGGCCCCCTTAGAGTCTGTATTGCGCCCACTTTGCTCCTTCTATTTCGTGGAGCTGTTCGGAAGGATTAAGGTGACCGAGCTGCAAGTGGCTGAGTTTGGGGAAGGAGGTATGGGCACTAATGAGGGGTCCTCCTTTTCTATGAAAGGGATGCGGTGGCTCAGTGGGTTAGGACGCTGAGCTTGCCGATCAGAAGTTTGGCAGTTTGGCGGGTCGAATCCCGAGTGCCGCGTAACAGAGTGAGTGCCTGTTACTCGTCCCAGCTTCTGCCAACCTAGCAGTTCGAAAGCACGTAAAAATGCAAGTAGAAAAATAGGGACCACTACGGTGGGAAGGTAACAGCATTCCGTGCGCCTTTGGCGTCTAGTCATGCCGGCCACATGACCACGGAGACATCCTCGGACAAGCGCTGGCTCTTCGGCTTTGAAATGGAGATGAGCACCGGCCCCTAGAGTCGGAAACGACTAGCATGCATGTGCGGGGGAACCTTTACCTTTACCTTACCTTTTCTATGGCTTATTCAGGATTGGTACTTTTTTGTCCTTGTTTCCCACTTGCCGAGTGGCAGGGCGTTCTGCATGCCCTCACTCCAAAGCTGTCCGAGGCCCCGTGCGATTGGCATCACACCATAGCAGAGCCTGGACAGCAGCTCCCACCATATTATATAAAATATATTATAATAAAGCTCCTGCCGTAATACAGAAAAGACGTTGAGGCTCTAGAAAGAGTGCAGTGAAGAGCAACAAGGATGATCAGGGAACTGGAGGCTAAAACATACGAGGAACGGCTGCTGGAATTGGGTATGTCTAGTTTAACACAGAGAAGGACGAGGGGGGGGGACACGATATCCATGTTCCAATATCTCAGGGGCTGCCCCAAAGAAGAGGGAGTCAAGCTATTCTCCAAAGCACTGATATGCAGGTTCTGAGGTTTTGCTGATAAAAAATACAGGAAACTGGAAGTTGCCTTCAAGCTTTACGTTTTTATTCAGCTGAACAAAAGATGGGCTCCTCTAAATGAGAGCAGCTCTGAAAGACAAGAAATCCTTGTATTTATTCTTTCTGGTTACATAAGCAAGCCATCCAGCAAAGCTGACACGCTGTTGTGGCCCTGACCCCCGAGCCTGTCCTACCCGAGGAAGAGGACTCTGAGGATGATGGGGAGGAACTGCCAAGGCCTCCCTCTCCGGGACCCACCCCTCTGGTAAGGTCTCCCACTCCAGGGCCCTCCTTTCTGGCAAGGCTTCCGTCTCCATCTGAAGGCCGACAAGAGCAGCCTGTAATTAGCCAGGCTGGGAATGAGCCCGAGCAGCTGCAGCAGATGGGGAGTGACGAAGATGAATCACGGCTGGATCCCCGAGAACGACGCAGAGCCAAGCGTTTACAGCAGCGTAAGAAGAGTAGGAGAGCCAAGGATTAGCTGAGTCACTGAGCCACACCCCACAAGGTACAAAAGGGGGTGTGGCTGCTCTCAGGACTTTGTGACGAACAATAATTCAAACAACCTCTGGTCACGTCTTCGGAACTCTGTCGGATTTTCTACCTGTGTGAAACCCTGGTCTGGCTTCTTGACAACGTTTCTGTATCTCTATATTTCTGGACTGTTTGTTTGGACGTTATCTCTTGAGGTAATGAGTTTATTTTGGCAGACTGCTTGTATTTTGCTGCCAAGGCTTTATCGGACGGCAAATTACTTCAGCCAGAGCAATTAACCCTTGCTAGTTGTGCCTGCTTGTCTGTCTGTTTGTACCTCGGGGCGGGGGGAAACACACACATATGCTAAGTCTGGCATACTGTAGATAAGAGAGCAGAAGTAACAAACATGTTCCCTTTTGGGTGTTTCCCTAAAGATATCGTATGTTTCCAACCATTGTCCTTTCCAACTTTATTATTATTATTATGAAGTCTTTTTTTAAAAAAAAATCACCAGTTATGGATAATTAAGAGCAGCCCTTTGTGAGATTATAGAGGTAGACAGGAAACTAAACTTGTAGCTTTGGTAGATTCACAAGCTCTATCTACGCGGCTGCTTCTTTACCTTCATGTCCCTACACAAGGGTGCTTCGACTAGTGTCGCTTTTCCACTGGTGACAGCTGTTTTGCTGTGCGGTGTGTGTATGTGTGTGTGTTCCAAAAATCTCCATTGCATACCAAGGTTGTGTTCCCAGAGAAAATTTACTTTAAGTATTTAATATTTAATTGCTACCCAACTCTAGGAGGCATAGACTAGACAAAATTTAAAATGGCCCACCTATACAATATGAAAATAGGTAAAGGTAAAGGTTCCCCTGCATATGCGTGCTAGTTGTTTCCGACTCTAGGGGCTGGTGCCGAAGAGCCAGCGCTTGTCCGAGGACGTCTCCGTGGTCATGTGGCCGGCATGACTAGACGCCAAAGGCGCACGGAACGCTGTTACCTTCCCACCGGAGTGGTCCCTATTTTTCTACTTGCATTTTTACGTGCTTTCGAACTGCTAGGTTGGCAGAAGCTGGGACGAGTAACAGGCGCTCACTCTGTTACGCGGCACTCGGGATTCGACCCACCAAACTGCCGACCTTCTGATCGACAAGCTCAGCGTCCTAACCCACTGAGGCACCGCGTCCCTTCAATATGAAAATAATAACAATTTTTAAAAAATCCAGAGGAAAATAAAGCACCATCTAACAAATCCCACAACATCTGAGCAGCAGCCAGGTTTTAAAGATATATTTAAATCAGCGTTTCTCAATCTCAGCGACCTTTTGAGATGTGTGGACACTTCGACTTCCAGGGTTACCCAAGCCAGGATAGGGGACATGTGGATTCTTAGGAGGATATTTTGATAGCCTGTTTCCTGGGTCTCATTAGGGGCCATTGCTTAATTGGTGGGACCTGGAACATGCTGATTCTGCTGGATTATTTCTATTTATTTATTAAATCTATACGCTGCCCTTCTTACTATTGGGAGTAAATTGTATGGGGTGGGCACAGTCACTCCAACAGCTAGGCCCTCTCTAAGTCATGACATTATAGCAGGGCTTTTCAAACGGTGGTACGCGTACCACTACTGGTACACGAGCACCTGGGTAGTGGTACGTGGCGTCGCCTTCCTCCCCCCCGCCGCCTCCTCCCCACCCCCACCCCTGCGCTCCGCTCCTTCCCAGCTCACTTGCTGCCGGAAAGCATGCTGCTTGGCAGCGGCCTGCAGGCACCCTACAGAGGGCGCGCGCAGGCGCAGAGCGAGGCCCCGCCCTCCCCAGGGACTTCTTGTGCAGCAATCAGATTGACTTTGTTAGGCATAGTTGGAAGGAAGGGACGAAGAGGGAGAGAAGGAAAGGAAAGGAAAGAAGGAAGGGACAATGGGAGAGAGGGAAAGCACCCATCCCATTCCAACTCCCCTCCACCAGAGACCCACGAATCCCCCCAACAGGCACCCCACAATCTGAGTGATGACCTGGCCATTGATCACATGACCCAGGGACACTGAATGTTATAAGTATGAATCAGTTGCCAAGCATCCGAATGTAAATCACATGACCCTGGGGATGCTGCAACAGTCATAAGTGTGGAAAATGGTCATAATTCACTTTTCAGTGCCATTGTAACTTCGAACAGTCACTAAGCGAATTGTTGTAAGTCGAGGACTACTTGTACTTTATCATTTTTTTCCATTTTTGTTTTTGGTCAAGTTTTGGACACCTTGCTGGGTGACTGGTGGTACTCGGATATTGCCTTATCCTAAAAGCGGTACAATGGGTGAAAAGGTTGAAAAGCCCTGCGTTATAGATCAATGTTTTGCAAACTTGGCAACTTTAGATGTGTGGACTTTAACTCCCAGAATTCCTTAGGCTGCAGGACCTCACCCTTCTGGTTGTAACTTTAAAAACAAAAGTCAGGCACTGAAATAAACGATGTTTGTGGGCATCACAAGTATTTTTTTGTATATAAAAAAACAAGTCCATGCTGTTTTCCCCTTTTTTTTAAAAAAAAGTTGATTTTTTATTGACTTAGTCTGATTTTTACAACTTTGGAGCTATGTGGATAAGCAAGAGGTTTCCCACCCTCCCTGCACTTTCTACCTCCCTTGAAATTCCCTAAAAATATAGGTGCAGAACCCAAAGAAGGGTGGAGTTTTAGGATCCCTAAACATCCAAGAAATGGCTAGCCTAAATATAAGGCTTAGGACTCACTGTGAGAAGCAACAGAATATTTATTGCAAAGTGGTTCGTATAAAACAGGGGTCTCCAAACTTGGCAACTTTTAAGACTTGTGGACTTCCAACTCCCAGAATTCTGGGAGGGGAATTCTGGGAGTTGAAGTCCACAAGTCTTAAAGTTGCCAAGTTTGGAGAGCCCTGATGTAAAGTTTTCCAG
This sequence comes from Vipera berus, assembly GCF_964194415.1. NCBI lineage: Eukaryota > Metazoa > Chordata > Lepidosauria > Squamata > Viperidae > Vipera > Vipera berus. The sequence goes on from NC_138203.1 coordinate 280,050,271, forward strand.
TGGATTCTGGCTCCTCCCCACCAATTTTATCAACCCCATCCTACATAGTTTATTTGGTAATTAATGGATTTAGAATTACCGTTGCTTTCATCCGTTTTCGTATTTAGAGCATCCAAATGTCTGGCTTTATGATGCTCGACAAAATGTGGCCTCGTATAGAAACTTTCCCCGCAGTAAATGCATTTATAGGGCTTCCCTCCGGCGTGGGTTTTTTGATGGACGATCAGATTCGAATTTAGATTGAACCTTTTCCCACACTCCGAGCACTGAAACGGCTTCTCTCCGGTGTGGATCCTCAGATGCCTAATAAGGGCGGAGTTGCACGTGAAACTCTTGCTACAATGGGAACACCCGTACGGTTTTTCCCCAGTGTGGGTTCTCTGATGGACGTGGAGCTGAGAACTCACGCTGAAGAATTTGCCACATTCGGAGCACTGGTACGGCTTTTCTCCCGTGTGAGTCCGCTGGTGTGCGATAAGGTTGGCGCTCAGGATGAAGCTTTTCCCACAGTCTGCGCAACTGAAGGGTTTTTCCCCCGTGTGAATTCTCTGGTGACGGACGAGTCCGGAGCTGCAAGTGAAGGTTTTGCCACATTCTATGCAATCGAACGCCTTTTCTCCGTGCGTTTTCTTGTGGGCTGTGAGGCTCGACCTTAGATAAAGCCTTTTGGGACAGTCGGAACATTTATAAGGCTTCGTACCTGCGTGCATTCTCTGGTGGGCGCTAAGGCTTGCTCTCACGCTGAAGTTTTTCCCACACTCTGAGCATTCATAGGGCTTCTCTCCCGTATGAGTCCTCCGATGCACCCTGAGTTGGGAGCTCACGCTGAAGGTTTTGCCACAATCGGGGCATTCGTGGGGCTTCTCCCCTGTGTGGGTCCGCCGGTGTCTGCTGAGGCTCGAATTGCAGCGGAAGGTTTTCCCGCAGGCCACGCATCCGTACGGCTTGTCTTCCACGTGGATCCTCTGGTGCCGGACGAGGCTTGAACTGCAGGCGAAACGCTTCCCACAGTGAGGACAAGGGTAGGGTTTTTCCCCAGTGTGGATTCTCTCGTGGGCAATGAGATTGGAGCTCTGGCTGAAAGTTTTCCCGCACACCGAGCAAGGGTAAGGTTTCTCGCCTTTGTGGGTTCGCCCGTGCGCAATCAGAGCTGATTTCTGACTGAAGCTTCTCCCACATTCAGAGCACCCGTAAGGTTTTTCTCCTGTGTGGATTCTTTGGTGGGCGACCAAGCTAGATTTCAGACGGAAGTTCCTCCCGCACTCCGGGCAGGCGTAGGGTTTTTCTTCGGTATGGATTCGCTCGTGGGCAATGCGGCTCGAGAGCTGCCGAAAGCTCTTCCCACACATGCGACATTGGTAAGGTTTCTCCCCCAGGTGGATTCTCTGATGAGCAACAAGAATTGATTTCTTGCCAAAGCTTTTCCTGCAACGGTGACATTTATACGGTTTCGCTCCGGTGTGGATTCTCTTGTGAGCAATAAGTTTGAAGGTACTGCTGAAGCTTTTTCTGCATCGGCGGCACACAACTTGCCTCTTGCATTTATCTGCGTTGCTTATCTCGCCGGCTCCATTGTGAAGAGGCTGAGTCATGGTTTTACTTGCCCGTTCTTCATTTTTTGGCTCGTTTTCCAAATTTTCTTCCTCCTCCGGAGTGTGGAAATTGGATTTGCTTAACAATTTCTCGCGTAGGCCTACTGGTTCAGAGTTATCCAAACTAGAAATTGCTTCCTTCTCTTCTTCCTGAACCTTTGGTTTCTGTACTGAAACAACAAAATTAAGTCAAGTTATTACCCCATATAGATGAGGAAAAAGATTTTTTCACTCTTATAACAAAATCGAAACCCCTTTGGATACAACACCACAATACCACATCAGGCACTATTGTGCAATGGCATACAGGTAGTCCTTGACTTACAACCACAGGTAAAGTAAAGGTAAATGTTCCCCCGCACATGTGTGCTAGTCGTTTCCGACTCTAGGGGCCGGAGCTCATCTCCGTTTCAAAGCCTAAGAGCCAGCGCTTGTCCGAGGACGTCTCCGTGGTCATGTGGCCGGCATGACTGGACGCTGAAGGCGCACGGAACGCTGTTACCTTCCCACCGTAGTGGTCCCTATTTTTCTACTTGCATTTGTACGTGCTTTCGAACTGCTAGGTTGGCAGAAGCTGGGACGAGTAACAGGCGCTCACTCTGTTACGCGGCACTCGGGATTCGACCCGCCAAACTGCCAACCATCTGATCGGCCACAATTGAGCCCCAAATTTTGCTGCTACGTGAGACAGCTGTTAAGTGAATTTTGGCCCATTTTACCTTTCTTGCCACCATTCTTAAGAAAATCACTGCAGTTGTCAAGTTAAGTAACAGGGTTGTTAAGTGAATCTGGCTTCCCCATTGACTTTGCTTGTCAGAAGGTTGCAAAAGGGGATCACATGACCCTGGGAGACGGCCACCGTCATAAATATGAGTCAGTTGCCAAATGGCTGAATTTTGATCACGTGACCATGAGGATGTTGTGTGAAAAAATGATCATTTTCAGTGCTGTTGTAACTTCAAACGCTCACTAAATGAAATAATAATAATAATAATAACAACAACAACATTTTGCACTCCAATATAGAACTGTTATTCTAAAAAAAGTGAGAATAATCAAATAGGAGAGTCTAAAATCAACTACTGACCAAAGTAATCAATATCATATCATAATATCATATCATAATAGGAAAGTTGGAAGGGACCTTGGAGGTCATCTAGTCCAACCCCCTGCTCAGGCAGGAAACCCTATACCATTTCAGGCAAATGGCTGTCCAGTCTCTTCTTAAAAACTTCCAGTGTTGGCGCATTCACCACTTCTGGAGGCAGGTTGTTCCACTGGTTAATTGTTCTAACTGTCAGGAAGTTTCTCCTTAATTCTAGGTTGCTTCTGTTGTAAGTTGAGGGCCTATATTTTTAAAAATGTGTAAATAGGTAGTGGCTTCTGCAGGAGATGGTTAAAAAAAACACACACCCAAAAAACAGGATCTGGAAGTTGAACAGTGAATTGAAGACCTGAGTCACAATAACTGAAGGAAAATCCAATTTACCTTGGCAATCTGGATCTATGTTCTGGAGGACGGGACTTTGCTCCATTGGAGATCCAGGAATCTCTCTCAGCTCCTTCAAATGTGGCTGTTTGGGGAACCACAATGCCTTCACAGCTAGAAAAAGGATATTAAAAACGGTTTTAACAATGCTGGCTGTTAAGCTGCCCATTCCGAGATTTGCTCTCCCTTTTCTGTTTAGGAGATAAACAGACTCTCTTGAGGTCCAGTGCTTCTCACTCCCAGAATCCCCCTGCCACCCGGGGGGGGGGTGTGTGTGGAAGTTGAAGCCCTCAAGTCCTAAAGCTGTCAAGGTTGAGTAATACTGGTTTAGAGCTAAACTCTCTTCCATACCTTTCCTAAGTGCCCCACAATCTCTTACACACAGCCTGCACAAAAATAACCCTTTCTTAAATAAATGGGGAAAAAAACCCCAGACCAAATAGTTCACCCTTTTCTTTGGCTTCTGGAAGACATTAAAAATGTGAGGAAAGCTTTTTTTTTTTTTAAAAAAGTTAAAAAATGGAAATGGTCAAATATTGTGGGATTTTTTATGTCAGAGCAGAGGTATTGTGTGAGGGTAAATCAGAGCAGGGACGTGGTGGCTCAGTGGGTTAGGACGCTGAGCTTGTCGATCAGAAGGTCGGCAGTTTGGCGGGTCGAATCCCGAGTGCCGCGTAACAGAGTGAGCGCCTGTTACTCGTCCCAGCTTCTGCCAACCTAGCAGTTCGAAAGCACGTACAAATGCAAGTAGAAAAATAGGGACCACTACGGTGGGAAGGTAACAGCGTTCCGTGCGCCTTTGGCGTCTAGTCATGCCGGCCACATGACCACGGAGACGTCCTCGGACAAGCGCTGGCTCTTCGGCTTTGAAACGGAGATGAGCACCAGCCCCTAGAGTCGGAAACGACTAGCACGCATGTGCGGGGGACCTTTACCTTTAAATCAGAGCAGATTTATTTGTAATTACAGATATATTGGATATTGAAAAGCATTTAATTCCGTGTGCCCCAAATTTGCATAACAGAAAATATAGCAACCTAGATTAACATTTATTTGTTGGATGATTACATGTTGTCTTTTGTGAAAGGTGGTTCATGCCATAACCATACAAGGTAGGCTGAAATGGAAAAAAAAAAGACACCAGCCCAAAGGTACCAAGTTAGCGCTGGCCTTCACACCATCCAGATCACCTTAGACTACAAGGTGCTGGTGATGACCTATAAAGCCCTAAATGGCATGGGTCCGCATCACCTTAGGGAGCACCTGCTGCCAGTATCAGCTTCCCATCGTCCTGCGCGCGCCCACTGGGAGGGCCTCCTTAGGGTTCCGCCGGTTAGAGATTGCCGGCGGGTGATTCCCAGGGGGAGGGCGTTCTCTGTGGGCGCGCCCGCCATTTGGAACGAACTGCCGATGGAACTTCGGACTGCCCCGGACCTTCGCTCGTTTCGCCGGGACTTAAAAACCTGGTTGTTTGAATTGTCTGGGCCTGGACTGAGGGATTTTAAATTAAATAATTTTTAAATTTCAATTTTAACATTACCTTCATTTTGCGGGCTTGTATTAATTTAATGGGACGCGGTGGCTCAGTGGGTTAGGACGCTGAGCCTGTTGATCAGAAGGTCGGCAGTTTGGCGGGTCGAATCCCGAGTGCCGCGTAGCAGAGTGAGCGCCTGTTACTCGTCCCAGCTTCCGCCAACCTAGCAGTTCGAAAGCACGTAAAAAAATGCAAGTAGAAAAATAGGGACCACTACGGTGGGAAGGTAACAGCGTTCCGTGCGCCTTTGGCGTCTAGTCATGCCGGCCACATGAACACGGAGACGTCCTCGGACAAGCGCTGGCTCTTCGGCTTTGAAACAGAGATGAGCACCGGCCCCTAGAGTCGGAAACGACTAGCACGCATGTGCGGGGGAACCTTTACCTTTATTAATTTAATCCTATTTTATTCTCTCTTTTTCTTGCCCTGTGAACCGCCCTGAGTCCTTCGGGAATAGGGCGGGACAGTGCTTTTTTTGTAAAAGAAAAAGGTGCTAGAACTCACATCATGTCATACAACCTGCCTTGTCTACCCTACAAGGTTCCATCCCCAAAAGGTGCCGGAACTCCGTTCTGAGCGTTCTATGAGAAAAAAAAGCCCTGGGGCGGTATATAAATTCAATCAATCAATCAATCAACCAACCAACCAACCAACAAACAAACAAACTCCCACGGTGCCCAGCTAGAGCTCTGCGATCCATCATTGCCCGAGATTTCAACCAGGGGACAGACAGTTTGCCCCTGAGCTTGTACAGAGCGCTTTCTCAAAGGTTGCCAAGTTCCCGAGGTTACTTTGCTTGGAGTTATATAGGCTCACCTTTGTGCTCTGTAAGGCGATTCCCAACTCCGCGGGCTGCGACCGATGGGGACTGTGAAGTCCAGATCCTGGGGCCGGTGTGTGTGTGTGTGTGTGTGTCCAGATCCTGGGGCCGGTGTGTGTGTGTGTGTGTGTGTCCAGATCCTGGGGCCGGTGTGTGTGTGTGTGTCCAGATCCTGGGGCCGGTGTGTGTGTGTGTCCAGATCCTGGGGCCGGTGTGTGTGTGTGTGTATGTGTGTCCAGATCCTGGGGCCTGTGTGTGTGTGTGTGTGTGTTTGTGTGTGTGTCCAGATCCTGCGGCCGGGGTGTGTGTGTGTGTGTGTCCAGATCCTGGGGCCGGTGTGTGTGTGTGTGTGTGTGTGTGTGTGTGTGTGTGTGTGTGTGTGTAAGGACTTCCAAGGAAAGCCTCTGAATTCTTTATGACGTCACGTTCTGGCTTGCTTCGACCTTCTCGCTCTCCTTTGACGTTCGCCCCGAGTTAGATACACGTGCGAAAGGGCGGCAGCTCCGGGGAGGGTTAACCTAACCCCGTGGGGGTGGAATGCGGGTATTTTTTTTTCTTCTTTTTTTGCAAAGTCGCGTGTAAGTAGCTCCTTCCTGCATTGGAGGGAATCCCCCCGGCTGCGCCCACTAGGCCCGCTTACCGGTCTCCGGATATAACCCCGCCGTCCGGCTGGAAGATCGTCCCCTTCCTCCCGGATCGGCGAGGCCAGCCCATCGCTCCGCGGTCCAGAGCCCTCTGCCGGGCGCCGGCGCTCCGTTGGCGGCTGCTTGCTGGGCCCGGATTACGAAAGGACGAGGATCTCTGGCTGAGCGGAGGAAGGTCCTCTGAGCGGGTGCAGAGGGCTTTTTCTTCGGGGAGAGATTGCCCCGCGGCCGATGGCGCGCGCGTCGGTTCTCCCGAGTCATGTGAAAGCGCGTCGGTTCTCCCGAGTTCTCCCGAGTCGTGTGAAAACGCCTCTCTCCGGAAGCGAGTCGAATTGCACTTGTTTTTTTTTTAATCAGAGACTTCCTATTTTTTTTTAATCAGAGCCTTCCTGAAGTTGGGCGGACTTATTTCGACCAAACGTCTCCCGACTTAAGTGCGGATAAGGAGCCGTTGGTTTCCTCTTAAGCTGCTGCTGGGTTATTATTTTTGACAAAAACTCGCCCGACTTCTGGCCAACGGGAGCTTTTTGTTTGCTCTTAAACTGCTGAATCAATTTTTTTTTATGGCCCCTGGGGCAAAAAAAAAAAGAGCTTTCTTAAAATAGGGTGGGGAAGTTCTGTTTAAGAAAGGATCCACTTTTTTTTTGGGATACCTTTAAGTCAGCGTTGGCTCCTGGTGACCACCTGGACGTGTCTCTGCAGTCTTCTTGGCAACGTTTTTCAGAAGTGATTTGCCATTGGCTCCTTTCTGGGGCTGAGAGAGACTGGCTGGCTCAAGGTCACCTGGCTGGCTTGTGTCTAAGGAAAGATTGGAATACATAGAGAACAATGCAGGTGTCCAATCCAGTCTTGTGTGACTAGGCCAAAGCCACCATATTTAAAAGTAGTGAAGGCACGTAAATAGAATAGAATAGAATTAGAGTAGAATAGAGTAGAGTAGAATAGAACAGAATAGAATTAGTGTAGAGTAGAGTAGAATAGAATAGAATAGAATTAGAATAGAATAGAGTAGAATAGAATAGAACAGAATAGAATTAGTGTATAGTAGAGTAGAACAGAACGGAACAGAATAGAATAGAATAGAATTAGAATAGAGTAGAGTAGAATAGAATAGAATACAATAGAATAGAATTAGTAGAATAGAATAGAATAGAACAGGATACAATTATAGTAGAGTAGAGTAGAGTAGAATAGAACAGAATAGAATTAGTGTATAGTAGAGTAGAGTAGAATAGAATAGAATTAGAATAGAACATAGAGTAGAGTAGAATAGAATAGAATTAGAATAGAGTAGAGTAGAATAGAATAGAACAGAATAGAATTAGAGTAGAGTAGAACAGAATAGAATACAATAGAATAGAATTAGAGTATAGAGTAGAATAGAATAGAATAGAATAGAATAGAATAGAACAGAACAGGATACAAGTAGAGTAGAGTAGAATAGAACAGAATAGAATTAGTGTATAGTAGAGTAGAGTAGAGTAGAATAGAATAGAATAGAATTAGAATAGAACATAGAGTAGAGTAGAATAGAATAGAATAGAATAGAATAGAATAGAATAGAATAGAATAGAATAGAATAGAATTAGAATAGAGTAGAGTAGAATAGAATAGAATAGAATAGAACAGAATAGAATTAGAGTAGAGTAGAACAGAATAGAATACAATAGAATAGAATTAGAGTATAGAGTAGAATAGAATAGAATAGAATAGAATAGAATAGAATAGAATAGAATAGAATAGAATAGAATAGAATAGAATAGAATAGAATAGATCTGTTCCCAAAAGATGTACTCTCTGTGCAGAATGATTTCCAGAGCTTGGGGCAGGAACTTAGCAGAATAGGCTGTAGGCTTACTTTTTCAGAGGTTTTACCAGTTTATAAGGAGCAAAATGGAAAAGGCCAGCGTATAGCAGAATTCAATATGTGGCTAAAGGAGTGGTGTAAAGGAGAAGGCTTTGGTTATATTTGTCATGATGTCTGTAGCTGGTCCAATGAAAAAATGTACAAAAGAGATGGTTTGCATCCATCAAAGGAAGGGACTGAGTTACTTGGCAATAAATTCACAGATTTTCTGGAGGAATATTTAAACAACCGGGACAGTGAGTTAATTGATACAGAACATCCCTGTCCCCGGCAATCTAAAAATTATAGGGTTATCAGTGCATGTAACATAGATGTGTTTGTGGACAAGAATGTCAACCTTGCTGTCAAGCCAAATCAAGCTTTTAATAGCGAGTGCCACATAAAGTGCACTAACCAAATAGGTGGTAAGAAAATAGGGGAACTCAGGCACCACACAGGTTATGTAGAAAGTAAACATAGGGTCAGTCATAAAGGACTCAAATGTCTATACACCAATGCACAGAGTATGAACAGTAAACAGGGTGAACTAGAAATTCAGGTAAATGAGGGCAGATATGATATTGTTGCCATTACGGAAATGTGGTGGGATGAAACCCACCAATGGAACACACAGCTAAAGGGATTTAAATTATTTAAAAGAAACAGACCAAGCAAAAGAGGAGGTGGAGTTGCTCTCTATATAAGAAATAACTACATCTCTACAGAAATAGAGCACAACAATGATGAAAACTGTTTTAAATGCATTTGGGTCAATATAAAAGGGGGAAAATGACATCGTCATAGGTGTATACTATAGGCTGCCCAACCAGAGGAAATAGATGAACTTTTTGCTAGTCAGCTAACTAAGGTATGTAGGAAGCACATCACAATAGTAATGGGGGATTCTGACATCAACTGGGAGACAAAGACTGCCCCAGGTGGAAGATCAAACAGATTCTTGTCTCCCAAAAAGTAGAGAAGGGAACTAGGGGATTAGCCACCTCCACCTCCTCCTCCTCCTCCTCCTCCTCCTCCTCCTCCTCCTCCTCCTCCTCCTCCTTCCATATCTGTTAATGGATGTTGGCGATCATGTTGGCGATCCTGTTTTTATCAGCAGCCGCACAATAATAATAAAGTTGGAAGGGACCTTGGAGGTCATCTAGTCCAACCCCCTGCTCAGGCAGGAAACCCTATACCATTTCAGACAAACGGCTGTTCAGTCTCTTCTTAAAAACCTCCAGCGATTTGATCCTAGGAAAGCCGCCTTTCTCGGGGTGGTGGTGGTGATGACTTCCTCCTACAAGTCCCTCATTTTGTGCTAATTCAAATGTTCCTGAAATATTTGTAATTTGCACAATTTAGGTCCTGTCTGAGTAGACCTGGTATTTGTTGTCCTTTTGGGGCTCATCACTAAGGGATATTTGGCTGGCATCCTTACTTGGGTGTCTCTATTGAGATGGGAGATGATTTTGCAGGCTACTGGGGCAAGGGAAGATACATCCGTGCAGGCCGCAGGGAAGGATTCCCATGGTGGTTATCGCAGTGGCTCCCAAAAGGAGAGCTTTCAGCCAGTGAAGGCAGACAGAGAATTTATGTTAACCAATATTTTGTGCCAATTCCATTTTAGATGTTTGATGTCGCTTCCTGTGAGCTTTCAGCCTGGTTGAAGCAAGCACATGCCCCCAAATTCTTTGCAGCCATGGTTTTGCCTTAGTAAATATGTTGTGTACTGGGTTCTTTGCAGCAAGCAGGAGACGAGGCGAGAGAGTTCAGGCAGGAACATGTTTTATTGAATGCAGGAACTGAACTCTTAACCAAGGCTTCTGTGCAGCTATTTATACTGCTGGCCACTAGGCGGCGGCCAATAGGTTTGAAGGAGCCTGTTGCTGCCCTAAAGCCAACCAATGGTGGTCCTGGAGACGGGACTCTCAGACTAGGGAGTTCTTCCCATCTTCTTGGCACCCATGTTGACCAGAGAGGAATCAAGAGAAAGACCTGGAAGGGCACCTCATAGGGCATCAGTGCTTGATTCACTCTCTGCTGAGTTTAAGGTTTTAAGGTTTATTAAATTTATATGCCGCCCTTCTCCCTGAGGACTCAGGGCGGCTCACAACAAGAAAAAGTTAAAAGTTATAAGTACAAAAATTAAAAGAGGATTAAACAATATAAGAAATAAGAACAATTTAAACCAATAAAAAAAACCAAATTTAAAAACTATGATCAGTCCAGGCCCGCTTGTTGGAATAACCAGGTCTTTAGGTCACGGCGGAAGGACAGAAGGTCAGGGGCCGTCCGCAGCTCCGGGGGCAGTTCGTTCCAGAGGGTCGGTGCTCCCACAGAGAAGGCTCTCCCCCTGGGGGTCGCCAGCCGGCATTGCCTGGCCGACGGCACCTTGAGGAGGCCGACTCTGGGAGCAGACCGGGCGATGGGAGGTTGACATTGGCAGCAGGTGGTCTCACAAGTACAGGCAAACATCTAGGTGGGATCCAATCCATCCATGCTTTGCCATCTGACTCATATTTATTAAAAAATGATATAAGTAGACCTCAGCTTATGATCACAACTGAGCCCAAAATTTATGTTGCTAAGTGAGGTATTTGTAAAGTGAGTTCTGCCCCATATTACCAACTTTATGAACACTGCAACTGCAATAAACATGAGTTAGTTGACAAGCATCTGAATTTGGATTCTATAACCATGGGGGTGCTGCAATGTTCATAAGTTTGAAGAATGATCAGAAGTCACTTTTTTCAGTGCTTTGTAACTTTGAACAATCACTGAACGAGCTGTTGTAAGTCAAGGATTACCTATAGTCATTTCCCTACCATGACCGGAAGTAAACTTGAGTTTCTGTCGTGGTTTTAGGAGTGGGAAATTAAAATGTCAAAGTTTGCACTTCCGGTTTGCCACGCAGCTGCTATGGATGGCTGGGAGACTTAGGGGCCCTGAAAAGGGCCGAAAGTCATCCCGAAGAGGTAACCAGCAAGGAGGGGTTCTCACTGGATTGTGTTCTGTACCAGCCTGCTACCGGCCCTGCAGAAAAGGCAGGGACAACCCCTTTACAAACGGCAAGAGGCTGGAATTAAGCCTGCCAAATTTATTAACATAAAACAGAGCAAAACAAGACACCAACCATGAAACAGGAGCTATGAAACAGGAACTATTCAAGCGGTTGCCTTCAGCAAACCAGCCCTCCCACTCATTCCCCTTTTATACAGTTCAGGGCATTTCTTCACAATGTACCAATGGTGCTATAGGGGTGTCTACTTAGTACATACAAATTATGAGGGTCTGGATGGTGATGGGAGTTTGCATCTTAGCCCTAGGTGGAACTCAGTGTCTCTGAGTTTTGGGTAACTTGTTCCTGGAGCTGTTCTATCAATAACTCTGGATAATATGGTAGTCCAACAGACCACAAAGATACATAATTTGGGACTTCTCAGCTCATCACTCCTCATTCTAAGAGAGATTTTGAACAAATCCAACTGCTCACAATAATTTTTGTGCTAGTTACTTTCTGTCTGAATTGTTGCAATAACACTTATCAATAGCAATAGCACTTAGACATATATACTGCTTCACAGTGCTTTATAGCCCTCTCTAAGCTGTTTACTTGCAATGTATGGCAGTGAAAGTTGGACCATAAGAAAGGCTGAGCGCAAAAGAATTGAGGCCTTTGAACTCTGGTGCTGGAGAAGACTCCTGCGAGTCCCTTGGACTGCAAGGCGATCAAACCGGTCAGTCCTAGAGGAGATCAACCCTGACTGCTCTTTAGAAGGCCAGATCCTGAAGCTAAAACTCAAATACTTTGGCCACCTAATGAGGAGGAAGGACTCACTGGAGAAGAGCCTCATGCTGGGAAAGATTGAGGGCAATAGAAGAAGGGGACGACAGAGAATGAGGTGGCTGGATGGAGTCACTGAAGCAGTAGGCGTGAGCTTAAATGGACTCCAGAAGATGGTAGAGGACAGGAAAGCCTGGAGGAACATTGTCCATAGGGTCGCGATGGGTCGGACACGACTTCGCAACTAACAACAACAAAGCTGTTTACAGAGTCAGCATATTGCCCCAAACAATCTGGGCCCTCTATTGTGTAGTGGGTCCGACGCAAGGAAGAGACCTACTAAGTGCGCATGTCTACAAAACGTTTTCTCACTTTACTTTTTTTGTATTCTGTCTGATGGGAGGATGTAGTCAGGAGCTTTTCTTTTGCTTTTCAATTATAGTTTTATATACAGTAGGATATGCCTCGTTTTTGTTTATTTTTACCTGATGTTTACCATGCGTCATATGAACCACGGTCCATCGCCCTCTGATAGGGAAGTATTAATTTATTTCCCTGACATTTTTTAAGCACTCAGTTGCATAGAAAAGAAAATGGAGGAAACCTTTTACTAAAAAGTTCTAGATCTTTTCTACCATGACTTGGAAAAAATGTATATATATATATTTTAAATTCCATTTATATCCCGCCCTTCTCCGAAGACTCAGGGCGGCTTACAATTTAAGCACAAACCAATGTGCTTAGCAGTAGCCTTCATTCTATGTATATGCCTGCTTATTAGGGCTTTCACACACACCCCAAGCGGCATTATTACAAAGTCAGCTTAATTGCCCCCAACAATCTGGGTCCTCATTTTACCTACCTCGGAAGGATGGAAGGCTGAGTCAACCTTGAGCCTGGTGGGACTCGAACCTGCACTAATTGCAGGCAGCTGGTGTTACTTAAGGAGGCATTAGCCCACTGCTCCACCAAGGCTTTTTGGGAGGATTGGTGGGGGAGGACATTAAAATGTAAAAAATTATTTCAAATTGGCTGGTATTTTATAAGATGCCTCCCCAAAGCTCATTTTCTATTTTATTTTGACATCACATGTTCTTTTGTATTCAGATCTGGTCTTATCAAAATAATGAAACACTTGGGCATGAAGATACAGCCCAGGAGTCCTGCATTGGAGGCCATGATAGAGAAGACTTGCACGGCCACCATGTACTTTCCTTTGGTGCTCAGGTAGGTGGGAACAAAGGACACCCAGACACTGCAGAAGACCAACATGCTGAAGGTGATCAGCTTGGCTTCATTGAAAGATCCAGGCAGATTCCTGGCCAGGAAAGCCACTGTGAAGCAGATGGCAGCCAGGAAGCCCATATAGACAAGGGCACCATAGAACATGGCAACAGAGCCTTCATTGCATTGTAGAATGATTTCTGCTAATTTTGAGTGCATGTCAGACTCAGGGAACGGGGTGAAAGCACCCAGCCAGATGCTGCAGAAGACAACTTGGAGACCAGAGCAACAAAAGATGATGGAGTTGGCCAAACTCTTTCCAAGCCATCTTTGAACATTATTCCCAGGTTTTGTGGCCCAGAAGGCCAGCACCACTGTTACGGTTTTGGCCAAGACAGAAGAAATGGCAGCAGAGAAGATGATGCTAAAGGCCGTTTGTCGAAGAAGGCAGGTGACTCTTCTTGGCTGGCCAATGAACAAGAAGGGGGTGAAGAAGGAAAGCAGGAGACAAACAAGAAGGATATAGGAGAGGTTTTGATTGTTGGCTTTGACAATGGGGGTTTCTTGGAATTTAATGAAGATTCCCAAGACAAAGCATGTGATCAAAGAGAGGAACAAAGCAATAGAAATCAGGATGATCCCCAATTTTTCTTGATAAGATAGGAAAGTCTTAATCTTGGGGATACAGCCATCTTGGTTGTTGTTTGGATGTTGATCTGCTGGACATTTGCTGCATTCTTCTGTGTCTGAAAAAGGAGCCAGAGTAACATCTACTTTATAGATAGTTGTTTTCTATAATGTTAAAATACTCTGTTTAAGCATTGCCTGGGCTTCCAACTCTTAGGGACGTTTAATTTAGGTTCCTCAAATGTGAAAGGGAGTGAACTCATGGCCTCAATGGTGTCTTCCAAGTCATTTTGAATGGACACCTATTTCTCTGATGAAACCAGTCTTTTGACATCAAAGACAAGTTGATCTTGAAGCCATTTTTTAAAAAGAAATTTCCAGATTTAGGCCTGATTTTACTGTATAAATGGGAATACCCTTTTGGGTAGTTTCCCCAGGTTTTTGCTCCTCTCATTCATGCTTGCATCACAAGGAAGAATCACTTCCCTTTGATGATAGATGAGAAAAAAACCCTCCAGAGATTTATGCTTCCTCCATTGATTCCAACCAGAAGGGAGGAAGCAAACGAGATGCAATATTTTATCATTCCACTGCTGGACCTTTTCAAAAAAAGACTTCAGTCTTTCACCTGTAATATCAATGGACTGAGATACACACACACATACAAACGCTCACATGCACACACAGAAACACAAAAAGCCAGATGATCCTAAAGTTAAGGTAAAATGAGGATAATTGATAATAGAGGGCATCTTCCTGTTAATGGTAAGCCATCAGACTGTAGAAAGAGTGCAGAGAAAAGCAACAAAGATGATTAGGGGACTGGAGGCTAAAACATAAAGAACGGTTGTTGGAATTGGGTATGTCTAGTTTAATGAAGAGAAGGGCTAGGAGTAACATGATATCAATGTTCCAATATCTCAGGGGTTGCCATATAGAGTAGAGTAGAGTAGAGTAGAGTAGAGTAGAGTAGAGTAGAGTAGAGTAGAGTAGAGTAGAGTAGAATAGAATAGAATAGAAAATAGAACAGAATAGAATAGAGAATAGAACAGCAAAGAATTAGAATAGAATAGAATAGAATAGAATAGAATAGAATAGAATAGAATAGAATAGAATAGAATAGAATAGAATAGAACAGAATAGAATAGAAGTTGGAAGGAACCTTGGAGGTCTAGCTGCTCACAGATCTGTTTTTTGATTATCTTTTCTAGGATCTTCCCATGTATTGATGTTAAACTGATTGGTCTGTAGTTTCCTGGGTCCATTCCCCCCCCCTTTCTTGAAGATGAGAAGCACATCATCTCTTTTTCAATCCTCAGGTACTTCCCTGGTGCTCCTGGATTTTTGAAAGATATGGTGCAATGGTTCTGAGATAACATCTGCCAGCTCTTTCAGAACTCTGGGATGTAATTTGTTGGGTTCTGGTGACTTATATTTGTCAAGGTCAGATAGGTGTTCTCTTACCATTTTCTTGCTTATTTTGATTTTTGTTTCTAATTTGTCTTTCATAGTATATATTTTTTGGTATGTTGTGCTATAATTTCTTTTTGCGTGAAAACTGATGCAAAGAATGAGTTAAGCAGCTCTGTTTTCTCCTATTGCTTGTTACTTCCTTGCCATCTTCTCTCTTTAGGCGACCTAAAGTTTCCTTGATTTTTTTCTTGTTGTTAATGTGTTGAAAGAAGCTTTTATTATTATTATTACTATCTTTCATTTCCGTTGAAAGTCTTTGTTCATAATGAGCCTTTGCTTTCCTGACTTTATCTTTGCATTTTCTGGCTGTCTGCTGATAATCTGCCTTAGTTATGTCTCTCCTTTTTGTCTTTCAATTTGTCTGAGAGATCTTTGTGCAGCCATACTGGTTTCTTCTTGACTTTCTTGTTTTTCTTTTTCAGTGGTATTGTGCTGAACTGGGCTTTTATGATCATATTTTTCAGACTTTTCCATGCTTCTTGAGTTGTTTTCTCCTTTAGGATTTTCATCCATTGAATATTTCCTAGGTTCTCTCTGAGTTTGAAGAGGGAATCAAGCTATTTTCCAAAGCACCTGAAGGCAGGACAAGAAGCAATGGGTGGAAACTAGTCAAGGAGAGAAGCAACCTAGAACTAAGGAAAAATTTCCTGACAGTTAGAACAATTAGTCTGTGGAACAACCTGCCACCAGAAATTTTGAATGCTTTAACACTGGAGATTTTTAAGAAGAGACTGGACAGCTCTTTGTCTTAAATGGTATAGAGTTTCCTGCCTGAGTAGGGGGTTGGACTAGATGACCTCCAAGGTACCTTCCAACTCTTCCGAAGTCTGTCAAAATGCCCTCATGGAAAATGTTGGGTACATGGTCTTCCCAGAAAATAAAGTTTGCCCTTTTCCTTTGGTGCCACCCACCTTCCTTGGTGGAGATGGTTCCTTCTGCACAGGGTAGACAGTCATAGCAGCATATGGGCTTCCCTTCCTGAGGAACCTTCATGAATCCAGGATGGCAGCTTTCCACGCACCTTGAAGGAGGCAGTGGCTGAAGGGAGAGGAAGATCATCTAGAACATGATTTGTGATTTCATTCCCCGAAAGGGGCAAAAGAGGAAGGGGTTGCTGATCCCCTGTTCAAGAGCCTTGGTGGAGCAGTGGGCTAATGCCTCCTTAAGTAACACCAGCTGCCTGCAATTAGTGCAGGTTCGTGTCCCACCAGGCTCAAGGTTGACTCAGCCTTCCATCCTTCCGAGGTAGGTAAAATGAGGACCCAGATTGTTGGGGGCAATTAAGCTGACTTTGTAATAATGCCGCTGGGGGGGGGGGTGAAAGCCATAACAAGCAGGCATATACATAGAATGAAGGCTATTGCTAAGCACATTGATTTGTGCTTTAAATTGTAAGCCGCCCTGAGTCTTCGGAGAAGGGCGGGATATAAATGGGATTAAATTAAAAATTAAATTAAAATTTTCTAAATTTGAAGCCTATACAAAGAGATCAACAATCTGCTTGTTTGAATGTTGCTTCCCCTTGTCTTCTTCCTTTCCACAGTGATTTTTGTACACCTCCATGTCTTGTTTATGTTCTAAATTTACATACTAAATTTCTCAAGGTAAAGTTTAATACATTGTTTCTCTTTTGGGGAAATAAACTCACACCTAACCTGGCTCAAATATACTTTCTGTCACAGAATACTTGTGAATAATCTCCTGAATTTGTTAGGGGTATATTTCTGGCAGATAGTTTTATATCAAAATAAAGACTTTGTTGTGTCTCTTGAAGAAAATTCACCACCTTGTTCAGCTTATTCATCTCTTCCAAACTCTTTGGGTTAACTGTAAACTTGAAATCCAGGGATCCCTGTTTTTCTAGGCTTCCAAGCATCATTCTGCGAATTGCCCTGCTGTGAATCAGCCAGTCAACAATGTCCAGGTCTGCTGTCAGGTCTCCCTTCTCATCCAGAGTGACTCCAGCTATGGATCTATTATAAAAGTCATAGTTTCCAAGGAAGTGATGAAGCTGGAATAGAACAGAGAATGGGAATATTTAGAACTCAAATTATCTCTTCATATAATGATGTGTAACATGTGAATGGACTTCTGGGTGTCTTGTCTTTTTTTTAAATAAGTTTTTTATTGATTTCCCAATATTACAATAGTATCTTTAAAAACAACATGGTGTCTGGGTTACAATAGTTCCATTTCATACAAATACATATTATTACAAATCTCCAATTTATTATAACCAGAATTTCCTCTCTTTTTTCCTTTAATACATATTATCTCTTATCTAAATAAACATACTTCTTATTTTTATCCATCAGTTATTAAGTAGTTTTCTTACATTTATCAATACTTTAATATATTTTATATTTTAACATTCCATCTTTAAGACATCAAACACCTTATATATTTTTCCAGCTTTAATTTTGCATTAATATTAAAATTAAACATTTGAAAGTTTCTCAATTTTATATTTCTAGGTGACCACCCTTCCCTTTACACAATTTCTAATATCTGGTGATATAAATACACTTCTTATCTATTTCATTTCCATATCAACAAGTTGATTAAACAATATAATATTCTTGTTTTCATTATAATTTCCACATATTAAAAATTAACCAAAAATTTCTCCCATTTCAACATTTAATACATCATTTCATCTTTCATATTACTACATCCACATATATTGATTACATTTATATCACTCTTAACATATATACATCTTAATCAATTTCATTTAAATAGCTCAGTATTTCAATTTAACAGTTAATATTCATACATCTGAATTTTTTATTTTTTATTTTTTTTTAAATTAACTAGTATTTTAATCTACTCATCAAAACATTCTCTCATAATCCAAGTGCAATCCTGTCTAATCTCGTATTCCATTTCAGGCCTCTTAGATATGCCCATTCTTTTTCATTCTTATTCTTGCTTTTTTCCTTTGTCATATGATTTTTTGCTTCTTTGCTTCAGAGTCATCAAAGAATTCTTGTATTGTTATATCGTATTGAAGTGGTCCTCCACTCTTCCTTTTTGAAGGGTTGAGGGGTCTGATGAAAACACCAACTCCTCTCATTATTTTCATCTCTTGATATAGTTGTCCTGGACTATATAATTTTTCTTCCATTCATTTCTCATTTTTATCTTCAAGTGTCTGTGTTTGTTGAGTGGTTAATTCTTCCATCAGTGTATTTAATTGTTCAATTTTTTTCTGTTGCATTCTGTCCCAATAAATTATTAGTTGTAGTCAAAATTTGAGTTTGCTTCTCCAAGAGGCTTTCTGGTTTTCCCCCCCAAAAAAACTCTTATTTCATTGCCGGCTGTAGACAGAAACTGATAAGTTTGGTAAGATATTTTCAACATAGCATAGATTTGTTTTTGCATTTCTTCCATGGTGAAGTCTCACATCTGGTGTTGAAGGCTAGTCTTATCTTGTTTTTCTAAGGAGCCAGCCAAATCTCTTCTCTTTCTGGTTTTTTTTTGAAGAGTATCAAATTGCAATTTCTATTGCAATTTCAGGTTTGGCCACTGAGTGTCCTTCAAGCACTTAGAGAGTTTCTTTTCTATTTCTTTTATGTTTTTTGTTTATGTTTATTGGACTTATATACCGCCCTTCTCCTGTAGGACTCAGGGCGGTTCACAAGGAATTTAAAATAACAATACAAATTACAAAAGTTAAGAACAATTAAAATTAATTAAATTTAGTCCTTGAATAAAATAAAACCCCTGTTAAACTCCAATTAAAACCCAATTAAAATAAAATTACAAATTAAAATTCTGGCCGGAAAGCTCAAAGAGCCAGGTCTTCAGGTCCCGGCGGAATGAACGAAGGTCAGGGGCAGTTCTGAGCTCTACGGGCAGCTGGTTCCAAAGGGCAGGTGCACCCACAGAGAAGGCCCTCCCCCTGGGTGTTACCCGCCAGCTTAAATGGACTCCAGAAGATGGTAGAGGACAGGAAAGCCTGGAGGAACGTTGTCCATAGGGTCGCAATGGGTCGGACACGACTTTGCAGCTAACAACAACAGTGATGCGAAACTGGATGTGGAAGACGAGAGCCGTCCTTCAGACGTCCATGTCGGGTGCATAGGCAAACCGGAAGTCTTGTCTTGTCTTGCCTTGCCTTGCCTTGCCTTGTCCTGTCCTGTCCTGTCCTGTCCTGTCCTGTCCTATCCTATCCTGTCCTGTCCTGTCCTGTCCTGTCCTATACTGTCCTGTCCTGTCCTATCATCTTATCTTCATCTACCATACCTTACCCTACCCTACCTTACCCTACCTTACCCTACCTTGTCTTGTCTTCTCTCTCTTGCCTCTTGTCTCAACTTATCAGGTGGTATGAAAGTAAAGGACAAACAAACAGCCTTCCTCTGTGGTACATCAAATTAATCTGGTTTTCCTTTATTTGTAATTTCCTGCATCAAAAGGATACATTCAGTTTTCCACTGATCCTTGCTTGTATGGCAGGTACCCAAGGCAAATTATTGACCAGGACAGTTCCACCTCCCTCTCTTCTGAAATTAATTAACATTGATTGTTTTAAATATATGAACCCAGACAACACACTGTTCATGAAGCACTAAAGATTGTTATGGTAAAAAAAATCAATAAAATAGTATTTTTTTAAAAAGAACAGAAAGATGTTGAGAAACAGGTTAAAGTGTTGCTGCCTAGGAATGAGCAGTTAAGAGAGACTTAGACTTAGAATAAAAGAGGTGGGCCTTGTAGGTCATCTAGTCCAACCCCCTGATCAACCAGGAGATCCTATACCATTTCTGACAAGTGGCTGCCCAGTTTCTTCTTGAAAGCCTCCAGTGATGAACCACTCACAACTTCTGAAGGCAGAGCTGTTCCATTGAAGAGCTTAAAGCCCACAGCTGAGTCCTTCGGAGAAGGGCGGTATTGAAATTCAATAAAATAAAATAACATAAAATAAATAATGGGAAGAGAACCAGATTTAGAATGGATCCTCCCTAAATATGAGCCATGGCACTGCAGTGAATAAAATGCAGTATTGCAGTCTAACTCTGCCCACAGTCTGGAGTTTGGTGCTGATGGGCTCAAGATTCCCTCCTTCTGAGGTTGGTAAAATGAGGTCCCAGATTGTTGGGGCTAATATGCTGACATTGTAAACTGCTCAGAGAGTGTTATAAAGCACCATGGAGCTCTAAGTGCTATTGCTATTGCAAAATTCTCAGACTATAAAAGAAAGGCAGAAGATTCGTACTTTCAGACTTGCAAAATTATGTTAATGTATCCTTACAATTAAAAAAGTAGCTTGTGAGGTCTGAATCCTGTCTGGTATACTGTACTTGGGAAGGCTAAGAGACCCATTAAATGGCACTTGATCGAATGAGGGGAAAGGTGCCTAAACTCTGAAGACCTCATAATATTCTTTTTAAAGCCAATTTAAAAGGAGAATAGATTGTTAAAGAAGGGTGAGGAATGGAAAGTTGGAATTTGATTTATTTTTTTATAATCATAATACATGACTCACAATTCAGGCTCTTGGCCACTATTGATAGATTGCTTTTAAGTTCAGTGTAGTGCAGAAGCATTAAAAATGCTGTGGCTTTTATCTGGTCATAAGATTTATACAAGCGGGCCACAGTGAGTCTTTTCAAAGTAAGTATGTTAGATAAAAATGCAGTAATTTAATAGTTCTTCAGTTGATAAATCTGTTTAAAAAACAGATTTTATTTGTGATAGCTGTTGAACTTTGTGTGAGCATCATCTGGTATAGCATATGATTCAAACTACAAGCTAGGAAGTTTGATTTTCTCTAAAATAAACTGTCTTAGAGGCATTAAGCAAACTAATATCTCTGTGGGCGCGCCTGCCCTTTGGAATGATTTACCGGTGGAACTTCGGACCGCCCCCGATCTGCGTTCATTTCGCCGGGACCTGAAAACCTGGTTTTTTGATTTATCAGGCCTGGACTGAAGGGGTTTTAGCTTTTAATATTGTTTTAATTGTTGGGCTTAAGTAATTTAATCTATTTTAATTTTATACTATTTTTATATTATATTTTATGTTGCCCTGTAAACCGCCCTGAGTCCTTCGGGAATAGGGCAGTATAAAAATTTAACTAAATAAATAAATAAAATAAATAAATTCCAAAATGGCTTCTTGGCTGCAGGACAGATGGATAGAATAGCAAAGAAATACCTGCCAAGCCTTCAGCGTTGGAGTTTGCAAGTTCTTCCCACCTTCCACCCTTGTCCTCCTGAATCCTGACAAACAAGCTGCATGTAAGGTCTGTGCCACAGCCCAGATGGTGCTGTAAATGAAATAATTGTCTAGACATAGGATTGGATCCATCATGTGTTGGGGCAGAGCTTCCAGTTCTTCTCTCTCTCTGCAGCGTCTCCAGACTTTCACAGAAAAGGCATCCTTCTTGTTGTTGTTGTTAGCTGCGAAGTCGTGTCCGACCCATCGCGACCCTATGGACAACATTCCTCCAGGCCTTCCTGTCCTCTACCATCTTCTGGAGTCCATTTAAGCTCGCGCCTACTGCTTCAGTGACTCCATCCAGCCACCTCATTCTCTGTCGTCCCCTTCTTCTATTGCCCTCGATCTTTCCCAGCATTAGGCTCTTCTCCAGTGAGTCCTTCCTTCTCATTAGGTGGCCAAAGTACTTGAGTTTTAGCTTCAGAATCTGGCCTTCTAAAGAGCAGTCAGGATTGATCTCCTCTAGGACTGACCGGTTTGATCGCCTTGCAGTCCAAGGGACTCGCAGGAGTCTTCTCCAGCACCACAGTTCAAAGGCCTCAATTCTTTGGTGCTCAGCCTTTCTTATGGTCCAACTTTCACTGCCATACATTGCAACTGGGAAGACCATAGCCTTGACTATACGCACTTTTGTTGACAGGGTGATGTCTCTGCTTTTTAGTGTGCTGTCTAGATTTGCCATGGCTTTCCTCCCCAGGAGCAAGCGTCTTTTAATTTCTTGGCTACAGTCCCCGTCTGCAGTGATCTTGGAGCCCAGGAAAATAAAATCTGTCACTACCTCCATTTCTTCCCCATCTATTTGCCAGGAATTGAGAGGGCCAGATGCCATGATCTTGGTTTTCTTAATGTTAAGTTTCAACCCAAGTTTTGCACTCTCCTTCTTCACCTGCAACAAGAGGCTCTTTAGTTCTTCTTCACTTTCTGCCATTAGAGTGGTATCATCTGCGTATCTTAGGTTGTTGATATTTCTTCCGGCAATCTTAATTCCAACTTTTGATTCATCTAGCCCTGCCTTTCTCATGATGTGCTCTGCATATAAGTTAAATAGGCAGGGCGACAGTATACAGCCTTGCCGGACTCCTTTCCCAATTTTGAACCAATCAGTGGTTCCGTGTCCAGTTCTCACTGTTGCTTCTTGACCCGCATATAGGTTTCTCAAGAGACAAATAAGATGGTCTGGTACTCCCATCTCTTTAAGAACTTGCCACAGTTTGTTGTGATCCACACAATCAAAGGCTTTAGCATAGTCAATGAAGCAGAAGTAGATGTTTTTCTGGAACTCCCTAGCTTTCTCCATGATCCAGCGTATATTGGCAATTTGATCTCTAGTTCCTCTGCCTCTTCGAAATCCTGCCTGTACTTCTGGTAGTTCTCGATCCACATACTGCTGAAGTCTAGCTTGTAGGATTTTAAGCATGACTTTACTAGCATGAGAAATGAGTGCAATGGTGCGATAGTTTGAACATTCTTTGGCACTGCCTTTCTTTGGAATTGGAATGTAAACTGATCTTTTCCAATCCTGTGGCCACTGTTGAGTTTTCCAAATTTGCTGGCAAATTGAGTGTAGCACTTTTACTGCATTGTCTTTTAAGATTTTGAATAGCTCAGCTGGAATACTGTCACTTCCACTAGCTTTGTTGTTGCTCAGTTTTTCTAAGGCCCACTTCACTTCACATTCTAGGATGTCTGGCTCGAGGTCAGTGACCACCTCATTGTGATTATCAGGGACGTTAAGCTCATTCTTGTATAGTTCTTCTGTGTAATTTTGCCACCTCTTCTTAATCTCTTCTGCCTCTGTTAGGTCCCTGCCATTTTGGTCCTTTATCATGCCCATTTTTGCATTAAACGTGCCCTTCATTTCTCCAATTTTCTTGAAAAGATCTCTGGTCCTCCCTATTCTATTGTTTTCTTCTATTTCTTTGCACTGTTCATTTAAGAAGGCATTCTTATCTCTTCTACCTATTCTCTGGAATTCTGCATTCAATTGGGCGTATCTTTCTTTTTCTCCCTTGCCTTTCGCTTCCCTCCTTTCCTCAGCTATTTGCAAAGCTTCCTCAGACAGCCATTTTGCTTTCTTGCATTTCTTTTTCTTTGGGACGGTTTTGGTTGCTACCTCTTGTACAATGTCGCGAACCTCTGTCCATAGTTCTTCAGGCACTCTGTCTATCAGATCTAATTCCTTAAATCTATTTGTCACCTCTACTGTATATTCAACAGGGATATGATTTAATTCATACCTGAGTGGCCTAGTGCTTTTCCCTACTTTCTTCAGTTTAAGCCTAAACTTTGCAAGGAGAAGCTCATGGTCTGAGCCACAGTCAGCTCCTGGTCTTGTTTTTACTGACTGTATAGAGCTTCTCCATCTTTGGCTGCAGAGCATATAGTCAATCTGATTTCTGTGTTGACCATCTGGTGATGTCCATGTGTAGAGCCGTCTCTTGGGTTGTTGGAAAAGAGTGTTTGCTATGACCATCGCATTCTCTTGACAGAATTCTATCAGCCTGTGCCCTGCTTCATTTTGCACTCCAAGGCCAAACTTGCCTGTTATTCCAGTTATCTTTTGGCTTCCTACTTTAGCATTCCAATCCCCCATGATGATAAGAACATCATTTTTTGGTGTTAGTTCTATAAGGTGCTGTAGTGCTTCATAGAACTGGTCAATTTCAGCACTGGTGGTTGGGGCATAGACTTGGACTACTGTGATATTGAATGGTTTGCCTTGGATTCGAACTGAGATCATTCTGTCATTTTGAGGATTGTATCCCAGTATTGCTTTTCCTACTCTTTTATTGACTATGAAGGCTACTCCATTTCTTCTGAAGGATTCTTGCCCACAGTAGTATACCTGATGGTCATCTGAATTAAATTCACCCATTCCTGTCCATTTTAGTTCGCTGATACCTAAGATGTCAATGTTCAGTCTTGTCATCTCTTGTTTGACCACGTCCAGCTTTCCTTGATTCATGGATCTTACATTCCAGGTTCCTATGGAGAAAAAATCTTTACAGCATTGGACTTTCCTTTCACCACCAGACACATCCACAGCTGAGCGTCCTTTCGGCTTTGGCCCAGTCGCTTCATTCTTTCTGGCGCTACTAGTACTAGCCCTCTGCTCTTCCCCAGTAGCATATTGGACGCCTTCCGACCTGAGGGGCTCATCTTCCAGCGTCATATCGTTTTGCCTTTTGGTACTGTCCATAGGGTTTTCATGGCAAAGATACTGGAGTGGGTTGCCATTTCCTTCTCCAGTGGATCACGTTTTGTCAGAACTCTCTGCTATGACCTGTCCGTCTTGGGTGGCCCTGCACGGCATAGCTCATAGCTTCATTGAATTACGCAAGCCCCTTCGCCACGACAAGGCAGTAATCCATGAAGGGGATCCTTCTTGTAGGAGCACATAAAAGATTTCTCTGCAAAATGTTTAATGTACGAATAAACATGTTCATACCCACCATATTTTGTCATTTGATTTGACTTCAGAACAAAGGAAACCATGCTGTGAAGGAATTGAAAGGGAAATCCCTGCTCTGTGAAATAAAGATTCAAGTCCCAGAGCACTGTTGTCATGAGAACTTTTCCTGCAACAGGTTCCTTAATTCTTTCAAGCACCAGATATAGAACTGCTATTCCTGCGCTTATTGAATTAAACTCTGCAGCATAAAGAAAGGTGTTCACTTGCCTCCAGTTGTGATACTCATGAAACTTTATGGAGATTTTTTGTACAGTTGGTGAAAAGGCCTGTGATATCACTGGACAAATGGCATTTCTTATCAGCATTAAATTCAATGTGTTCAGGAATTTCTGCCCCTGGTCAGTGTCTGGAGCCAGCAGGCCAACCAAAGTCCACCTGAAATGGAGGAGCAGCTTGACCATCCCTGAATACTGGAATCCTTCAGCCGGGAGCATTGGGTAGAAGAAAGGAAAGTCAGTTTTGTCCATCAGAATCTGAGAAACAAAATTGTAACTAATCTGAAAAGGAAGGAAAATGGCATTTCATCTGAGACCCATGGCAGATGTAAGACATCATTTCTGTTTTTAATGAAAGGTTAGTTCTACTTCTTGCAGTGAAGACTTCTGTGTTCCCCCATTGATTCATGCATTGCCTCTCTCCCATTTGCTTCTTGAGTGTAGAATATTTTACCCTAGAAAAATGTTTCCCAAATCTGAACTTGGGAACAGGGAAAGAGCAGATATGTTTGCTTTACTCCTTCTCTGCCTTTGGATAACCTGAAATATCATTCTTAAGACCAATCATTTCCATAACAAATTTATTTTTTTAATTTTTTTTATTTTAATCCCATTTATATCCCGCCCTTCTCCGAAGACTCAGGGCGGCTTACAATCTAAGCACAAATCAATGTGCTTAGCAATAGCCTTCATTCTATGTATATGCCTGCTTATTAGGGCTTTCGCCTCCCCCCAAGTGGCATTTTTACAAAGTCAGCTTATTGCCCCCAACAATCTGGGTCCTCATTTTACCTACCTCGGAAGGATGGAAGGCTGAGTCAACCTTGAGCCTGGTGGGGTGCGAACCTGCACTAATTGCAGGCAGCTGATGTTACTTAAGGAGGCATTAGCCCACTGCTCCACCAAGACTCTGATCTTCATATACAGGGGAGCACCTCTGATCAAAAGCTGCATGATTAAAACTGGTCTTCACAGCAAAGACTCACCTGTGGGATTTTGTAGGTGCTCAAAATGGATGATATCTGGATGGAGAAGCCAGTTTCAGCCCCTTCCAGAACAGCCACTGTGTTTCTCCTTCTTCCACAACTGTAGTTGGGAACATTGGCCTCCCCCTCTGAAAGCAGGTCCAGCAAAGCATCTGAAGTCTTTCCTGAATCAAAATAATTTTCATAGATATTGTAACCCAGGGTGATGTTGGGTAAGATATGAGAATCCTGGTTGATATCCTGGATCGCAAAAAGGAAGGACAGGATTTTCCAGTATTCTGTTGATTGTATCCTGCAAGGATAATATATTAAACATATAGTAATCAGTGAAAATAATATTTTATTTAATACCTTTTTAGAAATATACTTCTAATCAATATTTGCCCAAGAAGTGGTCTGAATTGCTTACAGAGTTTTGAAAAAATGTAGCATAGACATATAATACATATCTGATTATATTTCAAACGCACTGAACAAATGAGTCACAGCTGAGCAAGCTTTGAGCATTGGATGACATACAGCAGGCATGTCAAACTTGTGACATCACGTGACGTCATGCGACGTATCGGAACTTTTTCCCATTGCCGAAAATGGGATGGGCACGGTTTCTCCGTGACGCTCCGGCCCGCGGGCCGGCAGTTTGACACTCCTGACATACAGTATTTGAACCTTTATCCTAAGAAGGCTAAGAGATCTCCCAAGATCTCTCACGTGTTGAATCTCTGGGATTCTTTCAATTTATACTTCATTTTATGATGCTCAGTGCAACTGGTGTCTAAAGGCACCTATTTATTATTAGTTTTGACTTACTCTTGAGGTTGCCACAGTATCATTTCAGTTGGCCTAACATTTCAGACTGACTTTCAATATTTTTCTGTCGAGTTCTTTTTTCCTCAGTATTTCATTTTGGAGTTATTTGACCTGTTTTTACATTTCAAATATATGAAAGTACACACTCAGACATAAATCCACACAAAGAATGTGAAACTATCATTCTTAAGAAAGCCAGCAAGTTACTGATTCCTGCACAAGTATATATTTTGATGTGCACTGTCAAGAGTCTTTGACTGGGCCCTTAATTTACATTTAAATCATTACAGGATTGGAATATTTCTCTTCAGTTCAAAACAGGAATCACTCTCTTGTCCTGCTTTCAGGTGCTTTGGAGAATAGCTTGACTCCCTCTTCTTTGTGGCAGCCCCTGAGATATTGGAAGACTGCTATCATGTCACCCCTCACCCTTCTCTTCGTTAAACTAGACATACCCAATTCCAGCAACCGTTCCCTATATGGAACGGTTGGGGTAGTAGAGAGGGACCACCCTTTCCTTTCTTTCCATAGTCCATCACTGCTCCAAGGACATCAAGGAAAGAATGTCTGTTTGTTCTTCAAAGTCAAGAAAACCAGAAGATCCAGGCTTGAAGATTGTACTTCAGAATTATAAAGGAGACTCATCAGCTGCAGGATCTAAAATAGATCCCCAAATTTGAAAGGGAACAATGCCTGCTGAATCTTTTGAATAAGCCAGAAACAAAGTGGCTCTAATGCAGTGCTGGAAGATTGACTTACCCCAATACTTGAGTCAAAGGAGACTTTTTGAAATTTAATCTTTTAAATGTAGCCTGAGTTGCAGAGACTATGCCACCAATGGAAACCTCTCCTGGCCTGTAACGATTCTTTGGGTCCACTAGATCCCTCTGTAGAGTCAGGGGGCATTTGTTCTTAAGCATACCCCAGACTCCCTGGTCCCACAGAAGTAATTGAAACAGCAACATGATTTGTATTCCTGGCGAAGTGTTTAACCTTGTGTGTGGTTTGAACAAAGAGTGAGAAGGCATTGTGGAAGAACATTTTGTATTTCAGAGAAAATCCAGCCTCCTTTCTAATGTTTGCAGGAGAAGACAACTCCTCATCTTCTCTGAAGATGATCTCTGCCTCACTTTGTCTCTCTGGACACAGCAAATATTTTGAGTTGTACATCAATGGATTTCCAATGCCATGGTCTCAGCCCTCAATCTTTGTGTGTGTGTGTGAAATCAAGGTGAAAACATATATTTGATATATGTTTGTGTCAAATCTCATTGCTTCCAGAAAAGCCATTAGAGAATTGATAACAAGACAACAACTAAATCAATATAATTTAGTTGGGATAATGATAACAAGGAGAGAAGTCACAGTTGAGGTCCAATCTTTGGAGATGAGCCACTGAGTGAGACAGAAGAACAAGACAATATCTTCATGTGAAATGAATGTTAAGAGAGAATTTTAGGATGTGTGTAAACAGTCACAGATTGATCTGGGTATATTTTGGTCTCTGTAGTGGAATTTAACTTTATTATCAAGTCAGCCAAGGTGGAGCAGTGGGCTAATGCCTCCTTAAGTAATACCAGCTGCCTGCAATTAGTGCAGGTTCGAGTCCCACCAGGCTCAAGGTTGACTCAGCCTTCCATCCTTCCGAGGTAGGTAAAATGAGGACCCAGATTGTTGTGGGCAATAAGCTGACTTTGTAAAAATGCCGCTTGGGGGGGGGAAAGCCCTAATAAGCAGGCATATACATAGAATGAAGGCTATTGTTAAGCACATTGATTTGTGCTTCTTAGATTGTAAGCCGCCCTGAGTCTTCGGAGAAGGGCGGGATATAAATGGGATTAAAAAAAATTGCTGAGGTTGGTAGTGGTTCCTCTTTGAACACAGATAATACATGAAGTAGGCAAAGCATTTTTCTGAAGTTTATCAAACCACAGAAAATAACCTGAAGATGAGGAACATTATTGATTATATTGGTCAATGGTTGATTTTAGGTTCTCCTATTTGGTTATTTTTTTAGAATGATGGTTCTATGTTGTTGTTTGTTGTTGTTAGTTGCAAAGTCGTGTTCGACCCATCATGACCCCGTGGGCAACGTTCCTCCAGGCCTTCCTGTCCTCTACCATCTTCTGGAGTCCATTTAGGCTCACGCCTCCTGCTTCAGTGACTCCATCCAGCCACCTCATTCTCTGTCGTCCCCTTCTTCTATTGCCCTCTATCTTTCCCAGCATTAGGCTCTTCTCCAGTGAGTCCTTCCTTCTCATTAGGTGGCCAAAGTATATGAGTTTCAACTTCAGGATCTGGCCTTCTAAAGAGCAGTCAGGGTTGATCTCCTCTAGGACTGACCAGTTTGATTGCCTTGCAGTCCAAGGGACTCACAGGAGTCTTCTCCAGCACCATAGTTCAGAGGCCTCAATTCTTTGGTGCTTGCCCTTTCTTATGGTCCAACTTTCACATCCATACACTGCAACTGGGAAGACCATAGCCTTGACTACACACACTTTTGTTGGCAGGGTAACATCTCTGCTTTTTAGTGTGCTGCCTAGATTTGCCATGGTTTTCCTGCCAAGGAGCAAGCGTCTTTTAATTTCTTCACTGTAGTCCACGTCTGCGGTGATCTTGGAGCCCAAGAAAATAAAATCTGTCACTACCTTCATTTCTTCCCCATCTATTTGCCAGGAATTGAGAGGGCCGGATGCCATGATCTTGGTTTTCTTAATGTTAAGTTTCAAGATGGTTCTATATTGGTGTGAAAAATGTTTGTCCTTGTTTGTGAAGATTGAAGCAAATTATACAGTATGCATTTATTGTTTAAACATGACATTTAGCCCCAATTTTAAACTGTGAGTTAGCCTGAAGGACTTCCTCACTCAATGCCTCCAACTTAGGAATTCATACACTCATATTTTTAATTACTGCATTTTGAATAGTGTAAGTACCAGAAACTGACAAAAACACATTGAATATCAAAATCATGTGACAGCAGGCCACTGTCAATGACAATAAAGGTGAACTTTATTGGACCGAGATGCCCTACGCACAGTCACTCATGCGCTCATGACCTCCCGTTTAGACTACTGCAACGCTCTCTACATGGGGCTGCCCTTGAGGACCACTCGGAGGCTTCAGCTGGTGCAGAATGCGGCCGCGTGAGTTGTGATGGGGGTTTCCCGATACTCCCATGTAACACCTCTACTCTGCGAGCTGCATTGGCTTCCGGTTGCCCTCCGGGTGAGATTCAAGGTGCTGGTGATGACCTATAAAGCCCTAAATAGCATGGGTCCGGGATATCTGAGGGAATACCTGCTGCCGGCATCGAGCTCCCTTCGTCCAGTGCGCTCCCACAGGGAGGGTCTTCTCAGGGTGCCACCGGTAAAAGATTGCTGGTGGGCGACACCCAGGGGGAGGGCCTTCTCAGTGGGTGCGCCTGCCCTGTGGAACCAGCTGCCAGTGGAGCTTAGGACTACCCCCGACCTCCGTTCATTCTGCCGGGACCTGAAGACCTGGCTCTTCGAGCTCTCTGGCCCAGGCTGAGAATCTTAATTTTAATTTTAATTGGGGTTTTTATTTGTTCAGGGATTGATATAATATTTTAATTGTTTTTAACTTTTGTATTTTTTGTTTTTAATCACCCTGTAAACCGCCCTGAGTCCTTCGGGAAAGGGCGGTATATAAATACAATAAAATAAATAAATAAATAAACTAGTTGTCAAATAGCCAGAGTGCTGTCATGTGACTGTTGGGCCAGGACAACACTGAGTTAATTATACCAGTGGAATTTAGCCAAGAATCACACTGTAAGAAGAAACTGGAGTTCAGTACTTTATTTCTGCACAGAAGTAAAGATCGACAGTTGTGATCCATGTCCCAATCATCTGTTGATATTCAACAAGCTATTTTTATATCTGAAAACCACACAGACAGATCAGAATTCCTGGATATTTCATCAATTGTACCTGATTATTTGTTGTTTGTTTCTTCATTCATTTCTGCCACTCATCTCCCCTACAAGGTGACTCGGGGCAGATACTGGTTATAAATCAAGTAAAAAATAGTTAAAAGATTTAAAAATTCAACAACACAGAATTAGAATATTATTATGAACCAAAGTAAAACCAAACTAAGAGAGCTAGGAGCTGGATGGGATAGGGATGAGGTCTTCTATCTAACCCCATCAATCAACTACAGCAGTGAGCATATCCCTTCAAGCTGCAGGCCAGCTGATAAAGTCAGGTTTGATACTCTTCTGGAAGACCAAAAGGGAGGGGGCAGTTCTCATGTCCACAGTAGAGTGTTCCACAGGGATAGGGCACAATGGAAAAGGCTTTTCTTCTCCATACCCCCTAATTTAATTTCTTAGTAGATGTTGTACATAGTGATCCACTTCCACTTGTGCAAGTGGGGCAGGTTTTGTTGTGATTCAGGGTCAGCCTGTGGGTTCGGCAGTTGGGTTGGATGACTCAGAGGAGGAGGGGGGTGTTGAAGAGCTTGCTGAGGGGGTTGAAGATCTTGCTGATGAGAGCCCTCAGCCAGGCCCCACCCACCTGGTCATGACGGAGACCCAGCTGTGTGTGCCTGACAGCGTGGATGAAGATGACCCACAGCTGGCCCTCTTCAAGGATGCCCGATGCAGGAGGCAGTCAATCAGGAGTAAACAGAGGAAGGCAATGGGGCACCTCGGAAGGAGGCAGAGAGAAGCCACGCCCTGAACTGTATAAAAGGGGAATGCGTGGGAGGGCTGATTTGCTGAAGGCAACCGCTTGATTAGTTCCTGTTTCATAGCTCCTGTTTCATGGTTGGTGTCTTGTTTGCTCTGTTTTATGTTAATAAATTTGGCAGGCTTAATTCCAGCCTCTTGCCGTTTGTAAAGGGGTTGTCCCTGCCTTTTCTGCAGGGCCGGTAGCAGGCTGGTACAGAACAGGTTTGTCCCATCAGGGAGCGATAGCTCCTCAGATACCCTGGAGCCATGTCATGTAGGGCTTTAAAGATAACAACCAATGCTTTGAATTGGATCTGGAAGCAAACTGGTAACAAATGCAGCTCATGCAATAAAGGTGTTATATGTGCAACCCTGGCAACTCCCAGAATGGTGCATGCTACTGCATTCTGTGCCAGCTGCAGCTTCCAAATACTCTTAAAGGTTGGACTTGTGTAGAATGCATAGCAGTAATCCTTAATTAGCAGTAGACACTTAATTAGTCCTCTTCATCTGGATGTGTTTTTTTTAACATACTAATGACTGTTTTTACCTCCAGATCTTTTCCTTGTTCCACTTACAAAATTCTTCAGCAAAATTACAGAACCACAATTGGCTAGCTATAAAAAGGTAAAGGTAAAGGTTCCCCCGCACATGCGTGCTAGTCGTTTCCGACTCTAGGGGCCGGTGCTCATCTCCGTTTCAAAGCCGAAGAGCCAGCGCTTGTCCGAGGACGTCTCCGTGGTCATGTGGCCGGCATGACTAGACGCCAAAGGCGCACGGAACGCTGTTACCTTCCCACCGTAGTGGTCCCTATTTTTCTACTTGCATTTTTACGTGCTTTCGAACTGCTAGGTTGGCAGAAGCTGGGACGAGTAACAGGCGCTCACTCTGTTACGCGGCACTCGGGATTCGACCCGCCAAACTGCCGACCTTCTGATCGACAAGCTCAGCGTCCTAACCCACTGAGCTATACTAACACCTATAAATGTAGCTAATTCATGGGTATCTTGCAAACACCCCATGATAGTTAATAGGGCAGTGCCTCAGATGCAAAAATTTAATTTCTATTTTGTTTTGACAACAAATGTTCCTTTGTATTCAGTTCAGGTTTTAGGAAAATAATGTAACATTTGGGGATAAAAATGAAGCCTAACAGGCTGGCACTTGACGCCAGGATGGAGAAGATCTGAACAGCCACCATATACTTTGCCTTGGTACTAAGATAGGTTGGTACAAAAGACACCCAGACACTACAGAAAATCAGCATGCTGAAGGTGATGAGTTTGGCTTCATTGAAGGCCCCAGGTAGATTCCTGGCAAAGAAAGCCACCATGAAGCAGATGACAGCCAGGAAGCCCATATAGCCTAGGGCAAGGTAGAACATGGCTACAGAACCTTCATTACATTGAAGAATGATCTCCCCAGATTGCGAGTATGTGTCCAAATCAGGAAATGGGGGAGAAATGCCCAGCCAGATGCTGCACACAACAACTTGGACACCTGAACAGGAAAGGATGCTGGAGTTGGCAAGGCTCTTCCCCAGCCATCTCTGCATTTTATTCCCTGGTTTTGTGGCCAAGAAAGCTAACACCACAGTGACTGTTTTGGCCAAGACGGTAGAAATGGCAACTGAGAAGATGTTGCTAAAGGCTGTTTGTCGGAGAAGGCAGGTGGCTCTTATTGGCCGACCAATAAATAGAAAGGAACTCAAGAAACAAAGCAAGAGGGCGACGAGGAGGATGTAGGATAGATCTCGATTGTTGGCTTTGACTATGGGAGTTTCTTGGAATTTAATGAAGATTCCCAACACTGATCCTGTTACCAAAGACAGAAATAAGGCAAGGGAAGCTAGGATGATCCCCCAATTTTCTTGATAGGATAGGAATGTTTCAACTTTAGGTATACATTCATCTCTACCGATGTTTGGATACTGATTTGTTGGACATTTGATACATTTTTCAGCATCTGAAAAGAGCAAGATTAACATCTATTGTAGAGCATGTTTTTCAATGATATCCACTGTTGGAGTGAAAGTGGTGATGGGATGGATGAACATGAGGAGAAAAGCAGCATGCAGCAGTGGTTGAAAAATTTAAGTAGAATAATGAGGAGGAAAAAGTGCCAAAGGCAAATGAGACTGTGTGCCACACATTCTCAGGATGAGGTGTGACTGCTTTCAGAGGTTGCACTGTTTGCGTCCCATATTCCATGAACCACCTTTTAGAGCTGAAATTCAAAGCAGCCCTCCCACCAATGATCCACGGAGAACTGATCAGTGGAAGCTCCTATCTCAAGGAAGGAGAAGAGAGTTGGACCCACAGTCTCCTTGGCCCTTTCCACCTCTGCTTCTTTTGACAAGGAAGATATTTCACAATTAATTTGGCTTCTAGTCTTAAATTGTCAGATCTTCTGTCCGAACAGCAGTTTTCTTGACAGGTGGAACCCCCTGTTCCTTTATTATCCCACTCATGACTTTCATCTGCTTGATCACCTCTTTTGAGGATGAATGAAAAAAATCTAGCCTAAGTTCTTCCTGTGATTTCAGCTAGAATGTGAAAGTCTTTATTTTATTGGCTTAAAAAAAGAGAAACTCCATTTCTCATCAGGGAGGGAGGGAAAGAGGGAAAGAGGGAGGGAGGGAAGGAAGGAAGGAAGGAAGGAAGGAAGGAGGGAGGGAGGGAGGGAGGGAGGAAGGATCCGGTGTTGGATCTAAAGGTGAACTTGTTAAAGCCTTGGTGGACCAGTGGGCTAATGCCTCCTTAAGTAACACCAGCTGCCTGCAATTAGTGCAGGTTCGCATCCCACCAGGCTCAAGGTTGACTCAGCCTTTCCATCCTTCCGAGGTAGGCAAAATGAGGACCCAGATTGTTGGGGGCAATAAGCTGACTTTGTAATAATGCTGCTTGGGGTGTGTGTGAAAGCCCTAATAAGCAGGCATATACATAGAATGAAGGCTATTGCTAAGCACATTGGTTTGTGCTTAAATTGTAAGCCGCCCTGAGTCTTCGGAGAAGGGCGGGATATAAATGGGATTAAAATAAAAAAAATAAAAAAATAAATAAGTCTAGCCTTTTAATCATGCATCATTAGATGGATAGAATGCGATGGGATGGGAGAGGAGATTCTCAATTTCTCCAGAAAAGCCAAGGAAAATTGACCAATAAAGCAAAAGAAAAGCAAGAAATGCCGTCTCACTTCTAAAGCAAAGCCATAATTTCCCAATTTAAATTTCAAGATTAGTTCTTATCGCTCATTATGTAATAAATTATTCATATTAAACTTTTTTCCCTTTCTTTTTCTTTTTCTAAAAAAAATCCTTTTACAAACAATATCAGAGTGTATGGTCTTTCTCTTTTGTCTGGTGCCACCCACCTTCCATGATGGAGATGGTTCCTTCTGGACAGGGAAGACAGTCGTAGCAGCAAACGGGCTTCCCTTCCTGAGCCACCTTCATGAATCCGGGATGGCAGCTTTCCACACATCTGGAAGGAGACAGGGTCTGAGGAGAGAGAGGTGAAAAATCCAGGATATGAAATTATTTTCAAAAAAATGTCAAAGAAAGAAGGATTTGGTGATCTCCAGTTCAAGAATTTGCTTTGACTCCACTTATATGTGGTGGACTTGCAGAAATATAAAAGCTTTTTGGATTAAAATTTGGAGGAACATTCAAAAGATTTTTAAGAGAAAGATAAAGTTTTCTCCACAATTGTTTTTATTGGGTATTGTTGTAGATTGTGATACTAAAGAAATTAATTTGATGTTGAATTTGATAACAGCAGCACGGTTACTGGTGGGACAATATTGGAAGAAGGATAGTTTGCGTTCTATAGAAGAATGGGTATTTAAGGTATTGAATCTTGCAGAAATGTCTAAGATTTCTCCTTATTTGAAGGATCATTCGCAAGAAAGATATATTTCAGTTTGGAGGAGATGGATAGATTATATTCAGAATAAATATGGGACTAAAAAGTTCCATTTAGCTTATGAGTAGATTTTAGATTTTTATTAACTTTAGTATTAGTATTGATTATATTTTTGTTTAAGTTATTATTATTATGTTTTTAATAATTTGAATGTATCAATGTTAAAGGGGAGTTAAAGCACATTATGAATTTGGTTAATTTTATAATGGATAATTTTAGTTAGAATATGATTATTATATTTATGACCCTGTATTCAGCTCTGGGAAGTGGGGGCGAGGGGGGGGGTTGGGGTGGGTGGGTTTTGGGGATGTTTTGTAATTTTTTTTTGTAAAACTCTTTAATATATAAAAAAAAGAATTTGCGTTGACTCATTAGAAACCAATAGGAAATCTGAAATTCATCAGACACATTCCTCTATTTCTCTTTCCTTCTGATGTTTTCATACATAGATGAAAATTAGATTTTCAAATTAAATTTAAATGTTAGATTTATCAGGGAAATATGGGACGGATCATTTACATTTTCTGAATTAATGACTTCATCCATATAACTAGCTCAATCCATTTCTTTCCCCCCCCCACAGACTCAGTGAGTAGTTTGTATGTGTATGGAAGACTATATTTTTCATGGCCACCTGAATAGTCAGCAAATAAGAAGTTTGCACTCTTGACAACTTAGTCAGCTGAAGTGAAAACTTAAAACAAGCTCCCTCCCATCCCAAAAGTTTAATCCTGTTGTTGCACTTTCAGTGGAAGAAAAATAAATATTTGTCACACCTTATTCAGCATTTCCAACTGTGTGATGCTCTTCTGGTCAACAGAAAATTTGAAATCCTGGGATGTCAGTTTTTCTAGACTCCCAGATTTAACTCTCTTGACAGATTTGTTTGGGAAAACAACCCAGTTCACAATGTCCAGGTCAGTTGTCAGATCTCCCTTTTCATCCAGATATACTCCTTCTATGGAATGATTGCGAAAATGAGAGCCTTGAAGAAAGGAATTAAGCTGGAAAGGAAAAGAAGAGTTTTAAAAAGGACATTAGACATTCTTTGAAAATACCCCTTTGGTTGATGCTGGGAGGGATCTGAATATTTCTCTCTCTGTCTTCAAATACTAGATTCTATTTTCTGTATCCAACTTGTTTAGGAGAGTATCAATAATCATAGGAGTAATAATAGCTGTAAATTAGAACAATGGTTGTAATGGACAGGTGTCTCAGCATCTGGTCACGTTCCTCTTCCCATTGCTTTATCACAGAAATGCTGATATAGAATTCCTCTAAAGGCAAACAATTATTTTTTTCCATTTCTTCATTCTTATTAACCTAAAATTAATGTACAAATATTAAAATAAAAAGCAAATTTCAGCCAGTATAGTTTTTTCCTTTATCCTGAGACATGTTTTGTAATTTTTTGCATGTTTTATTTATTTATTTATTTTAATTTTAATTCCATTTATATCCCGCCCTTCTCCGAAGACTCAGGGTGGCTTACAAGCTTAGCAGTAGCCTTCATTCTATGTATATGCCTGCTGGGCTTTCACACACACCCCAAGCGGCATTATTACAAAGTCAGCTTATTGCCCCCAACAATCTGGGTCCTTTATATACTTACTTCCCCAACTGAGTTGGGGAGTTCCACATTTCCTACTTTCCCAAGTTGTTCTCTGGTGAAGACCACTGACTTACCATGGGATGTATCACCGATAATCCAAAGTTATTAGTCCACATCTTCTTCCTTTATGCTAAGACATTCCTTTCCAAGGTTGGAGAGAATTACCTGATTGTCTCCAACAGTCTAATGTGTGATCTTAGACTCTTATCAGTGTGAGATAAAAGGATGATGGCTCAACAATCAAGATATCAATGTAGTTGTTTTGAAAAGCATAAAAAACAGCAGGGAAATATTACAAAACAAGGATCAAAGGGAATGGAAAGGAAAGTGAAGGACATGGAAGGTTCAAATTATGTTGAAGTTGACTTTCAAGATAATTTAGTTTTTCAGGATAAGTAACCAAGGCATTCACTTCAATAACTGCTTCTCATGCACAGAGGTAATACATCTAATGGGAAAGAAATACCTGCCATGGCTTCAGTCTTGGAGCTTCCACCTTCACCCCCCTGTTCCTCACTGATCTCTTGAATGTGGACATATGAGCTAAATTTAAGGACCTTCCCAAAGCCCAAATAGTGTTGGAAATGAGGTAGCTGTCTAGAGCCAGGATCCGATCAATCTCCTCCTTCATGAGAGGCTCCAGTTCTTCTCTCTCTTTGCACCGTCTCCAGATTTTCACAGAAAAGGCATCCTTAGTGGGTGAACATGTAAAACGTTTCTCCAAAAAGTTAAATATGGATTTGACAATGATCGTAAAACCATCATAGTTTGTCCATTTCCCTTTCTGTACCAGAAAGGAAAAAATCCCACCAACGTGTTTCAAGGAACGGACACTAAACATAAAATCAAGGCTGAGATCCCACAGAGCTGTTGTGATCCAGACTTTATCTACAACAACTTTCTGAATCTGTTGAAATGCTTCTTGTAAAATTATCATTCCTATTGTGAATGAATTAGCCTCTGAACCATAAACAAAGACATTGACTTTTCTCCACTTATAATATTCTTGTAATTTTATATTCATTTCAGCAACATTTAGTGTAAAGCTTTGATGTATAACTGCACAAATGCCATTCCTTAACATCAAAGAAGACATTGTTCTCATGAACCTCTCCCCCTGGTCAGTTTTTGGAGCAACAAGACCAACCAAGGTCCATCTGAAATGAAGTAGCAGTTGGACAATTCCTGGGTACTGCACTCCTTCAGCAGGGAGCATCGGGTAGAAGAAAGGAAAGCGAGTTTTATCCCACAGAATTCGGGAAGCAAAATTGTAACTGATCTGAAAGGAATGGAAGATGGTGGTACTTTAAATGTAACAAGCAAAATGTAATTCCTCTCACTTCCATAATAAAACTTCACTTTTCATTTACAGCAATTGAGCACTGATTGAAACTTGCTTGACTGAAAACAGTCTCCCAAAGAAAGACACACCTGGGGGATTTTGTAGGTGCCCAACATGGTTGAAATCTGGATGGAGATGCCAGTCTCTGCCTCTTCCAGAAGAGCCACTGTGTGTCTCTGCCTTCCACACCTGTAATTGGGGACATTGGCTTCTCCATCCGAAAGCAGGTCCAGCAAAGCCTCTGAAGTCATTTCTGCCTTGAAGAAATTTTCAAAGATATTATAACCCAGGGTGATGTTAGGAAAGAGCTGACTATGCTGATTGACGTCCTCGATGGCAAATAGGAAAGGCACAAATTTCCAATAAAATTTGGTTGTTTTTCTGCAGGTACAAACACATTGATGAAAATATTGTTTAATTTGTCTTCCATGATAATACTTTTCATCCATTATATCACAAGCATTATTCCAAAAATGCTGCAATATTCTATAATATTACCATAGAAAAAGAATGAAAAGAATAGAAAATTAAGAATCATAAAATATTTCAAAGAGAGTCTCCCATTTGGTTAAACTAACCCCATTTCAATTTCATGTTATGGTTTTCAAAAATTTGTTCTACAATTGGGGATTCTTATCTCTCTCTTAATAAAAGTGGTTGATATACCCACATGGCTAATAAGACCTATTTACTATTAGCTATAGTATATTCCAGATATTATAAATATCTTTGAAGTTAGATCAAATGTTTCGACCAGGGGTGTCAAACTACCAGCCCGTGAGCTGGATGCATCATGCAGAAGATGCGCCCACCCCATTGCCAGCAATGGCAAAACTATCCCAATATGTTGCGTGACACCGTGAGTTTGACATCTATGGTTTAGATGAACTGAGAATGGCTCCTACATGGATGACATTGAGAAGTTCATAAAGACTAGGTTATTCTCTGCACCTTTGAGTCAGAGTGAAGTTTGAACTCCTAATGAATGAACCTTTGTTGGTTTTTTATTTTTGTTGTTCCTGGGGCAGTTTTTTTTTACTATTATTTTCTTGATTTCTATGTTTTTAATTATAAGCCACCCAATCCCATAGCCTATGAATTACACATGTAAATAAGCAAATCAATCACCCAACCAATTTAATAAAGATAATATTTTTATTTTTAAAAAAATGATAGGTATGACATGAACCTCTGAATGAGAATGAGAGACATTTACAAAATCCATGAACATCTATGTTCTTAACTGGGAGTCTTTAATCCCAGCAATAAATTTTGATGTGGAAAAACGATGCTGGAATTGTCCCATCTCCAATGCAGAGAGAAAAGAGAAGCATCCCTCTGAGGTTGGACCAGTGTCCTCCAGAGTCCAGCTCAGCTCAGGAGTGAGGTGGAGGGAGAGGCCAGACTGTCCCTGTCTGTCCACAGTCTAATTATGCTGATAGGATGGAAATAAAAGTGGATGGGGGAAATATAGTAATTGGTTTCTGATATTTGAAAGCTTGAAATGACACCATGCATGCAACAGGAATCTCAAGGTAGCATCAGAAAGTAAGTTAGTAATTGGGAGAGATTGAGGGGCGAAAGAAAACACCTTGTGTTTTGGGTGGGTTGGAACTCTAGACTTTCACTGGAAATTTGGTGTCTGTTATGCAGAGTAGGAAGATTAACTTACTTGGAGAAAGTTGTTGAAGGACTTTTATTGAAGCTTAAGGATTGAAGTGCAACCTTCATTGCCGAGACTATGACGCTAATCAAATAATCTCCTGGCTTGCAATGATTCTGTGGGTCCACCTCACCCTGTTCCAAAGTCAGGAAGCATTTGGCTTTGTGCATCCCCCAAGCACCCCTTGGCCACAGAAGCAGTGCAAATAATAGCAGCAGCAACATGACTCGTGTTCCTGACTGAGACTTCTCTATTGCACTTACTTTTTTAACAGAAAAGGATGAGAAGAAGAGTTGGAAGAAACCAAAACCTCTTCCAAGACAGAAGCTTTAGATCCAGACTGTGTCCAGCCAAGGGAAATACACATAGCCTCAGATTCTCTCTGTGTCCAGAGCCACTGATGTACTCAGCATATGTGACATAGACTCCACTGAAATTATTTTTGAGTCCGAGACTATCACCAAAACCTTTTCTGACATGTTTGTGTTAAATTTTCTGAAAATTTGCAGAAAGGTCTCTGAGGACCTAACATAAAGACAAGAAATAAATCACCATGATTTGGATAATTGCAAGACAGAGCAGCATCACCTCTCTGAGTCCTGAACATGTCAATGGGCAGGCTCAAAGTTCAAATTCACAGATGTGACTCCAAACTTTGATGACGGGCCACTGAGATTGGAGGATTTGGCCCCAAATCTTTCCAGCAGTACACTTTCAGAGAACTCAGGATCAAGACAGTGTTTCAGCTTGGCCATGATTAGTGGACATATTAATATGGATATAGTTTGGCTTTCTTTCCTAGGAAAATTTACTTATAGGTATTTAGGTGAATCCCATTTAGAGGTGAGCAATTACTCCTTGTTTGGAGATAATCAAATGTAAAGGTAAAGGTAAAGGTAAAGGTTCCCCCGCACATGTGTGCTAGTCGTTTCCGACTCTAGGGGCCGGTGCTCATCTCCGTTTCATAGCCAAAGAGCCAGCGCTTGTCCGAGGACATCTCCGTGGTCATGTGGCCGGCATGACTAGACGCCAAAGGCGCACGGAACGCTGTTACCTTCCCACCGTAGTGGTCCCTATTTTTCTACTTGCATTTTTACGTGCTTTCGAACTGCTAGGTGGGCAGAAGCTGGGACGAGTAACAGGCGCTCACTCTGCTACGCGGCACTCGGGATTCGACCCGCCAAACTGCCGACCTTCCGATCGACAAGCTCAGCGTCCTAACCCACTGAGCCACCGCGTCCCTTTAATCAAATGTGGAGAACAGCAAAAAAATATTTCCTATTAATCTTACTAGCCTTCATTATGATTCCCACCAAATCCAGCAAAATCCTGAGATGGAGACCTTTTGCTCAGTATGAGCTGCATCAGTACTTTGGCTTCAGATTCTGCAAATCTAATTCAACTCTTTTCCTGCTTTTCTTTTCTTATAAAGCTAAACTAGCCGCCTTTATATTTGTATTTATTTTGTAAATATGGCATTTTTATCCAAACGTTATGTCTCAACTTGGAAACCCCTGACACAATGGTTTAAGATTCAGAGTCATTGAAAAATACATACAGACTCACATAAAGAATCTTATTTGTATATTCAAGAACAAATGATAGTGAAAGAAAAAAAAAAGGATTTGGTTCTTTCCCCCCCCTTAGTTTTATTATTTTTAAACAATAGAAATACATTAAATTTTGTTTTGTAGAATGAGTAACTGATATTTTGGAGAAATCCAAAAACCCACTTAAACTTATTATTTAGACATGATGTTCTTTTATATTATTATATACAAAATAATATGCATTATTTTCATTCAGAATGTAATTAAAAATAATGTAGCAATGAAGATTTATTCCCTGGAGGCCAAAACTGGAAGCCAAGATGGAAGCCAAGATGGAGCCTTGGTGGAGCAGTGGGCTAATGCCTCCTTAAGTAACGCCAGCTGCCTGCAATTAGTGCAGGTTCGAGTCCCACCAGGCTCAAGGTTGACTCAGCCTTCCATCCTTCCGAGGTAGGTAAAATGAGGACCCAGATTGTTGGGGGCAATTAAGCTGACTTTGTAATAATACCGATGGTGTGTGTGTGAAAGCCCTAATAAGCAGGCATATACATAGAATGAATGCTAGTGCTAAGCTTGTAAGCCGCCCTGAATCTTTGGAGAAGGGTGGGATATAAATGGAATAAAAATAAAATAAATAAATAAATAATAACTGCACAACTACCATGGACACTGAAAAAGGCCAGCATGCTGCAGATTAACTTCATTAAAGGCTCAGACAGAGACTTTGAGGAAAAGCCACTACAAAACAGAAGGCTGTCGTTTAGCCAAGGGCTTTATAATCATAACCATCTCTTCAGGTTGACAGGATAGGTCAGTGGTGGCGAACCTATGGCATGCATACCAGAGGTGGCACTCAGAGCCCTCTCTGTGGGCATGCACGCCATCGCCCCAGCCCCACCTCCCCCCGTGGTCCCCTCCTCACCAGCAGCCCCCCTGGAGGAGAGTTGCCCCCGAGCTTGGCCCGTGTGGAGCAATGCAGCCAAGGACATGGCAGCTGGGCAGCAGGGACAAGACTCCGCCCTCAAATCCCATCAGTTGATGCTGCAGGGCGCAGGCGGAGGACATGGGTCACTCACCATTCTACTAACTACCCATAACAACACAAGCCTTACAATCCTAAACTCATCGGCAATCCTCTCCATCCTAATCGGCAGGCTTGGCGGACTTAACCAAACCCAGCTACGAAAACTAATAGCTTTTTCATCAATCACTCACACAGGATGAATCTTAGCCACTATTACCTTAGCACCCACCTTAACCTTCATAATTTATACAATAACCACAACACCAATCTTCCTCATACTTAATCTCTCATCATCACCGACAAAGACATAGGAACCATATGAACTACCTCCCCCTACTTCATAATAACTATACTTCTTACTATCCTACCTCTTACAGGACTTCCCCCACTTACAGGATTCATACCAAAATGACTCACTCTAAATAAAATAATTACCCTAAATAAAATAATTACCTTAGAACCCACCCTCATAGCTATATCCTCCCTACCAAGCCTATACCTATACATACAGCTGCAGCAGGCTGTGGAGGCAGTGCGTGGCCCTACAGGCGGAGAGGCAGGGGCAGAGCGGGGACACAGCAGGCGGGGCGGGCGTGGGGTGAATGTGGGGTGGTGGTGGGTGGAGTGGTTGTGGGCAGGGGGCGGGGCAGGGGTGGGACCAGTTTTTGGGCACTCGGTCTCTAAAAGATTCACCATCACTGGGATAGGTCATAGTCAGAGAAGGGGGTCAAAAGTTCCAAACTAAATGCTGCAGATGACAACTCTGAGAAGAAAACAAGATCAGAAGCTATTTCTATTACATTTAATTTCTCCTTCAAATGAAATTAACAGACATCCATTGTAATTTATCATTGTTTTAGAACAGACATGTCAAACACAAGGCCCGGGGGCCGGATCCAGCCTGCAAAGTGGTTTCATGTGGCCCGCGAAGCCATCCTGGAAAGAGTGAGGGAACGGCCCCCGCTGCCTTGGCCCTGGCCCAGAGACCCTCCTTCTGCCAGAGACCCTCAGATCTGTCCCACTCCTGCCCAGGCCCCCATAGGCACCCTTGATGCGAACGATGTAGAGCTGGCCACGCCCACCCAGCAGGCCATACGCACTCTGGCCACACCCACCCAGTAGGCCACACCCACCCAGGCCATACCCACCTGGCCCCCTGAGGGCAACCACAATGCTGATGCGGCCCTCAATGAAATTGAGTTTGACACCCCTGTTTTAGAACTTCATTAGAACATGCACTTTCAATTTTATTAAGCATTTGATCCATTTTGTCGAAAAGTGTGGCTGAGAAGGA
Organism: Vipera berus; assembly: GCF_964194415.1. NCBI lineage: Eukaryota > Metazoa > Chordata > Lepidosauria > Squamata > Viperidae > Vipera > Vipera berus. The sequence goes on from NC_138203.1 coordinate 280,094,116, forward strand.
TTCAAACATTTTCACCTGGATTTCTGCTCCATTTTCTCAATCTTCTGGCTCTAGTGGCCAGTCTTCAAGGTCTCATTTGAACAAACAAACAACTGTAATTCCAAATCCTTCCGCCCATTTAATCCATAGTGAACATTCCAAAATCCATTTAATAAGCCCCACTTTGCTTTATTGTACGTTTAATTTTTTTAAAAAACACTATCATCTATTAAGGAGGTGGAAACTCTCCTGATCAATACAGTAAAACCATGCCAGTGCAAGGGACCTTAATCTCTCCAATATACAAAAAGGGAAAAAGTTCCAAAATGTGATTAAGATATTAGGCTTCATCAATCTTAATGACTTTAAAGACTCCTTTGCAATTGTGAGCTCGATGTAAGCCACTCCAATCATTAACCAACCAATCGGGTCTGGCAGGATGGCGCTGGTCCTGGTCCTGTCAGCCAACTGGTAGTGACCAGGAGGTGGGCCTTCTCTGCCATAGCGTCTGTCCTCTGGAACATTCTCTCTGTGGAGATTAGGATAGCCCCTACTCTGATAGTTTTCTGGAAGATCTTGGAGACCTAGTTAGGTGCCTGGGAATGGAATTCCAAGTGTGTGAAGGGCCCCATTTCCTGGTTAAGCATGTATGTATGGATTATAATAATTTTTTGTTGCTTTATATATATTAAATATTATATATTTAATTTTTTCTTTTTCTATTGTGATTGCAATTGTTTTAAATTGCTTTTTATGATTGTTTACCATTCAGGGTTATTTATTTGAGATGGGTGCCAAAATTGGGATGGTCAAACATTCAGTGAATGTGTGAGTGAGTGAGTGAATGAATGAATAAATAAATAAATTGTGAGAATTGAGACCTGGAAATAGACTTGGAGATTGTGAACAGGCTGATTTTGAAGTCACTTAGAAAAGAAATGTTTGGGAATTAAGAAAGCAGGGATCCTTGAATTTCAAGTTAATGTTTTTTTTTATTTTCAACATTGTTGTGAGATAGAGATATAGAGCTGAGCATTGTCAGCATACTGATAATATCTCAACCCATGGAAATGGATGATCTGGCGCGCGTGGTGCTTCTGGATGTGCAGGAAGAGTCCGCTCCCTACCGTCCGATCTTTCTTTTTTGGAGAACCCTGAAAAGGGTTGAAAGTCACCCTGGAGGGGCAACTACTGTGAGGAGGCCCTCCCTGTGATTGCAGAAGGGCAGCAGCCCTCCACTTGAATCCGGAGCAGCTCCTTTGGCCCAAAGAAGAAGAGACCAGCCATGAAGATGGCTGATCATTAAGCCGCTCCCTGCCAAAAGCCAAAAGCACTACCTAGCACTAAGAAGCAATCTGGAGGACCTGGATGAGACTTTACATTTCTTATTCCCCTAACCATCTTCCTGTGGGACTTTTCTGAAAATTTCTTCCCCCATTTTTTGAAAGAACAGCGATTATTTACTTGGGGAACAAATTTAAAGCCTTAAAAGAAAATCAAGTAATTCAGCAAAGAAATTAAGCAATTTTATCTCTATTTACTAAAAAGCTCCTATTTTTTGGTGGGGATCTACTACCCTATTTTCTCTTTAAGCTGTGAATTAAGGAAAAAAATGGACTAATGCTATAAAAGTTTTCTCTTAATTTGGAAAAAAAAACTTTTTTACATCGCATTCTATATGCTATTGATGACATCTTGTGGCGAAACATGGTACAGCAAGTAAATTTTTTTCCTATTGTGAGAGCTGACTGAATAACAGAGCTGTCCTTGACATTACTTTTAAAGATAAGTGTGGGAACACCTGGCACCGAAAACAACTCTTTTGGAGGTGGATAATCTTTGACTCTTATTAAAATAGCCTCTATGGAAGATTTAGCTGCAAACAACAACAAAATGGATGAATATATCCCACCACTTAACTACAAACTGATACTGGACATGATTTTGGCAATGACAGAGCAAATTAAAGCCAAACTGCAAGAAAAATCTGACAACTTAAAGCCACCAAATCAAACTCTGACCTTAAATGAGGAACTGACAATCCAAAAGCAAACAGAAGAAGTGGAAACTAACACTAAAATAGGAGACTTCAAAGAACAACAAATGCAACCTACAGAGAACCTTGAAGTCCAAATTTCAATGTCAACTACAAAACTTACAACTCAAAAAGCAATAGCACCCAAAGAAAGCAACATTAAGAGTGAAGACATTAAAGGCCTTCAAATACACTATATTGAGAATTCAGCTAATCAAATGACAACCATAACACCAGCTACTACTTTCTATCTAACCCAGATGGAATTGGAAGGAGAAAAAGACCTGACTGATCTAATGACAACTATATTACATCAATCATCAAAAACTGAACTATTAAAGCAAAACTTCAATGGTTACAAAGGGGACACTTTCTTTGCAAAACTGACATTTGGATGCTCTCCCTGGATTCAAATAAGGGTTATAGGAAGAAAGGGAAATACATTTGAGAGTTTAAAGATGCCAAAAGTGAAGCTTGATTGGCACAAAAGGAAGGCAAGAGTTAGATTTAAAAAATTGAACTTGTTTCTTTTTTGGGATTCCTAAGGATAGAGTTTAAAAATATCTTTTAATGGATTAAGGGGAATCTCTAAAAAATATAACTGATTTTACATTTAGGTTTTAGATCTGTAAGGGAAAACAAAATTAAGCTTCTAGAATATAATTCTGAACTATATTATAGAATTTGGAATGATATAACAAAAGATAGTATTTTAACAATTGATGAACGGTTAAGACGACATATAGAATATATTAGTTGTAATGATATAGACAGAAACTCATCTTGTATTTAACTTTTAAAGGAAAGTTGGTTATTAGAATTGATATATATTATAGAATTTGGAAAGATATAAGATATTTTGCTATAAGTGGTGAATTGTTAAGATAATAAATAGACGTTATTGGTAAAAAATAAGAATGTTTTGAAATGAACAATGTAAGTTTTGTAGACAGGATAATTACTCTTTATTGAAATAGGGAAATGTGGGTTACCCAAAAAGTAAGCTTTCTTCTATTTATTATAGGCTACTCTAATTATTTTATTGCAATTAGGTAAAATCTAAAAGCAGGATATTGATATGTATTAGTGAAAATATATTGAAAATTCTTTTAATTGACTAGGTCACAATTAGAAATGTATTAATTTGACTATGCTATAACTAAGGGGAGAGGGAACTTTTGTTGATGTAACCTGAGCTATGTACAAATAACTTGTTATTTGATATTGTTTACTTTTGATTACCCAACCACCGAATTGCTTCACAAATATATGAATGTAAATAGTATAAAATTAATAAAACTTATAATAATAAAAAGAAATGGATGATCTCACCCAGCGGTTTCATGCAGACGTTAAAAAGGAGTGAAGAGAGTCCCAAGTCCTGTAGCATGCCACAAAAGACTGGCTGTGGGCTAGATCTTTCACTTCCCATCAACACCAGTTGGGCTTGGGCTTGGAGAAAAGAGCCAAACCAGCACAAGATTATCCTGTCCAGTCCTAAATCTCATAGCTGGGCCAAAAGGATAGCATGGTCAATGGCTTTGAAGGCCACTGAGAGGTCAAGGAGAGCAAGCATAATTGCACTACTCCTATCGTGCTCTCAGTAGAGATCATCAACCAGTGTGACCAATGCTCTCTCCATCCCATAACTGAGCCTGTATCCTGACTAGAAGGATATCTGTTTCATCTAGGACGTTTTCTCCCATCTTCCCTAGAAAACAAAGACAGGAAACTGGACAGAAATTGTCCAGGCTGGTGGGATCAACACAGAAGTGTTAGATGTGGCCATGAGAACTACTAAGCACTTAACCTAAGGGGTAGAACAGAGTCTTCAACCTTTTCACCCATTGTACCACTTTTAGGTTATGACAACATCTGAGTACCACCAGTCACCTAGCAAGGTGTCAGAGCCTTGGTGGAGCAGTGGGCTAATGCCTCCTTAAGTAACACCAGCTGCCTGCAATTAGTGCAGGTTCGAGTCCCACCAGGCTCAAGGTTGACTCAGCCTTCCATCCTTCCGAGGTAGGTAAAATGAGGACCCAGATTGTTGGGGGCAATTAAGCTGACTTTGTAATAATGCTGCTTGGGGGGGGGCGAAAGCCCTAATAAGCAGGCATATACATAGAATGAAAGCTATTGCTAAGCACATTGAGGCATATACATAGAATGAAGGCTACTGCTAAGCTTGTAAGCTGCCCTGAGTCTTCAGAGAAGGGCAGGATATAAATGGAATTAAAAAAAATATATATAAAAAAACCTTGATGACAAAAAAATAAATAAAGTACAGCTAGCCCTCGACTTACAACAGTTCGCTTAGTGACTGTTTGAAGTTACAATGGCACTGAAAAAATTGCCCCCCAAGCCACCTGCCTGCCCGCGCGGTGGCTCTCTTCCTCCTGTCCGAGGTTTTCATTTTTGTGAGCATTTCTGTTGAGGATTGCCAGCGGGGGTGGGGTGGGGGGGTGTTTGGTTTTTATCCCCCCCACGTCTGCTGGGTGGTTGCAGCAGGTTTTGGTCACTTCACGTGACCCTGGGACACTGACCGTCATAAATATGAATCAGTTGCCAAGCATCTGAATGTAAATCACAAGACCCTGGAGATGCTGCAACATTCCAGCTGACTGGTGCTTTTTCTGGGCTCAGCAGAAGCGCCAGGATCAGCGCCGAGCTCCAGCTGGAGACTGGCACTGATCCTGGCACTTCCACAGAGCCCTGACAGCCCTGCAGCTCCAGACATCACTCGCTCAGGCTTGTGCGGTGCTGCCACTGGTTCAGCTCATTCCCCGCCCCCGCTACCACTTTTCTAGGATGGTCGCGTACCACCTGCCAGGTGCCAATGTACCACAGGTGGTACCCGTACCACTGGTTGAAAAGCCCTGGGGTAGAACGCCAAATTGGCGAGTGAAGATCCAGAGCACTTCTAGTATAAGCCACTTGAGATTTCACTATTCCATTCTCAGAGCTGTGTTGTGCGGCTGTAGTGTTCCATCAAGTGGCTGTGAAAGTTAAAGGTGTAGAACTCTATCCATGTATTGTACTAACATCACTGTAGGATTATAAGAGACTGGACAGCCATTTGTCTGGAATGGAATACTCTCCTATTTGGGCAGGGAATTGAACTTGAAGATGGAAAAGGTGGAAGGGAAGAGAAGAAGACAACTAGCAGCAGTATGGTGATAGATACATTACAGTGGAAATCATTTTTTTCCAGATTCACTATTTTAATAATAATAATAATAATAATAATAATAATAATAATGATAATAATGATAATAATGATAATAATAACAATAATAACAATAATAACAATAATAACAATAATAATAATAATAATAATAATAATAATAATAATAATAATAATAATAATAATAATAATAATAATAAAGTTGGAAGGGACCTTGGAGGTCATCTAGTCCAACCCCCTGCTCAGGCAGGAAACCTTATACCATTTCAGACAAATGGCTGTCCAGTCTCTTCTTAAAAACCTCCAGTGTTGGAGCATTCACCGCTTCTGGAGGCAGGTTGTTCCACTGGTTAATTGTTCTGTCAGGAAGTTTCTCCTTAGTTCTAGGTTGCTTCTCTCCTTGACTAGTTTCCATCCGTTGCTTCTTCTCCTGCCTTCGGGCGCTTTGGAGAATAGCTTGACTCCCTCTTCTTTGTGGCAGCCCCTGAGATATTGGAACACTGCTATCATGTCACCCCTCGTCCTTCTCTTCATTCTCTTCATTTTCCAAAGCACCAGAAGGCAGGACAAGAACCAATAGATGGAAAGTAATCAAAGAGAGAAGCAAGCTAGAACTAAGGAGAAATTTCCTAATGGTGACAACAATCAACCAGTGGAATGCCTTGTCTTCCGAAGTGAGTGCTGGAGGTTTTCAGGAAGAGACTGGACAGCCCCTTGTCTGAAATGGTGTAGACTCTCCTGCTTGTGCAGGGAGCTGGACTAGATGAACTCTAAGGTCCCTTCCAACTCTGTTATAATGAGGACCCAGATTGTTGGGGGCAATTAAGCTGACTTTGTAATAATGCCGCTTGGGGGTGTGTGTGTGAAAGCCCTAATAAGCAGGCATATACATAGAATGAAGGCTACTGCTAAGCTTGTAAGCCGCCCTGAGTCTTCGGAGAAGGGCGGGATATAAGTGTAATATAAATAAATAAATAAATAAATAAATAAATAAATTAAGCTGACGTTGTAATAATGCCGCTTGGGTGTGTGTGTGTGTGAAAGCCCTAATAAGCAGGCATATACATAGAATGAAGGCTACTGCTAAGCTTGTAAGCCGCCCTGAGTCTTCGGAGAAGGGCGGGATATAAATGGAATTAAAATAAATAAAATAAATAAAATAAACAATTCTATGAATGGATCATTGGAAGACCTGGCAGACCAGATGGATAGATTGTCATGACTGCAAAGAAATACAATCTTTCCATTCACCCCCTAAACAAAATCTCCATCCCCCGCTGCCATCACAACTGATGGAAGTTTCTTGGTTGAGAAATGAAACATTTTGTTCTTTTTCCTCAAGGGAAAAACAAAACAAAACAGTCAAGTTGCCTTTTGAAAAAGCACCTTTCAGATGCATCCATATATATTTATTTCTGGTATTTTCCCATTGATCAGGCATGGATAATTGTCCTCTAAAAGCTTTCCTTAGATCCTCCAGCAAGCTAGAGTTTGGACTAGTTGATCCCTGAGGTCCCTTCCAATTCATAACTACAAATGTGCATCAACCTAGGAGCTTCTAAGTAATCTTCCAAAGCAGCCCCATATTGAATGCATTACAGTAAGTTCTTTCTACTGTTATGTTATGTGAACCAGCTATGGTGCATTGTTAATAATGGCTAAGAACATAGCTTGCTGAGTGACCTCAGCCAATTGTGGCTTTTTCAGTCATGGTTAGTTGGGGCCATGGGTTAAGGGTGTGCTATGGTTCACAGGTGTGCTTAGCTCTGGATAAGGTCACAGAACAGTGGGACCACAATGGGCAAGATGGCAGTAATATGATGCAAGCTTCCCCCCCCTTTGAACATGCATCAGTATGCAGTTTCAAAAGGGGAAGGGCTTGCATCACACCACTCTCTCTACCATCTTGCCCATCTTGACCCTCCTGTGGAAACCCTTGACATAGAATATAGTAGCTAAAATTCTGTTTGGCTAAATTTTGGTTCGATTATGGGAACCCAACTTAATATGGTCACTTTATGTTCAAGGCATCACTAAAGGCATTTTGGGGTTCTTCAAGGAAGATTGTAACATTTCCAAAATAGTTTCCAAATATTTTCAGGGAATATTTTTATTAGGAGTACAGCAAATGTCATTCTCAGCATTCAAAATCCTACAAAACTCTGAATCTGGCAGGCTTCCCAGAAAACAGGAGAGAAGCAATGTGTTTGGAAGCTAAATTTCTAGGTTCTGCCATTGCAACATAACCAGTGTGAAATCTGAGATATTAAAATAATCATTTGATTGCTTTTTATGATGTTGCAAAACTTATTTCTACTCTTGAAACTCTACTTCTTGCAAAAAAAGGGCAGGCCAAACTCAGCTGTCTCTTTGCATATTAAGCCACTTCAGGGAATTGACATAAATATGTTTTTCTCTAGGCAGAATTCAGCACATTGCAGATGCTTTGCTAATTCTCCTTATAATTACCCAATTATAGTCATTTGCTTTGCTTGTTGCTATGGATCAAGATGCTTTCCACTCTTGGTTGAGGAGAATGGTCTTTAATTGAGGCCGTAAACATTAAGAAGGAACAGCAAGAGAGAATATTTTGAATGAAGCTTGAAGACGTTGGTACAAAGTTATTACTGAAGTGACTTCTGGGCCACTAGGCACAGAGCTGGGACTTAGAGCACCTAGGGAGCAAAACTGACAGTGAAACTGTCAACTTCTCAAACTTGACCTTTGCATCTGAAGCTACATGTGAGCTTCATGTGGAACACAGAGTCAAGGCTAAAGTTAATTCATGTTACACATTCCCAGGACCATATTTTTGGGAGTTGCAGCAGCTGGTAGACCCTGTGCAGTCACCCATTTAGTAATCCCAGTCAATATCTACCTGAATGGTTGATGTAGTCCACCTTTCATTAAGGCAGAAAGAGATGGATGTCACATTACATCTGTTCCCCATGCACAAACCCTCTACTCTTCCATCTTGTTTGTGAGGAGATAATGTATGTCCTGCATTCTTTGAGAGAGTTGTTGAAGCCATTTGGAGGGCCAGTGAACACACATTTGTGCTGCTCAGCTGACCCTGAGAACACAGGCAACCTCCAAGTGGCTTCAATGACTCTCTAAAAGAATGCAAATGACCAGCTGTCTGCAAGGAGTATAAATCCTTCCATTCCCCACCATCCAGTCAGAGCTGAAGAAGCTTCTTGGATGAGAAGCGAAATGTCTTCAAAGAAAAAACAAGAAAATCCAGTTGCCTCCTGAAAAAGGAGGAGTAAAACTACTTCTTTTATGTAGAAGAAAACAGCTTCCAGAAGTAATTTATACATTATGCTTTTCTGGAATAACCAAGTATAGCTGAATCACAAAAGGAGTAAGCCAAGATTACAAAGCAAGTTTGCACGGTTGCCTTCCTTCAGTACTGGGACCAACAAGACATGGTGGATTTAATGAAGATTTAAAAGCTGTGATAGCATATTTTCCTTTTAAGGAATTGATAGGGAAAATGGGGGTCAACTTGTGTGGGGTATTTTTTTCTTTTAGAAAAAGAGTTAAAAAGAGAGTCTTCATTTGAAAAGTTTGTATATATACCCATGTCTCCACCCCCTTCCTTCCATCCCACCATAAAAAAGGTGTTTGGAGTCTGAGTGATAACTGCCAAGATGGACTGGGCCTAGGCAGGGCCTTTTAAAGAGCGGGTGCACTGTAGCTACCTTCAAGGCTTCTGGCATCACACTCTCCAGCAATAAGGAGTGCTTTTCATCTCGACCCCAAACCACCCCAGTGATGCCCTCGACGTGATGTCCCGTTGCCTGGAAGCGGTCCGGGTCTGGATGGGGAAGAACAGGCTTCAACTCAACCCGGACAAGACTGAATGGCTGTACATACCGGCATCTCAGGAAGTTCAGATTATTCCATCTCTTACTATTGGGGGTGAGTTATTACCCCCCGTAGATAAGGCTCGCAATTTGGGTGTCCTTTTAGATTCACAGCTCTCCTTAGATGATCATATAGGAGCTGTGACTAGAGGGGCCTTCGCCCAGGTTCGTCTGGTGCGCCAGTTGCGACCCTATCTAGACCTGGATGCCTTGCGTACAGTCACTCATGCCCTTGTGACCTCTCGTCTAGACTACTGCAATGCTCTTTACATGGGGCTGCCCTTGAGATCCACTCAGAAGCTTCAGCTGGTACAGAATGCAGCTGCGCGAGTTCTTTTGGGGGTCTCCCGATACTGCCATATTACACCTCTGCTCCGTGAGCTGCATTGGCTTCCAGTTGCCTTCCGGGTGAAATTCAAGGTGCTGGTGATGACATACAAAGCCCTACATGGCATGGGTCCGGATTACCTACGGGAGCACCTACTGCCGGCGTCAACCTCCCTCCGTCCTGTACGTTCCCACAGAGAGGGCCTCCTCAGGGTACCACCGGTCAGAGAATGTCGGCTGGTGACCCCCAGGGGGAGAGCATTCTCGGTGGGTACACCAATCCTTTGGAACCGCTTACCGGCTGAACTCCGGATGGCCCCGGACCTTCGCTCCTTCCGGCGTGATCTAAAAACTTATCTATTCGAACAAGCCGGCCTGGCCTGATGGGTTTGGGTTTTAACATTATTTTAACTAACCTACTACATTGGGCACAATCATTTAACTTTAAATCTTGTATCCTGTATTCTTATTTTTGTTCCCTGTACACCGCCCTGAGTCCTTCGGGAGAAGGGCGGTATATAAATCAAATAAATAAATAAAAATAAATAAATAAATAAGGTTTGGTGGATCCAGTGGAACATATTCCTACCTGCCCCTCAAAAGAGCCACCTGGGGTATGGATCCAGGCCACAAGTGGCAGAAGATATACTAGTGACGGGCTGTCTGCTGAAACAAAGCAAAGCTATGACATGTACTTGAAAGGAAGCCAGGAAGCCAGTATTTTGGAGTCTGTCTGGCAAGAATAAAGAGTGTTTATTGACAGAGAATATGCACATGTAACACATTCTAGGTGGTTAGAGGACTCATATCAGTAACAAAGAGTTAGACATCCTGCATACCACAGCTAGAAGTTAGAAACAGGGATGGCCTGGAGCAAATGGAATGTGTATTAGATAACTCCTGGACCATTCATTAGCCAAGGCTTAGGAATAGAGATGGTTAGAGACTAATAGGACAAATTGTTAGATCATTCCAAAATGTTTAAGGTAAAGGTAAAGGTAAAGATTCCCCCGCACATGCGTGCTAGTCGTTTCCGACTCTAGGGGCCGGTGCTCATCTCCGTTTCAAAGCCGAAGAGCCAGCGCTTGTCCGAGGACGTCTCCGTGGTCATGTGGCCGGCATGACTAAAATGTTTATTAGATGATATTTCTTATATAACCTGCCTTGTCCTACGTTCTACTTTAGTGAAATTGTATAAATTGTATAATCCTTTGGTCCGCTGACTTTTGCTGACTTCTGCTGACGTTTGCTGACCTCTTACTGACTCTCTGCTGACCTACTTTCCACATATACTTTCTGCTGAACATAACTTTCCAAATATACCCGTGTACATTGGAACCCGTATCCAGCAGCTACTTTCAGTTCCTTATTTCTCCCACGGTTATAATACTCATGTTCCAGATATACATAGACCTATCTACTTTGCAATTTCATATTGCACAGATTACAAATAGTACATTCGTATTGTGAAATAGTATAAAGTTCAAGTCAAAGCTTTGTTTAAAATCACTACTGTGGGGCCTATCATAGGTTTGCTCCAGACTCATCTTGTTATATGAGGAGGGGGCTATATTTTCATCTCCCAAAAGACTGGACAACCATTTGTCTGAAATGGTACAGGTTTTCCTGCCTATACCATTGGTTGCACTAGAAGACCTCCAAGGTCCCTTCCAACTCTATTATTATTATTATTATTATTATTATTATTATTATTATTATTATTATTATTATTATTATTATTATTATTATTAAACTTTTATTCATTAAACATGAAACTCAGTCAACTGAACACTCAAATTGACTGGCACTAATAGTTGACACGGGTTGCTGCCAGCATCCTAGGTATCATCATCATCATCTTCTTCTTCTTCTTCTTCTTCTTCTTCTTCTTCTCCTCCTCCTCCTCCTCCTCCTCCTCCTCCTCCTTCTTCTTCTTCTTCTTCTTCTTCTTCTTCTTCTTCTTCTTCTTCTTCTTCTTCTTCTTCTTCTTCTTCTTCTTCTTCTTCTTCTTCTTCTTCTTCTCCTTCTTCTTCTTCTCCTTCTCCTTCTCCTTCTCCTCCTTCTTCTTCTTCTCCTTCTCCTTCTCCTTCTCCTTCTCCTTCTCCTTCTCCTTCTCCTTCTCCTTCTCCTTCTCCTTCTCCTTCTTCTTCTTCTTCTTCTTCTTCTTCTTCTTCATTATTATTATTATTATTATTATTATTATTATTATTATTATTATTATTATTATTATTATTATTATTATTATTATTATTATTATTATTCCTAAGCTTTTTTATTCTTTTTGCAAGGTAGTATTGATTGAGGGAGCCAAAAGATTGTAGCATTGCTAATACTTTTCCTCTTGTAAGAGGATGGAAAAAATAGAGATTATCGGGAGACACAGAATGTTTAAGACCTTTTTTGGATGAATATAGAGCCAAAACACATGAAATAATTGAGGCAATTGAAACAAAGTTTGAATCTAAACTTGATACACTTTCAAAGGAACTCCATGAGGAAATCCATCATTTGACTGGAGATATTAAACAGATGAAAGATAGAGTGAATCTTATGGAGCCCAAATTGAGCCATTAAGGATATAATGAATGATATATTGCAAGGGAGAAAGATACTTCAAAGAAGCTAATATTGTGTTGATACCGAAGGAGGGTCAAGATGTTACAAAGACAAAGAATTACAGACCAATTACACTTTTAAACAAGAATTACAAACTCCTTGCTGCAGTTCTGGCACAAAGACTAAAGAAGATCTTACAGGCATATATTCATGAAGATCAATCTGGCTTGCTGCCAAAAAGATAGCAAAGGGATAATGTGAGGACTGTTTTGAATATTAATGAATATTTACAATACCATATTGGAAAAAGGCAGCATTAATATTCTTAGATGCAGAGAAGGCCTTTGATAATTTAAATTGGGCTTTTATGATTAAAGTGCTGGAAGAAATGGACTTTGGACAGAACTTTATTCAAGGAGTCAAAGCTGTTTATATGTCACAGCAAGCAAAAATTGTTATTCATGGTGACTTAATTAATTCACGTGAAATCCAAAAGGGTACAAAACAAGGATGCCACTTGTCTCCTCTGTTGTTTATTTTGGTGCTGGAAGTTTTGAACAGAGATATTAGGCAAGAAGAGAAAATAAGGCATATAAGGATCAAGAAACAAGTTTATAAATTGATGGCATTTGCTGATGATTTGGTTATATTTCTGCAAGACCCCAAAAATAACATAGAATATTTGATGAGGAAATTAAATGAGTTTGGGGCTTTAGTGGATTTTAAAATTAACAAACTGAAAACAACAATGTTGATAAAGAATATGTCCTCTCAGGATTGTGATATATTGATTAAAAAGTCTGGTTTTAAGGTTGAGAAAGAGGTGAAATATTTGGGGGTGATGTTGACAAACACAAATACAAACTGTTTCAAAATAATTATGTGCCTCTCTGGAACAATATTAATTAAGATTTACAAAGATGGGGCAAACTTCATTTAGTACTATTGGGTAGAATTTCTGTAATTAAGAGGAATGTTTTACCAAAGATACTTTTTCTGTTTCAGACATTACCAATACTTGCAACTGATACTTCATTTAAACAATGGCAGAAAAATATACTGCTCAAAAAAATAAAGGGAACACTTAAACAACACAATGTACTGTACCGTATTTAATAGTAGGATGTCTTATTTTCTGTTCCCTTTATTTTTTTGAGCAGTATATTTCCAAGTTCATATGGCAAGGGAAAGAAATCAACAATTAGATATAAGTTATTGCAGGATGCTAAGGAAAGAGATGGTTTGGATTTACCAGATTTGAAATTGGAAATGACCCTGGAGGTCATCTAGTCCAACCCCCTGCTCAGGCAGGAAACCCAGAATAACAGGCTACTTGATTTAGAGGGTCATGAATTAAGGTTCAGATGGCATGGTTATTTATGGTAAGATAAAGTTAAAAATAAATGTTGATTTCAACAATCTTTTTGTTAGACCTGCCAAACTAAGAATATGGAATAAATATAAAACAAGGTTTTCCATGAAGTTGCCTCTTTGGGCATCCCCAGGAGTCTTTTTTTTAAAGAAAAGAAATGGTGGTGAAGCTGGACTGGTGGATGTATGATAAAATATTATCTTTTAATTTTGTGATCCCACCTTTCAGTTTAAGGAAGAATTAGAATTAGAAGGTTATGTCTGCCATCGGTTTACATACCTATAAATGAATGAAAGATTTAAACTAGATAAAAAAATGTCATGGGTTTGATTTTTAAAAAAATGAATTGGAAATTTTACTATGCGGTAGTGATGATCATATTATTGCCAAGGTCTATAAAATGTTATTAGAATTGAATTTGGAAAGTGAACATGTAAAACACTGCATGGTTCAGTGGACAAGAAACTTTGGGTATATTGTGATGCTTGAACAATGGGAGAATATGAGGATGACAGCTTAAAATTCACACTAAACTATAACTTAAAAGAAATTTTTACAAGATGATATATTGCTGGTATTTAACACCAGATAAGTTATAAGTTATATAAAGGTATCTCAAATAAATGTTAGAAATGTAAATGTAAAGAAGGGACTTTTTATCATTTATGGTGGACATGTGATGAAGCAAATATATATACATACATACACACAGACACACACACAGACACACACGGATGTGATTTCGTCGAAACGTCGCCACAACTTTCTGAAGATGAAAGGAACGCGGGAAGAAACCCGAGACTCTAGATCTACATATATATATATATATATATATATATATATATATATATATATATATATATATATATATATATATATATATATATATATATATATATATATATATATATATATATATATATATATATATATATATATATATATATATATATATATATATATGTTTTCGTAGATTCTCGCGGGTGTCTGTATGTGTAGATCTAGAGTCTCGGGTTTCTTCCCGCGTTCCTTTCATCTTCAGAAAGTTGTGGCGACGTTTCGACGAAATCCCATCCGTCATCATCAGGCCGGAGTGTTCCTCCTGCTGCTTCCAGGAGCAATGCGTGGTCTGGCTGTTCCTTTCCTTCCAACTGCCGGTGGGGCTGTGTTCTGACTGGGTGGAGGCGTGGCTGCTTTCTGATTGGGTGGGGGTGTCCTCCGATTGGGTGGAGGCGTGGTTGTCTTCTGATTGAGTGGAGGCGTGGCTGTCTTCTGATTGGGTGGATGCGTGGTTGTCTTCTGATTGGTTGGAGGCGTGGCTGTCTTCTGATTGGGTGGGGTATGTTCTGAATGGGTGGGGTTTTTTGTTGTGTTGTAATATCCTGAGTGTTGTGATTTGGTATCCTGAGGAGTGGGCTGTGTAGTGGCCTCCAGAGCTTTGGTTTGGCTCTGAGTTCGAGGACCTGCTATGTATCTCTGGTATGGGTCAGTCAGGTTCGTGTGTGCGTTCTTCTGCTTGGGTGATGGCACTTTTGCTTGACTTGTTCTGTCTTCTGTGTGGGAGAGTTTTTGTTCTGGGTGTGGATGAGTCTTGCTGGGGCTGGTGGCATTTGGGGTTGTTTGTTGGTTTTTTAAATCCTTGTTTGCTGAAATTCGTTTCTCTATCAATGCTGGTTTCCAAATGGCATGTAGGCGGGAGGTGTCGTCTCGCTTGTTCATACTGTCTGGGTGTTTTTCTATTTCAATGGCTTCTCTGATTATTCTGCTATTGAGATGTTCTATTTTGGCGATTGTTTTTGTACCTTCAAAATTGATGTTGTGTCCCGTAGTGTTTATGTGTTGTACTAGTGAAGATGTGTGATCTTTCTTCTGTACTGAGTTCTTATGTTCTTCTACACGTACCTCTATTCTTCTGTTAGTCTGTCCGATGTATGTTGCTGGACAGGAGGCGCATGGGATTTGGTATATGCCCTGGTTTTCCAGTTCTATTTTGTCTTTGGGATTTCTCAGGATGGTTGATATCTTTCTGTCAGTATTAAAAGCGGTTTTGATGTTATGTTTGCGTAGTACTTTACTGATTTTGTCGGTTGTTCCTTTTATGTAGGGCAAGATGGCTCGTCCGTTGTTCTGTTCTTCTTCTTGGATGTTTTTCTGTTTCGGAGTCCCCTGCTGAATCATATTGGTGATTTTGTTTTTTTGGAACTTGTTTGCTGTCAATATGTCTGTCAGGGTGTGTAGTTCTGTTTGTATATGTGTTTCATCTGCAAGGCGTCTGGTTCTTGTTATTAGTGTTTTGGCTACTGAATTTATTTGTGCTGGGTGATGATGTGATTGCGCATTGAGGTAACGGTTGGTGTGTGTTTTCTTTCGGTAGACTGTGTGTCCTAGGGTGCCGTTTTGTTTTTTGTATATAAGTACATCCAGGAAAGGTAACTGGTTGTTTGTTTCAATCTCCATGGTGAATTTTATTTTGGGATGTAGGCTGTTCAGGTGTGTTAGGAAGTTTTCTAGCTCCTTTCTTCCGTGGGGCCAGATCACGAAGGTGTCATCCACATATCTGAGCCACAGTTTCGGTTTGTTTGTAGTCTTTTCCAGAGCGTTAGTTTCAAATTCTTCCATGAAAAGGTTGGCGATAACTGGTGAAAGAGGGGATCCCATTGGTGCGCCTTCTATTTGTTTGTATCTCTGGCCTCTGTGTATGAAGTATGTGTTTGATAAGCAGTGTTCTGCTAGTTCTATAATATGGTTTGGTGGTTGGTATTTGCTTCTTATTGTTGATAGAGCTTCTTGGACTGGCACCTGGGTGAATAGTGATACCACATCGAAGCTGACTAGCAAGTCTTTTTGGTCTATATGTAGATTTTTCACTAATTCTATAAAGTGGTATGAGTTTTGGACATATGAAGCTGCCATTTCTGCTTGAGGTTGTAATTGTTTTGCTAGGTATTTAGCTAAGTTTTGTAGTGGTGAGCCTATAGAACTTACTATGGGTCTTAGTGGGATTCCATCTTTGTGTATTTTGGGGAGGCCATATAGTTTTGGGCATCTGGATGACTTCTCCCTAGGAATGATTGTTTGTTGGATTTCTTGGCTTATAGAAGTTGATTTTATCTTTTTCTTGGTGGTCTTTTCTAGATAGGTTGTGGGATCTCTATATATAGGTTTGTATGTAGTTTCTTTGAGTAAGTTGGACAGTTTCTCTTCATAGTCTGATGTGTCCATTACCACTGTAGCATTGCCTTTATCTGCTGGTAGTATGATTATGCTGTTGTCTTTTCTTAGGTTTTGCAATGCTACTTGTTCTTCTTTTGTTAGGTTGCTTTTGGGTGGTTTGCTTGTGCATAGGATGTGGGTGACTTCATGTCTGACTTGGTCTGCTTCATCTGCATTGAGTTTAGTTAAGCTGGTTTCAACTCCACATATGATGGTTTCTGTGGGAATTTTATTTGGTGCAACAGCGAAGTTGAAACCTTTTGCTAGGACGTTCGTTTCTGCTGTTGTTAGTCTTCTGTGGGAGATGTTATGCACTACTTGTTGTAGATGTTGTGATGTGGTTGTTTGGTTGTTGTAGTTCTCTAATTGTTTGAGTTTCTTTGAATGTCTGTTGTTTTTATAGATGGTCTCTGTTTCTGCTCTCCAAACCGCCAGTTGTTTCACTTTGTCCCATAGTATCGGGTGAATAATGTTGCTGAGTTTGAGATGTAATGTTAGTAGGTCCTTGTTTGTTTGGTCTAATTGAAATCTTTTATTGTGGAGTTCATTTCTTAGTAATGCCATTTCTGTTCTTCTTAGAATGCGTTTGGTTGAAGTGGTATTGATGTGGAATTTCAATTTGAAACAATTTGGTCTTATATTTTGGTCTCGACATTGGCATAGGAAAGGTATGTCACTTAGTATTCTTGCTCTTCGTACTTCTGACTTTTCGTAAGTCCTGGTTAGTTGGTAGATGTCCTCCCCGTAGAGGTATGATATTTGTTTTCGTAGATTCTCGCGGGTGTCTGTATGTGTAGATCTAGAGTCTCGGGTTTCTTCCCGCGTTCCTTTCATCTTCAGAAAGTTGTGGCGACGTTTCGACGAAATCCCATCCGTCATCATCAGGCCGGAGTGTTCCTCCTGCTGCTTCCAGGAGCAATGCGTGGTCTGGCTGTTCCTTTCCTTCCAACTGCCGGTGGGGCTGTGTTCTGACTGGGTGGAGGCGTGGCTGCTTTCTGATTGGGTGGGGGTGTCCTCCGATTGGGTGGAGGCGTGGTTGTCTTCTGATTGAGTGGAGGCGTGGCTGTCTTCTGATTGGGTGGATGCGTGGTTGTCTTCTGATTGGCAGCCACGCCTCCACCCAGTCAGAACACAGCCCCACCGGCAGTTGGAAGGAAAGGAACAGCCAGACCACGCATTGCTCCTGGAAGCAGCAGGAGGAACACTCCGGCCTGATGATGACGGATGGGATTTCGTCGAAACGTCGCCACAACTTTCTGAAGATGAAAGGAACGCGGGAAGAAACCCGAGACTCTAGATCTACACATACAGACACCCGCGAGAATCTACGAAAACAAATATCATACCTCTACGGGGAGGACATCTACCAACTAACCAGGACTTACGAAAAGTCAGAAGTACGAAGAGCAAGAATACTAAGTGACATACCTTTCCTATGCCAATGTCGAGACCAAAATATAAGACCAAATTGTTTCAAATTGAAATTCCACATCAATACCACTTCAACCAAACGCATTCTAAGAAGAACAGAAATGGCATTACTAAGAAATGAACTCCACAATAAAAGATTTCAATTAGACCAAACAAACAAGGACCTACTAACATTACATCTCAAACTCAGCAACATTATTCACCCGATACTATGGGACAAAGTGAAACAACTGGCGGTTTGGAGAGCAGAAACAGAGACCATCTATAAAAACAACAGACATTCAAAGAAACTCAAACAATTAGAGAACTACAACAACCAAACAACCACATCACAACATCTACAACAAGTAGTGCATAACATCTCCCACAGAAGACTAACAACAGCAGAAACGAACGTCCTAGCAAAAGGTTTCAACTTCGCTGTTGCACCAAATAAAATTCCCACAGAAACCATCATATGTGGAGTTGAAACCAGCTTAACTAAACTCAATGCAGATGAAGCAGACCAAGTCAGACATGAAGTCACCCACATCCTATGCACAAGCAAACCACCCAAAAGCAACCTAACAAAAGAAGAACAAGTAGCATTGCAAAACCTAAGAAAAGACAACAGCATAATCATACTACCAGCAGATAAAGGCAATGCTACAGTGGTAATGGACACATCAGACTATGAAGAGAAACTGTCCAACTTACTCAAAGAAACTACATACAAACCTATATATAGAGATCCCACAACCTATCTAGAAAAGACCACCAAGAAAAAGATAAAATCAACTTCTATAAGCCAAGAAATCCAACAAACAATCATTCCTAGGGAGAAGTCATCCAGATGCCCAAAACTATATGGCCTCCCCAAAATACACAAAGATGGAATCCCACTAAGACCCATAGTAAGTTCTATAGGCTCACCACTACAAAACTTAGCTAAATACCTAGCAAAACAATTACAACCTCAAGCAGAAATGGCAGCTTCATATGTCCAAAACTCATACCACTTTATAGAATTAGTGAAAAATCTACATATAGACCAAAAAGACTTGCTAGTCAGCTTCGATGTGGTATCACTATTCACCCAGGTGCCAGTCCAAGAAGCTCTATCAACAATAAGAAGCAAATACCAACCACCAAACCATATTATAGAACTAGCAGAACACTGCTTATCAAACACATACTTCATACACAGAGGCCAGAGATACAAACAAATAGAAGGCGCACCAATGGGATCCCCTCTTTCACCAGTTATCGCCAACCTTTTCATGGAAGAATTTGAAACTAACGCTCTGGAAAAGACTACAAACAAACCGAAACTGTGGCTCAGATATGTGGATGACACCTTCGTGATCTGGCCCCACGGAAGAAAGGAGCTAGAAAACTTCCTAACACACCTGAACAGCCTACATCCCAAAATAAAATTCACCATGGAGATTGAAACAAACAACCAGTTACCTTTCCTGGATGTACTTATATACAAAAAACAAAACGGCACCCTAGGACACACAGTCTACCGAAAGAAAACACACACCAACCGTTACCTCAATGCGCAATCACATCATCACCCAGCACAAATAAATTCAGTAGCCAAAACACTAATAACAAGAACCAGACGCCTTGCAGATGAAACACATATACAAACAGAACTACACACCCTGACAGACATATTGACAGCAAACAAGTTCCAAAAAAACAAAACCACCAATATGATTCAGCAGGGGACTCCGAAACAGAAAAACATCCAAGAAGAAGAACAGAACAACGGACGAGCCATCTTGCCCTACATAAAAGGAACAACCGACAAAATCAGTAAAGTACTACGCAAACATAACATCAAAACCGCTTTTAATACTGACAGAAAGATATCAACCATCCTGAGAAATCCCAAAGACAAAATAGAACTGGAAAACCAGGGCATATACCAAATCCCATGCGCCTCCTGTCCAGCAACATACATCGGACAGACTAACAGAAGAATAGAGGTACGTGTAGAAGAACATAAGAACTCAGTACAGAAGAAAGATCACACATCTTCACTAGTACAACACATAAACACTACGGGACACAACATCAATTTTGAAGGTACAAAAACAATCGCCAAAATAGAACATCTCAATAGCAGAATAATCAGAGAAGCCATTGAAATAGAAAAACACCCAGACAGTATGAACAAGCGAGACGACACCTCCCGCCTACATGCCATTTGGAAACCAGCATTGATAGAGAAACGAATTTCAGCAAACAAGGATTTAAAAAACCAACAAACAACCCCAAATGCCACCAGCCCCAGCAAGACTCATCCACACCCAGAACAAAAACTCTCCCACACAGAAGACAGAACAAGTCAAGCAAAAGTGCCATCACCCAAGCAGAAGAACGCACACACGAACCTGACTGACCCATACCAGAGATACATAGCAGGTCCTCGAACTCGGAGCCAAACCAAAGCTCTGGAGGCCACTACACAGCCCACTCCTCAGGATACCAAATCACAACACTCAGGATATTACAACACAACAAAAAACCCCACCCATTCAGAACATACCCCACCCAATCAGAAGACAGCCACGCCTCCAACCAATCAGAAGACAACCACGCATCCACCCAATCAGAAGACAGCCACGCCTCCACTCAATCAGAAGACAACCACGCCTCCACCCAATCGGAGGACACCCCCACCCAATCAGAAAGCAGCCACGCCTCCACCCAGTCAGAACACAGCCCCACCGGCAGTTGGAAGGAAAGGAACAGCCAGACCACGCATTGCTCCTGGAAGCAGCAGGAGGAACACTCCGGCCTGATGATGACGGATGGGATTTCGTCGAAACGTCGCCACAACTTTCTGAAGATGAAAGGAACGCGGGAAGAAACCCGAGACTCTAGATCTACACATACAGACACCCGCGAGAATCTACGAAAACAAATATCATACCTCTACGGGGAGGACATCTACCAACTAACCAGGACTTACGAAAAGTCAGAAGTACGAAGAGCAAGAATACTAAGTGACATACCTTTCCTATGCCAATGTCGAGACCAAAATATAAGACCAAATTGTTTCAAATTGAAATTCCACATCAATACCACTTCAACCAAACGCATTCTAAGAAGAACAGAAATGGCATTACTAAGAAATGAACTCCACAATAAAAGATTTCAATTAGACCAAACAAACAAGGACCTACTAACATTACATCTCAAACTCAGCAACATTATTCACCCGATACTATGGGACAAAGTGAAACAACTGGCGGTTTGGAGAGCAGAAACAGAGACCATCTATAAAAACAACAGACATTCAAAGAAACTCAAACAATTAGAGAACTACAACAACCAAACAACCACATCACAACATCTACAACAAGTAGTGCATAACATCTCCCACAGAAGACTAACAACAGCAGAAACGAACGTCCTAGCAAAAGGTTTCAACTTCGCTGTTGCACCAAATAAAATTCCCACAGAAACCATCATATGTGGAGTTGAAACCAGCTTAACTAAACTCAATGCAGATGAAGCAGACCAAGTCAGACATGAAGTCACCCACATCCTATGCACAAGCAAACCACCCAAAAGCAACCTAACAAAAGAAGAACAAGTAGCATTGCAAAACCTAAGAAAAGACAACAGCATAATCATACTACCAGCAGATAAAGGCAATGCTACAGTGGTAATGGACACATCAGACTATGAAGAGAAACTGTCCAACTTACTCAAAGAAACTACATACAAACCTATATATAGAGATCCCACAACCTATCTAGAAAAGACCACCAAGAAAAAGATAAAATCAACTTCTATAAGCCAAGAAATCCAACAAACAATCATTCCTAGGGAGAAGTCATCCAGATGCCCAAAACTATATGGCCTCCCCAAAATACACAAAGATGGAATCCCACTAAGACCCATAGTAAGTTCTATAGGCTCACCACTACAAAACTTAGCTAAATACCTAGCAAAACAATTACAACCTCAAGCAGAAATGGCAGCTTCATATGTCCAAAACTCATACCACTTTATAGAATTAGTGAAAAATCTACATATAGACCAAAAAGACTTGCTAGTCAGCTTCGATGTGGTATCACTATTCACCCAGGTGCCAGTCCAAGAAGCTCTATCAACAATAAGAAGCAAATACCAACCACCAAACCATATTATAGAACTAGCAGAACACTGCTTATCAAACACATACTTCATACACAGAGGCCAGAGATACAAACAAATAGAAGGCGCACCAATGGGATCCCCTCTTTCACCAGTTATCGCCAACCTTTTCATGGAAGAATTTGAAACTAACGCTCTGGAAAAGACTACAAACAAACCGAAACTGTGGCTCAGATATGTGGATGACACCTTCGTGATCTGGCCCCACGGAAGAAAGGAGCTAGAAAACTTCCTAACACACCTGAACAGCCTACATCCCAAAATAAAATTCACCATGGAGATTGAAACAAACAACCAGTTACCTTTCCTGGATGTACTTATATACAAAAAACAAAACGGCACCCTAGGACACACAGTCTACCGAAAGAAAACACACACCAACCGTTACCTCAATGCGCAATCACATCATCACCCAGCACAAATAAATTCAGTAGCCAAAACACTAATAACAAGAACCAGACGCCTTGCAGATGAAACACATATACAAACAGAACTACACACCCTGACAGACATATTGACAGCAAACAAGTTCCAAAAAAACAAAATCACCAATATGATTCAGCAGGGGACTCCGAAACAGAAAAACATCCAAGAAGAAGAACAGAACAACGGACGAGCCATCTTGCCCTACATAAAAGGAACAACCGACAAAATCAGTAAAGTACTACGCAAACATAACATCAAAACCGCTTTTAATACTGACAGAAAGATATCAACCATCCTGAGAAATCCCAAAGACAAAATAGAACTGGAAAACCAGGGCATATACCAAATCCCATGCGCCTCCTGTCCAGCAACATACATCGGACAGACTAACAGAAGAATAGAGGTACGTGTAGAAGAACATAAGAACTCAGTACAGAAGAAAGATCACACATCTTCACTAGTACAACACATAAACACTACGGGACACAACATCAATTTTGAAGGTACAAAAACAATCGCCAAAATAGAACATCTCAATAGCAGAATAATCAGAGAAGCCATTGAAATAGAAAAACACCCAGACAGTATGAACAAGCGAGACGACACCTCCCGCCTACATGCCATTTGGAAACCAGCATTGATAGAGAAACGAATTTCAGCAAACAAGGATTTAAAAAACCAACAAACAACCCCAAATGCCACCAGCCCCAGCAAGACTCATCCACACCCAGAACAAAAACTCTCCCACACAGAAGACAGAACAAGTCAAGCAAAAGTGCCATCACCCAAGCAGAAGAACGCACACACGAACCTGACTGACCCATACCAGAGATACATAGCAGGTCCTCGAACTCGGAGCCAAACCAAAGCTCTGGAGGCCACTACACAGCCCACTCCTCAGGATACCAAATCACAACACTCAGGATATTACAACACAACAAAAAACCCCACCCATTCAGAACATACCCCACCCAATCAGAAGACAGCCACGCCTCCAACCAATCAGAAGACAACCACGCATCCACCCAATCAGAAGACAGCCACGCCTCCACTCAATCAGAAGACAACCACGCCTCCACCCAATCGGAGGACACCCCCACCCAATCAGAAAGCAGCCACGCCTCCACCCAGTCAGAACACAGCCCCACCGGCAGTTGGAAGGAAAGGAACAGCCAGACCACGCATTGCTCCTGGAAGCAGCAGGAGGAACACTCCGGCCTGATGATGACGGATGGGATTTCGTCGAAACGTCGCCACAACTTTCTGAAGATGAAAGGAACGCGGGAAGAAACCCGAGACTCTAGATCTACATATATATATATATATATATATATACACACACACACACACACACATATATATACGTTTTCTGAGGTTTTCGTGGGTGTTTGTATGTAGATCTTTGGTCATTCGGGTTTTTCCCCACGTAGAATTGGAGGTATCAGGGCGATGTTTCGACGAAATCTCATCTGTCATCCTCAGGCTGGTGAGAGAGAGAGAGGAGAGATACACACACACGAGTAAGATTCATACATTAATGCAGAAAATTCTTAAAATGAATAAAAAAATTAAACCAGAAACTTTACTTCTGGGTCTAATGGAAAGAGACTTGGGAAAAAAATGTACAAAAATAGAAAGATGCTTTGATTCCCACTGTGGACGAATGGTTACAAAAGCTGCTGGAACTAGCAGAGATGGCTAAATTGACTGTTTTTAAATAAAAGAATATAAATACTTTTGTTTCTACTTAGAAACTGCTTCTGGACTTTCTGTTTGAGGTGGGAAAAAAATGAAACTTTGATTGTGGGTTTTACTGGTTAGATTGATTTGCTGTTATAGAAATGGCTGGTTTATAATAAAAGTAAAGGTAAAGGTTCCCCCGCACATGCATGCTAGTCGTTTCCGACTCTAGGGGCTGGTGCTCATCTCCGTTTCAAAGCCGAAGAGCCAGCGCTTGTCCGAGGACGTCTCTGTGGTCATGTGGCCAGCATGACTAGACGCCAAAGGCGCACGGAACGCTGTTACCTTCCCACCGGAGTGGTTCCTATTTTTCTCCTTGCATTTTTACGTGCTTTCGAACTGCTAGGTTGGCAGAAACTGGGACGAGTAACAGGCCCTCACTTGGGATTCGACCTGCCAAACTGCCGACCATCTGATCGGAAAGTTCAGCGTCCTCACTCACTGAGCCACTGCGTCCCTTGTTGGTTTATAATAGGAAAAGGTAAAAAGCTGATGTTTGATGCTAATGCCTTATTTTACTGCAACAGAGGGAGTCAGATGTCAACAATTTTTTTTCTTTCCTCTCTTCCACACTGCTCTCTTTCCCTTCCCTTCCCTTCCCATGACTTGCTTTTGTATTTTTGTATTTCATATTATAAGCTCATAAAAATAAATAAAATAATATGTTAAGTGTCTTTGTTCTTTCACTATCATTTGTTCTTGAATATACAAATAAGATTCTTTGTGTGAGTCTGGGTGTATTTTTCAATGACTCTGAATCTTAAACCATTGTGTCAGGGGTTTCCAAGTTGAGACATAACGTTTGGATAAAAATGCCATATTTCCAAAATAAATACAAATATAAAGATGCCTAGTTTAGCTTTATAAGAAAAGAAAAGCAGGAAAAGAGTTGAATTAGATTTGCAGAATCTGAAGCCAAAGTACTGATGCAGCTCATACTGAGCAAAAGGTCTCCATCTCAGGATTTTGCTGGATTTGGTGGGAATCATAATGAAGGCTAGTAAGATTAATAGGAAATATTTTTTCTGTTCTCCACATTTCATTATCTCCAGACAGGATGTAATTGCTCACCTCTAAATGGGATTCATGGCTAACTAAAGCCCTATAAGTAAATTTTCCTAGGAAAAAGCCACTTTCTCTGAAAGTGTATTACTGGAAAGATTTGGGGCAAAATCCTGCAGTCACTGGCTCGTCTTCAAAGTTTGAAGCCACATCTGTGAATTCTCCCTTTGAGCACCTCCCTATTGACATGTTCAATGTTCAGAGAGGTGATGCTTCTCTGCCTTGCAATTATTAAAATCACAGTGATTTATTTCTTGTCTTTATGTTAGGTCCTTGGAGACCTTTCTGCAAATTTTCAGAAAATTTAGCACAAACATGTCAGAAAATGTTTTGGTGATGGTCTCGGACTCAGAAGCAATGTTGAGTGGAGTCTATGTCACATATGTTGAGTACATCAGTGGCTCTGGACACAGAGAGAATCTGAGGCTATGTGTATTTCCCTTGGCTAGTCACAGTCTGGATCTAAAGATTCTGTCTTGGAAGAGGTTTTGGTTTCTTCCAACTCTTCTTCTCATCCTTTTCTGTTAAAAAAGTAAGTGCAATAGAGAAGTCTCAGTCAGGAACATGAGTCATGTTGCTGCTGCTATTATTTGCACTGCTTCTGTGGCCAAGGGGTGCTTGGGGGATGCACAAAGCCAAATGCCTCCTGACTTTGGAACAGGGTGAGGTGGACCCACAGAATCATTGCAAGCCAGGAGATTATTTGATTAGCATCATAGTCTCGGCAATGAAGGTTGCACTTCAATCCTTAAGCTTCAATAAAAGTCCTTCAACAACTTTCTCCAAGTAAGTTAATCTTCCTACACTGCATAACAGACACCAAATTTCCAATGAAAGTCTAGAGTTCCAACCCACCCAAAACACAAGGTGTTTTCTTTCGCCCCTCAATCTCTCCCAGTTACTAACTTACTTTCTGATGCTACCTTGTGATGCCTGTTGCATGCATGGTGTCATTTCAAGCTTTCAAGTATCAGAAACCAATTACTATATTTCCCCCATCCACTTTTCTTTCCATCCTATCAGCAGAATTAGACTGTGGACAGACAGGGACAGTCTGGCCTCTCCCTCCACCTCACTCCTGAGCTGAGCTGGACTCTGGAGGACACTGGTCCAACCTCAGAGGGATGTTTCTCTTTTCTCTCTGCATTGGAGATGGGACAATTCCAGCATCACTTTTCCACATCAAAATTTATTGCTGGGATTAAAGAGTCCCAGTTAAGAACATAGATGTTCATGGATTTTGTAAATGTCTCTCATTCTCATTCAGAAGTTCATGTCATACCTAATTTTTTAAAAAATGAAAATATTATCTTTATTAAATTGGTTGGGTGATTGATTTGCTTATTTACATGTGTAATTCATAGGCTATTGTGTGGCTTATAATTAAAAACATAGAAATCAAGAAAATAATAAAAAAACTGCCCCAGGAACAACAAAAATAAAAAAACCAACAAAGGTTCATTCATTAGGAGTTCAAACTTCACTCTGAGTCAGAGGTGCAGAGAATAACCTAGTCTTTATGAACTTCTCAATGTCATCCATGCAGGAGCCATTCTCAGTTCATCTAAACCATACATGTCAAACTCGCGATGTCACGCAACGTATTGGGACGGTTTTGCCATTGCTGGCAATGGGGTGGACGTGGCTTCTGCATGATGCGTCCAGCCCACGGGCCGGTAGTTTAACACCCCTGGTCTAAACATTTGATCTAACTTCAAAAATATTTATAATATCTGGAATATACTATAACTAATAGTAAATAGGTCTTTTTAGCCACGTGGGTATATCAACCACTTTCATTAAGAGAGAGATAACAATCCATCAATTGTAGAACAAATTTTTGAAAACCATAACATGAAATTGAAATGGGGTTAGTTTAACCAAATGGGAGACTCTCTTTGAAATATTTTATGATTCTTAATTTTCTATTCTTTTCATTCTTTTTCTATGGTAATATTATAGAATATTGCAGCATTTTTGGAATAATGCTTGTGATATAATGGATGAAAAGTATTATCATGGAAGACAAATTAAACAATATTTTCATCAATGTGTTTGTATCTGCAGAAAAACAACCAAATTTTATTGGAAATTTGTGCCCTTCCTATTTGCCATCGAGGACGTCAATCAGCATAGTCAGCTCTTTCCTAACATCACCCTGGGTTATAATATCTTTGAAAATTTCTTCAAGGCAGAAATGACTTCAGAGGCTTTGCTGGACCTGCTTTCGGATGGAGAAGCCAATGTCCCCAATTACAGGTGTGGAAGGCAGAGACACACAGTGGCTCTTCTGGAAGAGGCAGAGACTGGCATCTCCATCCAGATTTCAACCATGTTGGGCACCTACAAAATCCCCCAGGTGTGTCTTTCTTTGGGAGACTGTTTTCAGTCAAGCAAGTTTCAATCAGTGCTCATTTGCTGTAAATGAAAAGTGAAGTTTTATTATGGAAGTGAGAGGAATTACATTTTGCTTATTACATTTAAAGTACCACCATCTTCCATTCCTTTCAGATCAGTTACAATTTTGCTTCCCGAATTCTGTGGGATAAAACTCGCTTTCCTTTCTTCTACCCGATGCTTCCTGCTGAAGGAGTGCAGTACCCAGGAATTGTCCAACTGCTACTTCATTTCAAATGGACCTTGGTTGGTCTTGTTGCTCCAAAAACTGACCAGGGGGAGAGGTTCATGAGGACGATGTCTTCTTTGATGTTAAGGAATGGCATTTGTGCAGTTATACATCAAAGCTTTACACTAAATGTTGCTGAAATGAATATAAAATTACAAGAATATTATAAGTGGAGAATAGTCAATGTCTTTGTTTATGGTTCAGAGGCTAATTCATTCACAATAGGAATGATAATTGTACAAGGAGGACTTCAACACATTCAGAAAGATGTTGTAGATAAAGTCTGGATCACAACAGCTCTGTGGGATCTCAGCCTTGATTTTATGTTTAGTGTCCATTCCTTGAAACATGTTGGTGGGATTTTTTCCTTTCTGATACAGAAAGGGAAATGGACAAACTATGATGCTTTTACGATCATTGTCACATCCATATTTAACTTTTTGGAGAAACGTTTTACATGTTCATCCACTAAGGATGCCTTTTCGGTGAAAATCTGGAGACGGTGCAAAGAGAGAGAAGAACTGGAGCCTCTCATGAAGGAGGAGATTGATCAGATCCTGGCTGTAGACAGCTACCTCATTTCCAACACTATTTGGGCTTTGGGAAGGTCCTTAAATTTAGCTCATATGTCCACATTCAAGAGATCAGTGAGGAACAGGGGGGTGAAGGTGGAAGCTCCAAGACTGAAGCCATGGCAGGTATTTCTTTTCCATTAGACGTATTACCCCTGTGCATGGGAAGCAGTTATTGAAGTGAAGGTTACTTATTATGAAAAACTAAATTATCTTGAAAGTCAACTTCAACATAATTTGAACCTTCCATGTCCTTCACTTTCCTTTCCATTCCCTTTGATCCTTGTTTTGTAATATTTCCCTGCTGTTTTTTATGCTTTTCAAAACAACTACATTGATATCTTGATTGTTGAGCCATCATCCTTTTATCTCACACTGATAAGAGTCTAAGATCACACATTAGACTGTTGGAGACAATCAGGTAATTCTCTCCAGCCTTGGAAAGGAATGTCTTAGCATAAAGGAAGAAGATGTGGACTAATAACTTTGGATTATTGGTGATACATCCCATGGTAAATCAGTGGTCTTCCCCAGAGAACAACATGGGAAAGTAGGAAATGTGGAACTCCCCAACTCAGTTGGGGAAGTAAGTATATAAAACATGTCTCAGGTTAAAGGAAAAAACTATACTGGCTG
Source organism: Vipera berus (assembly GCF_964194415.1). Taxonomy (NCBI): domain Eukaryota; kingdom Metazoa; phylum Chordata; class Lepidosauria; order Squamata; family Viperidae; genus Vipera; species Vipera berus. The sequence continues at coordinate 280,123,302 of NC_138203.1, forward strand.
AAATTTGCTTTTTATTTTAATATTTGTACATTAATTTTAGGTTAATAAGAATGAAGAAATGGAAAAAATAATTGTTTGCCTTTAGAGGAATTCTATATCAGCATTTCTGTGATAAAGCAATGGGAAGAGGAACATGACCAGATGCTGAGACACCTGTCCATTACAACCATTGTTCTAATTTACAGCTATTATTACTCCTATGATTATTGATACTCTCCTAAACAAGTTGGATACAGAAAATAGAATCTAGTATTTGAAGACAGAGAGAGAAATATTCAGATCCCTCCCAGCATCAACCAAAGGGGTATTTTCAAAGAATGTCTAATGTCCTTTTTAAAACTCTTCTTTTCCTTTCCAGCTTAATTCCTTTCTTCAAGGCTCTCATTTTCGCAATCATTCCATAGAAGGAGTATATCTGGATGAAAAGGGAGATCTGACAGCTGACCTGGACATTGTGAACTGGGTTGTTTTCCCAAACAAATCTGTCAAGAGAGTTAAATCTGGGAGTCTAGAAAAACTGACATCCCAGGATTTCAAATTTTCTGTTGACCAGAAGAGCATCACACAGTTAGAAATGCTGAATAAGGTGTGACAAATATTTATTTTTCTTCCACAACAACAGGATTAAACTTTTGGGATGGGAGGGAGCTTGTTTTGAGTTTTCATGTCAGCTGACTAAGCTGTCAAGAGTGCAAACTTCTTATCTGCTGACTATTCAGCGGGCCATGAAAAACATAATCTTCAATACTGATAAAACTGTTCATTGAACTTGTGGAAAAAGAAATAGATTGAGCCAGTTAAATATAAAAGTTCATTTACTTAGAAAACCAAAAGGTTCATCCAACTTCCCCCTGATAATGTTAACATTTAAATTGAATATGAAAGTCTAAATCTGTAGTGTATGTGAAACATTAGAAGGGAAGAGAAACAGTGATGGAATATGCAATCATGTGTTTGATGAACTTCAATTTTCCTATTGGCTTCTAACTAGTCAAAGCTAATTCCTGAACTGAAGATCACCAAGTCCTTCTTTGTTCGACATTTTTTTGAAACTATAATCATTTTCTGGGCATTTTCCCTTTCTCTCTTCAGACACGTGCTCCTTCCAGGTGTGTGGAAAGCTGTCGTCCTGGATTTAAGAAAGTGCCCAAGGAAAGGAGACCCATCTGCTGTTATAACTGTCAATTTTAATCCAAAAAGCTTTTATATTTCTGCAAGTCCACCACATATATGTGGAGTCAAAGCAAATTCTTGAACTGGAGATCACCAAATCCTTCTTTCTTTGATTGACATGGTTTTGAAAATAATTTCATATCCTGGATTTTTCACCTCTCTCTCCTCAGACCCTGCCTCCTTCCAGATGTGTGGAAAGCTGCCATCCTGGATTCATGAAGGTGGCTCAGGAAGGGAAGCCCGTTTGCTGCTACGACTGTCATCCTTGTGCAGAAGGTACCATCTCCACCATGGAAGGTGCGTGACACCAGACAAAAGAGGTAGACTTTTGGGAGGACCATAGATCCTGATATTGTTCATACCATCGTTTTTAAAAAATAAAAAAAAAATCATTATTAATAATTTATTACATAATGAGTGATAAGAAATAAACTTGGAATTCAAATTGGCAAATTATTAAAAAAAAGGGTGTCTGCTTACCTGGCATGGATGGGAAGATAAAGAAACAGGGGATTCCATCAGCCAGGAAAATGGCTGTCCAGACAGAAGATCTGACAACCTAACACCAGAAGCTAAATTAATCGTGAAATATCATCGAAAGAATCCTAGGTGGAAAGCACCACTGAGACTTTGGGTCCAACTCTCTACTCCTTCCTCTGCTTGAGATAGGAGTTTCCAACGATCAGTTCTCCATGTGGCTGGGCAGCAGACTGCTTTGAATTTCAGCTCTAAAAGGTAGTTCATAGAATATTTAATAATCTAATAATAATTTAATTTGTATACCGCCCTTCTCCCGAAGGACTCAGGGCGGTGAACAGGGCAATAAATAATAAAAACAGGATACAAAGATTAAAAAGTAATTAAACAACAATGCCCGTAATAAATTAGTACATAATTAAAAGTTAAAACCGATTTATAAAACCCAACCCCATCCCATCAGACCAGGCCAGCTTGTTCAAAAAGGAAGGTTTTGAGATCGCGCCGGAAGGAGCGAAGGTCGGGGGCCGTCCAGAGCTCAACCGGCAAGCGGTTCCATAGGTCTGGCGCGCCCACAGAGAACGCTCTCCCCCTGGGGGCCACCAATCGACATTCTTTGATCGGAGGCAGCCTGAGGAGGCCCTCTCTGTGGGAGCGCACTGGACGGAGGGAAGTTGACGCCGGCCGCAGGTGTTGCCGTAGGTAATCTGGACCCATGCCATGTAGGGCTTTGTAAGTCATCACTAACACCTTGAACCTCACCCGGAGAGCAACCGGCAGCCAATGCAGCTTGCGGAGCAAAGGTGTAACATGGGAGTATCGGGAAACCCCCAGGACAACTCGCGCGGCTGCATTCTGCACCAGTTGAAGTCTCCGAGTGGACTTCAAGGGCAGCCCCATGTAGAGAGCATTACAGTAGTCTAGACAAGAAGTCACGAGTGCATGAGTGACTGTACGCAAGGCATCCCGGTCTAGATAGGGTCGCAACTGGCACACCAGGTGAACCTGGGCAAAGGCCCCCCTAGTCACAGCTCCAATATGCTCTTCCAAAGAGAGCTGTGAATTTAGAAGGACCCCCAATATGAAATACAAACAACGGAACTTCTGAAAGCGGTCACACCTCATTCTGGGAATTTATGGGACAGAATCTCATTTGCCTTTGGCACTTTTTCTTCCTCATTTTCTTCCTCCCTCAACCACTGCTGAATGCTGCTCTTCTCCACCCATATTCATCCATCCCTTCACCAGTTTCACTCTAATGAAGAATGTGATGGAAAAACATGCTCTACAATAGATGTTAATCTTGCTCTTTTCAGATGCTGAAAAATGTACCAAATGTCCAGCAAACCAGTATCCCAACATCAACAGAGATGAATGTATACCTAAGATTGAAACTTTCCTATCCTATCAAGAAAATTTGGGGATCATTCTAGCTTCCCTTGCCTTATTTCTGTCTTTGATAACAGGATTAGTATTGGGAATCTTCATTAAATTCCAAGAAACTCCCATAGTCAAAGCCAATAACCGGGATCTCTCCTTCATCCTCCTCATCTCCCTCTTGCTTTGCTTCTTGAGCTCCTTACTATTTATTGGCCAGCCAATAAGAGTCACCTGCCTTCTCCGACAAACAGCCTTCAGCAACATCTTCTCAGTTGCCATTTCTACCGTCTTGGCCAAAACAGTCACTGTGGTGTTAGCTTTCTTGGCCACAAAACCAGGGAATAAAATGCAGAGATGGCTGGGGAAGAGCCTGGCCAACTCCATCATCCTTTCCTGTTCAGGTGTCCAAATTGTTGTGTGCAGCATCTGGCTGGGCATTTCTCCCCCATTTCCTGATTTGGACACATACTCGCAATCTGGGGAGATCATTCTTCAATGTAATGAAGGTTCTGTAGCCATGTTCTACCTTGCCCTAGGCTATATGGGCTTCCTGGCTGTCATCTGCTTCATGGTGGCTTTCTTTGCCAGGAATCTACCTGGGGCCTTCAATGAAGCCAAGCTCATCACCTTCAGCATGCTGGTTTTCGGTAGTGTCTGGGTATCCTTTGTACCCACCTATCTTAGTACCAAAGGGAAGTATATGGTGGCTGTGCAAATTTTCTCCATCCTGGTTTCAAGTGCCAGCCTGTTAGGCTTCATTTTTATCCCCAAATGTTACATTATTTTCCTAAAACCTGAACTGAATACAAAAGAATATTTGATGTCAAAATAAAATAAAAAATAAATTATTATATCCAAGGCACTGTCTGATGGGATGAGAAGACTTCACCTCCATCCCATCCCACTCTTAGTTCTCTTAGTATGGTTTTAGTATAGTTTTTAATAATATTCTAATTCTGTGTTGTTTTAATGTTTTAACTATTTTTATTTTTTCTAACCTGCAAGCTGCCCAGAGTTACTTTGTAGGGGAGATAGACTGCATAAAATGTAATGAATAAACAAAGTCAGTTAGAAGTGATGAAATTTCAGGAAATTCTGATGTGTATATGTGGTTTTTAAAAATAAAAAACTTGCAACTTCAGAAGCATCCATCTTTACTTCTGTGCAGAAATAAAATACTGAATTTGGCTCAAATTCCATTGGTATAAGGAACTCAGTGTTGGCCTGGCCCAACAGTCACATGATAGCACTCTGGGTGTTTAGCAACTAGTTCACCTTTATGGTCATTTGTAGTGGTCTGCTGTCCCATGATTTTGATTTTCAATGTTTTTGGTCAGATGATTTAACCATACATATTAATAATTAAATGAACTCTGGTTACTATAGGTAATGGAGCTCAAGTCTCTTCCTGTGTCTGCTTTCCTTCAGAAGTCCAAAAGGAAGAAAAATTAAAACAGGGAATAAATTATCTCCCATAAATTAAGAAGTAGGGGCTATTTGGAAACTCCACACACCAAAAGAAAATAATTTCCTACTGCAAATTTGAATTGTTCTAATAATAGACTGTAGCCTTATATTGCTACATATTGAATAAATGTAATCAATTTCAATCAAATAATGTTATTTTTGCATTAGTGGCAAATGCCATGAATACCAGCTGGCAGTCAAATGCCACAATCCCAAATCCTTAATCTCTACCGACATCGACACCAAGCAACATCAGTTTGATTGGAGCAACACTAAAATCATCGGCCACCCACTAACTTGTGAGTTCATCGAAGCCTGGCACTCCACAAGCAATTCCATCAATAGACACATCTACCTACAACCAGCCTATGAATCCCTCAGAATCCAAATGAACCACACAGCCAGCCAGAGACAGCACCGACTCTCAACCAACTCATGCAAGTCCCCCCTCCCACCAGCAGTTCACCTTCCAATGATCCTGACCTGATGTAACCTCCCCCTCGCCAGACCCATCACAAGCCTCTCACTGATGATTCATACCAGACTCATTACAAGACCCTCAGTTGACACACCCTCACCTGAAGCTCTTATAAACAGAAGAACACTGACATTGACATCCCTGAACCTCCACTGAAGATGTTACCTAGCCTGGCAATGAAAAGTTTGGAAACCAGCCCACAAGCTTGGAGAACAAACCTTCTCCCTCAATGTTACTTTTCTCACAGAAGGTGAACTGAGTGGTATGCCAATATTGAGCCTGGATGAGTAGATTGTTGAGGATATGAAGGCTCCATATAAGCAGAAATGAAGAAATTGATGAACCCAGGCTGAGTGGACATGGGTAGTTGTATACATTTAGTGTTAGGCCAAGGTAGGTGAAATTGGAAGTACTGGTAACCTATTATAGGGCAAGATGCCCCTATAATCTAGTGATTATGCTGACTTTCATACTGTGGTCCAGGTGGCTAAATTGCTGGAGTTATTGGTGCCAATGCTTAATGTCAGATCTTCCTCCAAAAAACAATCTTGATCTATATCTTGATGGTGAATGAAGCAATGGTCCTGGCATGTGTTACTGGAACCAGGTTGGTCAAAGACTTAAAGTTGTTGTTGTTAGTTGCGAAGTCGTGTCCGACCCATCGCGACCCTATGGACAACGTTCCTCCAGGCCTTCCTGTCCTCCACCATCCTCCGGAGTCCATTCAAGCTCACACCCACTGCTTCAGTGACTCCATCCAGCCACCTCATTCTCTGTCGTCCCCTTCTTCTATTGCCCTCAATCTTTCCCAGCATTAGGCTCTTCTCCAGTGAGTCCTTCCTTCTCATTAGATGGCCAAAGTATTTGAGTTTTAGCTTCAGGATCTGGCCTTCTAAAGAGCAGTCAGGGTTGATCTCCTCTAGGACTGACCGGTTTGATCGCCTTGCAGTCCAAGGGACTCGCAGGAGTCTTCTCCAGCACCAGAGTTCAAAGGCCTCAATTCTTTGGCGTTCAGCCTTTCTTATGGTCCAGCTTTCACTGCCATACATTGCAACTGGGAAGACCATAGCCTTGACTATACGCACTTTTGTTGACAGGGTGATGTCTCTGCTTTTTAGTGTGCTGTCTAGATTTGCCATGGCTTTCCTCCCCAGGAGCAAGCGTCTTTTAATTTCTTGGCTACAGTCCCCATCTGCAGTGATCTTGGAGCCCAGGAAAATAAAATCTGTCACTATCTCCATTTCTTCCCCATCTATTTGCCAGGAATTGAGAGGACCAGATGCCATGATCTTGGTTTTCTTAATGTTTAGTTTCAACCCAAGTTTTGCACTCTCCTTCTTCACTCGCAACAAGAGACTCTTCAGTTCCTCTTCACTTTCTGCCATTAGAGTGGTGTCATCTGCATATCTTAGGTTGTTGATGTTTCTTCCGGCAATCTTAATTCCAACTTTTGATTCATCTAGCCCTGCCTTTCTCATGATGTGCTCTGCATATAAATTAAATAGGCAAGACGACAGTATACAGCCTTGCCGGACTCCTTTCCCAATTTTGAACCAATCAGTGGTTCCGTGTCCAGTTCTCACTGTTGCTTCTTGGTCCGCATATAGGTTTTTCAAGAGACAAATAAGATGGTCTGGTATTCCCATCTCTTTAAGGACTTGCCACAGTTTGTTATGATCCACACAATCAAAGGCTTTAGCATAGTCAATGAAGCAGAAGTAGATGTTTTTCTGGAACTCTCTAGCTTTCTCCATGATCCAGCGTATGTTAGCAATTTGATCTCTAGTTCCTCTGCCTCTTCGAAATCCTGCCTGTACTTCTGGTAGTTCTCGATCCACATACTGCTGGAGTCTAGCTTGTAGAATTTTAAGCATAACTTTACTAGCATGAGAAATGAGTGCAATGGTGCGATAGTTTGAACATTCTTTGGCACTGCCTTTCTTTGGAATTGGAATGTAAACTGATCTTTTCCAATCCTGTGGCCACTGTTGAGTTTTCCAAATTTGCTGGCAAATTGAGTGTAGCACTTTTACTGCATCGTCTTTTAAGATTTTGAATAGCTCAGCTGGAATACTGTCACCTCCACTAGCTTTGTTGTTGCTCAGCTTTTCTAAGGCCCACTTCACTTCACATCCTAGGATGTCTGGCTCGAGGTCAGTGACCACCTCATTGTGATTGTCAGGGATGTTAAGCTCATTCCTGTATAGTTCTTCTGTGTAATTTTGCCACCTCTTCTTAATCTCTTCTGCCTCTGTTAGGTCCCTGCCATTTTGGTCCTTTATCATGCCCATTTTTGCATGAAATGTTCCTTTCATCTCTCCAATTTTCTTGAAAAGATCTCTGGTCCTCCCTATTCTATTGTTTTCTTCTATTTCTTTGCATTGTTCATTTAAGAAGGCATTCTTATCTCTTCTAGCTATTCTTTGGAATTCTGCATTTAATTGGGCGTATCTTTCTTTTTCTCCCTTGCCTTTCGCTTCCCTCCTTTCCTCAGCTATTTGCAAAGCTTCCTCAGACAGCCATTTTGCTTTCTTGCATTTCTTTTTCTTTGGGATGGTTTTGGTTGCTACCTGTTGTACAATGTTGCGAACCTCTGTCCATAGTTCTTCAGGCACTCTGTCTATCAGATCTAATTCCTTAAATCTATTTGTCACCTCTACTGTATATTGAACAGGGATATGATTTAATTCATACCTGACTGGCCTAGCACTTTTCCCTACTTTCTTTAATTTAAGCCTAAACTTTGCAACAAGAAGCTCATGGTCTGAGCCACAGTCAGCTCCTGGTCTTGTTTTTACTGACTGTATAGAGCTTCTCCATCTTTGGCTGCAGAGCATATAGTCAATCTGATTTCTGTGTTGACCGTCTGGTGATGTCCATGTGTAAAGCCGTCTCTTGGGTTGTTGGAAAAGAGTGTTTGCTATGACCATCGTATTCTCTTGACAAAATTCTATCAGCCTGTGCCCTGCTTCATTTTGTACTCCAAGGCCAAACTTGCCTGTTATTCCAGTTATCTTTTGGCTTCCTACTTTAGCATTCCAATCCCCCATGACGATAAGGACATCATTTTTGGGTGTTAGTTCTATAAGGTGCTGTAGGGCTTCATAGAACCGGTCAATTTCATCCTCTTCAGCACCGGTGGTTGGGGCATAGACTTGGACTACTGTGATATTGAATGGTTTGCCTTGGATTCGAACTGAGATCATTCTGTCATTTTGAGGATTGTATCCCAGTATTGCTTTTCCTATTTTTTTATTGATTATGAAGGCTACTCCATTTCTTCTGAGGGATTCTTGCCTGCAGTAGTATAACTGATGGTCATCTGAATTAAATTCACCCATTCCTGTCCATTTTAGTTCGCTGATACCTAAGATGTCGATGTTTAGTCTTGTCATCTCTTGTTTGACCACGTCCAGCTTTCCTTGATTCATGGATCTTACATTCCAGGTTCCTATGGAGAAAAAAATCTTTACAGCATCGGACTTTCCTTTCACCACCAGACACATCCACAGCTGAACGTCCTTTCGGCTTTGGCCCAGTCGCTTCATTCTTTCTGGCGCTACTAGTACTAGCCCTCTGCTCTTCCCCAGTAGCATATTGGACGCCTTCCGACCTGAGGGGCTCATGTTCCAGCGTCATATCGTTTTGCCTTTTGGTACTGTCCATAGGGTTTTCATGGCAAAGATACTGGAGTGGTTTGCCATTTCCTTCTCCAGTGGATCACGTTTTGTCAGAACTCTCTGCTATGACCTTTCCGTCTTGGGTGGCCCTGCACGGCATAGCTCATAGCTTCATTGAATTACGCAAGCCCCTTCGCCACAACAAGGCAGTAATCCATGAAGGGGGACTTAAAGTTACCTTGCCAGAAAGCCGGGTAGAGGTGGATTTTTCATGAGAGCCCCTTATCTATTTGTAGTGTTCCTATCAGCCTCATCAGGTATACCAGACAGAAAATATGATCAGATAAACCAATTCTACTTTATTGTAAAGCTACATTAACAGAATCTTTCAAGTCTGAAGGCACAAGAAAAATGAAGATGGCCTTCAAGATGAGCTGGGAGTGAGTTCAAGACTTCTACAAGCACTCCTAACATTTAGTATACTATCAACGCAGTGGCCAGGTGGGTTACGACGCTGAGCTTGTCGATCAGAAGGTCGGCAGTTTGGCGGGTCGAATCCTGAGTGCCGCGTAGCAGAGTGAGCACCTGTTACTCATCCCAGCTTCTGCCAACCTAGCAGTTTGAAAGCACATAAAAGTGCAAGTAGAAAAATAGGGACCACTACAGTGGGAAGGTAACAGCGTTCCGTGCGCCTTTGGCGTCTAGTCATGCCAGACAAGTGCTGGCTCTTCGGCTTTGAAATGGAGATGAGCACTGGCTCCTAGAGTTGGAAACAACAAGCACGCATGTGCGGGGGATATTGTTTCCTTCTTGCTGTCCAAACATGAGTGAGAAGGACAAAATCAAGCTACCAATAAAGAAAATCACAAAGCATACAGTAAAGTTGCATCTCTGGGACTAAATGTGGAATTGCATTTTTAAAAACTGACTCCAACAGCACCTTCTCTGGTTTGAACAGTGAAATAATTCTTTCAGAAGAATCAGACTTGGAACAGACAATTAAGATGATGAATCCACTCATTTTCTCATTTCAAGAACCTTAACCAACAGCTGGAAGACCATCCAGCATTTCAACAACCCAGTCATTATTATTATTATTATTTATTGGATTTATATACCGCCCTTCTCCTGAAGGACTCGGGGCGGTGTACAGGGCAATTAAAACACAATATACAATATACACTATACAAAGTTAAAATAAATTAAATTAAATTAGCCCTAATAAGTAAAACACATTCTAAAAGTTTAGAATTAAAAAACTTAAAATCCCAATCCCTCAGTCCAGGCTGGCAAGCTCAAATAACGAAGTTTTCAGGTCGTGGCGAAAGGAGCGAAGGTCAGGAGCCATCCGGAGCTCAACAGGGAGTTGGTTCCAGAGGGCAGGCGCGCCCACAGAGAATGCTCTCCCCCTGGGGGCTGCCAGTTGGCATTCCCTGGCCGACGGCACCCTGAGGAGGCCCTCTCTGTGGGAGCACACAGGACGATGGGAAGTTGACGTCGGCAGAAGGTGCTCCCGTAAATAATCCGGACCCATGCCATTTAGGGCTTTATAGGTCATCACCAGCACCTTGAATCTCACCTGGAAGACAACTGGAAGCCAATGCAGCTCGCGGAGCAGAGGTGTTACATGGGAGTATCGGGAGACCCCCATCACAACTCGCGTGGCCGCATTCTGCACCAGTTGGAGCCTCCGAGTGGTCTTCAAGGGCAGCCCCTTGTAGAGAGCATTGCAGTAGTCAATACTTGAACAGGGAATTTTAGCATTAAAAAACAAAACAATCTTTAAGGTGGATGTTACTCTTGCTCTTTTTCAGATGCAGAAAAATGCACCAAATGTCCAGCAGATCAACATCCAAACAACAACTGAGATCATGGTTTTCCAAAGATTAAGACTTTCCTTTCCTATCAGGAAAAATTGGGGGTTATCTTGATGTCCACTGCCTTGTTCCCATGCTTCATCTTGGGGATCTTCATTAAATTCTAGGAAACTAAGAAGTTTAAATTATATCGACAGCATTCCTCTGGTCCACTAGTTTTGTCACTTGGTCAAAGAATGCAATAAGGTTTGTCTGGCATGATCTGTTTTTGACAAACCCATGTTCGCTGATTTGTTGTTTGATTATCTTTTCCAGAATCTTCCCAGGTATTGAGGTCAGGCTGATAGGTCTGTAGTTTCCTGGATCTATTTTTTCCCTTTTTTGAAGATGGGAACTACATCAGCTCTCTTCCAGTCCTCTGGTAGTTCCCCAGTGCTCCAGGATCTTTGAAAAATATAGTTCAGTGGTTCTGAGATCACGTCTGCCAGTTCCTTGAGAACCTTGGGGTGTAATCCATCTGGTCCTGGTGATTTGAACTCGTCTAGGGTGGACAGGTGCTCACTTACTATTTTCTTGCCTATCTTAACTTGCGTTTCTATTCTGTTTTTTATGGCACTGGTTTGGGTAGGTTGGACTGTTTGTCCTGGATCAATTAAAATTCAGGTGTCAAATCCTTCCATGGGAAAGAGGGAACTCTCATGTCTTTATGACAATTACTCCCTTCCTTTTGAGATTTAAATCGGAGATACAAACCAGATCTCTTCCCCCCCTTCCTTTGTTGTTTTAGTACAAAGGTTCTCCCCCTGGTTCTCCCCCAGCCTCCTGGCAGTCTGAATAAACATCCTTGCGCCTATTAACATCTTCTCTTCTCCTCCTTGGAAAAATGTCAGAATCCAGTGGGGTTGTAAGATTTTTAGAACATACATATAGGATTTTATGAATGGGATATAAATGGATTCTGACATCTAGATTATGACACCAGCTTTTAAATAAAGGAGGGTTCTAATGTATGTCTGGCCTGAGAATACCCCATGGTTGCCAAGAACTCCATGAATTCCTGAACCTTATTTGATCTATTGTGGAGGTTGAAGGCCTCCAGAACAAACTAGCTCCAGCAGTCTGATAAAAGATATCACTGGGCAGCCAGGCAGCTGTTATACCAGTAGGATCATCACCTTGTCTCTAAAGCTAACATGTTTGTACATATACCTTAGATTTCATAAGATTCAATGATATGTGGGAAAGACTTTGGAAGATGGGCCAATGAGATGCTGCTTGGGAACAGTCAGATAAGAGGCAGCATGGACTGCAATCACAAAGTGAATGGAGGAAGGAATTCAGAAGAGACCCTTTCTAAGTTTTCAAGTTGTTAAGGTGATGGCAGGAGAATTGTACTATCTAACTTGCAAGATTCTGTTAATGTGGCTTTACAATAAAGCAGAAGTTTATCAGGCTACGTTTCCTGACTAGTCTACCTGGTAAGGCCGTCAGGAGTAGAGTCAACAGATTCTCATGATCAAGGCCATCCCTTTCTACTTTTCAAACAAGGCAATATTACTTGCTTTGCACAACTTGGTTTCAGTAACACATGCTGGGTCCATTGCATCATCTATCACCAAGATGTAGATCAAGGTAGACGTTTTGCAAGCAAATCCATCATTAGGTATCAGCACACTGAGGCCATGATCTTCAGAATTTCAGTCACTTGGACCACAGAATGGAAGTCAGGATCAACACTAGATTAGAGGTGCACATTGCCCTTTTAAGACCCATCTAATGGTCTCCACTTTGCCTCCCTTGATCCAATACTAAAGGGATGCCTACTCCTCCCTGGTTGATCAATCCCTTCTGGTTTTCAGCCAGCATGGAGCCTTCATATGCTCAACAGTCCCATCCAAGTACAGTACTGTGAAAAAGTGTTAGGCAGTTGTGCAGAAATGCTGCAAATTAAGAATGCTTTCTGAAATGGAAGTGTTAATAGTTTATGTTTCATCAGTTAGCAAAAGGAAAAGTAAAGGAACAGAGGAGAAATCCAAATCAAATCAATATTTTCTGTGAGCCCCCCCCCTTTGCATTTAAAACAAAATAGTCTTCCATGGGAGACTTATCTTGTGCTTGGGATATTCTCTTAATTGAGAAACCTATTTTGCTTTGACTTGATTTCCTTTGTTGTTGTTGTTAGCTGCGAAGTCGTGTCCGACCCATCGCGACCCTATGGACAACGTTCCTCCAGGCCTTCCTGTCCTCTACCATTTTCTGGAGTCCATTTAAGCTCACGCCTACTGCTTCAGTGACTCCATCCAGCCACTTCATTCTCTGTCATCCCCTTCTTCTCTTGCCCTCAACCTTTCCCAGCATTAGGCTCTTCTCCGGTGAGTCCTTCTTTCTCATTAGGTGGCCAAAGTATTTGAGTTTTAGCTTCAGGATCTTGCCTTCTAAAGAGCAGTCAGGGTTGATCTTCCCTAGGACTGACCGGTTTGATCGCCTTGCAGTCCAAGGGATTTCCTTACACAACAGCTACTCTTCTCACATTCATGACTCTGGCAGTTTAAAATTAAAACAGTAACAGTACTAAAAAAAATCAAACAATGCAAACATTAAAACCAATTAAGTCATTAAAAGCCATATGATATACTCATTGGGAGAGCATAGATACTGAAGATTAGTACAGCCATTTTATGGGTTCCACACCTTACTCTGAACCCCAGGCAAGATGGCAAAGCCTTAGTCTTCTGTTCCTTCTGGGAGGCTAGTGAGCGCAGGGCCAACCTGACTCTGGGGGAAATTATGTTCTGTATGGTGGGTGAAATAGCAGACACAGCCCTCCCTCTATCTTCAATCTCTAGTGGATTGGACCTGCAACAAGCTTCTTCTGTATGACCTGATGGGATGGATAGATGTCACTGGAGAGAGATTGTCTTTCAAATAAACTGACTCAGTGTCATGTAGTGCCTTATAGTTTAGTACCAATATCTTGAATTGAACCTGGAAACACACCAGCTACCAATGCAGCTCACAAAACAGAGGTCTAACATGCAGAGATCTATTTGCACACATAACTGCTTGCATTGCTGCATTTGTCTCCAACTGAAGCTTCTGAATATGCTTGAAGGCCAGCCCATGTATTACTGTCAGGACCCACCCCAAACCACGTCTTAGGAAGACAAAATTCTTGGAGTCAAGTCTATTCCAAAAAGAATCTTTAATATGACATGCTTGGTTGTAGGAATGAGACAGGACTTAATATTATTCCACGAACTAACCCTTATATAGAGTTCCCGGTTTAACCCCCCTTAGCCCCATTTGGTCAGTCCCCCATCCTTTCTCTCGTATCATCCCTCTCGTGGGAAAAAGGAACTTAGGACCTTTCATGTTTATTGCTCTCTTCCGTGACACAAGCCAGATGCTAGCCCTCCCTTTTGTTTCCCCAGTTCAAAAGGCTTCTCCTTTCCTTTGAAATGCCTAATACCGGTTCAATACACATCCATTCTCTTCTCTTCGGGAGATGGCAGAATCCATGGAATAATGTTTTAAACATACATTTATGAATATGATATAAATGGATTCTGACAATTACAATATATTACAGCCCGTATTAGAGCAATCCATATCAGAGGTGACCTGAGTATGAATGACTGATCCAGGAAGGGACACAACTGGAACACAACTAGAAGCTGGGCAAAAGCCCTCCTAATCACAACTGCCACCTGCTCTTCAAAGCAGCAATCAGGAGTCCAGAAGGCCCTCCAGATAGTGAATCAGGCCTTCCTGGGGAAGTGCAACTCCATCCAAAACAAAAAAAGGTAAGTTCCTAGATCCAAGTAGTCCCAAAACTCAAAGCTGCTCAGTCTTGAAAGGGTTGAGCCAAAGCCTGTTTTTCTCTATCCAAACTCTAACAACCTCCAGGCACCAAGACAGGATGTTGGCAATATTGCCTCTTTTGCCAGCAGCAGAAAGGCATCATTAGGTATAATTGGGAACCTCACCCCATGGCTATGGATGATCTCACCAGGCAGGTTTATGTAGATATGAAAAGGAGTGGACTTCCTTCCTTCCTTCCTTCCTTCCTTCCTTCCTTCCTTCCTTCCTTCCTTCCTTCCTTCCTTCCTTCCTTCCTTCCTTCCTTCCTTCCTTCCTTCCTTCCTTCTTTCTTTCTTTCTTTCTTTCTTTCTTTCTTTCTTTCTTTCTTTCTTTCTTTCTTTCTTTCTTTCTTTCTTTCTTTCTTTCTTTCTTTCTTTCTTTCTTCATATTCTTTGTCTTCTTTTGAAAAATATTACATAAACAAATATCTATGGTTATATCTGTGAGGGTCTGCATAGATTCTTTTGCATAATATGTTGGGTTAAGAATCCTCCAGGTTCACTCACACTCCAAAATTATAGCTCAGGTAAAAGTTTCAGGAAGAGAGACAGTTTGGGGTGGTAGTTAAGGCACCAGGCTAGAAACTGGGACATGGTGAATTTTAGTCCTGTATTAGCCACAATGCCATCTGGATGATCTTTGTGGTGTACCACAAAGTCAACCACAGATCAAGACCAAATAAATTCACTTCGATGGGTGACTATTCAAACCCATGAAACTTATTTCTCCTGCTACTGGGTTCTATGCAGACATGATCTCAGAGATCTTTGGGGCCAAGTTGTCTTTCATTCATTCAAAACTCTATGCACCTCCTTGTTGATTCATTCAAAGTTAAGAGATGTATCTCTCCTGCTTGCTGTTATGCAAATCACAGTGATTTATTTATTATCTAGCTGCAAAGTCTCCAGAGATTTTTCTGTATGCTTTCAAAAGATTTGACAGCAACATGTTTTCATCTCAATACCATGCTAAAGCTTTGTTGACATGCCATTGGAAAGACATGGGTAAATAAATGGGTCTGGAGAAAAAGAGAGCTGGGGGAGGGTCTTTTAGAGTAGTCAGGGGATGTACTTTGTTTCCTCTCCTCAAATTTTGAAGCTTGGTGGGACTATGTCTGTGTTTGAAAAGCTCTTGAAGCTCCTGTCTCAGAAGAGTGCTTTGTTTTCTTCCAGCTCTTTCTCTGGATTGTTGTTCAGAGCAGGCACAATACAGGAAGTGGATTTGTGAACACAAGTCATGTTCCTGCTTTTGCTTCTTCTGGTGCTGCTTTTTTGGCCTCAGGGAGTCTGTGGGACACTCAAATGTCTCCTGACTCTGAATAGGGATGGGGTGAACCCACAGAACTATTACAAGTCAGAAAAGTATTTCATTAGTGCTATAATCTCTGCAATCAAGGCTAAGTTTCAATCATTAAACTTCAGCACATCTCCTTCAGTTCAGCCATCGGAGTAAGTGAATGTTTCTGAACTGAAACCATTCTATTTTCAACCCTCCAATTTTGTGAGGCAATGTCCCCTGATATTCTACTTTTGCTAATTTAGTTCATATCTCAATTTCCTCAACATCCTCTGAGCAGAGCTAGGATGTGTGTAGGAAGAGAAGATGGTGTCTCCCTTCCCTTGTCCCATCAAGAGGTCAAGATGGACTGAATAATTCAGGACTGCTACATTTTTCCTGGCATTGAAAATAAGATAACTTCCACATTTTTTTCTGGATGCCAATTCACTGATAATATGAAGGAATCACACTCAGGAATTTTTTGGGTCTGTGACTTTCGATATGTCTGTGGCTTCCATTTCGAACTGAAGGCAGGTATAATCTTGAGAGCAAGTTTGGGTAGTGATTAAGTCATCAGGTTAGAAACCAGGAGCTTTAGTCCCACCCTAGATATGAAGCCAGACAAAAGACCTTGTACCTGTCTCCTTCCCTCAGCAATCATTCAGAGGAACACTTGAACTTTGGTGGATTAGAAGCATTTTTGTAAAGACAGATTAAATAAAATGTTATTTTCATTGATTTTGCTCTCATACACTTATATTTCTAGGAAAACAAACCCAGAATACTGGAAAGTGCTGTCCTACCTTTTTGCCATCCAGGAGATCAACCAGGATTCTGGTCTCTTGCCCAACATCACCCTAGGTTACAATGTATATGAAAATTATTTTAATCCACGAATGACTTCAGATGCTTTGCTGGACCTGCTTTCAGATGGGGAGGCCAATGTTCCCAACTACAGTTGTGGAAGGCAGAGAAAGACACTGACTGTTCTGGAAGGATCCAAGACTGACATCTCCATCCAAATTTCAATCATGTTGGGCACCTACAAAATCCCACAGGTTTGATTTTGACAGGGCAAAAAGGTTTAGTTATACAGTTTTCAGATGTTTTCTCTTTTGTAAATAAAGAATAAAGGAGACCCGAACTCATGGGTAACCTCACACTGCAATGAACAAAGACATACATTCAATTTTGCAGCTACTAAGATTGTTGGATGAGCAGTCACAAAAACAGCCAGGGAAGTGATTGAAGCTTGGGAAATGGGCCACTTGTCAGACTACAGGAGTACTGATTTACCACCAGCTTATCAACTACTTAGGAGGCGAGGGCTTGGCAGCACAAGGAAAGAACAGCCAATGAATTAATAGTCGACCACCAACAACTCAATCAACAACTAAAAAAACCACACACCATAGGCACTATATAAATACCACACATAGAACAGTCCAAACCATGTACTCTGCTAGAGAGAGGTTCCCTGAGGATGGGCTCCAGCACAAGTCTGAAAGTTTGGAAGACTAAACCTCTGGTCTCAATGACTGACCCAGATTGGATCCTGCAGCATGAAAAGTAAAGACTCTGGTTATCTAATTAGAGATACAAGGTTTAGAGTAGCCATATTCCTGCCCATCATGATGCCAGCCCAGACTAGGGGCTTTCTGATTTTTGGAATTTGAAAAATTCTCCACTGAAGAAACCAATAGGCAGAGAAACAACGTGTGAAACTATGAGCCACCAATGTAGGAAGTGGATGTAGAGCCAATATAGTTACCCTAAACTTTGAATTTTATGAATGTTAAATAAAATGCTACCTTCTTCTTCTTCTTTGTTTTCTTTTTAGATCAGTTACAGTTTTATTTCCCAGGTTCTGTATGATAAAAGCCAATATCCTTTCTTCTACCCAATGCTCCCTTCTGAAGGAATCCAGTACTCAGGGATGGTCAAAGTGCTCCTTCATTTCAGGTGGACATTGATTGGTCTGATTGCTCCAGATACTGACCAGGGGCAGAAATTCATAAGGATGATGACTACCATGCTGATAAGGAATGACATTTGTCCAGTTTTATCACAGATCTTTTCCATGACTATCAAGAAGCTCTTCAGGCTTTCTGATACATACCGCAATTGGAGACAAGTGAATGTCTTTCTTTATGGTGCAGAGATGGATTCAATAGGAATTGGGCTATTGCTTTTTCATAGAGCCATTGAAGGTTTTAAGGAACCTGTTAAAGGCAAGGTCCTAATGACAACCTTGCTGAGAGACTTACATTTATATTTAACAGAAATTGCTAATCTCATTGGACAAATCCATAGTATTTTTTCCTTTCCTATGAAAACAAAGCAAACAGCTAACTATGCTGTGTCTCGGCATTTCTACTCTATGGTGCAAGACTTTTCAGAGAGATCCTTTACATGTTTCTATGGCAAGGATGCCTTTTCGGTGAAAGTCTGGAGACGGTGCAGAGAAAGTGAAGAACTGGAGGTTCTGCCAAAGGAGCTAATTGATCGCATCTTGTCAATAGACAATTATTTCACTTACTATACAGTCTGGGCTGTGGTGCGGGCTTTACATGCAGCTTTTTTATCTAGATCTAAAAGGAGAAGGACTAAAGATGGCAAGAACATGGAAACTCCATGGCTGAAAGCTTGGCAGGTAATTGGGGTTTTTTTTTGTATGTTTTCTTTGTTTTTCTCTTGAAGATAAGAATCAATTTTATAAGTGTCAGAACAGAAGAATTATTATGAAAAATTAGCTGATTTTTATGATGAAAGTACATTGAATTAAAACATTCTGTTTCTGTCCCTTTTGCATTACAGTCACTTCTTTTTAGTTGGTAATTATCAGCTGTCCCAACTTGGTCAGTTAGAAAAGAATGACTCTTGAATCCATTGTTAATGAAAGTATACTTTACTAAAGTCAAATGGTTGCAGCGTAGAAAAGCCTGATCTGAACTTTCATGCCCAAAGCATCTGATTAACTCTTCCCTTCTCCCCATCTTCCCCCTGGTTATCTCCATTGTCCAATTACATTCAAACAAATTGTTTTGGTAACAGTCGCTAGCTTGGTAGGCTGGAGAGTGTTGCATCCCATGTTGTGACCTTGGAACAGCTTGTGGCTCTCACTGGACAGTACAATGAGTGGTTTTGATTCCATTTATCTCCCTCCCCCTTATTGCATATGGCAGACTGGCATCTGGTGAAGCATAGCTCGTGAAGCAGGTGACAGTCCTGATATTAACTGGTTTTAAATTGTTTTTCAAATAAAATATTTTAATACCTTTAGCATTCAAATATGCATGCTTGATTTTATTTTAATATAAATGGAGGGGGAAACAAAATTTGGAGAGGCTTCCAGCCAGCCCCTTGAAGGAAGAAAGACAAGAATCTGCAAGGATTTCAGAATGTTAATTTATTGTTAATGAGCTTGAAAACCTGTCCAAGTGAGTCTCTAACCCATCTTAATGTTGGTACAGTTGAAATATAATTACCACTGTAAGCTAGTAGATATTAGAATTTAAATGTTTATTGATGGTCTGCAAATGACTTGAGAAGTAAATCTGAAACTTTCACTTTGTGTGTCTGTTCACCCACAGCACAAACTTACTGTAGATTTTTCCATGTCCTTTCTAAACATACCCATTTTATCTTCCATCCAGCTTCATTATTTCCTTCAAAATTCTCAGTTTTACAATAATTCCATAGGAGTGTTATATCTGGATGCAAATGGAGAGTTGGTAGCCAATCTGGACGTTGTGAACTGGGTGATTTCCTCCAACAAGTCTGTTAGCAGAGTGAAATGTGGGAGTCTAGAAAGAGAAGGATCCTTTGATTTCAAGTTCACGATCAATCAGAAAGCTATTGAAAGGTTGGAAGTGCTGAACAAGGTGGGGAAAACATGTCATTTCACTCTTTCTAAAGGTCTTACCATGAGGATTGCAGTATTTAGCAAGATGGGGTTCAGATATCATCTCAGTTTTCCAAGAGAAGCAACATCTTCTTTGATTAGATGTGCAGGTGTCTATAAACAATAATCTCCATAAATATTCAAGTGGTTGAATAGACATGTACTCCCTCCTCCATCCCCAATATTGATTTTAATTTTTTTTACTGTTGCTGTTAGCTGCTCAGAATAATAAACAACAAGGTAAGAGGTTATACAAGTCAGAGGGGGGAAAGGGAGTGTTGTGGCCCCGACCCCTGCGCCTGTCTTAACTGAGGACGAGGACTCTGAGGATGATGGGGAGGAACTGGCAAAGCCTCCCTCTCTGGGGCCCTCCTCTCTGGCAAGGCCTCCATCTCCATCGGGAGGCCGAGAGGAGCAGCCGGTGCTCGAACAGCTGCAGCAGTCTAGCGAAGATGAGTCATGGCTAGACCCTCGAGAAAGATGCAGGGCCAAGCGTCTGCAGCAACGTAGGTTGGGTAGGAGGGCCAGGGAGTAGCTGAGTCATTGAGCCACACCCCATAAGGTATAAAGGGGGTGTGGCTGCTCTCAGAACTTTGTGACGAACAATAGTTTCAACAACTTCGGGTCACGTCTTTGGAACTCTGCTTCTTGTTTGAAACCTTGGTCTGAATTCTTGGCAACGCTTCTGTACCTCTGCTAATGGACTCTTTGCTTGGACGATATCTCATTTCAGCTGAAGTTTGAGGTAACGAGCTTATGTTGCTGCCAAGACCTTATCAGTAGGCAATTAATTAAAGCCTGTAGCATTAACTCTTGCGAGTCGTGCCTGCTTGTCTGTCTGTGCTCCGGGAGGGGGGAACAGAACAGGGAGAAAGAAAAGTGCAATGTCACCACATTACAAAAAAGACATTGAGAAAATGTGCAGAGGAGAGCAACTAAGGTGATAAAAGGCCTGGAGACTAAAACATATGAAGAACTGCAGTGGGAATTGGATATGGCTAGTCTAGATCTCAGTGGGTTAGGATGCTGAGCTTGCTGATCAGATCGTTGGCAGTTTGGCGGGTTGAATCTTGAGTGCCGCATAACAGAGTGAGCACCTGTTACTCGTCCTAGCTTCTGCCAACCTAGCAGTTTGATAGCACGTAAAAATGCAAGTAGAAAAATAGGGACCACTCCGGTGGGAAGGTAACAGCGTTCCGTGCACCTTTGGCATCTAGTCATGCTGGCCACATGACCACGGAGATGTCCTTGGACAAGCGCTGGCTCTTCGGCTTTGAAACGGAGATGAGCACTGGCCCCTAGAGTTGGAAACAACTAGCATGCATGTGTGGGGGAACCTTTACCTTTTTATTCTAGAGCAGGGCTTTTCAACCTTTTCACCCATTGTACCACTTTTAGGATATGGCAACATCTGAGTACCACCAGTCACCTAGCAAGGTGTCAAAACTTGATGACCAAAAAAAAAAAGGAAAAAAGTGATGAAGTACAGGTAGCTCTCGACTTAAAACAGTTCACTTGTTGCCTGTTCAAAGTTACAATGGCACTGAAAAAAGTGCTCCCCAAGCCACAGCTGAGCAAGACAACTGCCTGCCTGCCCAGCAGCACTCTTCCTCCTGTTTTCATTGTTGTGAGCATTTCTGCTGAGGATTGGCAGCGGGGGTGGAGTGGGGGGTGTTTGGTTTTTGTTCCCCTGTCTGCTGGGTAGTTGCAGCAGGTTTTGGTCACTTCACATGACCCTGGGACACTGTGACCATCATAAATATCAATCAGTTGCCAAGCATCTGAATCTAAATCACAAGACCCTGGAGATGCTGCAACATTCCAACTGATTGGCACTTCTTCTGGGCTCAAAAGTGCCAGGATCAGCGCCGAGCTCCAACTGGAGACTGGCGTTGATCCTGGCACTTCCGCTGAGCCCTGACAGCCCCAAAGAAGTGCTGATCCTGGAGCTTCCACTGAGCCCTGACAGCCCTGCAACTCCAGCTGTCTCTTGCTCAGGCTTGTGTGGTGTTGCCACCAGTTCAGCTCATTCCCCTCCCTTGCTACCACTTTTCTAGGATGGTCACGTACCACCTGCCAGTTGCCAATATACCACAGGTGGTACCTGTACCACTGGTTGAAAAGCCCTGGTCTAGAGAAAAGAAGGACCAGGGATGAAATGATAGCAGTATTCCAGTATTTGAGTGGCTGCCACAAATAAGACAGGATCAACTTATTGTATCAGAAATCACCAGAAGGCAAAACAAGAAAAAATGGATGGAAACTAATCAAGGAGAGAAGCAACCTGGAATTAAGGAGAAACTTCCTAATAGTGAGAACAATTAACCAGTGGAACAGCTTTGCATCAGAGGTTGTGGGTGCTTCATCAGTGGAGGTTTTTAAGAAGAGACTGGCCAGCCACTTGTCTGAGATGGTATAGGGTCTCCTGCTTGAGCAGGGGGTTGCAGTAAAAGACCTCTAAGGTCACTTCCAGCTCTATTCTGATTGATCAAAGAATGAAAACAGACTTGTACAAAGGGACAAGTCTTGGGGTAACATGGGGTAACATGGGGTAACATAATTTACTTCACAAACCAGAGAATCAATCTGACCTTCTTTTGAATAATTTAATATTTAAATTTAGATTCTAAATTAAAAATTATAGAGATAAGAATTAGAATCAGCAGCAATAAAAAAGGAAACAACATTCAGCCAAATAACATTGATGAGTCACAATTTTTTAAAGTAGCTAAATTAAAATTGGAACTGAAGATTTCTATCCTTGTCTCTCCCCCCCCCCCCCATTTTCTTGACATAAATTCATGTTTCTTTTTTTTTGGATGTTGTCTCTATGCAGCCTCTGCCACTTTCCAGGTGTGTGGAAAGCTGTCATCCTGGATTCATGAAGGTGGCTCAGGAAGGAAAGCCCATTTGCTGCTACGACTGTCATCGTTGTGCAGAAGGAACCATTTCCACCATGGAAGGTGGGTAACACCAGAAGAAAAACACTGTCATTTGAGAAAAGCATATACACTGACATTTTTCCATAAAAGGGCTTGTAAGTACATGCTTAATGGGAGATCCTACTCTTGTTTTTTGCAGATGCTCAAAAATGCACCAAATGTCTAGAAGATCAGTATCCAAATATCAAACGCATTTACTGTATTCCCAAGATTAAAAACTACCTTTCTTTCAAAGAAACTCTGGGGATCATCTTAGCTTCCATTGCCCTGTTCATGTTTTTAATCACAGGCTTTGTTTTGGGAATATTCATAAAATTCCTGGAAACTCCTATCATCAAAGCCAACAATCGGGACCTCTCCTATATCCTCCTGGTATCCCTCCTGCTTTCCATCTTGACTACCTTCC
This sequence comes from Vipera berus, assembly GCF_964194415.1. NCBI lineage: Eukaryota > Metazoa > Chordata > Lepidosauria > Squamata > Viperidae > Vipera > Vipera berus. The sequence goes on from NC_138203.1 coordinate 280,146,105, forward strand.
TATTCATTGGGCAGCCAACAAATCAGACCTGTCTTCTCCGTCAAACTGCTTTCAGTGTCATCTTCTCAATTGCCATTTCTTCAATCTTGGCCAAAACAATAACAGTGGTGTTAGTCTTCTTGGCCACTAAACCAGGTAATAATATTCAGAGGTGGCTGGGGAAAAGCTTAGCCAACTCCATCATTATTTCTTGCTCTGGTGTCCAAGTTGTCATCTGTAGCATTTGGTTGGGCATTTCTCCCCCATTCCCAAATTCTGACAAGTACTCCCAGTCTGAAGAGATCATTCTGCAATGCAGTGAAGGGTCTAGTGCCATGTTTTACTGTGCCCTTGGTTACATGGGCTTCCTGGCTGCCATCTGTTTCACGGTGGCTTTTCTGGCTAGGAATCTCCCTGGGACCTTCAATGAAGCCAAGCTGATCTCCTTCAGTATGCTGGTCTTCTGCAGTGTTTGGGTGTCCTTTGTGCCCACCTACCTAAGCACCAAGGGGAAGTACATGGTGGCTGTGCAGGTCTTCTCAATCTTGGCCTCCAATGCTGGCTTGGTGAGCTTTATATTTTTCCCTAAGTGCTATATTATTTACCTAAGACCCGATCTGAATACAAAAGCACATGTGATGTCAAAATAATGCAATAAAATTGATGTTGGGTAGGGGGTTCCCAAAAATGTCAACATTCCAACATTTGACACTTTAAAAAGCTAACTTCAACACCGTCATTGTTTGTCTTTTGTCCTTTCTTTTGTCCTTTTTTAATTTTAAGACATAAATAATAGATTATATAATTGTGATACATTGGCATTTATATAGAGGAGTTATACTAAGGATAATTTATACTCTGCTTAGATAATTTAAACATTTAAAGATAGAGAAAAAGAAGAGATTTATATCACTGTTAACTATGTTAGTCAATGTCAGTGTTAATAAACATAAGGTTCTTTAAATTGTATATCCCAAGCTAAACATAACATTAATAAACAGCTGCAAATTACATGAAAATATTTGATAAAGTGAGGGTTTCTGTCTTAAGCTGAATATTTAATGCATATTAAAAAAGAAAAAATAGACCAAACCAATAACAAGAGGAAAAATATACACAAATGAATAATAAAAAGAAGAAAAAAGAATCATTTGGTTTCTAACTTTCACCTTTTTACTAATTTCCAGTCTTTAGAAATAATTATTGTATTGTTCTGTGTGATGGGTTTTATATACAAGAGCAATTCTTTCTTAAATTTAAACTTCTGTTGTGGATATATGCCAGCAATTTTGCATTAGCTGGAAATTCTTCAAGTTTAAATTCCTTGTCAGACATTTTCAGAACTTTATTTTTATTCCAATGTTTGACAAAATTCATTCTTGAGCATTTATGTCAGTAAATTATAATATTTGTTTTTAATATTTCCCAGGATTATACTTAGTAAGAAAAATGGTGATTTCATTTCAAATTTAATTTCCAAAATTTTCTACATTATGCCATATACTGTATACTGTATATCCTTCTAGTATTTTTGAGTTTTGTTACATATCCATTGCATGAGGTAAAATGGTATTTCTGTTTAAATTGTAGCTAGAAGTAAATGTCATGGATTTGATCAATAATTCTTCCCATTGATATATGACTGTTTCTTTGAAATTTTGTATCTGTTTTAACATACAGTTTTTGTTTGTTCTAATTGTGTGCTCTGTCTGAATAAAGGTTTAAATATCTAATATAAGTGGATTTGTGTGTTTTAAATTCCATCTTTTCTTTCTTCTTAATGTCACTCCCTCATTCTTAAGATGTTTATTCTTCCAGAAATTGGCACATACATCAGCCATGGTATCTTATGATCTTTCTGAGTGGTTGTTGTTGTATCTTTAATCTGTTCATTAAATTCAAGAGGACCATGTTTGCATGTGTGATTATATTTTTCTTACTGCAATTATTTTCAACATGGAAGACATTTAAGGAGAAAATTATGAAATTGTTGGAATTATTTGAGGAAAATGCGTGATGTGCAGGCTATGTCACTTGAATCTCAGCAATATTTTGTTTGTGTGTGCCTATGTACATGTGTTTATGTTAGGCAAATATCAGTTGGGCTGAAGAGAGAAAACTTTGAGAAAAAAGCAAAATGAGTTTGTCACTGTAAGAACAGAATCTTTCCACAGTAAAGGGAATGTTTCAAATGTTTGGAACAATTTGTCACCACTGGGTGACATTTGCTTGATAGTTTTAACTCTCAGGAAGCCGGAAGACCTGGCTTTGCCGTCTGGGTTGGGGATCAGAAAGTGGTATGGAGCCCATAAAATAGCTGTACTCTTGAATGCTTCTGCTCTCCCGGTATCTTTTTGTATGGCTTCTAATTGTTTAACTGTTTCTAATGTTTATATTATTTGTATGGCAGATGATACCACTCTAATGGCAGAAAGTGAAGAGGAACTGAAGAGTCTCTTGTTGCGAGTGAAGAAGGAGAGTGCAAAAGTTGGGTTGAAACTAAACATTAAGAAAACCAAGATCATGGCATCCGGCCCTCTCAATTCCTGGCAAATAGATGGGGAAGAAATGGAGGTAGTGACAGATTTTATTTTCCTGGGCTCCAACATCACTGCAGATGGGGACTGTAGTCAAGAAATTAAAAGACGCTTGCTCCTCGGGAGGAAAGCCATGGCAAATCTAGACAGCACACTAAAAAGCAGAGACATCACCCTGTCAACAAAAGTGCGTATAGTCAAGGCTATGGTCTTCCCAGTTGCAATGTATGGCAGTGAAAGTTGGACCATAAGAAAGGCTGAGCGCCAAAGAATTGAGGCCTTTGAACTGTGGTGCTGGAGAAGACTCCTGCGAGTCCCTTGGACTGCAAGGCGATCCAACCGGTCAGTCCTAGAGGAGATCAACCCTGACTGCTCTTTAGAAGGCCAGATCCTGAAGCTAAAACTCAAATACTTTGGCCACCTAATGAGGAGGAAGTACTCACTGGAGAAGAGCCTAATGCTGGGAAAGATTGAGGGCAAGGAGAAGAAGGGGACGACAGAGAATGAGGTGGCTGGATGGAGTTACTGAAGCAGTAGGCGTGAACTTAAATGGACTCCAGAAGATGGTAGAGGACAGGAAAGCCTGGAGGAACATTGTCCATAGGGTTGCAATGGGTCGGACACGATTTCGCAACTAACAACAACAAAATGGCAGTTTTATTTTCTTGGTACTGTTTATGTTTTAACTATAAGCCACCCAGTGTTACAAATGCTATCTGGATGGCTATATACATTTCCTAAATAAAATAAAAATAAAACCTGACAACATCTTCATTAAGATGTCCAAACCTGAAGAAGTCTCCCAACAGTTTCACGCAGATCATGAATTTCTGGAAATTTGATGAATTGGAGTTAAAATAAAGATAGATAAGATAGATAAGATAAGATAAGCTTTATTGTCATTTTTTCCTGTGGGCACTACGATACACATCAAAAATGAAATTTAGTTGCCCAGCTCTCAAAGTGAACATATACATGACACACAACTAAACATACTATATACAACATATAAGCTGACTTTGTAATAATGCCGCTTGGGGTGTGTGTGAAAGCCCTAACAAGCAGGCATATACATAGAATGAAGGTTACTGCTAAGCTTGTAAGCCGCCCTGAGTCTTCGGAGAAGGGCGGGATATAAATGTAATAAAAATAAAAATAAAAATAAAAATATATACTATATACAACATATGTATAGACTTATACCCCTACGTATACATAACATATGAATATTAAACACTGTCCATCTTGAATATATAACAGAAGGAGGAAGCTTGAGAGTTCACAAGGTTTATACTGTATGGAATGAAATTGTGGCTGAATCTGGATGTTCTGCTGCGGATACCATGAAGCCTTTTCCCAGAAGGTAACAAGGAAAACAGGTTGTGAAGAGGATGGGTAGTGTCCCAGACAATCTTACAGACCCTGCTCAACCAACGCTTCTGTGCTATGTCCTGGATGGGAGGGAGGGAACTGCCAATGATCTTTTCAGCCATCCTCACCACTCTCTGCTTCCAAACCAGACTGTGATGCTGTATGACAGGATGCTCTCAATCGTTCCCCTGTAGAAAGTGGTAAGGATAGGGGAAAGAAGATGTGCTTTTCTCTTGCAATGCTGAAAATGCAGGCACTACTGTGCTTGCTTCACCAGTGTCTCCCTGTTGAGCGACTGAGCCAGCCTACTTGTTAACTGCACACCCAGGAATTTGATGCTGGTAACCATTTCCACAGGTGAATCATTAATGCACAGAGAAATTGACAATGATCTCTTTGGTTTTTCTAGTATTTAAAACTAGACTGTCCTCCTTACACCAATATTCCCAGACTAAATGTTTTGTCAGAAGCTGGCTCAACTTCATGATGTTATCTAGTATATATAGACATGCTCTTCTCGGGATGGGTAACTTCTGCCCAGAATACTGCTTTATTTTATTTTATTCTGATGGATTGATTGATTGATTGACCAAAGCTAGGCTTACAATCACTGGGATGCTTGGCATCTCCAGGATCTGAGACAAGATAGTCCAGTGTTATAGGAAAGGTTCAAATCAACTGGATCCCTGCTAGATGGCATATTTGAGATGGGTTGCTATTGTAGTATGTAACTAGATGATGCATGAAGTTCTATATTGGGGAATGTGGTTTTAGATAAAATGATGCATTCTTGCCTATAGGAGAAGTCAGTGGCAGAGAAAGAAGCAGCAGCCAAAAAGTTCAAACTGAGACTGCAGATTCAACAATACAAATGAGAATAATAGAGTTGGAGGGGACCTTGGAGGTCTTCTAGTTCAACCTCCTGCTCAAGCAGAAGATCCTATTTCATTCCATATAAATGGTTGTCCAATCTCTTTTTAAAAGCCTCCACTGGTGGAGCACCCATAATTTCTGAAGACAAGCCATTCCACTGGTTAATTGTTCTTACTGTTACAAAATTTCTCCTTACTTCTAGATTGCTTCTTTCCTTGGTTAGTTCTCATCCATTGTTTCTTGTCTTGCCTTCTGGTGTTTTGGAAAATAGGTTAACCCTCTTTTCTTTATGGCAGCCCCTCAAATATTGAAACATTGCTATGATGTCACCCTTAGTCTTTCTTTTCATTAGACTAGACAAACCCAATTCCTGCAATCGTTCTTCATATATTTTAGCTCCAGCCCCTTAATCATCTTTGTTGCTCTTTTCTGTACTCTTTCCAGAGATTCTACATCTTTTTATAATATGATGACCAAAACTGAATGCAGTATTTTTTGTGTGGGCTTACTAAGACTTTAGAAAGCAGTACTACTACTAATAATTTTAATAATAATAATAATAATTTTATTTGTATACCGCCCTTCTCCCGAAGGACTCAGGGCGGTGAACAGGGCAATAAATACTAATACAAGGATACAAAAATTAAGAAAAGATTAAACAAAGTGCCCAATATCTTAAAACAATAAGTTAAAATATGTTAAAAGCAATAATAAAACCCAAAACCCATCAGGCCAGGCCGGCTTGTTCAAACAAGTAGGTCTTAAGATCCCGTCGGAAGGAGCGAAGGTCGGGTGCTGTCCGGAGCTCAACTGGTAAACGGTTCCACAAATCCAGCACACCCACAGAGAAGGACCTCCCCCTGGGGGCCACCAGACAGCATTCTCTGACCGGTGGCACCCTGAGGAGGCCCTCTCTGTGGGAGCGCACTGGGCAGAGGGAAGTTGATGCCGGCCGCAGGTGCTCCCTAAGGTACTCCGGACCCATGCCATGTAGGGCTTTAAAGGTCATTACCAGCACCTTGAATCTCACCCGGAAGACAACTGGAAGCCAATGCAGCTCACGGAGCAAAGGTGTAACATGGGAGTATCGGGAGACTCCCAACATGACTCTCGCGGCTGCATTCTGCACCAGTTGGAGCCTCCGAGTGGTCCTCAAGGGCAGCCCCATGTAGAGAGCGTTGCAGTAGTCTAATCGAGAGGTCACAAGCGCATGAGTGACCGTACGCAAGGCATCCCGGTCTAGATAGGGCCACAACTGGCACACCAGGCGAACCTGGGCAAAGGCCCCCCTAGTCACAGTTAATATATGATCTTCTAGAGAAAGCTGTGAATCTAGGAGGACTCCTTGATGTGATCTTGATTCTATCCTTCTGTTAATGCAACCTAGGATTGCATTGGCATTTTTGGCTGCTGCCACACACTGCTAGCTCATATTTAAGTGATTGTCCACTAGGACTCCAAGTTCCCTTTCATGGTTACTGCTATTGAGCCATATTTCACCTAATCTGTACAGTACATTTGGTTTTTCTTAAGTGTAAAAACTTACTTTTCTCTACACTGAATTTCATTTTGTTATACAGATTAATCAAACTATAAACATTGATAATATCAATATTAATATTGATAAAAAATATCAATCAAGGTAAATCAAATGTATGACACACATTTTGGAGAGAAGAGAGAGAGAGGGAGAGAGGGGGGGAGAGAGAGAGAGAAGAGAGAGAGAGAGAGAGAGAGAGAGAGAGAGAGAGAGAGAGAGAGAGAGAGAGAGAGAGAGAGAGAGAGAGAGAGAGAGAGAGAGATTCCTAACACAGTTTAGTACATACTTAAATTAAAAGTAGAAGGGGGACATATATTTATTAAAAGTGGTGGATTATTTCTATTGTGAGGCAAAACAAAACAAAAACAGGTTTGTATTTGTGCTTTTTAAGGAACATTACATCTTCCAATAATATTTTGGAAGAAATTAACTGGCATTTTTGGAAAAGATGTGCCAAGTAAATTTATATCTTATTTTGAAAACAAATATTGTTTTGTATTCAGGTCTGGTCTTAAAAAAATAATATAGCACTTGGGGATGAAGATGCAGTGTAGAAGTCCCGCACTGGAGGCCAAGATGGAAAAAACCTGCACAGCTACCATGTACTTCCCTTTGGTGCTCAAGTAGGTGGGTACAAAGGATATCCAGATACTGCAGAAGACCAGCATGCTGAAGGTGATGAGCTTGGCTTCGTTGAAGGCTCCAGGTAGATTTCTGGCCAGGAAAGCCACCATAAAGCAGATGAGAGCCAGGAAGGCCATGTAGCCAAGGGCAAGGTAGAACATGACAACAGAACCTTCATTACATTGCAGGATAATCTCTGCAGATTGTGAGTACATGTCCGACTGAAGGAATGGGGGAGAAGTGCCCAACCAAATACTGCAGAAAACAACTTGGATACCAGTACATGAAAAGATGATAGAATTAGTCAGGCTCTTCCCTAGCCATCTCTGCACTTTATTCCCTGGTTTTGTGGCCAAGAAAGCTAACACCACAGTGACTGTTTTGGCCAAGACAGTAGAAATAGCAATTGAGAAGATGTTGCAGAAAGCTGATTGTTGAAGAAGGCAAGTAGCTCTCTTTGGTTGGCCAATGAATAGGAATGAGGTCAAGAAGGAGAGCAAGAGGGAGATGAGGAGGATGTAGGAGAGATCTCGATTGTTGGCTTTGACTATGGGTGTTTCTTGGTATTTAATGAATATTCCTAGGACAGAACCTGTTACCAAAGACAGGAACAAGGCAAGAGAAGCTAGGATGATCCCCAGATTTTCTTGATAGGATAGGAAAGTTTCAGTCTTAGGAATACAGTCATCTTGGTTGTTGTTTGGATACTCTTCTGCTGGACATTTGGTGCATTTTTCAGCATCTGAAAAGAGTGAGATTAATATCTAGTGTAAAACATGTTCTTCTATCAGATGCATAGAGGGAGTCCTCAACTTAGGATCACAGATGGGACTAGAATTTCCATTGATAAGCATGGCAATTGCTAAGTGTCATTTTATTACATTTTTGCCACAGTTGTTAACCAAATCATGGTTGTTAAGTGATTCATGCGATTTTAGGCTAATCTGGCTTTCCTTATTGGCTTTCTTGTGGAAGATAAGTGGGAAGGTCACAAATGGTGATTTCAGTATGCTGCAACTATCCTAAATATATGCCAGTTGCTTCTCTCATGACCATCAGGATGCTGCAATAGTTGCAACTTCAAGGAAATATAGCATTACAAGTGTAATTGTAACTTTGAAAGATTGCTAAATAAATGGTTGTAAGTTGAGGAATACCTGTATCTGGAATGGTATGGGTGATGATGGTATGAATGAATTTGCATGGAGAAACATAGTATGCAGCAGTGATTAGGAAATTGATGTGTAATGCAGAAGAATAAATGTCAAAGACGAATGAGAATCTCTGCATTCATTTGCAGGAAGAGCTGTGTTTGTTTTTAGAGGTTGCTGTCAACTCTAAAAAGGAGCATGGCTGTAGTCATTTTTCCTATTCATTTTCAGTTGACACATAGAATGGAGGGAAGGGTTTTGCCAGGTGCTTCGTTAGTCTAAATAAACTTTTATCCAGAGGGAACCAAGGTCATAGGCTGCTCCTGAGACTGCAGGCTGGGTGTTGCATAAAAAGCCCACCAAGAAGATGGATTGGGGAACATAGCTGTTTGCATAGCCTTAGGAATGGGATTTTTTAAACTTTGTATTGGGGAATTGTTATGTGTGTCTCCAGACTTGGTTTCACTTTTGACTTGCTGATACTTTGTAACCAATAAACATGTTCTTTGAGGAATTTGCAAGCTTCAGAGTTCTGCTTTATTCGTCTCTGTCTGTTGGAACCATGACAGTTGCATTGTTTGCATCCCAGATTCCATGAATCACCTTTTAGAGAGGAACTTCAAAGCATTCCATGACCCTCCCATTAATGATCCACAAAGAGATGATCATTGAGACCCCTATGCAGGACTAGGTCAAGCACAGACTGTAGGAGGAGGTTGGACTCAAGGCTTCAGTGGCCACCAATATCCTTTAAGAAGGAAGATATTTCTCCAATAAATTCAGCTGCTGGCCTTCGTGTGTGAATTGTCTATTAGTCAAGGTGTTTTACTTAATTCTCCCTTGCAAATTGAATGCCTCCCTCCAATGTGTGGTGGAATGTAATCTGGTTTCTGAGGAGGGAGTAGCTGCACTCCAGTGGACCAAGAGACAGTGAAATTTAGGTGGTTTGATTGGAAGAAAGAGAGTCAAGATAGCGTCTCTCTAGAAGTTCTCAGAATATGTCTTTAATGATACAAGTAGTGCTTTAGTTGGCAGGTTTCTGTCTATATGTGAGAAGCAATAGAGAAAATAAGGGCAGGACTTAGAAGTAACTCTTTGTGTCATTTTTAGTTTTTGAAGCCTGACAGCTTGGAGATAGCCAGGTCTTCTATCCCGGCAGCAGTTCTCTGGGCTGCTGGATTCCACTGTGTATTTTTCCTTACATCCATATCAGGTAAGCAAGCACCAATGGCTTCTGTGCATCTGACTTGTGGATGGATGAAAAACAAAAGCTCAGTTTTAACAGTCCTTCCTATGACTCCATATAGAAGGGGAAACTCTTCTCAGTTTCACCCACTTAAAAAAAAATCCCTCATTTCCCATGAAGGAAGGAAGGAAGGAAAGAAGGAAGGAAGGGGACCTGATAAACAAACAAGTCCATCCTTTTACACTTGTATTAATGGATAAAATTCTCAGGATTCTTTTTTCTCACCTTCTATATGAATACAGGCAAATAGATGGGGAAGAAATGGAGGTAGTGACAGATTTTACTTTCCTGGGCTCCAAAATCACTGCAGATGGAGACTGTAGCCAAGAAATTAAAAGACGCTTGCTCCTCGGGAGGAAAGCCATGGCAAATGTAGACAGCACACTAAAAAGCAGAGACATCATCCTGTCAACAAAAGTGTGTATAGTCAAGGCTATGGTCTTCCCAGTTGCAATGTATGGCAGTGAAAGCTGGACCATAAGAAAGGCTGAACGCCAAAGACTTGAGGCCTTTGAACTATGGTGCTGGAGAAGACTCCTGCGAGTCCCTTGGACTGCAAGGCGATCAAACTGCTCAGTCCTAGAGGAGATCAACCCTGACTGCTCTTTAGAAGGCCAGATCCTGAAGCTAAAACTCAAATACTTTGGCCACCTAATGAGAAGGAAGGACTCACTGGAGAAGAGCCTAATGCTGGGAAAGATCGAGGGCAAGAGAAGAAGGGGACAACAGCGAATGAGGTGGCTGGATGGAGTCAGTAAAGCAGTAGGCGTGAGCTCAAATGGACTCCAGAAGATGGTAGAGGACAGGAAGGCCTGGAAGAATGTTGTCCATAGGGTTGCGATGGGTTGGACACGACTTCGCAGCTAACAACAACAACAATATGAATACATCTGAACTAGACTGTGTTGTTCCTCTGTGTCATATATGTGTATGTATGTGAGTATATGTATAATCTTTTATCATGCTTATGTAGTGTATATTGGAGGTGGTTACCATTTGAGAGCTAAATGCAATGAAATTTCTTTTTAATGTATGCTGATTAGTGTACATTTAAAGTGACAATAAAATTATTCTATTCTAGTCTATTCTGTTCTGTTCTATAATAATAATAATAATAATAATAATAATAATAATAATAATAATAATAATAATAATAATAATAATAATAATAATAATAATAATAATAATAATAATAATAAGTTGGAAGGGACCTTGGAGGTCATCTAGTCCAATCCCCTGCTCAGGCAGGAAACCCTATACCATTTCAGACAAGTGGCTGGCCAGTCTCTTCTTAAAAACCTCCAGTGTTGGAGCATTCACCACTTCTGGAGGCAGGTTGTTCCACTGATTAATTGTTCTAACTGTCAGGAAGTTTCTCCTTAGTTCTAGGTTGCTTCTCTCCTTGTCTAGTTTCCATCCATTCCATTCTGTTCTGTTCTGTTCTCAGTAAAGATTCTCAATAAAGATTCTATTCTGTTCTGTTTTGTTCTGTTCTATTCTAGAAGGGAACGGAAAGGAAGAAAAAGAAGTTCTCAATTTCTTAAGAGAAAGTCCAAGAAAACATGGCAGTACCACCACTAAACAAGATGAATATCAAGAAATGCCATTTTCCTTTTAATGTCATGCCCCCACTGATCCCATTTTTCTTAGTATTCTGCTCCTGATTTAAATTCCCATGTTATTTCTTATCACTCTCTATAAAATAATTATACTTATTAAAAGAAATTATCTTTTTAAAGCCAAGGTTTAAAATGCATATTACATCATTTCATCAAAAATGTTAGGATCTATAGTTATCCCAAATGTTTGCATTTTTTTCTTTGGAGTCACCCACCTTCCATGGTGGAGATGGTCCCTTCTGCGCAAGGAAGACAATCATAGCAGCAGATGGTTTTCCCTTCCTGAGCCACCTTCATGAATCCAGGATGACAGCTTTCCACACATCTGGAAGGAGGCAGGGGCTGAGAAGAGAAAGGCAAAATGTCCAGAAAGTTAACTTAGTTTCAGGAAAATGGCATAGGAAGATGGTGTTGGTGATCACAAGTTCAAGATTTAGCTTTGACTAATTAGACTTACTCCTGTGAGTCCCTTGGACTGCAAGGTGATCAAACCAGTCAGTCCTAGAGGAGATCAACCCTGACTGCTCTTTAGAAGGCCGGATCCTGAAGCTGAAACTCAAATACTTTGGCCACCTAATGAGAAGGAAGGACTCACTGGAGAAAGGCCAGATCCTGAAGCTAAAACTCAAATCCTTTGGCCACCTAATGAGAAGGAAGGACTCACTGGAGAAGAGCCTCATGCTGGGAAAGGTTGAGGGCAAGAGAAGAAGGGGATGACAGAGAACGAGGTGGCTGGATGGAGTCACTGAAGCAGTAGGCGTGAGCTTAAATGGACTCCAGAAGATGGTAGAGGACAGGAAAGCCTGGAGGAACGTTGTCCATGGGGTCGCGATGGGTCGGATACGACTTTGCAACTAACAACAACATAACAATTAGAAACTTACAAGAAATGTGAAACTCATCAAACAGATCCAACTACATATTCCTTCTCTATGTCACTTCTGGTCTGAGGCAATACAAATTTAAGCTTTTATTTTAAATTTAGATATTGAATTCGTCAGGGAAATGTTGGATGGACTCTTTTCTTTGGCTAAACCATGTAACTTGCATGTCTGGCTCGATCTACTTTCCTTTCCATAGACTCAGTGAATCGTTTGCATGAAAATTGAACAGTATATTTTTCGTGGCCCTTAAATCCATTAAAGAAGAAGTTTTCACTTTAGAAAATCTTATCAGCTGACAGGAAAGTTTGTTAAAAACAAAGCCCCCACCTATCCCCCAAGCTTGATCCTCTTGTAGCCAGCTTCAGTAGAATAAAATAAATATTAGTCCCACCTTGTTCAGCATTTCCAGCTGTGGGATATTCTTCTGGTCGATGGTAAGTTCAAAATTCTGAGATGCCCCTTTTTCTAATCTCCAAAACTTCACTCTCTTGACAGATTTGTTGGGGAAAATGACCCAGTTCAAAATATCCAGGTCAGCTGTCAGATCGCCTTTCTCATCCAAATACACTCCTTCTATGGAATTATTGTGAAACCGAGAGCTTTGAAGGAAGGGGTGAAGCTGGAAAGGGGAAAAAAAGAGTTTAGAAGGGACATCAGAATGTTCTTTCAAAGGATCCTTTGTTGTATACTGGGAGGCAGGGCTTTTTTTCCTCATAGAACGCTCAGAACGGAGTTCCGGCACCTTTTTTGGATGGAACCTTGTAGAGTAGGCAAGGTGGGTTGTATGACATGTGTGAGTTCCGGCACCTTTTTCTTTTACAAAAAAAGCACTGTACCGCCCTATTCCCGAAGGACTCAGGGCGGTTCACAGGGCAAGTGAAAAACAATACAAAAAGAGAGAATAAAATAGAATTAAATTAATACATCATAGTCAGTGACTAAGTAAACATTAGTTCATCTTCTGGTCTTATATGCTTAGAATGAAAGCTTATCCTAAATAAGAATAAACAGGGCTTTTTTTCTCATAGAACGCTCAGAACGGAGTTCCGGCACCTTTTTTGGATGGAACCTTGTAGGGTAGGCAAGGCAGGTTGTATGACGTGTGAGTTCCGGCACCTTTTTTCTTTTACAAAAAAAGCACTGCTGGGAAGGATCTGGATATTCTCTCAGTTCAAAGACTGGGTTCTCGTTTCAGTTTTCAACTTCTTTAGAAGAATATCAATAAGCACAGGAATAATAAGCTGTAGTTTAGAACTATGATTATAAAGGACAGGGTTCTGGTCATCTCCTGGTTCCCACCACTTTCTCACAGCAATGCTTATGTACAGTGAGATGGGTAGCATATAAACGATATATTTTACACACACACACACACACACACACAAATCTCTAAAAAAAGAACTAATTCTTTCTTTCATTGATTGTTTTATTAAGCTAAAAAAAATATCAGCCATTCAGTTTTTCCTTTAACTTTAGGGACATCATGTGATTTTTCTCTTTTGTTGTATCATTAATTGCCCAACTGAGGTAGATGTTGTAGCTTATCCTTCCTTCCTTCATTGTAAAGGTAAAGGTAAAGGTTCCCCCGCACATGTGTGCTAGTCGTTTCCAACTCTAGGGGTCGGTGCTCATCTCCGTTTCAAAGCCGAAGAGCCAGCGCTTGTCCGAGGATGTCTCCGTGGTCATGTGGCTGGCATGACTAGACGCCAAAGGCGCACGGAACGCTGTTACCTTCCCACCTTAGTGGTCCCTATTTTTCTACTTGCGTTTTTACGTGCTTTCGAACTGCTAGGTTGGCAGAAGCTGGGACAAGTAACAGGCGCTTACTCTTCATTGTAGGGGAAGTATAATTGAGGATCTAACACTGTCTGTCCACAACATCTCTCTTCTTGCTATCATAAGTATTTGGGCTGGGAAGTTTAGTACCTTGAAGCCTGCTTATTAACAGTTAATTAAAACTGGATGCTAATGATAAACAAATCAACCAAATGTTGAATAGCTGGCAGTTTGGAGGGTTAGCACAAAGAATATTTGTTGTTCCTGAAAAGAAAGCTTTATCTGATTGTCTCCCATGATATAAAGAGCAAACATAGGTTGGTTCCTTGTTAGTGCAGCTTTAACAGGTTTAACACACTGCTCCAATTAACAGGTCAAATGTGCTGATAGCAGAAAAGGGATGCCCTGTACCATCATGCTAATAGCCTTTATGTACTAAAAGGAGCATGACAGGTATATGTTGTGTGGGTTGTTTTTCACACAAATGCTGCTTCTTGTAAGTTCTCAGTCTTTGTTATAATAAGAAATGTCAAAAAAAAATATGAGCGTCTTTCTTAGGGCCCAAGTCTTCCTTTTGTACAGCATGTTGAGAAAAAGATTAAATTTTCATAGACAATTAAGGGATTTTTTTTAAATTTGGATTGTTCAGCATAGGAACAACAAATATTCTTTGTGCTAACCCTCCAAACTGCCAGCTATTCAATATTTGATTGGTTTGTTTATCATTAGCATCCAATTTTAATTAACTGTTAATAAGCAGGCTTCAACCTACTAAACTTCCCAGCCCAGAGAAGCTTGGCCATGTGCTATCTTCTGCTCACTCACCATGATTTGGTCTCTCCAGACATACTGATACATGATTGCTTTGGCAAAAGTATAAAACTGATGATAACCAAGGAATGGGGAGGGGCTCTAGGTAAAGGAAATCACTGAATGGAAGGGAAGCCCTTTGGTAGGGATTGGTGGACAGAGGTGTTAGACTTGCCCACCGCATCAGAAGGGATTGAATGGAGTTCTCTGGGACAAAGGAGAGAGAAATGTCAAAGAAAAGAGAATCAGAATCAGAATCAAGCTGGAAAGGACTTTGAACATCCAACTCCCTGCTTGAGCAGAATATCCTATACCAATAATAATAATAATAATAATAATAATAATAATAATAATAATAATAATAATAATAATAATAATAATAATAATAATAATAATGATGATGATGATGATGATGATGACGATGATGATGATGATGTTGGAAGGGACCTTGGAGGTCATCTAGTCCAACCCCCTGCTCAGGCAGGAAACCCTACACCATTTCAGACAAATGGCTGTCCAGTCTCTTCTTAAAAACTTCCAGTGTTGGAGCATTCACCGCTTCTGGAGGCAGGATGTTCCACTGGTTAATTGTTCTAACTGTCAGGAAGTTTCTCCTTAGTTCTAGGTTGCTTTTCTCCTTGACTAGTTTCCATCCATTGCTTCTTGTCCTGCTTTCAGGTGCTTTGGAGAATATCTTGGCTCCCTCTTCTTTGTGGCAGCCCCTGAAATATTGGAACACTGCTATCATGTCACCCCTCGTCCTTCTCTTCGTTCATCTAGACATACCCAATTCCAGCAACCGTTCCCTATATGTTTTAGCCTCCAGTCCCCCAATCATCTTTGTTGCTCTTCTCTGTACCCTTTGTAGAGTCTCAACATCTTTTTTACATCGTGGTGACCAAAACTGGATGCAGTATTCCAGGTGTGGCCTTACCAAGGCATTGTAAAGTGGTATTAGTACTTCACGTGATCTTGATTCTATTCCTCTGTTAATGCAGCCTAGCACTGTGTTGGATTTTTTGACAGCTGCAGCACACTGCTGGCTCATATTGAAGTGATTGTCTACTAGGACTCCGAGATCCCTCTCACAGTTACTAGTATTGAGCAATACTTGAATATAATTGAATCACCAACCAGAAGGTGGCTTCTCTTTTTGGATTCCTTTCTGTTCTTGCATGACTGGTGTGTAATACCAGATTTGCACTTCTCCCTGTCGAAAACAAGTTTTTCATCTTGGACCACAATCCCCTGCTTATTTGAGTTATTATCACAGATACCTTTACCTGTCTCCTTAATGTCACTATTAAGGTCAGAACAGGTGGCTGTCCAGTCTTTTCTTAAAAACCTCCAGAGATGAAGCATCCACAACTTCTGAAGGCAAGCTCCATTGGTTGATTGTTCTCACTGTTAGGAAAGGTAAAGGTAAAGGTTCCCCTGCACATGTGTGCTAGTCGTTTCCGAATCTAGGGGCCGGTGCTCATCTCCATTTCAAAGCCGAAGAGCCAGCGCTTGTCCGAGGACGTCTCTGTGGTCATGTGGCCGGCATGACTAGACGCCAAAGGCACACGGAACGCTGTTACCTTCCCACCGTAGTGGTCCCTATTTCTCTACTTGCATTTTTACGTGCTTTCAAACTGCTAGGTTGGCAGAAGCAGGGACGAGTAACAGGTGCTCACTCTGTTACGCGGCACTTGGGATTCAAGTGCCAACCTTCTGATCGACTGATCGATTCAACTGCCGACCTTCTGATCGACAAGCTCAGCATCCTAACTTCACTGTTAGGAAGTTTCTCCTTAATTCCAGGTTGCTTCTCTCCTTGATCAGTTTCCATCCATTGTTTTTTGTCTTGCCTTCTGGTGCTTTGGGAAACAAACTGACCCCCCTCTTCTTTGTGGCAGACCTTCAAATACTTGAATACTGCTATCATGTCCTCCCAGTCCTTCATTTCTCTAGACTAGCCAAACCCAATTCCTGCAACTGTGCTTTGTATGTTTTAGTCTCCAGTTCTTTAATCATCTTAGTTGCTCTGCACTTTTTCCAAAATCTCAACATCTTTTTTGCAATGTGGTGACGAACACTGGATGCAGTATTCCAGGTGTGCCCTTAGTAAGGATTTATAAAGTGATACTTATACTTCAGTAGACATAGACACAGTACAATACCTTGGAAAAGAGTTATTAGAAGATATCTCACTGAACGTAATACAAAGTTGGCTGAACAACCAAGATGTCAAAGTATTCACTATGACAATGATTAAAAATGAAAATATTAGAAAAACAAGGATCAAAGAGAATGAAAATGAGAAGAAGGGAATGGAAAGTTGGAATTGAGTTAGATTTAAATTTTAGGATAATTAATTTTTTTTGGAATAAGTAGCCAAAGCATGGTCTTCCCAGTTGCAATGTATGGCAGTGAAAGCTGGACCATAAGAAAGGCTGAGCGCCAAAGAATTGAAGCCTTTGAACTATGGTGCTGGAGAAGACTCCTGCGAGTCCCTTGGACTGCAAGGCGATCAAACCGGTCATTCCTAGAGGAGATCAACCCTGACTGCTCTTTAGAAGGCCAGATCCTGAAGTTGAAACTGAAATACTTTGACCACCTAATGAGAAGGAAGGACTCCCTGGAGAAGAGCCTGATGCTGGGAAAGATGGAGGGCAAGAGAAGAAGGGGACGACAGAGAATGAGGTGGCTGGATGGAGGTAGAGGACAGGAAGGCCTGGAGGAACGTTGTCCATAGGGTCGCAATGGGTCAGACATGACTTCGCAACTAACAACAACAACAACCAAAACATTCCCTTACCAGACACCCACCTGCAGAGGAAACATTTCTGATGGAAAAGAAAGTACCTCCCAAGCCTTCAACTTTGGAGCTTTGATCTTCATGCCCCTGTTTCTCACTGATCTCTTGAATAAGGATATATAAGCTGAATTTAAGATCCTTCCCACAGCCCAGATGGTGCTGTGAATGATATAGCTGTCCAGAGCCAGGACCCGATCAATTTCCTCTTTCCTCAGAGCCACCAGGTCTTCTCTTTGTCTGCACCGTCTCCAGACTTTCACTGAAAGGTCATCCTTGGTGGATGAACATATAAAGATTTTCTCCAAAAAGCTACGTAGGGATAAGTGAAAGTGACGCAAAGCATCATAGTTTGGCCATTTCCCTTTCTGTATCAGAAAGGAAAAAATGGCACTAAAATCTTTTAAGGAAAAATGATTATACATCAACTCAGGACTCAGATCCCAGTGAGCTGCGGTGATGCAGACTTTTCCAACAAAAGGTTCCTGAGAACTTTGAAATACTTTTTGTACAATTATTATTCCTAAGTGGAACGAACTCGTCTCTGAACCATAAACAAAGACATTAACTTTTCTCCACTTATAATATTGTTCTGATTTTAAAATAAGCTCATTAACATTTTGTGTAAATCTTTGCTGTATAACTGCACAAATGCCATTCCTTAACATCAAAGAAGACATTGTCCTCATGAACCTCTCCCCCTGGTCAGTTTTTGGAGCAATAAGACCAACCAAGTTCCATCTGAAATAGAGGAGCAGTTTGACCATTCCTGGGTACTGGACTCCTTCAGCAGGAAGCATTGGGTAGAAGAAAGGAAAGCGAGTTTTATCCCTCTGAATCTGGGAAGCAAAACTGTAACTGATCTGAAAGGAATGGAAGATGGTGGTAGTTTAAATGTAACAAGCAAGATGGACTTCCTTTCATTTCCATAATAAATCTTTTCTTTTAATTTACAACAAAGGATCTCTGATTCAAAGTTGTATGACTAAAGACTGTCTCCCTCAAAAGACACACCTGTGGGATTTTGTAGGGGCCCAAAACATTTGAAATGTGGATAGAGATGCCAGTCTCAGAGTCTTCCAGGACAGCCACTGTGTTTATCTGCCTTCCACACCTGTAGTTGGGAACATTGGCTTCCCCGTCTGAAAGCAGATCCAACAAAGCATCTGGAGTCATTTCTATTTTGAAGAAAGTTTCATAGATATTATAACCCAAGGTAATATTGGGTAAGAGACGGCTGTTGTGGTTGATGTCCTCAATTGCAAAAAGGAAGGGCAGAAATTTCCAAAAACGTTGGAGTGCACGTCTGCAGGTATTAACATATCAATGAAAATAGCATTTAACTATTCTTCCACAATACTTTTAATCCATTCAGTTGTAATTATTCTTCAACAGTTTGCAACATTCCAAAATAATACCACAGAAAAAGAATAGGAACAATAAAAAATGGCATCATGCAATATTTAAAAGGCACTCTCTCAGTTGATTACCCTAATACAGGCATGTCAAACTGCCGGCTTGCGGGCCGGATGCGTCACACCGAAACCGCATTTATCTCATTGCCAGTAATGGGGAAAAAGTTCCGATACATCATGCAACATCACATGACGTTGCGAGTTTGACATGCCTGCCCTAATATCACTTCAAATTTATGCATTGGTTGTCAAGATTTTATCAGGTATTTGATGGTGGTTTATTTATTCTTAATAAGGGTGGATAATATATCCAAATAACTAAAAGAATTTATTACTAGCTCTTGTATATTCTAGATATTACAAATATACTTTGAATTGGTACAAGAATTTCATTGAAAAGGCTCCCACATGGATGACACTCAGAAGCTTTTTAAAGACCAGGTTATTTTTCCCAACTCTAAGAACCCCAATTACATGGATATTTGTTGGTACTTTTTTTTTCATGGGCATGAAAATGATTCATGATTCTTTTCCTGTTTTTTATTATTATTTTTACTTTAATTATAAGCCACCAAGAGTAAAACAAAAATCAAGGAATTCAACGAAGGAAGGCAGGAAGGGAGGTAGGTAGGCAGGCAGGCAGGAATATAATAGAGATTATAATTTCATTTAAAGATTTTAGGACCTTGGCATGAACTTGTGAATGAACTTAAAGACAGTTACAAACTCCCAGAATGTTTATGTTCTTAACTGGGACTTTTTGATCCCAGAAGGAAAGGGAAAAAAATGGAAAATAAAATAGTGATGCCATCTCATATTTGATGCAAAAAAGAAAATACAGCAACCTTGGACCAGGTCGACTGGTTCTAGATCTGGTCATAAGATGGAAAGGAAAATGGAGGGGGGGCGCGCGCAAATATTTGACTGGATCCTGATATTTGTCAGCTCGAAGTGAGCTTTTTCACCTGCAGTTTGCAATATGGACCCAAAAGGTAGCATTAGAGAGTAAGTTAGAAAAGTTACAAATCAAGTCAGGGGGAAAGACTTGGGTTTTTCAAGGGACTGCAGACGTAAGAAATGGAGTGACTTTCACACAATGCAGGAAGATTGACTTACGAGATGAATTTTGTCGAAGGGCTTCTACTGAAGTTTAATGACTGAAGCCAAACTTTTCTTGTGGAGACTATGGCACTAATGAAATAATCTCCTGGCTTGTAATAATTCTTTGGGTTCACTTCACCTTGCTCCAGAGTCAGAAGGCATTTGGTTTTAAGCATCCCACCAACTGTCTGTGACCACTGAAGCAGCACCAGTAAAAGCAGCATGGCTTGTGTTCCTGACTGAGCCTGCTTTTTAACAAAGAATGAGAAGAAGAGGTGAAAGAAACCAAATCCTGCAAAAGAGAAGCTTCAGATCCAGACAGGGTCCAGTCAAGGAATGGAAACACAGATCCTGCTTATCTTCCATAACCACTTTTTTTTTATTAAAGAGTTTTACAAAAACAAAATTTTACAATATATCCCCAAATCCCTCCCACCCCAAACCCGCCCACTTCCCCCCCCACTTCCCAGAGCTAAATACAGGATTATAGTTACAATAATCATATTCTAAATAAAAATTATGCATAATATACAATTAACCAAATTCATAATGTGCTTTAACTCCCTTTTAACATAACTACAAACAACGTACTAATAAGAATATCCCACTAAAATCTACTCATAAGCTAAATGGAACTTTTTAGTCCCATATTTGTTCTGAATATAATTTATCCATCTCCTCCAAACTGAAATATATCTTTCCTGTGAATGATCTTTCAAATAAGCAGAAATCTTAGACATTTCTGCAAGATTCGAAACTTTAAACACCCATTCTTCTATAGTGGGCAAACTATCCTTCTTCCAATATTGTCCCACCAGTAACCGTGCTGCTGTTATCATGTTCAACATCAAGTTAGTTTCTTTAACATCACAATCTACAACAATACCCAATAAAAACAATTGCGGAGAAAACTTTATCTTTCTCTTAAAAATCTTTTGAATGTTCCACCAAATTTTAATCCAAAAAGCTTTTATATTTCTACAAGTCCACCACATGTGAAAATAGGTAGCTTCTAAACTACCACACCTCCAACATTTAGACCGTAAATTAGGATACATGTTGGACAACTTCTTGGGATCCAGATCCTGCTTGTCTTGAAGCCACTCCCAGATAGTCTTTCTGTCTCCAAAGCCATGTATGCACCCAGCTTTTGACCAAAAATCCACCTAACATTGTTTTTGAATCTGATATTGTCATCAAAACATATCCTGACATGTTATTGTTCATTTTTTTTTGAAAGTTTGCAGAAACCTCTCTAGTGTACAAACATAAATACAAAAGGAAATCTCTATGATTTGGATAATTGCAAGTAAGACTCTCTGAACCCTGAGTGAGTGAATAAACAGGTGCCCAAAGGGAGAACTAACAGATGTGGCTTAAAACCTTGAAGATGGGCCAATGAGAGAGACTGGAGAATTTAACCCCCCCACCCAATCTATCCAATAACACACTTTTAGAAAATCCAAAATTAAGAAGCATATTTAGCAGGGCCACGATTAGTACCATATTAATATGGATTTAGTTAGGCTTTTTGTCCAGAGAAATTTGCTGATTCACAGTTATCTATAGCTGTGAATCCCATTCAGATGAGCAATAGCTTCCTATTGATCTTATTAAGTTTCACTTATTGTTGTTGTTAGCGGCGAAGTTGTGTCCGACCCATCGCGACCCTATGGACAACGTTCCTCCAGGCTTTCCTGTCCTCTACCATCTTCTGGAGTCCCTTTAAGCTCACGCCTACTGCTTCAGTGACTCCATCCAGCCACCTCGTTCTCTGTCGTCCCCTTCTTCTCTTGCCCTCAATCTTTCCCAGCATTAGGCTCTTCTCCAGTGAGTCCTTCCTTCTCATTAGGTGGCCAAAGTATTTGAGTTTTAGCTTCAGGATCTGGCTTTCTAAAGAGCAGTCATGGTTGATCTCCTCTAGGACTGACTGGTTTGATTGCCTTGCAGTCCAAGGGACTCACAGGAGTCTTCTCCAGCACCAGAGTTCAAAGGCCTCAAGTCTTTGGCGTTCAGCCTTTTTTATGGTCCAACTTTCACTACCATACATTGCAACTGGGAAGACCATAGCCTTGACCATATGCACTTTTGTTGACAGGGTGATGTCTCTGCTTTTTAGTGTGCTGTCTAGATTTGCCATGGCTTTCCTCCCAAGGAGTAAGCGTCTTTTAATTTCTTGGCTACAGTCCCCATCTGCAGTGATCTTGGAGCCCAGGAAAATAAAATCTGTCACTACCTCCATTTCTTCCCCATCTATTTGCCAGGAATTGAGAGGGCCAGATGCCATGATCTTGGTTTTCTTAATGTTTAGTTTCAACCCAAGTTTTGCACTCTCCTTCTTCACTCGCAACAAGAGACTCTTCAGTTCTTCTTCACTTTCTGCCATTAGAGTGGTATCATCAGCATATCTTAGGTTGTTGATGTTTCTTCCAGCAATCTTAATTCCAACTTTTGATTCATGTAGCCCTGCCTTTCTCATGATGTGCTCTGCATATAAGTTAAATAGGCAAGGCGACAGTATACAGCCTTGCCGGACTCCTTTCCCAATTTTGAACCAATCAGTGGTTCTGTGTCCAGTTCTCACTGTTGCTGCTTGGCCCGCATATAGGTTTCTCAAGAGACAAATAAGATGGTCTGGTACACCCATCTCTTTAAGAACTTGTCACAGTTTGTTATGATCCACACAATCAAAGGCTTTAGCATAGTCAATGAAGCAGAAGTAGATGTTTTTCTGGAACTCTCTAGCTTTCTCCATGATCCAGCGTATGTTGGCAATGACAGATCATTCTGTCATTTTGAGGATTGTATCCCAGTATTGCTTTTCCTACTCTTTTATTGAGTATGAAGGCTACTCTATTTCTTCTGAGGGATTCTTGCCCGCAGTAGTATACCTGATGGTCATCTGAATTAAATTCACCCATTCCTGTCCATTTTAGTTTGCTGATTCCTAAGATGTTGATGTTCAGTCTTGTCATCTCTTGTTTGACCACGTCCAGCTTTCCTTGATTCATGGATCTTACATTCCAGGTTCCTATGGAGAGAAAATCTTTACAGCATTGGACTTTCCTTTCACCACCAGACACATCCACAGCTGAGCGTCCTTTCGGCTTTGGCCCAGTCGCTTCATTCTTTCTGGCACTACTAGTACTAGCCCTCAGCTCTTCCCCAGTAGCATATTGGACGCCTTCCGACCTGAGGGGCTCATCTTCCAGCGTCATATCGTTTTGCCTTTTGGTACTGTCCATAAGGTTTTCATGGCCAAGATACTGGAGTGGGTTGCCATTTCCGTCTCCAGTGGATCATGTTTTGTCAGAACTCTCTGCTATGACCTGTCCATCTTGGGTGGCCCTGCATGGCATAGCTCATAGCTTCATTGAATTACGCAAGCCCCTTCGCCACGACAAGGCAGTAATCCATGAAGGGGCCATGGACAGTACCAAAAGGCAAAAAGATATGACGCTGGAAGATGTGCCCCTCAGGTCAGAAGGTGTCCAATATGCTACTGAGGAAGAGCAGAGGGCTAGTACTAGTAGTGCCAGAAAGAAAGAAGCGACTGGGCCAAAGCCAAAAGGATGCTCAGCTGTGGATGCGTCTGGTGGTGAAAGGAAAGTCCGATGATATAAAGATTTATTTTTCATAGGAACCTGGAATGTAAAATCCATGAATCAAGGAAAGCTGGATGTGTCAAACAAGAGATGACAAGAATGAACATCGACATCTTAGGAATCAGTGAACTAAAATGGACAGGAATGGGTGAATTTAATTCAGATGACCATCAGGTATACTACTGCGGGCAAGAATCCCTCAGAAGAAATGGAGTAGCCTTCATACTCAATAAAAGAGTAGGAAAAGCAATACTGGGTTACAATCCTCAAAATGACAGAATGATCTGTCATTCAATATCACAGTAGTCCAAGTCTATGCCCCAACCACCGGTGCTGAAGAGGATGAAATTGACCAGTTCTGTGAAGCCCTACAGCACCTTACAGAATTAACACCCAAAAATGATGTCCTTATCATCATGGGGGATTGGAATGCTAAAGTAGGAAGCCAAAAGATAACTGGAATAACAGGCAAGTTTGGCCTTGGAGTACAAAATGAAGCAGGGCACAGGCTGGTAGAATTTTGTCAAGAGAATACGATGGTCATAGCAAACACTCTTTTCCAACAACCCAAGAGACGGCTCTACACATGGACATCACCAGACAGTCAACACAGAAATCAGATCGACTATATGCTGTGCAGCCAAAGATGGAGAAGCTCTATACAGTCAGTAAAAATAAGACCAGGAGCTGACTGTGACTCAGATCATGAGCTTCTTGTTGCAAAATTTAGGCTTAAATTGAAGAAAGTAGGGAAAAGCACTAGGCCACTCAGATATGAACTAAATCATATCCCTGATGAATACACAGTAGAGGTGACAAATAGATTTAAGGAATTAGTTCTGATAGACAGAGTGCCTGAAGAATTATGGACAGAGGTTTGCAACATTGTACAAGAGGTATCAATTAAAACCATCCCAAAGAAAAAGAAATGCAAGAAAGTAAAATGGCTGTCTGAGGAAGCTTTGCAAATAGCTGGGGAAAGAAGGGAAGCAAAAGGCAAAGGAGAAAGAGAAAGATACACCCAAATGAATGCAGAATTCCAGAGAATAGCTAGAAGAGATAAGAATGCCTTCTTAAATGAACAGTGGAAAGAAATAGAAGAAAACAATAGAATAGGGAGGACCAGAGATCTTTTCAAGAAAATTGGAGAGATGAAGGGAACGTTTCATGCAAAAATGGGCATGATAAAGGACCAAAATGACAGGGACCTAACAGAGGCAGAAGAGATTAAGAAGAGGTGGCAAAATTACACAGAAGAACTATACAAGAATGAGCTTAACGTCCCTGATAATCACAATGAGGTGGTCACTGACCTAGAGCCAGACATCCTAGAATGTGAAGTGAAGTGGGCCTTAGAAAATGTGAGCAACAACAAAGCTAGTGGAGGTGACAGTATTCCAGCTGAGCTATTCAAAATCTTAAAAGATGATGCAGTAAAAGTGCTACACTCAATTTGCCAGCAGATTTGGAAAACTCAACAGTGGTCACAGGATTGGAAAAGATCAGTTTACATTCCAATTCCAAAGAAAGGCAGTGCCAAAGAATGTTCAAACTATTGCACCTTTGCACTCATTTCTCATGCTAGTAAAGTTATGCTTAAAATCCTACAAGCTAGACTTCAGCAGGATGTGGATCGAGAACTACCAGAAGTACAGGCAGGATTTCGAAGAGGCAGAGGAACTAGAGATCAAATTGCCAACATACGCTGGATCATGGAGAAAGCTAGAGAGTTCCAGAAAAACATCTACTTCTGCTTCATTGACTATGCTAAAGCCTTTGATTGTGTGGATCATAACAAACTGTGACAAGTTCTTAAAGAGATGGGTGTACCAGACCATCTTATTTGTCTCTTGAGAAACCTATATGCGGGCCAAGAAGCAACAGTGAGAACTGGACACAGAACCACTGATTGGTTCAAAATTGGGAAAGGAGTCCGGCAAGGCTGTATACTGTCGCCTTGCCTATTTAACTTATATGCAGAGCACATCATGAGAAAGGCAGGGCTAGATGAATCAAAAGTTGGAATTAAGATTGTTGGAAGAAACATCAACAACCTAAGATATGCTGATGATACCACTCTAATGGCAGAAAGTGAAGAAGAACTGAAGAGTCTCTTGTTGCGAGTGAAGAAGGAGAGTGCAAAACTTGGGTTGAAACTAAACATTAAGAAAACCAAGATCATGGCATCCGGCCCTCTCAATTCCTGGCAAATAGATGGGGAAGAAATGGAGGTAGTGACAGATTTTATTTTCCTGGGCTCCAAGATCACTGCAGATGGGGACTGTAGCCAAGAAATTAAAAGACGCTTACTCCTTGGGAGGAAAGCCATGGCAAATCTAGACAGCACACTAAAAAGCAGAGACATCACCCTGTCAACAAAAGTGCATATGGTCAAGGCTATGGTCTTCCCAGTTGCAATGTATGGTAGTGAAAGTTGGACCATAAAAAAGGCTGAACGCCAAAGACTTGAGGCCTTTGAACTATGGTGCTGGAGAAGACTCCTGCGAGTCCCTTGGACTGCAAGGCGATCAAATCGGTCAGTCCTAGAGGAGATCAACCCTGACTGCTCTTTAGAAGGCCAGATCCTGAAGCTAAAAACTCAAATACTTTGGCCACCTAATGAGAAGGAAGGACTCACTGGAGAAGAGCCTAATGCTGGGAAAGATTGAGGGCAAGAGAAGAAGGGGATGACAGAGAATGAGGTGGCTGGATGCAGCAGTAGGCATGAGCTTAAATGGATTCCAGAAGATGGTAGAGGACAGGAAGGCCTGGAGGAACATTGTCCATGGGGTCACAATGGGTCTGACACGACTTCGAAACCAACAACAACAGTGCCGCCTATCTCATCTATTTTTACCATCTTGAAAGGAACATCTTTAATAGTGTTATGCTGTTAAAAGGAACATCCTGATCATCACAGTCCTCTGGGATTTCCCCACTTATGGTTCAAACAAATTCTTAAATTCTTCAAATTCAAATTCAGAAGGGGAAAAAAACTTACCTGGTACCTGTGCAATAAATAGTTTGCCAAAATTTTAAGTACGGTATTTGTAACACTTAGAGTTAGAAAGGCATTATTATAATTAGCATAGCAGAAATGTTACAAAAGGAAGAGAGATGCATCTGTCTATTATGCCATGTGCAAAGGATTAACAATGTGCATGAGCAAGAATTAGGGAGTAAATGATGTAAATATTTAACTAGCATTAGCAATAGTATTTAAACTTATACACCGCTTCATCATGCTTTACATCCCTGTCTAACCAGTTTATAAATTTATTTTATTTATTTATTTTATTTTTGGGACTTATATGCCGCCCTATCTCCCGAAGGACTCAGGGCGGCTAACAACAATAAAAACAACAATACAAAAGTTAAAACAAATTAAATAAACAGCCCCAAAATAAATTAACTAAACAGTTAAAAATTAAAACATTTTAAAAACCCGTCGTCAATCCAGGTCAGCCTGATGAAAAAGGAAGGTTTTGAGGTCACGGAGAAAGGACCGGAGATCCGGGGCCATCCAGAGCTCAAGGGGGAGTTAGTTCCACAGGGCTGGCGCTCCCACAGAGAAGGCGCTCCCCCTGGGGGTCGCCAGCCGACATTGTCTAGCCGACGGCACCCTGAGGAGGCCCTCTCTGTGTGAGCGCACTGGGCAATGGGAAGTCGTCCCCGGCAGCAGACGGTCCTGCAAATATCCCGGGCCTAGGCTATCTAGGGCTTTAAAGGTAAGTACCAGCAACTTAAATCTCATCCGGCAGACAACTGGTAACCAATAATAATAATAATAATATTGCCCCCAACAATCTGGGTCCTCAGTTTACTGACCTTGGAAGGATGGAAAGCTGAGTCAACTTTGAGCCAGTCAGGACTGAACTGTAATGCTGCATTCTAACCACTGCACCACCACAGCTCAGTGGTAACTAACTAATAGTAGCTGATAGAGATGGAATGTTCAGTTGTCTGTTTGTTTTGTAACTACATGAAATTAGTGTAGAGCTAATGTTAAAGGCATGGCATTGACTGGGATTCTCAGATTCTGGGAATCCTACATTATGCCTGCTTTATTTCTTTATGGCTGAAGGCTGGACAATTTAAGGCTTTGCTTTTACTTCATATCTTGTTGCAAGAATGTATGTAAGCCTTGTTGATTTGAGAGCTGTTGTGCTTGAGGCGGAAAATATTTCTGTACATCTCTTTCTGGTCAGAAATAAATATTTTATTATTATCTCCATCCTTCGTGTGTTTTATTGGCCTTGCATACCAGCCATGAATCCAGAAATTTGGGATGTTTCCAAAAATTTCCTTTGTTGTGCAATAAATTCTCTTTTATAATTTTATTTTGAAGAAAGTGTGCAGGCATCTCCACTGCTGATCCCTCCTTTCCCCCTTTCAATCAAATGCCATTTCATATCTGCCAATCAGGGTTTCTTCGCCAATCTATTGCTTCGTTTACATGTCTCTCCTCCGACTTTTCTCTTTGCAAGCAGGAACACCCCACCACCATCTCCCACCCAGTCCTGACCCCTTCTTACCAATGATTTGCGGGGTCTATTAGACAGTCTCAGCCCTCCCCTGACACACAACCCACTATGGAGAAATGGATGGTGAATTTGTTAGAATAGCTGAAATGGATAAATTAACTTGGTTGATTACAGAAAGGAAACTATCTACATTTATTGATGACTGGAAACCTCTTATGCCTTTCTTGCATAAAAATTAAAAAAGATGCTAATAGAGGATAATATTTGTAGCTCAGGGTTGAAATAATAATAATAAATAATAATAAACCTTTATTGTCAAAGTACAACATGTGTACATTGAGATTAGCTGAGCCTCCCCCTGTGCTCCCTCCCCCCAACACACAGTGACAACAAACCCTCCATCCCACCACACTATGTGAACCAACTACACCACACACCGGCCTCCCAAGTCAATTCTGCATAAGATTATGTCCCATTTAAAAGCCTAACAGCCCACGGATAAAAGCTGTTTTTCAGCCTGTTGGTACGGCTGGCTATATTCCTATATCTCCTACCGGATGGTAGGAGAGTAAAGAGATACCGTCCAGGGTGTGAGTCATCCCTGAGAATCGTCCTCACTCTTCCAAGGCAGCGAGCCCTGGCGATGTCATCCAGTGGTGTCAGGGAACAGCCCACAATGTCTTGTGCTGTGCTCACTACCCTCTGTAATACTTTCCTATCCGCGGCTGTCAGACCAGCATACCAAACCATACCAAATGACGGGTCCTGAGCACTCTGTTTGGTTGGTTTTTTTTTGCAGATGTTTCATTACCCAAACTCAGTGACAGTCACTGATGATAGTTACTAGCACTCATGGTGTTACCTAGTTTGGTAACGAAATGTCTGCAAGAAAACAAGCCAGCTCAGAGAACAGCAAGGACCCCTCAAAAATAAAAAGTACTTATGATTTATAGTTTTGATTGTTAGACAGGATAGATTACAGAAAAAAGAGAACACACTTTCTTCTAACACAGACATGTCAAACACAAGGCCCGGGGGGCGGATTCGGCCCGCAAAGTGGTTTCATGCGGCCCGCGAAGCCATCCTGGAAACAGTGAGGGAACGGCGCCCATTGCCTTGGCCCTGGCCCAGAGACCCTCCTCCTGTCAGAGACCCTCAGATCTGTCCCACTCTTGCCCAGGCCCCCATAGGCACCCTTGATGCCAACGATGTAGAGCTGGCCATGCCCACCCAGTAGGCCATACGTGCACTAGCCACGCCCGCCCAGTAGGCCACACCCACCCAGGCCACACCCACCTCGCCCCCTGAGGGCAACTGCAATGCTGATGCGGCCCTCAATGAAATTGAGTTTGACACCCCTGTTCTAACAGTTTGGTAGATCTCAATAATTATAAAATATTTTATTAATGAACAAATGTCCCTTGGATTTAAAAAAAAAGGTGTGCACCATTTATGTTGCAGTTTTATTTTCTCCCAATTGTTGCCTGAAATTCAGACACCCTAAATTTGGCCTGGAGCTGATGAAAATTTCTCCGAATTTGAGAAATAAAAACATTTTTTCTTTTGCAAAATTAGCCTTTTCACCCCTACCCAACAATATAAACCACAGTGAAAAGCATTTTGGGGGATGGTGGGTGGTCCAAGTCTTTTGATAGGGCAGAGAAACAAATGATACAAAAATTTGGTATATGTCATAAATCAGAAAGCAACGAAAGAAAGAATGAAAGACATTTATTACATGAGACAACTGAACAATGGAAAACATTGATTAGAGATTACATTCAACAAATGGTATATTTATGGGTTACATCATGCCCTTTCCAGGCTTGATTTGTATTTTACTTAAAACTCGCAAGTCTATTTCAGAATTAACCGTCTAAGTTTCAGTTGCTGAAAAGGCTAGATTTTTTTCCTATTAAAAAAACAGAAGAAAAACATGCTTTCTAAAGGAGATCAACACTGCCAAACTAAAATGCTAATAACATCTCACTTAAAGGTTAATAATGAAGCCTAAAATGCTAAATAATACTACCAGACACAGAAACATAAAAACATGGAAATTAGGCTTAAGCAGGAGATCACTTCAAAAAGCAGCCTGACAATGTTTTCTCCTGAAAAGGACCCAATTGGTGGGAATTATATTGGGTGAGAATTATATCCCCAGAACATCCATCAGAATCATGTTTTTACTTCAGCTTTGAACATCAGTTGCTCCTTTGTATTCAAGTGTGGCCTTAGCAAAATGATGTAACACTTAGGGATGAAGATGCAGCCCAGAAGCCCAGCACTGGAGGCCAAGATGGAGAAGACTTGCACAGCAACCATGAATTTCCCTTTGGTGCTCAGATAGGTAGGCACAAAGGAGATCCAGACACTGCAAAAGACCAGCATGCTGAAGGTGATCAGCTTGGCTTCATTGAAGGACCCAGGCAGATTCCTGGCCAGGAAAGCCACCATGAAGCAAATGGCAGCCTGAAAGCCCATGTAACCAAGGGCAACATAAAACATAGTGACAGAGCCTTCATTGCACTGCAGAACAATCTCTCTAGGCTGTGAATACATGTCGGAATCAGGGAATGAAGGAAAGACTCCTAACCAGGTGAAACAAATGACAACCTGGACACTCGAACAAGAAAAGATGAGGGAGTTGGCCAGATTCTTGCCCAGCCACCTTCTCACACTGTTTCCTGGCTTTGTGGCCAGGAAGGCCAGCACCACCATAATTGTTTTGGCCAAGACAGAAGACACAGCAATTGAGAAGATGATGCTGAAAATTGTTTGTCGGAGAAGACAGGTGGTTTTCCTTGGCTGGCCAATGAAGAGAAAGGAAGTCAAGAAGGAAAGCAGAAGGGAGATCAGGAGGATATAGGAGAGGTCCCGGTTGTTGGCTTTGACAATTGGAGTTTCTTGGAATTTAATGAAGATTCCGAAGACAAAGATTGTGGTTAAGATTAGGAATAGAGCAAAGGTAGTAAGGATGATTCCCAAATTCTCTTGATGGGACAAATAGGTGACATTTTTGTTGATACATTGATCTCGATGCTTGTTCTGATACTGATCATCTGGACATCTGGTGCAGTGGTCTGCATCTGCAGAGGACAAATGTATATTTACCATGAATTTATAGGATGGGAGTTAGATTTTGAAATCAGGAAACCCACATCTGAATTTGTGTGTATTCATCAGCAGGGGCATGGAAGGCAGGAGTATGTGTATAGCTGTGCTTCTTTGCATTAGTATGTGTCCCAAGTGGATCAAGTGAGAAAATGTGGCTAGATTAGGGGCAGACAACTCTAGGAAGCAAAAGGGGAGAAGGGACAACCATCTACATCATGTAGGAAGGTCCCTAATGGACTGGAATTGGCCAATCTGACAGGGTTGGAATATTCTGTTTTTCAAAAATGGACTTTGATTTGTCCCATTACTCATTAATTGAAGAATAAAATTGAAATACAGTATCAATATTGTTCAACTATTTATAGATTCATTTTGTTCCACCAAATCCCAATGGTTAATGATTAAAAGGGGATAGATAAACATGTCTGGTTTGACCTTTCTCTCTAATAGACATAATAAGAAGAGGTTCCTCTCCAGTAGCAATGTATTCCCCCAATGTGTTCCCCCTGTATTCCACAGGAAACACAGACTATGATTGCCTACTCCTTGGATATCTTGGGAGAAGATGGGTAGGCAGAAATATGTCTATTCTGAGTTCATGCTAGAATGGAGGAGATGACAAGATTACCGGCGAGGTCCTATGTGAGTTGGCTTTCATTCATCTCAATGGAGAGCTTCATACTCTAGAAGCAACATCATTCTGTTTGTCATGGTGTAACAAGCTGCTTCATGTCACTTCAACTGATCTTCCACAAATTTGCAGATACTTCTCAATAGCTGTTTGGCTTCTTCTACATCTCAACATCTCATTCCAACGCATTCTTACAGGTCATATCATTGTGATCTCCTTGGTGAAA
Organism: Vipera berus; assembly: GCF_964194415.1. NCBI lineage: Eukaryota > Metazoa > Chordata > Lepidosauria > Squamata > Viperidae > Vipera > Vipera berus. Next base: position 280,177,891 of record NC_138203.1, read on the forward strand.
TTAATTCTGATAATTAAATTAATACTTCCTCTCCACAATACCCAAATTAGAAATATCTTCTCAGAAAAGATCTGCAGAAAACTCTGCTTCTATTTGAAGAGCTGTTTTGATTCCCACTCACCCACCTTCTTTGGTGGAAAAGCTCCCTTCTGCACAGGGGATGCAGTTGTAGCAGCAGATTGGTTTTCCTTCCTGGACCACCTTGAAATATCCAGGCTGACAAGGCTCCACACACTGGGAGTAAGGCAAGGGCTGAAAGTGAATAGAATTGGCATTCAGGTGCATTGGCAAGACTGATCAGCAATGAAATGAATTATAGAACTGGAACGGGATCAGCAAAACAGGTATGTGCAAAATGGACTAGAAATGGAATGTTGTGTTTCTCCTCCAGGCCATGTTGTGGTGACCACTCCAGGGAAGGTCCAAGAATTTTCTAGAAAGTTACTTTTTTACACTGAAAGCAGTTCATGATAGCCAGACATGCTTCCATTTCGGAGGACGGACTCTGGAAGACTGTCAGGGCAACTTTTGGAAAAACGCATCAGTATGATGTAGAGGAGAAATGGGAATTCTGGAATTCTCCAGGATGATGGATTTTAAAATAAACCTTTATTGTCACAGTACAACATGTGTACAATGAGATTATCTGAGCCTCCCCCCATGCTCTCTCCCCCCAACACACAGTGACAACAAACCCTCCATCCTACCATACCATGTGAACCATTTAAAAGCCTAACAGCCCACGGATAAAAGCTATTTTTCAGCCTGTTGGTATGGCTGGCTATACTCCTATATCTCCTACCGGATGGTAGGAGAATAAAGAGATACCGTCCAGGGTGTGAGTTATCCCTGAGAATCTTCCTCACTTTTCCAAGGCAATGAGCCCTGGTGAGGTCATCCAGTGGTGTCAGGGGACAGCCCACAATGTCTTGTGCTGTGCTCACTACCCTCTGTAATACTTTCCTGTCCGCGGCTGTCAGACCAGCATACCAAACCACAATACCATACGAGAGGACGCTCTCTATAGTAGACCGGTAAAAGAAGGTCATTAGCCGTTGTTCTACCCTGTTCTTCTGCAAGACCCTAAGAAAGTGAAGCCTCTGTTGGGCCTTTCTAGCCACCTGGGTTGTGTTAACTTTCCAGGTCAGATCTTCACAGAGGTAGACTCCCAGAAATTTAAAGGAGGAAACTCTCTCCACGCAGTCCTCCCCGATGTAAAGTGGGGCAGGTTCCTCCTTTTTTCTCCGGAAGTCTAACACCATCTCTTTTGTCTTGCCGATGTTTAGGTGCAAGTTGTTGTTACTACACCATATGGATAGTTTTTGTACCTCTGCCCTATATGCTGTCTCATCCCCACCTGTACATTTGCACATTTCTTCTACCAAATGTCTAGATAAATTCAATTCTTGCATTTCTACATGTCGAAATGAAAAAATACAACTCAAGAGATTTTATTTCTCCCCCCCACTTCTTAACTCCTGCTTCTGTTTTCCTCCACCCAAACATAATTTCCCTCTGTGTCCCTTAGATTTCTATACGTCACACAACAAATTTTCTTTTGCTGGTTCTAAATGGAAACAGCATGAGTCTGAAGCCTGAATTTAACAGACTTGGAAGGGACCTTGGAGATTTTCTAGTCCAACCCCCTGCTTGGACAGGAAACCCTATACTATTTCAGACAAATGGTTGTCCAATCTCTTCCTAAAAACCTTCAGTGATGAAGCTCACACAACTTCTGGAGAAAAGTCATCCCATTGATTAATTCCTCTAAATGACAGAAAATTCCTCCTTAGTCAGTCTGATATATAGCTTAGGAAGGAAAGAGACACCGATTGAGAGGATGGACAAAAGTAAAGAGAGGGGACACCTTTTTCCCCACCTGATTGAGCCATTGAGGCTTCATGATGGCTTCCTTGTTGATGCTGAATTTGACTCCAATGGCTCCTTCTCTGACTAGACTCCCAAATTTCACTCTGGTGGTGGACTTATTAGGAAACCACACCCAGCTCAAAATGTCAAAGTCAGCCATCAAATCTCCATTTCTATCCAAGTACATTCCTTCCATGGTGGTGTTGTAGATCTGGGGGTTCTTCAGGAAATGGTGAAGCTACAGTGTATGAGGAAAGATGTTTTTACACAAATGAAATCATCTGAACAAGTTGATGTACAGAGATATAAGGAATTTGGCTTATTGAGCTGCAGCCTGATTTCTTCTCAGGACAATTTGGATAGATTTGTCTTTGCATAGATTTGCTTATTTATTAACTGTACTTAATATTACAATTATCACTGTAGACCCTTGTGGGAGATGCTTTCTTTTCAACGTCTGGCATTCCCAGTATGTTTGCTTACTTCACCTGTTGCTTATACATGAGTTTCCCCCTCTTCTCTGAGATGTCCTGTATAACTATAGATGTGTTCTTTTGTCCACAGGGTTTTATCTCAACATTCTTTGGAGAATTTCCCCTGTGCACATTGAACAACAAACACTGCAGTGAGCCTTGATTATTTATTTGGATCCTGTATTGTGATTCCACAAGAGAGAAGATGAAGCAATGTAGAAGACAGAGCATCAGTTTGTACAACTCAGTCCTGGAAATATTAACTGGCTTTAGGAAATTGGGAAGCAAATGTCAATATTTGAAATTGACTGTTCTATGTACTTGTTATCTGAAGAAAGTATGACCACTGATTCTGTGGGAAAGCTTAAATATTGATACAGGCACTCTTTGGTTGATTTTACAAGGATAAAGGTAAAGGTAAAGGTTCCCCCGCACATGCGTGCTAGTCGTTTCTGACTCTAGGGGCCGGTGCTCATCTGCATTTCAAAGCCGAAGAGCCAGCGTTTGTCCCAGGACGTCTCCTTGGTCATGTGGCCGGCATGACTAGACACCAAAGGCGCACGGAACGCTGTTTCCTTCCCACCGTAGTGTTCCCTATTTTTCTACTTGCATTTTTACATGCTTTCAAACTGCTAGGTTGGCAGAAGCTGGGACGAGTAACAGGCGCTCACTCTGTTACGCGGCACTCGGGATTCTACCCGCTAAACTGCCAACCTTTTGATTGACAAGCTCAGCGTCCTAACCCACTGAGCCACCGCGTCCCTTTTTCAAGGATATACACTGATAATTGTAATATTAAGTACAATTAATAAATAAGCAAGTACAAGGTATGCCAATGGGATCACCCATATCAGGCCTAATAGCAGAAGCAGGCATGCAACAACTTGAATCCATAGCTCTACCCACCATTCTACCAAAATTCTGGACAAGCTATGTTGATGAAATCTTCATCATCAAATGCTCCCAAATTGAGGAAACATGCCATCTACTCAATAACATATTCCCTGGGATCAAATTCACACATGAAGAGGAAACAGACTCCCATTCCTCAACACTGACATAAGGAGACTAGACAATGGAGAACTGGAAACCCATGTCCACTGCAAACCTCCACACATGGACCAGATCCTCAGCTTCACAAGCAACCACCCCACTGCACCCAAAAGAAGCTGTGCCCAGACCTTCTTCAGAAGGGCCAGGACACACTACAGCAACACAACACTAAGAAAAGTGGAAGAGAAATGGCTGCTTTCTGTCTTTCTCCATGACGGCTGTCCAAAAAAATTCGTATTCCAACACACAACACCCAAACCAAAACACAGCACACAGCCAACCATCACGCAAAAACTAACTCCACCATATACAAAAGGGATGTCAAAATGACAGCCAGAATTCTCTAACCCCTAGGAATAGCAATAGCCCACAAACCCATAACAACACTCTGCCAGGAATTATCCAGAACCAAAGACAAGATACAGAAGGATGAAAGAAACATTGAAATCTACAAAATAAACCACAACCATTGCAACCAATTCTACATGGGACAAACATCACATCAATTACAAAATAGAATCCATGAACACTGGGTGGCAGCCAAATGTCATGATCCCAAATCCTTAATATCTATCGATATCAACACCAAACAGCACCAGTTTGATTTGAGCAACACAAAAATCATTGGCCACACTATCACCCACCACACATGTGAGTTCATTGAAGCCTGCATTCCACCAGCAATTCCATCAACAGACAAGTTGACCTACAACAAGTCTACAAACTCCTCAGAATCCAAATCAATCACACAGCCAATCAGAGATGGCTCCAACAGCACCGACCCTCAACCAACCCATGCAAGGCCCCCCACTCCTCACTCATGACTCACACCTGACCCATCACAAGACCCTCACTTGACACACCTACACCTGAAGCCCATATAAACAGAAGAACACTGACGCTGACATCCCCTAAACTCTTCTGAAGATCATAATCATAATAGTACAAGTTGGAAGGAACCTTGCCCACAAGCTTGGAGAATGAATCTTCACCCTCATTAAGTACAATGTTGTCTTACATTGTAATATATTGGGAGAGAATCCAAAATCCCTTTCCACAAGCACCAAATTCTAGAACCTGAAGAAAGAAAAGCTTAAAGCACATGAGATAAAAGAATTGTAGTGGTGTGTGACAACACAGCCAAGGTGTAGTTTGCCATTCAGCAATTCTGGAGGCCAAAGGGAAAAATAAAGAGGAAGACAAGGGATCTTATGACAGAAAATGTTTCATTTTTTTCTCAACATATTTCACATTTCTCAGAGAGTGTTTTGTGACATTCACCATCTATCGGTCACCCTTAGCAATACACATGGAACCTATAAGGGAATACCTGCCATGGCTGGATCTTTTCAACTTCCAGCTTGCTTTTTCTCTCCATCCTTGTCCTCTGGGATTGAGATGAATAGGCCACATTTAAGGCATGTGCCACAATCTGGATAGCATTGTATGTTAAGGAGCTATCTAGAGAGAAGATCTTTACAATCTTTTCTTGAGGCAGAGTCTCCGAGTTCTCTTTCTCTGTACACCTTGTCCAGCCTTTCACAGACAAGGCAGACTTTCCATATGAACAGTGAAATTTTTTAACCATGAATGCTTCGATATAAAAATAGAAATCTATGAAATCATTAAATTTGGTCCTTTGGCTGGTCTGGATAAGAAAAGAAAAAATACTAGGGGTATATCTGAAAGAAAGAGTATTATACGATAATTCGATGGTGAGATCCCACAAAGCTGTTGTGATGCAAACTTTCCCCACAGTAGGCTTTCTCAAGGAATTTAATATTTTTTCTAGAAGAAAAGCTCCCTCTATGAATGTAAACTCTGAATAGTAAACAAATACATTCATTTGGATCCACATGTTGAAAACAGAAACCAGATACTCGAGGTTCTCAGCTGTTAGTAATATGATTTGTGAGAAAACAACACAGATACCATTCTGAGCCAGCACAGGAATAAAGGTCCTAATGAAATGTTCTCCATTATCAGTGTCTGCAGCAAAGACACCAATGAATATCCACCCAAAATACAGCAGCAGTTTAACAATCCCCAGGTTCTGAGCATCTTCTTTGGGGACAGTTCGGTAGAAAAAGGGTAACTGTGTTTTGTCACTCAGGATTGGTGAAATAAAAGTGTAGCTGATCTGGAAACAAAAAGAAGATTTATGTTTTATTTTGGGTTTTTAACAAAGCCAACGTATGAGATCCTGAAAATATAATGTCAGAGCTTAGGTAGTGGCTGGAAGATCCCAGCCTACCTTGGTGGATTTAATAGGGGATCAGAAATGCAGAGAATGTAACTGTCATTAATGGAAGGTTAAGAAGAAATCCAGAACTCATTTTCTGAAAGGTTGATGCTCCCAGAGAGCCTGCATAGTGCGAGATCTGAGCAAGCATACATTTTGAACTCATATTTTGTACTCAGTGATAACTGTTAATTATGGCTGTATTTATTCTTGTCTCTTTGGGAGACTGAAAGATGATGTAAAGACGAATTGTACACCTTAATCCATGCTTAACATTTCTATGGAGGAAATTTCCTTGAACTGCTCTGGAATAAACTTGCAACCATTCACTGGGTCTATACCTGTGGGATTTTGTAGATGCCCAGTATGGAAGCCATAAGGATGGATATGTCAGAGTTGGTCTCTTCCAGGAGAAACAGCATGTTCCTCTTCCTTCCACAGCTGTAGTTGGGAACATTGGCCTCTCCAGTTGAAAGCAAATCCAACAGACCATCCAATGTCATTCTTCTGTCTCGAAAGTTGTCATGGAGGTTGTAACCCAGGGTGAGGTTGGGTAAGAGGAGGGGATCTTTGTTGATTTCCTGGATGGCAAAAAGAAAGGACAGAATTTTCCAGTACAACACAGCTTCTTTCCTGAAAAGATACATGGATTTTTCCATAATGTTACATTCAGTGAAAATACCAACCTAGAACTAAGGAGAAATTTCCTGACAGTGAGAATGCCAATGCTCACACTGGGGAAGCTACAGCTGGCTGCTTATCTGGCAGTGAGGAATCCCTGGACCACTGAGGAAAATAATTTGGGAGAATGTCTGGAGAGATCAGAGCGCTGATGTCTTTGGACTTGCAGATTCTGTTTTCTGCAAGTGCCACCCGTCTCACCTAAAGGCAACTCTGATACACAACTAACTTCTAGGAAAGACTCAGAAAAAAAGTCAGCCTTTTTCTGAACTGGGATTGACCAGAACTAACCAATGAGAGACTCCTTTCCTTTTCTTTGATGGAGATGCTGAGATCATAACCATTACTTCCCAAGCTAATCACCTTGAGAGATGAAAGCAAGCTGTCCATGTAGAGATCAGTTGGACAAGGGTACTGAGCATTAAAGCATACTTTTGTTTTATCTGCTGAATGTGTTCCATATAAGGAACAGTTGCTGGAATTGGATATGTCTAGTTTAATGAAGAGAAGGATGAGAGGTGACAGTGTTCCAATATCTCAGCAGTTGCCAGAAAGAAGGGGGAATCAAGCTATTTCCCAAAGTACCTGAAGGCAAGACAAGAAGCAACGGATGGAAACTAACCAAAGAGAGAAGCAACCCTAGAACTAAGGAGACATTTCCTGACAGTTAGAACAATTAATTAGTGGAACAACTTGCCTGCAGAAGTTGTAGGTGTTCCAACACTGGAAGTTTTTAAGAAGAGTCTGGATAGCTATTTGTCTAAAATGGTATAGGGTTTCCTGCCTTCCAACTATTATTATTATTATAAAACTTTTATTCATAAAACATGAAACTCAGTCAACTGAACACTCAAATTGACTGACACTAATGGTTGACACAGGCTGCTGCCAACAACCTAGGTATCAACCAGGTATCTCCTTAAAATGTAAGATGTTCCGAGTAGCACAGTTTTTTGTAGCTTTGCTGGAATTATTGCAGGAAGTTGCAATTTCTTGATGTGTTTTGTAAAGTTTTTGGACATAGTTCCCAGTGCCCCAATGACAACGGGTATCACTGTTATGCTTTTCATACAACAACAACAACAACAACAACAACAACAACAACAACAACAACAACTATTATTATTATTATTATTATTATTATTATTATTATTATTATTATTATTATTATTATTATTATTATTATTATTATTATTATTATTGTTATTATTATTATTTAGAGATCAGTTGGACAAGGGTGCTGAGCATTAAAGCATACTTTTCTTTTATCTGCTGAATGTGTTCCACTTCATGCTGTTTGTATACAGATGTAACTGTAGATATAATTAATTAAAATCTCACTGCCTTTCTCCACCTACTTTCTTTCTCAAAGGCAACATAGTATAATATTGCTTAACATTATGTAACTTACTGATAGAACTTTTTAGAAGGATTCAAACTGAAATTGTGCAGCTCAGGTAGTTGAATATTTGTTGCAGAGAAGAGTCCACTGATGAGATAGTCTCCTGGCCTGTAATGATTAAGTGGGTCTCTTGCATCCCTCCCCAAAGTCAAGAAGCACCCGGTGCTGAGCATCCCACAGGCTGCCTGGGGTAACAAAAGCTCCATCAGAAGCAGAAGTAGTGGATCCATTTCTGGTTTAACTGAAAGAATCCCCTGCCTTGCATCTGATCTCAGAATCAGAAGAATTTGATCAACACAACAGCAGACATCCTGGTGGCCATGAAGCTCAGGCCAGCTTTCCAAGGTCACAAGACAATTTATGTACTAACTTTCATGAGGCCAAACATTACCATGTGTTGCTCCTGAGTCTGTTGATCTCCAGAGAATTTCTGGAGGAGAGAAGAATCTCTTGACATTTAGCATGAAAGCAAGAAGGAAATCACTATCATTCTAATAATAATTATCTGGAGATGCAGGAGCTTTGCAAAGACCTCCCTGCAGGGTGAGCTGGGAATCCAAATGAAGAAGTCCTGATATAACAAAATATAATGGATTCCCAGGAATCATCTAAGACCAAATTGTTCTCTGGGCATTTGGGACACCTGTCATTTTGCTTGGTCGATTTCCAGTTGGTTTTCTTTCATGTTATTATAAGTGATACTTATTTTATGAAGCTGCATTTTTGCTTAGATGAAGTTACTCTAAACTTTTTCTTACTGTGGACTTTTGAGGCTGATGTTGCCTTAGACTTACCGTGCATTCCTTATTATTCAGATCTTTATGTTTTAGGAGACTTTACTTTTATTGCCATGCATCTGTCTGGAATTGAATGCACGTGATTCAAATAGATGTCCATCCATGTGACATGCCCCTATTTATCTGGAAGAGTCAAGGAAAATAAAAAGTCTCTAAGAAACTTCTCCATTGTTATATAACTTCAGACAGAGATGCTCAACATGAGACATCTCTGGTTGTCTCATACTTACCCAACAGATAGAAAAGTCTATCTGAACCTCTCTGCCAACGTGATAGTCTGATGAGGAGCATTTCACCCTGAGTCCTAAATACTTTGCTTCCATAAATATCTACTGCAGAACACAGTGGTGAGGAAATGAAATGGGGATTATGGTGTCCCTGTACAAAGTTAACACAACCCAGGTGGCGAGAAAGCCCAACAGAGGCTTCACTTTCTTAGGGTCTTGCGGAAGAACAGGGTAGAACAATGGCTAATGACCCTCTTTTACCGGTCTACTATAGAGAGCGTCCTCTCGTATGGTATTGTGGTTTGGAATGCTGGTCTGACAGCAGTGGAAAGGAAAGTATTACAGAGGGTGGTGAGTACAGCACAAGACATTGTGGGCTGTTCCCTGACACCACTGGATGACATTGCCAGGGCTCGTTGCCTTGGAAGAGTGAGGAAAATTCTCAGGGATGACTCACACTCTGGACGGCATCTCTTTACTCTCCTACCATCAGGTAGGAGATATAGGAGTATAGCCAGCCATACCAACAGGCTGAAAAACAGCTTCTATCCATGGGTTGTTAGGCTTTTGAATGGGATATAATCTCTGTGAACGTATGCAGAATTGACTTGGGAGGCCGGTGTGTGGTGTAGTTTGTTCACATGGTGTGGCAGGATGGAGGGTTTGTTGTCACTGTGTGTTGGGGGGAGGGAGCATGGGGAGAGGCTCAGCTAATCTCAATGTACACATGTTGTACTTTGACAATAAAGGTTTATTATTATTAAACTCTGAACTTCTGTATGTGAATCTTGAGATGAGACCCAGGGTATTGTGTAGTGGGTCCGACGCAAGGAAGAGACGCCAGCCAGTGTGTGAGTTCAGCTCTTTATTGGAAGGGGGAAGTGAACTGGAGAATGAGGGTTACCTGGCCTCCTTAAATACCTAGCCAGGTAAGCGGACAGCCAATGGGGTTGGCCCTAGGTTTCCCGCCGAAACTAGGTTTCCCGCCGAAACTGTCGAGGTCAACGCCCCCTGGTGGCTGTTGCTATGCAGGTGCCTGCATACATAACACCCCTCCCCCCTTAGAGAAGAACCACATAACAACAACAACAACTTGCAACTACTATAACTATGACTATATATAAAAAAACAATGATGTCCTATGTGTGGGTCACTTGCACACATAGTCCGACAGGTAGGCAGGTGTCCTGTGTGGTCGGGTGGATCGTCTGGGTGTGGTTGGGCCCTGGGCTTGGACCGTGGGTTCTTGAGGCCTTTGTGCAGGGCTGCAAGGAGCCGGAATCAGGAAGTCCTCCTCCTCTGGTCCCTGCTCTGTGATGTCCTCGGCTGGGTTGACTTCTCCTGGAGTGTGGTTCTCCTGTTGGGCATGTGCGTTGAGTTCAGGGACGTGTGTGATGTGCTCAGGGACCCTTCCTCTGAGCTGATCGATGTGTCGCCTTATGCGTCTGTCCCCCTCCACCCCCCCAATGTACGAGAGGGGTCCTGTTTTCTCGACCACTGTCCCCGGAACCCATGGATGTCCAGCCCCATAGTTCCTTGCCCAGACTAGGTCCCCCAGGTTGAGAACCCTGTGTGTGGGTGATGATGGCAATGGAGATGATAGTGATGCTGGTGGTGATGGTGATGATGGTGATGATGGTGATGCTGGCCTTCCGGTCTCGGCTGCTACCCGGTCTGGGTGTAGGCGGTCCAGCTTGGTGATGAGGCGCCGTCCCCATCGCAGTTCTGCTGGACTCTTCCCAGTAGCCATGCATGGTGTTGTGTGTTGGGCTAGTAAGAATTTCGCCAGTCTGTGATGCCAGTCCCCGCTGATGATGCGCCGGAGTGCGTCTTTGGTCGTCCTTACCATCTGTTCGGCCTGCCCGTTGGTTGATGGATGGAAAGGCGCGGAGGTGGCGTGCCTAATCCAGTTCGCCTTCAAGAATGCCTGGAAATCAGCAGTGGTAAACTGAGGCCCATTATCAGACACAATTATGTCGGGGAGGCCGTGTGTGGCAAAGAGAGCTCTGAGCACCTGGATTGTCCTCCCCGAGGTCATGTTGGGGACAGGGACTACCTCTAACCACTTGGAGTGACTGTCCACCACTACTAAAAATAGTTGGCCCTGGAATGGCCCCACATAGTCAATGTGAATGCGGGACCATGGCGTGTGTGTGGCCTCCCACCGGTGTACTGGTGCATGTGGCATTTCTGGCCTGGATCTCTGGCACGTGTAAAAGGCCTTGACCCGATCCTCAACTTCCTTGTCCAACCCGGGCCACCAGAGGTAGCTCCTAGCCAGTGCCTTCATCCTGACCACCCCCGGGTGCCCTTCATGTAAGGAATCCAATACCCTGGCGCGTAGTGCGGGTGGAATGATGACCCTGCTACCCCAAAGGAGGCACCCCTTGTGTGTGGAGATTTCGTCGCGTCTAATGAAATAGGCCTGAAACTCTGGTCCCGGGGATTTGTCCTGCCACCCTGTGCAAGCCCATGAGTGCACTCTGCCCATGATGTTGTCTGTGGCTGTGTGGCTGGCAATGTCCTTGGCAAGAACTGGACACTCGGGTAGTTCCTGCAGGGCTAGGATCTGTGTGGCTGGTGCTGGGTCTGGATCGTGTGTGTCTAAAGGGAGCCTACTTAGACCGTCTGCGTGGCCCATCTCCTTCCCTGGCTTGTGCACCAGCTTGCAATTGTAGGCTGCAAGGAAGATGGACCACTGGAGCATCCTGGGGGACAGAATTTGGGGGGTCTGCCTGTCTGTTGTGAACAGGCCCAGGAGTGGTTTGTGGTCCGTGAAGACAGTGAACTCCCTGCCATATAAGTAATCGTGGAATTTCTTGATTCCTGCCACTATTGCCAGGGCTTCTTTGTCAATTTGGGCGTAGTTTCTTTCTGCTCCAGACAGTGTCCTAGAATAGTACGCTATGGGGATCTGTGCCCCATTGGGCTCAAGGTGACTGAGAACAGCGCCCACACCGTAAGGGGATGCATCGCAGGTGATGCAAATAGGCTTGGACTCGATGAAATGGGTTACTGTGGACTTGTCCGACAACAATGCTTTCAGGGCCTTGAAACTCTGGTCATGGGTGGCCGTCCAGGCCCATGTTGCCTGCTTGTCTAGCAGCCTGTGGAGCGGTTCAGTGATGGCTGCCTTGTGTGGGAGGAATGTATGATAGAAATTCAGCAGACCCAGGAATGCCTGAAGCTCTGCTTTGTTCTTGGGTGTGGGTGCTAGTTTGATGGCCCTCACCTTGGATTCTGTGGGGTGGATTCCCCTGGTGTCTACTCTGAACCCCAAGAATTCTGTGGAAGGGATGCCTATGCTGCATTTTTCCTTTTTGAGTTTGAGACCAGCTGTGCACAGCCTTGACAGCACTTCCCTGAGCCTACCTGCCAGTTCCTCTGCTGATGCTCCTGCGTGGTGACCAAAATTGTTTGGAGTATTCCAGGTGTGGTCTCATTAGGGTTTTATAAAGCAGTACTAGTACTCTGTGTGATCTTGATTCTATGCCTCTATTTATACAATCCATATTACTGCATATTACTGGCTCATAGTCAGTAGGATCGTCAACTAGGACTCCAAGGTCCCTCTCACAGTTACTGCTTTTGAGGCAGGTCTCACCTAATCTGCACTTATATTTTTGGCATTTCCTGCCAAAATGTAAAACTTTGTTTTTCTCCACCTTAAAACTTATTTTGTTTTATAGGGCCCATTGTTCAAGTTTGTCAAGATCTGTTTGAACCCTGAGCTTGTCTTCTGGGGTTTTGGCTATTCCTGCCAGTTTAGTTTCATCTGCAAATTTGACAAGTTCCCCTTCTATTCCCTCATCTAAGTCATTGATGAATACATTGAAGAGTACTGGGCCTAAGATGGAGCCTTGTGGTACCCCACTGCTTACTTCTCTCCAGGTGGATGTAGTACGATTGAGGACTACTCTTTGATAAAGATGATTAGGGGGCTGGAGGCTAAAACATATAGGGAACGGTTGCTGGAATTGGGTATGTGTAGTTTAATGAAGAGAAGGACGAGGGGTGACATGATAGCAGTGTTCCAATATCTCAGGGGCTACCACAAAGAAGAGGGAGTCAAGCTATTCTCCAAAGCACCTGAAAGCAGGACAAGAAGCAACGGATGGAAACTAGTCAAGGAGAGAAGCAACCTAGAACTAAGGAGAAACTTCCTGACAGTTAGAACAATTAACCAGTGGAACAACCTGCCTCCAGAGGTGGTGAATGCTCCAACACTGGAGGTTTTTAAGAAGAGACTGGACAGCCATTTGCCAGAAATGGTACAAGGTTTCCTGCCTGAGCAGGGGGTTGGACTAGATGACCTCCAAGGTCCCTTCCAACTTCTTCTTCTTCTTCTTCTCCTTCTTCTTCTCCTCCTCCTCCTTATTATTATTATTATTATTATTATTATTATTATTATTATTATTATTATTATTATTATTATTATCATTATTATCATTATTATCATTATTATCATTATTATCATTATTATTATTATTATTGTGACCAAATTATTAGACCAGCAAAATGCTGTGGATATAATATACTTAGATTTCAGTAAGGCATTCGACAAAGTAGACCACAATCCTGGCTCTGTTCATGGTCACTTTTCTGGCCAGAAATCTACCTAAAAACCTATCAGAAAACTCCTCTAAACAAAGACTAACAAAATCTGTCTTAAATATGCCACTATTCACAGCCTTTCCCAAAGTTACCCTTGATTCTGGGTTTTGTAAAAAAAAAAGTTATTGGAAAGATTTGTGGCTAAATATTTCAGTCTCCCTCACTGTCCCCTCTTCAAAGTTTTGAGTCACATCAGCGAGTTTTCTCTTTGGTCACCTGCTTCTTGATTAATTCAGGATTCAACAAGGTGAAGGCTCTCTACCTTGCCATTATTCAAATCATAGTCATTTGCTGACTTGATGTTAACTCCCTAGAGACGTTCTGAAGACTTTCAGAAAACATGTCAGAAAATGTTTTGATTTCAAAGTCAATGTTGGGTGGAATCTGATTCAGAAATGCTGGATTCATAAATGGCTCTAGAAGCAGAGACTGAATGGCTAGATTGTGTCTTAGAAGAGGTTTTGATTTCTCCTACCACTTCACATAACTCTTTGTGAAAAAGCAGTTACCAAAGAGAAGACTCAGACAGGAACACAAGCGGTGTTGCTGAATTTGGGGGGTGGTTTTAAGACAAGCAGCGGCTGAATATCTGCCCCAAAGATGGTCTGTATATAGACCTGAAACTACTCTCTTGGAAGAGGTTTTGGTTTCTGATACATCTTCACCTAATTCTTCAGTCAAAAGCAGATGACACAGAGGAGGTTCAGTCAGGAGCACAAGTCATGTTGCTGAGGCTTCTGTTTCTGCTGCTTTTGTGGCCACAGCGAGTCTGCGGGATGCTCAAAGCCAAATGCCTCCCAACTCTGGAACAAGGTGAAGTAGACCCACAGATTCATTACAAGCCAGGAGATTATTCCATTAGTGGCATAGCCTCTGCAATGAAGGCAACGTGGGAATCACTGAGCTTTGACAGAAGTCCTTCAACAAAATACACTTAGTAAGTCAATCTTCCTGTACTGCATTAGAGTCACTCTATTTCCAATGAATGTCTACAGTTCCAGCCTTTTGAGAAAACAAGGTGGTCTCCCTTTGATCTTCTTTTCCTAACTTACTTACTGATTCTACGTTGGGGGTCCCTATTGCACATCCAGAACAAACAAATTGGAGGCTAAAACATATAGGGAACGGTTGCTGGAATTGGGTATGTGTAGTTTAATGAAGAGAAGGGTGAGGGGTGACGTGATAGCAGTGTTACAATATCTCAGGGGCTGCCACAAAGAAGAGGGAGTCAAGCTATTCTCCAAAGCACCTGAAAGCAGGACAAGAAGCAACGGATGGAAACTAGTCAAGGAGAGAAGCAACCTAGAACTAAGGAGAAACTTTCTGACAGTTAGAACAATTAACCAGTGGAACAACCTGCCTCCAGAGGTGGTGAATGCTCCAACACTGGAGGTTTTTAAGAAGAGACTGGACAGCCATTTGCCTGAAATGGTATAAGGTTTCCTGCCTGAGCAGGGGGTTGGACTAGATGACCTCCAAGGTCCCTTCCAACTAATTATTATTATTATAAATGCTAATAATAAACATTTCCTATAGCTATTTGGTAAATCACCCACCCTTATTAAAATAGAGGAAATCGTCCAGCAGAAAAAGGATGAACTTGTTTTAATGCTGTAATTCTTTTTTATAGTTTTTATTTTATAATTTAAATTGTAATATATGTTAAATCATGTAATATATGTGGAATGCATGTTGAACCGAGATGTGTGGCTATAGAAATCGAATAAATAAATAAATAGATTAAAAATATTATTATGGAAGAAAACTAAATATTATATATATTGATATGTTTGCACTTGCAGTAAAGCATCCAAATTTTATTGGAAAATTGTGCCCTTCATTTTTATCACCAAGGACTTCAACCAGAACAGCCATCTCTTACCTAACATCACCCTGGGTTATAATATCTATGAAAATTTCTTCAAGGTAGAAATGACTTCAGAGGCTTTGTTGGATCTCCTTTCTGATGGAGAAGCCAATGTCCCCAATTACAGGTGTGGAAGGCAGAGAAACACACTGGCTGTTCTGGAAGAGGCTGAGACTGGCACCTCCATCCAGATATCGACTATGTTGGGCACCTACAAAATCCCTCAGGTGTGTCTTTTTCTTGGGGAGACAGTTTTCAGTCATGAAAGCTTGAAACAGGGGTCGTCTACTGCAAATAAAAGGCAGAGTTTGATTTTGAAAATGAGAGGAATTGCATTTTGCTTCTTAAATTTAAACTACCACCATCTTCCATTCCTTTCAGATCAGTTATAGTTTTGCTTCCCAGATTCTGAGGGATAAAACTCAATTTCCTTTCTTCTACCCGATGCTCCCTGCTGAAGGAGTCCAGTACCCAGGGATGGTCAAGCTGCTCCTCCATTTCAGGTGGACTTTGGTTGCTCTGGTTGCTCCAGAAACTGACCAGGGGGAGAGGTTCATGAGGACAATGTCTTCTCTGATGTTAAGGAATGGCATTTGTGCAATTGAATATCCACGCTTTCCACTAAACACATATCGCATAGTTTCAAATTTCAAAGTGTATTCCAAGTGGAGAAAAATAAATGTTTGTGTTTATGGTTCAGAGACTAGTTCATTCCAGGTAGGAATCAAGTTTGTACAAGTACTACTCCAACATATTCAGGGACCTATTGTAGGAAAAGTCTGGCTTACCACAGCTCAGTGGGATCTCAGTCTCGAGTTCTTGTATAGTTTAGTTTCCTCTAAATATATTGGTGCCATTTTTTCATTTCTGATACAGAAAAGGAAATGGGCAAACTATGATGCATTTGACCTCCTTTATATATCCCTACATAACTTTGTAGAGAAAACCTTTTCATGTTCATCCACCAAAGATGACCTTTCAGTGAAAGTCTGGAGACGGTGCAGACAGAGAGAAGAACTGGTGGCTCTGAGGGAAGAGGAGATTGATCGGTGCCTGGCTCTGGACAGCTACATCATTTACAGCACCATGTGGTTTGTGGCAAGGGCCTTAAATTCAGCTTTTATTTTCACATCCAAAAGATCAGTGAGCAACAGGCGTATGAAGATGGAAGCTCCAAGTTTGAACGCTTGGCAGGTATTTTTTTTTTCCATCCGACATATTCCCACTGCTGTTTAGAATCAGTTTTGTAAATGGATGCCTTGATTACTTCTTCTGAAAAATTAAATTATCTTTGAACTCAAATCCAACCCAATTCCATTTCTGTCATTTTCATTCCCATTCCCTTTGTTCCTTGCTTCTGCAATATTTTCTTTTATTTTTCCCCCCAAACTGAATAAAAAAGAACACAGAATAGCAGAGTTGGAAGTGATCTTGGAGATCATCTAGTCCAACCTCCTGCTTAAGCTGGAAAGTCTATAACAAGAGGATAAATGGCTGTCCAGTCTCTTCTTAAAAGACTC
Source organism: Vipera berus (assembly GCF_964194415.1). Lineage (NCBI taxonomy): Eukaryota > Metazoa > Chordata > Lepidosauria > Squamata > Viperidae > Vipera > Vipera berus. The sequence continues at coordinate 280,194,636 of NC_138203.1, forward strand.
CAGTGAAAGGGCACCCACAACGTCTGAAGGAAAGCCTTATAATCCTGCATCCAGTCTTGGCCCTTCTCCATTTCCCATTCTACCAGCACTATTATTCTTTTGGGAAAATTCTCATATTTCAGTAGAATGGAAGAGACTGAGTCTCCATGATTAGGAGGACATGGCCAACCTTCTCTGGGCTGGGGAGACAAACAGGCTGAAATTTGTTTGTAAATTTAAATTGGATTCTAATGATAAACCTAGTGATCAAATACTGAGTAGCTGGCAGTTTGGAGGGAATACGGCTTAAAGAATATCTGTTGCTATACTGGATAATCCCAATTTTTTTAAAAAATGGTCTTAATTGTCTATAGGAATTCAAAGTTTCTGAATTGCATAGGAAAAAGACAATGAGTTTAGAGAAATGCAGCCAGTTTCAAGAATTGATTCACTTTCTACATTGTTTCCTTGTAGAAAAGGATAGGAAGAGAAAAACCAAGACTTAAGCCATCACAAAAATAGCCAAAACTTTGGAGCCTTCCTATGAAAGCAAAGGAGAGAAATTTTCAAGAAGCAGCATTCATATACAATACAACATACAAAACATATCTGTAATGATATTTCTAGTATTTCAGGGTGTTGGCATGACCGTAGAAGAGACCTCTTCTCTGCTATTAGCATTTATGACCTGTTGACTTGAGCAGAGTGTTAAAATGCTAACAAGAAGCCAACTTGGGATTACAGTTTAGGCTGTGAGAGACAATCAAGTAATATAGTCAGATCAAAGAAATGACTGTTAGAATAAAGATGTTTTTTTTTACCAATATCTTTGCATCATCAGTGATACTTCCTGTGTTAAGTCACTAGTCTTCACAACTGGAAACCCAGGAGAATAACACAGGAAATAAGAAACATGAAGCTTGTTACCTCAGTTGGACAACCAATATTACAACAAAGAGTAAAAGGAAAATGTGAAAGTTGCAGGAACCTTGGGGGAGAGTGACCATGTCATACTGGAATTCAGTATAACGCAAACAAATTTAGAAAGAGCTTCAGAAGGATTCCATGGATGAAAATCTTAAAGGGGAAAAAACCTTAAGGAGCTTGGGAAACAGAAAATTATAATTAATTATAAAAGCCCAGTCCAGCTCAATACCACTGAAAAAGGAAAACAAGAAATCCAAGAAGAAACCAGCATACAAAGAATTCTCTGATGAACTGAAAGACAAAAATGACTACATTAGTGGGTCAATGAAATGCACTGAACATAGTGGAAATGCAGTGAAATACTTGTATTTCAGTAAGGTATTTGATAATGTAGACCACAATCTACTTGGTAAGCTAAAAAATGTGGGATAGACAGCATCACCACTAGATGGATTTGTAACTGGCTGACAAATCACACTGAAAATGTAGTCCTCAAGGGATCTACATCTACATGGAAGAAAGTAAGTGTTATGTATTGGGCTTGTGGTATCATCACTACATGCGTTGCTGGAGAGCTAACGGCTCCTCAGCTACCTAGACAGGCTGTCTCTGGTCCTGCAATTGGTCAGCCCAAGCGGCAAGTGCGGGTTTAATCCTACTGGCTGCTTCCGTAGGGCTAGGCTATATATATTGTGGCTGGGTGCGGCTCAAGCTCAAGTACAGTTCCAGCAAGAATAAAGAATGAGTTTCTCTGTACTCAGCCTTGTGTCTTCATTCCTGCTAACCAGAGCCCATGACTTAACAGTGGCAATGAGGATGGGATCCTGCTTCACCATTTAAAAAGGGCTGAAGTCAACGAGGGATCGGCAATACATGCTGGAGGGAAGAGGCATTTCCCCCCCTCTCTAGGCTAGCTAGTAAAGCCACACTAGTGGCCGCGTGCTCAGTGGATGCATTCCCTGAGCCTAGAAGAAGGATGCAAGATCGCAGGAATTGAGGAAGATGCCGAAGATGATCTTGGTATCCTAGTGGGCAATCACTTGAATATGAGCCTGCAGTGCGCAGCAAAAGCCAAAATAGACAGCACAAACCTAGGTTGCATTAACAAAGGTATAAAGTCAAGATCACATGAAGTATTAGTACTACTTTATAAAGCCTTAGTAAGACCACACTTAGAATATTGCATCCAGGTTTGGTCACTATATTATAAAAAAGTTGTAGAGACTTAGGAAAGAGTGCAGAAAAGAGCAACAATTAGGGGACTGGGGGCTAAAACATATGAAGAATGGTTGCAGAGTTGGAAATGACTAGCATGCATGTGCGGGGGAACCTTTACCTTTACCTAATCCAGTAAAAAGAAGGATTAGGGGTGACATGATAGCAATGATCAATATTTGAGGGGCTGCCACCAAGAAGAGCGGTTCAACCTGCTTCCCAAAGCACCAGAAGGCAAGACGGATGGAAACTAATGGAGAGAAGCAACCTAGAACGAAGGAGAAATTTCCTAAGAGTGAGAACAAGTAACCAATGGAATGGCTTGCCTTCCGTAGAAATAGGTGCTCCATCACTGGAAACTTTTAAAAAGAGACTGGACAGCCACTTGTCTGGAATGGTATAGGGTCTCCTGCTTGAGCAGAGTTTTGAACTAGATGATAATAATAATAATAATAATAATAATAATAATAATAATAATAATAATAATAATAATAATAATAATAATAATAATAATAATAATAATAAGAAGAAGAAGAAGAAGAAGAAGAAGTTGGAAGGAACCTTGGAGGTCATCTAGTCCAACCCCCTGCTAAGGCAGGAAACCCTATACCATTTCAGACAAATGGCTGCCCAGTCTCCTCTTAAAAACTTCCAGTGTTGGAGCATTCACCGCTTCTGGAGGCAGGTTGTTCCACTGGTTAATTGTTCTAACTGTCAGGAAATTTCTCCTTAGTTCTAGGTTGCTTCTCTCCTTGACTAGTTTCCATCTGTTGCTTCTTGTCCTGCTTTCAGGTGCTTTGGAGGATAGCTTGACTCCCTCTTCTTTGTGGCAGCCCCTGAGATATTGGAACTCTGCTATCATGTCCCACCTTACCCTTCTCTTCATTAAGCTACACATACCCAATTCCAGCAGCCGTTCCTTATATGTTTTAGCCTCCAGTCCCCCAATCAACTTTGTTGCTCTTCTCTGTACTCTTTCTAGAGTCTCGACATCTTTTTTACATTGTGACGACCAAAACTGGATGCAGTATTCTAAGTGTGGCCTTAACAAGGCATTGTAAAGTGGTATTATTAGAACTAAAATATAGGATTGGATAACAGTATGTAAGTTGGATATCTTTGATTAAAGGACATAGGCCCTTTAATTACTATGGAAATATGGAAAAGAAAAGGATCCCACCTTACCCTTCTCTTCATTAAGCTACGCATACCCAATTCCAGCAACCGTTCCCTATATGTTTTAGCCTCCAGCCCCCCAATCATCTTTGTTGCTCTTCTCTGTACCCTTTCTAGAGTCTCGACATCTTTTTTACATCGTGGTGACCTCCAAGGTCCCTTCCAATTCTATTATTCCATTATTCTAAACAACTTGGAAACTCAAAATAGAGCCTGTTTTTGAACACAGAGAGAGAAATGTTCAGATCTCTCCCATGCATTGACCGAGGGGTCTTTTAAACAAATGTTTGATATTGCTTCTAAACTCTTCTTTTCCTTTCTTTTCCAGCTTCACTCCTTCCTTCAAACTTCTCAGTTTCACAATAACTCCATAGAAGGAGTATATCTGGATGAGAAAGGAGATCTGGCAGCTGACATGGACATTGTCAACTGGGTCCTTTTCCCCAACAAATCTTTCAAGAGAATGAAAACTGGGAGTCTAGAAAACCTGTCATCCCAAAATGTGAAAATTACCATTGACCAGAACAGTATCACAGAGGTGGAAATGCTGAATAAGGTAGAGTAATATTTATTTCTTTCCACTGAAAGTGCCAAAAAGAGGGTGGGTGGCGATTTGCTTTCAGTGCCTTCAAGGTTTCATATCAGCAGTTCAGAATCTCAAGAATGCAAACTTATTCTTCATTTCCTATTCTGGTGGCTTTAAAAAATATTGTCCTCAATTTTCATAGAAACTATTCACTGACTCAATGTAAAGGGAGGTAGACTGAGGCAGTCCCCCAAATTATGTGGTTTACTTTGTCAGTGCAAAGAATCCATCCAACTTTTCCCTGATGTATTTAAATATTCATAGAAACATTTAATATTTATATAAATTAATTAAATATTTATATAAATTAAAAAGCCTAAAATTGTAGTGTGCATTAAACATAAATTGAAAGAGAAAGAGAGAAGGGATAACCAGTTCAATCTGTTTAATGAACCTGAAATTGCTTAATCGGCTTCTTATTACTGGAAGCTTTTGCCATTTTTCTGAAAATATGTCCATTTTCTGAACATTTTCCCTCTCTCTGCTTTACACCACTCTCTGAACATTTTAAAATGTCAGTATATTGTCCCCAATAATCTGGCTCCTCATTTTACTGACCTTAGAAGGAAGGAAGGCTGAGTCAAACATGAGCTCTATTAGGTTCAACTCCAGACTGTAGAGTTAGCCTGCCATACTGCATTCTAACAACTATGCCACCATGGCTCCTAAAATCCTTCCTCCTTTTCCACTGTTTTTTGAAAACAAATTCATTTTTTTCCAAAATAAATTCATTTTCTGCTCATTTTTCCTCAGCCCCTGCCTCCTTCCAGGTGCGTGGAAAGCTGCCGTCCTGGATTCAGGAAGGTGGTTCAGGAAGGGGAGGCCATCTGCTGCTATGACTGTCATCCTTGTGCAGAAGGAACCATCTCGACTCTGGAAGGTGGGTGAAATCAGAGAAAAGTTGCAGACTTTTGGAAACAAATGGCTTGGCATTAGACACTTTTTGTTCTTCTTTACTGATTAATATCTGTCTTATTATCTTGATGTCTCTGGAGAAATGAAGAACTTATGATCTTTCCCTTCCCTTCCCTTCCCTTCCATTGACTAATACATGACTAAACATCTGGAATTCTTCATGTAAGAGGTAAAACAAAACCGCTGGAACATTCCTTCCTTCCTTCCTTCCTTCCTTCCTTCCTTCCTTCCTTCCTTCCTTCCTTCCTTCCTTCCTTCCTTCTTTCCTTCCTTCCTTTCCCTCCAACACCTTCCCTCTTGAGAACTGAGGGGCATTGTCTTTTTATTAAGTGGATGAAACTGGAAGAATTTCCCCCAACGGCTGGGATCAGAGAAAGTCCTGAGACTGATCTTTTTCATATGACCTCAAAAAAATCCCAAGGAGATGGACACACCTACTGCTTGTTTTTCTGGCATGGGTGGGAAGATAAATAACAACAACACGAGAATCTATCAACGAAGTGTCTGTTGCCAAACATGTCCTCAACATTTCCTTGGTCCACATTGAGAGGGGCATTGTTATTAGCAAAGGAGATTTTAATAAAAGAGCTTCCTTAAAAGCCAGTTGATACATGAACACCAGCAGTTTTATCTTCCTTCTATAAATAATCAGAGCTTGAAGGGCCATTGGGGCCCTCCATACAATCTTCTACTCTTTCCTGTGATTGAACTAATCCAGTATAAGAAATCATCTCTCTGTGGGTCACTAGCAGGAAAGTTGCAGAGACCTTTGGATTTCACCTCTCAAACATTATTCATGATACAATCTTTAAAACCAGTTGGAGCTATCCTGGGAATTGGTTGCAGAGATTCTCATTTTTCTTTAGCACTCTGTCTCTGTGTTACATTGCTTAAAATTCCTAGCCATTTATACACATTACCTTTCTCTAGACATAACTTTCTCTAGACCACCACTAGTTTCACTCCATCTATGCATCTTATAGAAGAACATGCATTACAGCAGATGTTAATCTTGCTTTTTCTAGATGCTGAAAAATGCACCAAATGTCCAATGGATCAACATCCTAACGTCAACCGTGATGACTGTATACCAAAGACTGAAACTTTCCTATCCTACCAAGAAAATTTGGGGATCATCCTAGCTTCCCTTGCCTTATTCCTGTCTTTAGTAACAGGATTTGTCTCGGGAATCTTCATTAAATTCCAAGAAACTCCCATAGTCAAAGCCAACAATCGGGATCTCTCCTACATCCTCCTCATCTCTCTCCTGCTCTCCTTCTTGACCTTCTTCCTGTTCATTGGCCAGCCAAAGAGAGTCACCTGCCTTCTCCGACAAACAGCCTTCAGCATCATTTTCTCAGTTGCCATTTCTACTGTCTTGGCCAAAACTTTCATGGTGGTGTTAGCGTTCTTGGCCACAAAACCAGGGAATAAAGTTCAGAGATGGCTAGGAAAAAGCCTGGCCAATTCTATCATCCTTTCTTGCTCTGGTGTCCAGATCGTACTCTGTAGCATTTGGTTAGGGACTTCTCCCCCATTCCCCGACTCCGATATGCATACACAGTCTGGAGAGATTATTCTGCAATGCAACGAAGGTAGCGTCATCATGTTTTACGTTGCCTTGGGCTACATGGGCTTCCTGGCTGTCATCTGCTTCACAGTGGCTTTCCTTGCTAGGAATCTCCCTGGAGCCTTCAATGAAGCCAAGCTGATCACCTTCAGCATGCTGGTTTTCTGCAGCGTTTGGGTGTCCTTTGTGCCCACTTACTTGAGCACCAAAGGGAAATACATGGTGGCTGTGCAAGTCTTCTCCATATTGGCTTCCAGTGCTAGCCTGTTGGGATTCCTTTTCTTCCCCAAATGTTACATTATTTTCCTTAGGTCAGACCTGAATACAAAAGAACATTTGTTATCAAAACAAAATATAAAGTAAATTTTGCTCAATGTTTCTCTCAAATTCCATTTAACTATTACAGAAGTAGACATCCTGTTTTTATCTCCCCTTTTTTGTTTGCTATTTGGGAATAGAGAAAAGTGTGCAACATGGGTGATTTCTTTCTGTGAGTGTAGGAGAATTTTGCCACCAATATATATGAATCAAGCCAAATGACATTGAAAAGCAAATTGGTTTATAGGGTGAGACAAACTTATACTCAGGGCTTTTTTTTCTCATAGAATGCTCAGAACGGAGTTCCGGCACCTTTTTTGGATGGAACATTGTAGAGTAGGCAAGGCGGGTTGTATGACATATATGAATTCCGGCACCTTTTTCTTTTACAAAAAAAGCACTGCTTATAACTAAACTTTTGAAAAAGGTGAAAGCAGGTATCTGAGCATGATAGCAAAGAGAAGCCTGCAGATGAAGTCCTGGTAATATCTTATCTAGGGCTATATATATACAGATTCCTTGATTCATCTATGCTGCCTGGTTGGGACTCAGCTAACTTGTCAGACACTATAAAGAGCTGTAGAGCCAGTTTGGTCTAGTGCAGGGCTTTTCAACATTTTCACCCATTGTACCACTTTTAGGACATGGCAACATCCAAGTACCACCAGTTGCCTAGCAAGGTGTCCAAAACTTGATGACCAAAAAAAAAGGAAAAAAGTGATGAACTACTTGTAGTCCTCGACTTACAACAGTTTGCTTAGTGACTGTTCAAAGTTACAATGGCACTGAAAAATGTGCCCCCCCAAGCACAGTTGAGCAAGACACCCCCACCCGGTGGCGCTCTTCCTCCTGTCCGAGGTTTTCATTGTTGTGAGCATTTCTGTTGAGGATTGGCAGCAGGGGTGGGGGAGGTGTTTTGGTTTATATTCACCCCCTCTGCTGGGTGGTTGCAGCAGGTTTTGGTCACTTCACATGACCCCGGGACACTGGAACCGTCATAAATATGAATCCGTTGCCAAGCACCTGAATGTAAATCACAAGACCCTGGAGATGCTACAACTTTCCAGCTGATTGGTGCTTTTTCTGGGCTCAGGAGCACCAGGATCAGCACCAAGCTCCAGCTGGAGCCTGGCGCTGATCCTGGCACTTCCACTGAGCCCTGACAGCCCTGCAGCTCCAGCCACCGTTCGCTCAGGCTTGTGTGGTGCTACCACCGGTTCAGCTCATTCCCCTCGCCCGCTACCACTTTTTTAGGATGGTGGCGTACCACCTGCTAGGTGCCAATGTACCACAGGTGGTACCCATACCACTGGTTGAAAAGCCCTGGTCTAGTGGTTAAGTCATCATGCCAGAGACATGGAGACCATGAATTCTAGTCCAGACTTGGGCAGAAAGCCAAGTTGCTGATTTTCAACGGGTTTCTTTCTCTCAGCTCTATAAAGCAGGAAATGAGGAACGACTTCCGAGAAACAGTTAGAACAATTAACCAGTGGAACAACCTGCCTCCAGAAGTGGTGAATGCTCCAACACTGGAAGTTTTTAAGAAGAGAATGGCCAGCCATTTGTCTGAAATGGTATAGGGTTTCCTGCCTGAGCAGGGGGTTGGACTAGATGACCTCCAAGGTCCCTTCCATCTTCTTCTTCTTCTTCTTCTTCTTCTTCTTCTTCTTCTTCTTCTTCTTCTTCTTCTTCTTCTTCTTCTTCTTCTTCTTCTTCTTCTTCTTCTTCTTCTTCTCCTTCTCCTTTTCCTTCTTCTTCTTCTTCTTCTTCTTCTTCTTCTTCTTCTTCTTCTTCTTCTTCTTCTTCTTCTTCTTCTTCTTCTTCTTCTTCTTCTTCTTCTTCTTCTTCTTCTTATTATTATTATTATTATTATTATTATTATTATTATTATTATTATTATTATTATTATTATTATTATTATTATTATTATTATTATAACCTTGCAAAGAAAACTACAGGGAGTTTTCCAGGCAGTCTCCAAGAATGGAACATGATTGAACGGAAGGGAAAAATGGATACTTCTTTTACTAAAATTTCTTCCAGGGAGAAAGGAAGGCCCAGAGACTTTGCAAATAGAATTAAACATTATAAAAGTTGTTGTTGTTGTTAGCTGCGAAGTCGTGTCTGACCCATCACGACCTTATGGACAACGTTCCTCCAGGCCTTCCTGTCCTCTACCAATTATAAAAGTATTGCATGTTAAATTGTATTTAACAGAGAGCCAGTCTGTGGTGTAGTAGTTAAGGCGCCAGGTGAGAGTCCAGAAGATTGTGGTTTCAAGTCTGGACTTAGTCATGAAAGCCAGTCAATCTCACTCAGCCTAATCCAACTCGCAGGGTTGTTATTTTGGGGAAAACAGGCGGAAGGATTTGATATGATCACTGCTTTGAATTTATAAAAAATAATAAAGACTGGATATAAAATAAATAAATAGAATTTTCTGACAATAAGTTCATTTTTCCCTCCATTTGCTCAGACCCTGCCTCCTTCCTAGTGTGTGGAAAGCTGTTGTCCAGGATTTGGGAAGGCGTCTCATGAGGGGAAGCCCACATGCTGCTATGGCTATCTTCCTTTTGCAGAAGGAAATATCTTCACTGTGGAGGGAGGGTGGGTAATATACCTTGAGATTTTCCATGAAAGGGTGTTTTGATAGGCTTAGCATGGCCTTTCCTCGAACCACTAACGCAGACCTGGGCATTTTATAGTCCACAGGCTACATTTGATCCTTTTGGCTGCCCTGCTCCAGCTCATGGTGGTAGTGGTGACGAGGATGGCAGTGGTGGTAGTGGCCAGTGGGGAGGACATCAGCCCTCAATAACAGTCCCACTTTCCCGTGTGGTCCCTTCAGAAAATTAATTGCCCACCCCTGCACTAATGCATGAATAAAAGGGTGATATTGTTTGGCTTATAACATATATCTTCCTAATAAGTCTTCTGCTTTCCTTCTTGACCTCATTCCTATTTATTGGACCACAATGGAAAGCCACTTGCCTTCTCCAAGGATAGCTAGGGAAGAGCATGGCCAATTCTGTCATTCTTTCTTGTACTGTTGTCCAAGTTCTCCTCTACAATGTCTAGTTAGGGACTTCTCCCCATTCCCTGAGTCAGACATGTACTCACAGTCTAGAGGTGTCATGCTAGAATATGATGAAGGCTCTAATCGCATGTTCTACATTGTCCTTGTCTACATGGGCTTCCTGGCTGTTCTTTGTTTCATTGTGACTTTCCTGGATAGAAATGTACCTAAAAGCCTATCAGGTTTTCCTCTAAAGAAGTCAACAAAATATAGCTTAAATACTGTATACCACTATTCATGGTCTTTCTAAAAGTTACTCTTGATTCTGGATTTCCTAAGAAAAAAATATTGCAAAGATTTGGGGCTAAATTCTGCAGTCTCCCTCACTGGCCCACCTTCAAAGTTTGGAGTGACATCCGTAAATTCCCCTTTGGACACCTGCCTCTTGAGACATTCAGTGTTCAGTGAGGTGAAGGTTCTCTTCATTGTCATTATTCAAATCATAGTCACTAATTTTATGTTAACTCCCTAGACACATTTCTGAAAACTTTCAGAAAACATGTCAGAAAATGTTTTGATTTCAATATCTGACTCAAAGTCAATATGGGGTGGAGTCTGATTCAGAAATTCTGGATTCATAAATGTCTCTAGAGACAGAAAGTGAACAGTGGCTGTGTTTCTGTCCCACAACTAGACATGTCTGGACCTGAAACTACTATTTTGGAAGAGGTTTTGGTTTCTTATACCTCTTCATCTAATTCTTCATTCAAAAGCAGATGACACAGAGGAGGTTCAATCAGAGCACAAGTCATGTTATTGAGGCTTCTGTTTGTGCTGCTTTTGTGGCCACAGCGAGTCGGCGGGATGCTCAAAGCCAAATGCCTCCTTACTCTTGAACAAGGTGAAGTAGACCCACAGATTCTTTACAAGCCAGGAGATTATTCCATTAGTGGCATAGCCTCTGCAATGATGGCAACGTGGGAATCATTGAGCTTTGATAGAAGTCCTTCAGCAAAATTCACCAAGTAAGTCAATCTTCCTGTACTGCATTAGAGTCACTCCACTTCCAATCAATGTCTACAGTTCCAGCCTTTTGAGAAAACAAGGAACTTTTCCCTTGATCTGCTTCTTTTCCTAACTTACTATAATAATAATAATAATAATAATAATAATAATAATAATAATAATAATAATAATAATAATAATAATAATAATAATAATAATAATAATAATAATAATAATAATAATAAAAGTTGGAAGGGACCTTGGAGGTCATCTAGTCCAACTCCCTGCTCAGGCAGGAAACCTTATACCATTTCAGACAAATGGCTGTCAAGTCTCTTCTTAAAAACTTCCAGTGTTGGAACATTCACCGCTTCTGGAGGCAGGTTGTTCCACTGGTTAATTGTTCTAACTGTCAGGAAGTTTCTCCTTAGTTCTAGGTTGCTTCTCTCCTTGGTTAGTTTCCATCCGTTGCTTCTTGTCCTGCTTTCAGGTGCTTTGGAGAATAGCTTGACTCCCTCTTCTTTGTGGTAGCCCCTGAGATATTGAAACACTGCTATCATGCCACCCCTCACCCTTCTCTTCATTAAACTACACATACCCAATTCCAGCAACCGTTCCCTATATGTTTTAGCCTCCAGTCCCCCAATCATCTTTGTTGCTCTTCTCTGTACTTTCTGATTCTACTTCGGGGTCCCTACTGTACATCTAGAATAAACAAGCTCTAATAATAAATAGTTTCTTTTAGCTGTCTGGATAAGTAACCCACCATAATTAAGACAGAGGAAACAGTCCAGCAGAGATGAGATAAAATCTTTCAAGTTTAAGGCATGAAAGAGAAGCTATCTTAGTGTAACCAGCTGGGAGAATGCCTTTTAAAATGTGAACAAGCTGAACTTTTCTGTCGTTTTATTTCTCTTTTTATGCTAATATTTGGGCACATTGCAATTTTTTTTGAAGAATAACCGTCATTGAGTTGGTTAAAAGAATTATTGTGAAAAATAAATAGACATTATAGTTGTTGATATGTTTGTACCTACAGAACATCATCTAAACTTTATTGGACATTTTTGCCCTTCGTTTTTACCATTGAAGACTTCAACCAAAAGGGCCACCTCTTACCTAACATCACCCTGGGTTATAATATCTATGAAAACTTCTTCATGGTAGAAATGACTTCAGAGGCTTTGTTGGATCTCCTTTCAGATGGAGAAGCCAATGTCCCCAATTACAGGTGTGGAAGGCAGAGAAACACACTGGCTGTTCTGGAAGAGGGTGAGACTGGCGTCTCCATCCAGATATCGACTATGTTGGGCACCTACAAAATCCCTCAGGTGTGTCTTGTTCTTGGGGAGACAGTTTTCAGTCATGAAAGCTTGAAACAGGGGTCGTCTACTGCAAATAAAAGGCAGAGTTTGACTTTGAAAATGAGAGGAATTGCATTTTGCTTCTTAAATTTAAACTACCACCATCTTCCATTCCTTTCAGATCAGTTACAGTTTTGCTTCCCAGATTCTGAGGGATAAAACTCAATTTCCTTTCTTCTACCCGATGCTCCCTGCTGAAGGAGTCCAGTACCCAGGGATGGTCAAGCTGCTCCTCCATTTCAGGTGGACTTTGGTTGCTCTGGTTGCTCCAGAAACTGACCAGGGGGAGAGGTTCATGAGGACAATGTCTTCTCTGATGTTAAGGAATGGCATTTGTGCAATTGAATATCCACGCTTTCCAATAAACACATATCACATAGTTTTAAAATTCAAAGTGTATTCCAAGTGGAGAAAAATAAATGTTTGTGTTTATGGTTCAGAGACTAGTTCATTCCAGGTAGGAATCAGGTTTGTACAAGGGATACTCCAACACATTCAAGGACCTATTGTAGGAAAAGTCTGGCTTACCACAGCTCAGTGGGATCTCAGTCTCGAGTTCTTGTATAGTTTAGTTTCCTCTAAATATATTGGTGCCATTTTTTCATTTCTGATACAGAAAAGGAAATGGGCAAACTATGATGCATTTGACCTCCTTTATATATCCCTACATAACTTTGTAGAGAAAACCTTTTCATGTTCATCCACCAAAGATGACCTTTCAGTGAAAGTCTGGAGACGGTGCAGACAGAGAGAAGAACTGGTGGCTCTGAGGGAAGAGGAGATTGATCGGTGCCTGGCTCTGGACAGCTACATCATTTACAGCACCATGTGGTTTGTGGCAAGGGCCTTAAATTCAGCTTTTATTTTCACATCCAAAAGATCAGTGAGCAACAGGCGTATGAAGATGGAAGCTCCAAGTTTGAACGCTTGGCAGGTATTTTTTTTTTCCATCCGACATATTCCCACTGCTGTTTAGAATCAGTTTTGTAAATGGATGCCTTGATTACTTCTTCTGAAAAATTAAATTATCTTTGAACTCAAATCCAACCCAATTTCATTTCTGTCATTTTCATTCCCATTCCCTTTGTTCCTTGCTTCTGCAATATTTTCTTTTATTTTTCCCCCCAAACTGAATAAAAAAGAACACAGAATAGCAGAGTTGGAAGTGATCTTGGAGATCATCTAGTCCAACCTCCTGCTTAAGCTGGAAAGTCTATAACAAGAGGATAAATGGCTGTCCAGTCTCTTCTTAAAAGACTCCAGTGAAAGGGCACCCACAACGTCTGAAGGAAAGCCTTATAATCCTGCATCCAGTCTTGGCCCTTCTCCATTTCCCATTCTACCAGCACTATTATTCTTTTGGGAAAATTCTCATATTTCAGTAGAATGGAAGAGACTGAGTCTCCATGATTAGGAGGACATGGCCAACCTTCTCTGGGCTGGGGAGACAAACAGGCTGAAATTTGTTTGTAAATTTAAATTGGATTCTAATGATAAACCTAGTGATCAAATACTGAGTAGCTGGCAGTTTGGAGGGAATACGGCTTAAAGAATATCTGTTGCTATACTGGATAATCCCAATTTTTTTAAAAAATGGTCTTAATTGTCTATAGGAATTCAAAGTTTCTGAATTGCATAGGAAAAAGACAATGAGTTTAGAGAAATGCAGCCAGTTTCAAGAATTGATTCACTTTCTACATTGTTTCCTTGTAGAAAAGGATAGGAAGAGAAAAACCAAGACTTAAGCCATCACAAAAATAGCCAAAACTTTGGAGCCTTCCTATGAAAGCAAAGGAGAGAAATTTTCAAGAAGCAGCATTCATATACAATACAACATACAAAACATATCTGTAATGATATTTCTAGTATTTCAGGGTGTTGGCATGACCGTAGAAGAGACCTCTTCTCTGCTATTAGCATTTATGACCTGTTGACTTGAGCAGAGTGTTAAAATGCTAACAAGAAGCCAACTTGGGATTACAGTTTAGGCTGTGAGAGACAATCAAGTAATATAGTCAGATCAAAGAAATGACTGTTAGAATAAAGATGTTTTTTTTTACCAATATCTTTGCATCATCAGTGATACTTCCTGTGTTAAGTCACTAGTCTTCACAACTGGAAACCCAGGAGAATAACACAGGAAATAAGAAACATGATGCTTGTTACCTCAGTTGGACAACCAATATTACAACAAAGAGTAAAAGGAAAATGTGAAAGTTGCAGGAACCTTGGGGGAGAGTGACCATGTCATACTGGAATTCAGTATAACGTAAACAAATTTAGAAAGAGCTTCAGAAGGATTCCATGGATGAAAATCTTAAAGGGGAAAAAAACTTAAGGAGCTTGGGAAACAGAAAATTATAATTAATTATAAAAGCCCAGTCCAGCTCAATACCACTGAAAAAGGAAAACAAGAAATCCAAGAAGAAACCAGCATACAAAGAATTCTCTGATGAACTGAAAGACAAAAATGACTACATTAGTGGGTCAATGAAATGCACTGAACATAGTGGAAATGCAGTGAAATACTTGTATTTCAGTAAGGTATTTGATAATGTAGACCACAGTCTACTTGGTAAGCTAAAAAATGTGGGATAGACAGCATCACCACTAGATGGATTTGTAACTGGCTGACAAATCACACTGAAAATGTAGTCCTCAAGGGATCTACATCTACATGGAAGAAAGTAAGTGTTATGTATTGGGCTTGTGGTATCATCACTACATGCGTTGCTGGAGAGCTAACGGCTCCTCAGCTACCTAGACAGGCTGTCTCTGGTCCTGCAATTGGTCAGCCCAAGCGGCAAGTGCGGGTTTAATCCTACTGGCTGCTTCCGTAGGGCTAGGCTATATATATTGTGGCTGGGTGCGGCTCAAGCTCAAGTACAGTTCCAGCAAGAATAAAGAATGAGTTTCTCTGTACTCAGCCTTGTGTCTTCATTCCTGCTAACCAGAGCCCATGACTTAACAGTGGCAATGAGGATGGGATCCTGCTTCACCGTTTAAAAAGGGCTGAAGTCAACGAGGGATCGGCAATACATGCTGGAGGGAAGAGGCATTCCCCCCCCCTCTAGGCTAGTGGCCGCGTGCTCAGTGGATGCATTCCCTGATCCTAGAAGCAGGATACAAGATCGCAGGAATTGAGGAAGATGCCGAAGATGATCTTGGTATCCTAGTGGGCAATCACTTAAATATGAGCCTGCAGTGTGTAGCAAAAGCCAAAATAGACAGCACAAACCTAGGTTGCATTAACAAAGGGATAAAGTCAAGATCACATGAAGTATTAGTACTACTTTATAAAGCCTTAGTAAGACCACACTTAGAATATTGCATCCAGGTTTGGTCACTATATTATAAAAAAGTTGTAGAGACTTAGGAAAGAGTGCAGAAAAGAGCAACAATTAGGGGACTGGGGGCTAAAACATATGAAGAATGGTTGCAGAGTTGGAAATGACTAGCATGCATGTGCGGGGGAACCTTTACCTTTACCTAATCCAGTAAAAAGAAGGATTAGGGGTGACATGATAGCAATGATCAATATTTGAGGGGCTGCCACCAAGAAGAGCGGTTCAACCTGCTTCCCAAAGCACCAGAAGGCAAGACGGATGGAAACTAATGGAGAGAAGCAACCTAGAACGAAGGAGAAATTTCCTAAGAGTGAGAACAAGTAACCAATGGAATGGCTTGCCTTCCGTAGAAATAGGTGCTCCATCACTGGAAACTTTTAAAAAGAGACTGGACAGCCACTTGTCTGGAATGGTATAGGGTCTCCTGCTTGAGCAGAGTTTTGAACTAGATGATAATAATAATAATAATAATAATAATAATAATAATAATAATAATAATAATAATAATAATAATAATAATAATAATAATAATAATAATAATAATAATAAGTTGGAAGGAACCTTGGAGGTCATCTAGTCCAACCCCCTGCTAAGGCAGGAAACCCTATACTATTTCAGACAAATGGCTGCCCAGTCTCCTCTTAAAAACTTCCAGTGTTGGAGCATTCACCGCTTCTGGAGGCAGGTTGTTCCACTGGTTAATTGTTCTAACTGTCAGGAAATTTCTCCTTAGTTCTAGGTTGCTTCTCTCCTTGACTAGTTTCCATCTGTTGCTTCTTGTCCTGCTTTCAGGTGCTTTGGAGGATAGCTTGACTCCCTCTTCTTTGTGGCAGCCCCTGAGATATTGGAACACTGCTATCATGTCACCCCTCACCCTTCTCTTCCTTAAACTACACATACCCAATTCCAGCAACCGTTCCCTATATGTTTTAGCCTCCAGCCCCCCAATCATCTCATATATTGTGGCTGGGTGCGGCTCAAGCTCAAGTACAGTTCCAGCAAGAATAAAGAATGAGTTTCTCTGTACTCAGCCTTGTGTCTTCATTCCTGCTAACCAGAGCCCATGACTTAACAGTGGCAATGAGGATGGGATCCTGCTTCACCGTTTAAAAAGGGCTGAAGTCAACGAGGGATCGGCAATACATGCTGGAGGGAAGAGGCATTTCCCCCCCTCTCTAGGCTAGCTAGTAAAGCCACACTAGTGGCCGCGTGCTCAGTGGATGCATTCCCTGAGCCTAGAAGCAGGATGCAAGATCGCAGGAATTGAGGAAGATGCCGAAGATGATCTTGGTATCCTAGTGGGCAATCACTTGAATATGAGCCTGCAGTGTGCAGCAAAAGCCAAAATAGACAGCACAAACCTAGGTTGCATTAACAAAGGGATAAAGTCAAGATCACATGAAGTATTAGTACTACTTTATAAAGCCTTAGTAAGACCACACTTAGAATATTGCATCCAGGTTTGGTCACTATATTATAAAAAAGTTGTAGAGACTTAGGAAAGAGTGCAGAAAAGAGCAACAATTAGGGGACTGGGGGCTAAAACATATGAAGAATGGTTGCAGAGTTGGAAATGACTAGCATGCATGTGCGGGGGAACCTTTACCTTTACCTAATCCAGTAAAAAGAAGGATTAGGGGTGACATGATAGCAATGATCAATATTTGAGGGGCTGCCACCAAGAAGAGCGGTTCAACCTGCTTCCCAAAGCACCAGAAGGCAAGACGGATGGAAACTAATGGAGAGAAGCAACCTAGAACGAAGGAGAAATTTCCTAAGAGTGAGAACAAGTAACCAATGGAATGGCTTGCCTTCCGTAGAAATAGGTGCTCCATCACTGGAAACTTTTAAAAAGAGACTGGACAGCCACTTGTCTGGAATGGTATAGGGTCTCCTGCTTGAGCAGAGTTTTGAACTAGATAATAATAATAATAATAATAATAATAATAATAATAATAATAATAATAATAATAATAATAATAATAATAATAATAATAATAATAATAATAATAATAATAATAATAATAAGTTGGAAGGAACCTTGGAGGTCATCTAGTCCAACCCCCTGCTAAGGCAGGAAACCCTATACCATTTCAGACAAATGGCTGCCCAGTCTGCTCTTAAAAACTTCCAGTGTTGGAGCATTCACCGCTTCTGGAGGCAGGTTGTTCCACTGGTTAATTGTTCTAACTGTCAGGAAATTTCTCCTTAGTTCTAGGTTGCTTCTCTCCTTGACTAGTTTCCATCTGTTGCTTCTTGTCCTGCTTTCAGGTGCTTTGGAGGATAGCTTGGCTCCCTCTTCTTTGTGGCAGCCCCTGAGATATTGGAACTCTGCTATCATGTCACCCCTCACCCTTCTCTTCCTTAAACTACACATACCCAATTCCAGCAACCGTTCCCTATATGTTTTAGCCTCCAGCCCCCCAATCATCTTTGTTGCTCTTCTCTGTACCCTTTCTAGAGTCTCGACATCTTTTTTACATCGTGGTGACCTCCAAGGTCCCTTCCAATTCTATTATTCCATTATTCTAAACAACTTGGAAACTCAAAATAGAGCCTGTTTTTGAACACAGAGAGAGAAATGTTCAGATCTCTCCCATGCATTGACCGAGGGGTCTTTTAAACAAATGTTTGATATTGCTTCTAAACTCTTCTTTTCCTTTCTTTTCCAGCTTCACTCCTTCCTTCAAACTTCTCAGTTTCACAATAACTCCATAGAAGGAGTATATCTGGATGAGAAAGGAGATCTGGCAGCTGACATGGACATTGTCAACTGGGTCCTTTTCCCCAACAAATCTTTCAAGAGAATGAAAACTGGGAGTCTAGAAAACCTGTCATCCCAAAATGTGAAAATTACCATTGACCAGAACAGTATCACAGAGGTGGAAATGCTGAATAAGGTAGAGTAATATTTATTTCTTTCCACTGAAAGTGCCAAAAAGAGGGTGGGTGGCGATTTGCTTTCAGTGCCTTCAAGGTTTCATATCAGCAGTTCAGAATCTCAAGAATGCAAACTTATTCTTCATTTCCTATTCTGGTGGCTTTAAAAAATATTGTCCTCAATTTTCATAGAAACTATTCACTGACTCAATGTAAAGGGAGGTAGACTGAGGCAGTCCCCCAAATTATGTGGTTTACTTTGTCAGTGCAAAGAATCCATCCAACTTTTCCCTGATGTATTTAAATATTCATAGAAACATTTAATATTTATATAAATTAATTAAATATTTATATAAATTAAAAAGCCTAAAATTGTAGTGTGCATTAAACATAAATTGAAAGAGAAAGAGAGAAGGGATAACCAGTTCAATCTGTTTAATGAACCTGAAATTGCTTAATCGGCTTCTTATTACTGGAAGCTTTTGCCATTTTTCTGAAAATATGTCCATTTTCTGAACATTTTCCCTCTCTCTGCTTTACACCACTCTCTGAACATTTTAAAATGTCAGTATATTGTCCCCAATAATCTGGCTCCTCATTTTACTGACCTTAGAAGGAAGGAAGGCTGAGTCAAACATGAGCTCTATTAGGTTCAACTCCAGACTGTAGAGTTAGCCTGCCATACTGCATTCTAACAACTATGCCACCATGGCTCCTAAAATCCTTCCTCCTTTTCCACTGTTTTTTGAAAACAAATTCATTTTTTTCCAAAATAAATTCATTTTCTGCTCATTTTTCCTCAGCCCCTGCCTCCTTCCAGGTGCGTGGAAAGCTGCCGTCCTGGATTCAGGAAGGTGGTTCAGGAAGGGGAGGCCATCTGCTGCTATGACTGTCATCCTTGTGCAGAAGGAACCATCTCGACTCTGGAAGGTGGGTGAAATCAGAGAAAAGTTGCAGACTTTTGGAAACAAATGGCTTGGCATTAGACACTTTTTGTTCTTCTTTACTGATTAATATCTGTCTTATTATCTTGATGTCTCTGGAGAAATGAAGAACTTATGATCTTTCCCTTCCCTTCCCTTCCCTTCCATTGACTAATACATGACTAAACATCTGGAATTCTTCATGTAAGAGGTAAAACAAAACCGCTGGAACATTCCTTCCTTCCTTCCTTCCTTCCTTCCTTCCTTCCTTCCTTCCTTCCTTCTTTCCTTCCTTCCTTTCCCTCCAACACCTTCCCTCTTGAGAACTGAGGGGCATTGTCTTTTTATTAAGTGGATGAAACTGGAAGAATTTCCCCCAACGGCTGGGATCAGAGAAAGTCCTGAGACTGATCTTTTTCATATGACCTCAAAAAAATCCCAAGGAGATGGACACACCTACTGCTTGTTTTTCTGGCATGGGTGGGAAGATAAATAACAACAACAGGAGAATCTATCAACGAAGTGTCTGTTGCCAAACATGTCCTCAACATTTCCTTGGTCCACATTGAGAGGGGCATTGTTATTAGCAAAGGAGATTTTAATAAAAGAGCTTCCTTAAAAGCCAGTTGATACATGAACACCAGCAGTTTTATCTTCCTTCTATAAATAATCAGAGCTTGAAGGGCCATTGGGGCCCTCCATACAATCTTCTACTCTTTCCTGTGATTGAACTAATCCAGTATAAGAAATCATCTCTCTGTGGGTCACTAGCAGGAAAGTTGCAGAGACCTTTGGATTTCACCTCTCAAACATTATTCATGATACAATCTTTAAAACCAGTTGGAGCTATCCTGGGAATTGGTTGCAGAGATTCTCATTTTTCTTTAGCACTCTGTCTCTGTGTTACATTGCTTAAAATTCCTAGCCATTTATACACATTACCTTTCTCTAGACATAACTTTCTCTAGACCACCACTAGTTTCACTCCATCTATGCATCTTATAGAAGAACATGCATTACAGCAGATGTTAATCTTGCTTTTTCTAGATGCTGAAAAATGCACCAAATGTCCAATGGATCAACATCCTAACGTCAACCGTGATGACTGTATACCAAAGACTGAAACTTTCCTATCCTACCAAGAAAATTTGGGGATCATCCTAGCTTCCCTTGCCTTATTCCTGTCTTTAGTAACAGGATTTGTCTCGGGAATCTTCATTAAATTCCAAGAAACTCCCATAGTCAAAGCCAACAATCGGGATCTCTCCTACATCCTCCTCATCTCTCTCCTGCTCTCCTTCTTGACCTTCTTCCTGTTCATTGGCCAGCCAAAGAGAGTCACCTGCCTTCTCCGACAAACAGCCTTCAGCATCATTTTCTCAGTTGCCATTTCTACTGTCTTGGCCAAAACTTTCATGGTGGTGTTAGCGTTCTTGGCCACAAAACCAGGGAATAAAGTTCAGAGATGGCTAGGAAAAAGCCTGGCCAATTCTATCATCCTTTCTTGCTCTGGTGTCCAGATCGTACTCTGTAGCATTTGGTTAGGGACTTCTCCCCCATTCCCCGACTCCGATATGCATACACAGTCTGGAGAGATTATTCTGCAATGCAACGAAGGTAGCGTCATCATGTTTTACGTTGCCTTGGGCTACATGGGCTTCCTGGCTGTCATCTGCTTCACAGTGGCTTTCCTTGCTAGGAATCTCCCTGGAGCCTTCAATGAAGCCAAGCTGATCACCTTCAGCATGCTGGTTTTCTGCAGCGTTTGGGTGTCCTTTGTGCCCACTTACTTGAGCACCAAAGGGAAATACATGGTGGCTGTGCAAGTCTTCTCCATATTGGCTTCCAGTGCTAGCCTGTTGGGATTCCTTTTCTTCCCCAAATGTTACATTATTTTCCTTAGGTCAGACCTGAATACAAAAGAACATTTGTTATCAAAACAAAATATAAAGTAAATTTTGCTCAATGTTTCTCTCAAATTCCATTTAACTATTACAGAAGTAGACATCCTGTTTTTATCTCCCCTTTTTTGTTTGCTATTTGGGAATAGAGAAAAGTGTGCAACATGGGTGATTTCTTTCTGTGAGTGTAGGAGAATTTTGCCACCAATATATATGAATCAAGCCAAATGACATTGAAAAGCAAATTGGTTTATAGGGTGAGACAAACTTATACTCAGGGCTTTTTTTTCTCATAGAATGCTCAGAACGGAGTTCCGGCACCTTTTTTGGATGGAACATTGTAGAGTAGGCAAGGCGGGTTGTATGACATATATGAATTCCGGCACCTTTTTCTTTTACAAAAAAAGCACTGCTTATAACTAAACTTTTGAAAAAGGTGAAAGCAGGTATCTGAGCATGATAGCAAAGAGAAGCCTGCAGATGAAGTCCTGGTAATATCTTATCTAGGGCTATATATATACAGATTCCTTGATTCATCTATGCTGCCTGGTTGGGACTCAGCTAACTTGTCAGACACTATAAAGAGCTGTAGAGCCAGTTTGGTCTAGTGCAGGGCTTTTCAACATTTTCACCCATTGTACCACTTTTAGGACATGGCAACATCCAAGTACCACCAGTTGCCTAGCAAGGTGTCCAAAACTTGATGACCAAAAAAAAAGGAAAAAAGTGATGAACTACTTGTAGTCCTCGACTTACAACAGTTTGCTTAGTGACTGTTCAAAGTTACAATGGCACTGAAAAATGTGCCCCCCCAAGCACAGTTGAGCAAGACACCCCCACCCGGTGGCGCTCTTCCTCCTGTCCGAGGTTTTCATTGTTGTGAGCATTTCTGTTGAGGATTGGCAGCAGGGGTGGGGGAGGTGTTTTGGTTTATATTCACCCCCTCTGCTGGGTGGTTGCAGCAGGTTTTGGTCACTTCACATGACCCCGGGACACTGGAACCGTCATAAATATGAATCCGTTGCCAAGCACCTGAATGTAAATCACAAGACCCTGGAGATGCTACAACTTTCCAGCTGATTGGTGCTTTTTCTGGGCTCAGGAGCACCAGGATCAGCACCAAGCTCCAGCTGGAGCCTGGCGCTGATCCTGGCACTTCCACTGAGCCCTGACAGCCCTGTAGCTCCAGCCACCTTTCGCTTAGGCTTGTGTGGTGCTACCACCGGTTCAGCCCCTCGCCCGCTACCACTTTTTTAGGATGGTGGCGTACCACCTGCTAGGTGCCAATGTACCACAGGTGGTACCCATACCACTGGTTGAAAAGCCCTGGTCTAGTGGTTAAGTCATCATGCCAGAGACATGGAGACCATGAATTCTAGTCCAGACTTGGGCAGAAAGCCAAGTTGCTGATTTTCAACGGGTTTCTTTCTCTCAGCTCTATAAAGCAGGAAATGAGGAACGACTTCCGAGAAACAGTTAGAACAATTAACCAGTGGAACAACCTGCCTCCAGAAGTGGTGAATGCTCCAACACTGGAAGTTTTTAAGAAGAGAATGGCCAGCCATTTGTCTGAAATGGTATAGGGTTTCCTGCCTGAGCAGGGGGTTGGACTAGATGACCTCCAAGGTCCCTTCCATCTTCTTCTTCTTCTTCTTCTTCTTCTTCTTCTTCTTCTTCTTCTTCTTCTTCTTCTTCTTCTTCTTCTTCTTCTTCTTCTTCTTCTTCTTCTTCTTCTTCTTCTTCTTCTTCTTCTCCTTCTCCTTCTCCTTCTCCTTTTCCTTCTCATTATTATTATTATTATTATTATTATTATTATTATTATTATTATTATTATTATTATTATTATTATTATTATTATTATTATTATTATTATTATTATTATTATTATTATTATTATTATTATTATTATTATTATTATTATTATTATAACCTTGGAAAGAAAACTACAGGGAGTTTTCCAGGCAGTCTCCAAGAATGGAACATGATTGAACGGAAGGGAAAAATGGATACTTCTTTTACTAAAATTTCTTCCAGGGAGAAAGGAAGGCCCAGAGACTTTGCAAATAGAATTAAACATTATAAAAGTTGTTGTTGTTGTTAGCTGCGAAGTCGTGTCTGACCCATCACGACCTTATGGACAACGTTCCTCCAGGCCTTCCTGTCCTCTACCAATTATAAAAGTATTGCATGTTAAATCGTATTTAACAGAGAGCCAGTCTGTGGTGTAGTAGTTAAGGCGCCAGGTGAGAGTCCAGAAGATTGTGGTTTCAAGTCTGGACTTAGTCATGACAGCCAGCTGCTTGATATTGGACCAGTCAATCTCACTCAGCCTAATCCAACTCGCAGGGTTGTTATTTTGGGGAAAACAGGCGGAAGGATTTTATATGATCACTGCTTTGAATTTATAAAAAATAATGAAGACTGGATATAAAATAAATAAATAGAACTTTCTGACAATAAGTTCATTTTTTCCTCCATCTGCTCAGACCCTGCCTCCTTCCTAGTGTGTGGAAAGCTGTTGTCCAGGATTTGGGAAGGCGGCTCATGAGGGGAAGCCCACATGCTGCTATGGCTATCTTCCTTTTGCAGAAGGAAATATCTTCACTGTGGAGGGAGGGTGGGTAATATACCTTGAGATTTTCCATGAAAGGGTGTTTTGATAGGCTTAGCATGGCTTTTCCTCGAACCACTAACGCAGACCTGGGCATTTTATAGTCCACAGGCTACATTTGATCCTTTTGGCTGCCCTGCTCCAGCTCATGGTGGTAGTGGTGACGAGGATGGCAGTGGTGGTAGTGGCCAGTGGGGAGGACATCAGCCCTCAATAACAGTCCCACTTTCCCGTGTGGTCCCTTCAGAAAATTAATTGCCCAAGATATATGTTATTGTTTGGCTTATAACATATATCTTCCTAATAAGTCTTCTGCTTTCCTTCTTGACCTCATTCCTATTTATTGGACCACAATGGAAAGCCACTTGCCTTCTCCAAGGATAGCTAGGAAAGAGCATGGCCAATTCTGTCATTCTTTCTTGTACTGTTGTCCAAGTTCTCCTCTACAATGTGTAGTTAGGGACTTCTCCCCATTCCCTGAGTCAAACATGTACTCACAGTCTAGAGGTATCATGCTAGAATATGATGAAGGCTCTAATCGCATGTTCTACATTGTCCTTGTCTACATGGGCTTCCTGGCTGTTCTTTGTTTCATTGTGACTTTCCTGGATAGAAATCTACCTAAAAGCCTATCAGGTTTTTCCTCTAAAGAAGTCAACAAAATGTAGCTTAAATACTGTATACCACTATTCATGGTCTTTCTAAAAGTTACTCTTGATTCTGGATTTCCTAAGAAAAAAATATTGCAAAGATTTGGGGCTAAATTCTGCAGTCTCCCTCACTGGCCCACCTTCAAAGTTTGGAGTGACATCCGTAAATTCCCCTTTGGACACCTGCCTCTTGATACATTCAGTGTTCAGTGAGGTGAAGGTTCTCTTCATTGTCATTATTCAAATCATAGTCACTAATTTTATGTTAACTCCCTAGACACATTTCTGAAAACTTTCAGAAAACATGTCAGAAAATGTTTTGATTTCAATATCAGACTCAAAGTCAACATGGGGTGGAGTCTGATTCAGAAATTCTGGATTCATAAATGTCTCTAGAGACAAGAAAGTGAACAGTGGCTGTGTTTCTGTCCCACAACTAGACATGTCTGGACCTGAAACTACTATCTTGGAAGAGGTTTTGGTTTCTTATACCTCTTCATCTAATTCTTCATTCAAAAGCAGATGACACAGAGGAGGTTCAATCAGAGCACAAGTCATGTTATTGAGGCTTCTGTTTGTGCTGCTTTTGTGGCCACAGCGAGTCTGCGGGATGCTCAAAACCAAATGCCTCCTTACTCTTGAACAAGGTGAAGTAGACCCACAGATTCATTACAAGCCAGGAGATTATTCCATTAGTGGCATAGCCTCTGCAATGAAGGCAAGGTGGGAATCACTGAGCTTTGATAGAAGTCCTTCAGCAAAATTCACCAAGTAAGTCAATCTTCCTGTACTGCATTAGAGTCACTCCACTTCCAATGAATGTCTACAGTTCCAGCCTTTTGAGAAAACAAGGAACTTTTCCCTTGATCTGCTTCTTTTCCTAACTTACAATAATAATAATAATAATAATAATAATAATAATAATAATAATAATAATAATAATAATAATAATAATAATAATAATAATAATAATAATAATAATAAAGTTGGAAGGGACCTTGGAGGTCATCTTGTAAGCTTGTAAGCCGCCCTGAGTCTTCGGAGAAGGGCGGGATATAAACGGAATTAAAATAAAAAAATAAATAAATAAATTGAGTTGGTTAAAAGAATTATTGTGGAAAATAAATAGACATTATAGTTGTTGATATGTTTGTACCTACAGAAAATCATCTAAACTTTATTGGAAATTTTTGTCCTTTGTTTTTACCATTGAAGACTTCAACCAAAAGGGCCACCGATTACCTAACATCACCCTGGGTTATAATATCTATGAAAACTTCTTCAAGGTAGAAATGACTTCAGAGGCTTTGTTGGATCTCCTTTCAGATGGAGAAGCCAATGTCCCCAATTACAGGTGTGGAAGGCAGAGAAACACAGTGGCTGTTCTGGAAGAGGCTGAGACTGGCATCTCCATCCAGATATCAACTATGTTGGGCACCTACAAAATCCCTCAGGTGTGTCTTGTTCTTGGGGAGGCACTTTTCCGTCATGAAGGGGTCGTCTACTGCAAATAAAAAGCAGAGTTTGACTTTGAAAATGAGAGGAATTGCATTTTGCTTCTTAAATTTAAACTACCACCATCTTCCATTCCTTTCAGATCAGTTACAGTTTTGCTTCCCAGATTCTGAGGGATAAAACTCGCTTTCCTTTCTTCTACCCGATGTTCCCTGCTGAAGGAGTCCAGTACCCAGGGATGGTCAAGCTGCTCCTCCATTTCAGGTGGACTTTGGTTGCTCTGGTTGCTCCAGAAACTGACCAGGGGGAGAGGTTCATGAGGACAATGTCTTCTCTGATGTTAAGGAATGGCATTTGTGCAATTGAATATCCACGCTTTCCACTAAACTCGGATCTCATTGTTTCAGAATTCAAAGTGAATTCCAAGTGGAGAAAAATAAATGTTTGTGTTTATGGTTCAGAGACTAGTTCTTTTCAGATTGGAATCAAGTTTGTACAAGGGATACTCCAACACATTCAGGGACCTATTGTAGGAAAAGTCTGGATCACCACAGCTCAGTGGGATCTCAGTCTCGAGTTCTTGTATAGCATTGTTTCGTTTAAATACATTGGTGCCATTTTTTCATTTCTGATACAGAAAGGGAAATGGGCAAACTATGATGCATTTAACCTCTTTTATATATCCCTACATACTTTTGTAAAGAACACCTTTACTTGTTCATCCACCAAAGATGACATTTCAGTGAAAGTCTGGAGACGGTGCAGACAGAGAGAAGAACTGGTGGCTCTGAGGGAAGAGGAGATCGATCGGAGCCTGGCTCTGGACAGCTATATCATTTACAGCACTATTTGGGCTGTTGCAAGGGCCTTAAATTCACCTCACATGTCCACATCCAAGAAATCAGTGAGGAACAGGGGTATAAAGGTGGAAGCTCCACGACTGAAGGCTTGGCAGGTATTTCTTTTCCATCAGACATAGCGTGATATTTTGCCACTGCCAATTAGAATCAGTTTGGAAGCTGATGCCTTGATGACTTCTTCTGAAAAATTAAATCATCCTGGAACTCAAATCTAACCTAATTCCATTCCTTTCCTTTTCATTCCCCTTCCTTTTGTTCCTTGTTTTTGCGACATTTTCTGTTTTGATATTTTTTAAAAAGAAAATAAGGTTCATTTATTTCAACGAATCCAAGTGTCACTAGTTAACTGGTGTAAGCTAGTTCACCCCTTGCTATTCACCAACTATAGACACACAAGTGCTGAACAGAATGAACTAGTAATGTAGGTTGTTGGGACTGCATAAATTTCCCTGACATGTTGTGCCAGAATAAAATAGAATGGAAGGAATGGAATGGAACGGAACAGAACAGAACAGAACAGAACAGAACAGAACAGAACAGAACAGAACAGAATAGAATAGAATAGAATAGAATAGAATAGAATAGAATAGAATAGAATAGAATAGAATAGAATAGAATAGAATAGAATAGAATAGAATAGAATAGAATAGAATAGAATAGAATTCTTTATTGGCCAAGTGTGACTGGAAAAACAAGGAATTTGTCTCCGGTGCTTAAGCTCTCAGTGTGCATGCAAACAACAAGTGATAAATCATTATCATGATCGTAAAATACAGTCATCATACATCATAAGATAAAACACTCAGTGACAGTTGCAGGATACTGTGACATAAATCATAATAGGATACTAAACAAAAGCAATCAACATAAATCATAAGATAGAAACAAAAAAGATATAGTCATAAGAAGCTAAGGAAATGGGTAATAGGAAAGATGAGAAGGATAATAGTAATACAGCCCTATTAGGTGGTTTGACAGCTAAATAAATAAATAAATTTATTAAGTGTATTTAAGTAAATTTATTAAATTTATGTGATCCACTGGAGAAGGAAATGGCAACCCACTCCAGTATCTTTGCCATGAAAACCCTATGGACAGTACCAAAAGGCAAAACGATATGACGCTGGAAGATGAGCCCCTCAGGTCGGAAGGCGTCCAATATGCTACTGGGGAAGAGCAGAGGGCTAGTACTAGTAGGGCCAGAAAGAATGAAGCGACTGGGCCAAAGCCGAAAGGACGCTCAGCTGTGGATATGTCTGGTGGTGAAAGGAAAGTCCGATGCTGTAAAGATTTTTTCTCCATAGGAACCTGGAATGTAAGATCCATGAATCAAGGAAAGCTGGACGTGGTCAAACAAGAGATGACAAGACTAAACATTGACATCTTAGGTATCAGCGAACTAAAATGGACAGGAATGGGTGAATTTAATTCAGATGACCATCAGGTATACTACTGCGGGCAAGAATCCCTCAGAAGAAATGGAGTAGCCTTCATAGTCAATAAAAAATAGGAAAAGCAATACTGGGATACAATCCTCAAAATGACAGAATGATCTCAGTTCGAATCCAAGGCAAACCATTCAATATCACAGTAGTCCAAGTCTATGCCCCAACCACCGGTGCTGAAGAGGATGAAATTGACTGGTTCTATGAAGCCCTACAGCACCTTATAGAACTATCACCCAGAAATGATGTCCTTATCATCATGGGGGATTGGAATGCAAAAGTAGGAAGCCAAAAGATAACTGGAATAACAGGCAAGTTTGGCCTTGGAGTACAAAATGAAGCAGGGCACAGGCTGATAGAATTTTGTCAAGAGAATACGATGGTCATAGCAAACACTCTTTTCCAACAACCCAAGAGACGGCTCTACACATGGACATCACCAGACGGTCAACACAGAAATCAGATTGACTATATGCTCTGCAGCCAAAGATGGAGAAGCTCTATACAGTCAGTAAAAACAAGACCAGGAGCTGACTGTGGCTCAGACCATGAGCTTCTTGTTGCAAAGTTTAGGCTTAAATTAAAGAAAGTAGGGAAAAGCGCTAGGCCAGTCAGGTATGAATTAAATCATATCCCTGTTGAATATACAGTAGAGGTGACAAATAGATTTAAGGAATTAAATCTGATAGACAGAGTGCCTGAAGAACTATGGACAGAGGTTCGCAACATTGTACAACAGGTAGCAACCAAAACCATCCCAAAGAAAAAGAAATGCAAGAAAGCAAAATGGCTGTCTGAGGAAGCTTTGCAAATAGCTGAGGAAAGGAGGGAAGCCAAAGGCAAGGGAGAAAAAGAAAGATATGCCCAATTAAATGCAGAATTCCAAAGAATAGCTAGAAGAGATAAGAATGCCTTCTTAAATGAACAATGCAAAGAAATAGAAGAAAACAATAGAATAGGGAGGACCAGAGATCTTTTCAAGAAAATTGGAGAGATGAAAGGAACGTTTCATGCAAAAATGGGCATGATAAAGGACCAAAATGGCAGGGACCTAACAGAGGCAGAAGAGATTAAGAAGAGGTGGCAAAATTACACAGAAGAACTATACAAGAATGAGCTTAACGTCCCTGATAATCACAATGAGGTGGTCACTGACCTCGAGCCAGACATCCTAGAATGTGAAGTGAAGTGGGCCTTAGAAAAGCTGAGCAACAACAAAGCTAGTGGAGGTGACAGTATCCCAGCTGAGCTATTCAAAATCTTAAAAGACGATGCAGTAAAAGTGCTACACTCAATTTGCCAGCAAATTTGGAAAACTCAACAGTGGCCACAGGATTGGAAAAGATCAGTTTACATTCCAATTCCAAAGAAAGGCAGTGCCAAAGAATGTTCAAACTATCGCACCATTGCACTCATTTCTCATGCTAGTAAAGTTATGCTTAAAATCCTACAAGCTAGACTCCAGCAGTATGTGGATCGAGAACTACCAGAAGTACAGGCAGGATTTCGAAGAGGCAGAGGAACCAGAGATCAAATTGCCAACATACGCTGGATCATGGAGAAAGCTAGAGAGTTCCAGAAAAACATCTACTTCTGCTTCATTGACTATGCTAAAGCCTTTGATTGTGTGGATCATAACAAACTCTGGCAAGTCCTTAAAGAGATGGGCATACCAGACCACCTTATTTGTCTCTTGAGAAATCTATATGCGGGCCAAGAAGCAACAGTGAGAACTGGACACGGAACCACTGATTGGTTCAAAATTGGGAAAGGAGTCCGGCAAGGCTGTATACTGTCGCCTTGCGTATTTAACTTATATGCAGAGCACATCATGAGAAAGGCAGGGCTAGATGAATCAAAAGTTGGAATTAAGATTGCCGGAAGAAACATCAACAACCTAAGATATGCAGATGATACCACTCTAATGGCAGAAAGTGAAGAAGAACTAAAGAGCCTCTTGTTGCGGGTGAAGAAGGAGAGTGCAAAACTTGGGTTGAAACTAAACATTAAGAAAACCAAGATGATGGCATCTGGCCCTCTCAATTCCTGGCAAATAGATGGGGAAGAAATGGAGGTAGTGACAGATTTTATTTTCCTGGGCTCCAAGATCACTGCAGATGGGGACTGTAGCCAAGAAATTAAAAGACGCTTGCTCCTTGGGAGGAAAGCCATGGCAAATCTAGACAGCAAACTAAAAAGCAGAGACATCACCCTGTCAACAAAAGTGCGTATAGTCAAGGCTATGGTCTTCCCAGTTGCAATGTATGGCAGTGAAAGCTGGACCATATGAAAGGCTGAGCGCCAAAGAATTGAAGCCTTTGAACTATGGTGCTGGAGAAGACTCCTGCGAGTCCCTTGGACTGCAAGGCGATCAAACCAGTCAGTCCTAGAGGAGATCAACCCTGACTGCTCTTTAGAAGGCCAGATCCTGAAGCTAAAACTCAAAGGAGCGGGGGTCGGTCGCCCCCGGGGCTCCAGGGCAAGTCGTGGGAATGCCTATTCCCACGACGTTAGGGAATGGCAGCAGGTGCAGGAACAGAGGGCCGTATCGACCTCAGGGAAGGCCTCTCCGCTACTTGCAAGCGGTGAGGCGTTCCGACCCTCTTGTTCTACCCCGAGGTCCCGGGAGTGAGGATGTGCAGCCTGCTGAGCTCCGGCTGGTGTACCTGAATGCCAGGTCTGTCGTTAATAAAGCTCCTCTCGTCCGTGACTTGGTCGAGGGTGAGCAGGCGGACCTGGCTTGCATCACGGAGACTTGGTTGGGCCCAGAGGGCGGTATTCCTCTGGCTGATCTCTGCCCACCAGGTTTCCGGGTGCTACACCGGCCTCGGGCTCAGGGTAGGGGTGGCTGTTGTTATGAGGGAGACCTTAGCTCCGCGGGAGGCCACCGTTCCGCAGATAGTCGGGTGTGATTCTCTCTTCTTGAGATGCGGCCCTGGTGCGCAGTTGGGCTTGCTGCTGGTGTACCTTTCGCCTAGTCACGCAGCAGCAGCCCTGCCTGAGCTTCTCGATGTCCTCTCTGGGTTGGTGGTTGAGTTCCCGAAACTTATAGTTTTGGGGGACTTCAATCTACCATCTCTGGGAGGATCATCTGAGTTGGCTCGGGAGTTCATGGCTTCCATGACGGCCATGGACCTGACGCAAGTAATTTCAGGACCGACTCATGAGGGAGGCCACACCCTTGACCTAGTTTTCTTATCTGGTCGGTGGTTAGATGATCTTGGTGGGGGCTCCCCAATTATTATGCCCCTGTCATGGACCGATCATCATCTCCTGCGGCTGGTCTTCCGTTTTGCCACCCCCCGCCGTGGGTGTGTGGAACCAGTTAGATGGTACCGCCCCAGACGTTTAATGGATTCCGCGAGATTCCAGGCAGCGCTGGGGTCCCCACCTGCCTCCCCCACTCACAGCTCGGCAGATGCCTTAGTGGAAGCTTGGGAAAGGGCAGCCACTGAGGCTCTTGACCGAGTTGTACCCTTGCGGCCCCTGACCCGATGCAGATCCCGTCGAGCTCCATGGTTCTCCGCGGAGCTCCGGGAGATGAAGCGCCGGAGACGGGGCCTAGAGAGAGGTTGGAGGTCCAGCCGATCCGAATCCGACCGATTGCGACTAAGAACCCATATTAGGTCTTATCTCCCTGCGATAAGGGTGGCGAGGTCCAATCACTTCGCTACCCTTATCGCGTCCGCAGATAATCGCCCGGCCGCTCTGTTTAGGGTGACTCGCTCCCTCCTTAATCAGGAGGTGAGG
Organism: Vipera berus; assembly: GCF_964194415.1. Taxonomy (NCBI): domain Eukaryota; kingdom Metazoa; phylum Chordata; class Lepidosauria; order Squamata; family Viperidae; genus Vipera; species Vipera berus. Next base: position 280,226,529 of record NC_138203.1, read on the forward strand.
GAGGAACCCTTGCAGAGTCGTGCCGAGGAGTTTAACAATTATCTGTCGGACAAAATCACTTGGATTCGGACCGGTCTGGACTCCGACTGGGCAGAGTCTGGCGATCAGGACGCGGGTGGTCTTGTCGATATCACTTGGGAGGAGTTTGATTCTGTGACTCCGGAGGAAGTGGACAGGATTATGGGGAGACTGAGCTCCACCACATGTTTATTGGACCCGTGCCCTTCCTGGCTGGTTTATGCAGCCCGGGAGAGGACACGCAGCTGGTTCCAGGCAGTTATATCAGCTTCTTTGAGTGAGGGTAGCTTCCCTGCCATCTTGAAAGAGGCGGTGGTGAGGCCCCTCCTCAAGAAGCCTGCCTTGGACCCAGCTGTATTGAACAACTTTCGTCCGGTCTCCAACCTTCGCTTTCTTGCGAAGGTTGTTGAGAGTGTGGTGGCGCATCAGCTCCCTTTGGTCCTGGATGAAGCGGATTATCTAGACCCGTACCAATCGGGCTTCAGGCCCGGGCACAGCACGGAGATGGCATTGGTCGCGCTGGTGAATGATCTCTGGAGGGCTCGGGACAGGGGTCATTCCTCTGTTCTAGTCCTATTAGACCTCTCAGCGGCTTTCGATACCATCGACCATGGTATCCTGCTGCGGCGTCTCAGGGGATTGGGAGTGGGAGGCACAGTTTTACAGTGGTTCTCCTCCTATCTCCAGGGACGCTCGCAGTCGGTGTTGACAGGAGGGCAGAGGTCGACCGCGAGGTCTCTCGTTTGTGGAGTTCCTCAGGGGTCGGTCCTCTCGCCTCTCCTGTTCAACATCTATATGAAACCGCTGGGTGAGATCATTCGTGGCTTTGGAGTTGGGTATCATCAGTACGCTGATGATACCCAGCTTTTTCTTTCTACCCCAAACCACCCCAGTGATGCCCTCAACGTGATGTCCCGTTGCCTGGAGGCGGTTCGGGTCTGGATGGGGAGGAACAGACTTCAACTCAACCCCGACAAGACCGAGTGGCTTTGCATACCTTCATCCCGGGTCTATTCGGATATTCCATCTCTTTCTATGGGGGGTGAATTATTACCCCCCGTAGATAGGGCTCGCAACTTGGGAGTCCTCCTAGATTCGCGGCTTACCTTGGAAGATCACATGGTGGCCGTGACTAGGGGGGCTTTCGCCCAGGTTCGCCTGGTGCGCCAGTTGCGGCCCTATCTAAGCCGGGATGATTTATGCACGGTCACTCACGCGCTCATGACCTCTCGTCTAGACTACTGCAACGCTCTCTACATGGGGCTTCCCTTGAGGACCACCCGGAGGCTCCAACTGGTACAGAATGCAGCCACGAGAGTTGTGTTGGGAGTCTCCCGATACTCCCACGTGACACCTCTGCTCCGTGAGCTGCATTGGTTGCCAGTTGTCTTCCGGGTGAGATTCAAGGTGCTAGTAATGGTGTTCAAAGCCCTCCATGGCATGGGGCCGGAGTACCTCAGGGAACATCTGCTGCCGGCATCAAGCTCCCTGCGCCCTGTGCGTTCCCACAGAGAGGGCCTCCTCAGGGTGCCACCAATCAGAGAATGCCGTCTGGTGGCCCCCAGGGGGAGATCCTTCTCTGTGGGCGCCCCGGAGCTATGGAACCAGTTACCGGTTGAGCTCCGGACGGCGCCCGATCTGCGCTCCTTTCGCCGCGATCTGAAAACATACTTGTTCGAGCAAGCCGGCCTGGCCTGAGGGGGGATTGGTGGGGTTTTTTATCATTTTTATTGGGGTTTTTACTATGTATCAATTGTATTTTAATCGGGCATGCATTTAATTATCTTTTAATTTTTGTAAATTTCTGTGTTTTATTCTTGCCCTGTACACCGCCCTGAGTCCTTCGGGAGTAGGGCGGTATAGAAATGATAATAAATTAAAATTAAATTAAATTAAATACTTTGGCCACCTAATGAGAAGGAAGGACTCGCTGGAGAAGAGCCTAATGCTGGGAAAGGTGGAGGGCAATAGAAGAAGGGGACGACAGAGAATGAGGTGGTTGGATGGAGTCACTGAAGCAGTAGGCGTGAGCCTAAATGGACTCCAGAAGATGGTAGAGGACAGGAAGGCCTGGAGGAATGTTGTCTATGGGGTTGCGATGGGTCGGACAGGACTTCGCAACTAACAACAACAACAACAACATTAAATTTATTTAGCAAAATAAATAAGCTAAATAAATAAATAAGTGTTCACCCATTCTTTTACCTCATTCATTCAAATATCTTCCAATAACTGTTTTCTTGGTAAGATATTATACTGTGTCCATGTGTCCTCCTTTGACCTTTCTCTTTGCAAGCAAAAATACTACTGTGCCTAGAGAACTCCATTCTTCCCCTTCTGATACAATGTGGAAGTCTAAATCCACTAATCCCACCTTCACTCCCCTAATGATCTACCCATCTTCTCAAGGCCTCCCTTTGTCCAGGGCCTCTCTCCATTTCTTGGTTACCACAAGCTTTATTGTTTTGCCAAAATTCTCATATCTCAGTAGAATGGGAGAGACCGAGTCTCTACAACTACCAGTAGCAGCACATGGCCAACCTTCTCCTAACTGGGGATGTAAGTAGGTTGAAGCTTGTTTGTTAATTGAACTTGGATGCTAACAATAAACTTAGTGATCGAATACTGAGTAGCTGGCAGTTTGGAGGCAGTACAGCTGAAAGAATGTTTTAAAAAAGAAGAAATGTCTTCATTGTCTATGAGAATTTAATCTGTTTCTCAACTGCACAGGAGAAAGGCAATGAGATCAGAGAAATAAGGATGGTTTGATGAATTAATTCACCTGATGCATTATTCCCTTGTAGAAAAAAGAAAAGAAGGTAAAGAATCGTGACTTGGGCCCCCACAAAAATAGTCAAAACTTTGCAGCCTTCCTATGAAAGCAAACAGGGAGAGGAATTTCCCAAAAGCAACATTCCTGCACAATACAACATATGCATAACATACCTGTAATGACCCCCCCCTCCACAGTGCTTTAGGGTGTTGGCATGACGTTAGAAGAGACCTTTTCTCTGATATTAGCATTAATATCCTGACTTGAGCAGAGTGTTAAAATTGTGCTAACAAGGAGCCAATCTGAGGTTACACATTAGACTGAGGGACGCAATCAAGTAATCCACTCAATCAAAGAAAGGAATGACTGTTAAGAAAAAGAGAGATGTTGTAGATCAGTATCTTTGTATCATCAGTGATGCCTCCTGTTCTAAGTCACTAGTCATCCAGGAGAACAACACAGGAAAATAGGAAGCATGGAGCTTCTTATATGAATTGGGTAACTCTTGGGTACTCTTTGATACAACAAAGAGGGAAAGGAAAATGTAAAAGGATGGGGTTGGATAGGGTTTCCTGCCTGAGCAGGGGGTTGGACTAGATGACCTCCAAGGTCCCTTCCAACTTCTTCTTCTTCTTCTTCTTCTTCTTCTTCTTCTTCTTCTTCTTCTTCTTCTTCTTCTTATTTTAATTATTAATTATTAATTATTAATTATTAATTATTAATTATTAATTATTAATTATTAATTATTAATTATTAATTATTAATTATTAATTATTAATTATTAATTATTAATTATTAATTATTAATTATTAATTATTAATTATTAATTATTAATTATTAATTATTAATTATTAATTATTAATTATTAATTATTATGTTCATTTATATTGGTTAACAAAACATCCACGAGGGAAAAAAAGTTGTATGCCTTTAGAAGAATTGTATTGCATAGCTAGAATAGAATAGAATAGAATAGAATAGAATAGAATAGAATAGAATAGAATAGAATAGAATAGAATAGAATAATAGAATAGAATAGAATAGAATAGAATAGAATAGAATAGAATAGAATAGAATAGAATAGAATAGAGTAGAATAACAGAGATGGAAGGGACCCTGGAGGTCTTCTAGTCCAGCCCCATGCTCAAGCAGGAGAATCTATACCATCTCTGACAAGTGACTGTCCAGGCTCTTTTTAAAAACCTCCAGTGATGAAGCACCCATGATTTCTGAAGGCAAAGCGGTTCCACTGATCAATTGTCCTCACTGTGAGGAACTTTCTACTTAGGTTGCTTCTCTGTTTGATTAGTTTCCAACCATTGTTTCTTGTCCTGCTGTCTAGTGCTTTGGAGGATAATTTGACCCCCTCTTCTTTGTGGCACCCTCTCAAATACTGGAATACTGCTATCATTTCTTCTTTTCTTTAGACTAGCCAAACCCAAATCCTATACCCGTTCTTCATATGTTTAGTCTCCAGGCCTCGGATCATCTTAGTTGCTCTTCTCTGAACTTTTTCCAAGGTCTCAACATCTTTTTTGTAGTGTGGTGACCAAAATTGGTTGCAGTAGTTATCATCTACTAGGACTCCAAGGTTCCTCTCGCAGTTACTGTTTTTAAGCCAGGTTTCACCCAATCTGTATTGGTGCCTTTGATTTTTATTGCCTAAATGTAAAACTTTGCTTTTCTCCACATTAAAGTTCATTTTGTTGGATAGGGCCCATTGTTCAAGTTTGTCAAGATGGTTTTGAATCCTGAGCTTGTCTTTTGGGGTGCTGGCTATTCCTGCCAGTTTGGTGTAATCTACAAATTTGACGAGTTCCCCTTCTATTCCCTCATCTAAGTCATTGATGAAGATATTGAAGAGATACTGGACCTAAGACAGAGCCTTGTGGTACCATGCTGATTACTTCTCTCCATGTGGATTTAGTACCATTGAGGGCTACTCGTTGAGTATGGTTTGTCATCCAGCTACAAATCCATCTGGTGGTGATGTTGCCCATTCCACTTTTTTCTAGCTTACCAAGCAGTAGATTATAGTCTACTTTGTTGAATGCCTTCCTGAAATCTACGTATTTTATGTCCATAGCGTTTCTCTGGTCTACTAATTTGGTCACTTTACCAAAGAATGAAATAATATTAGTTTGGCATGATCTGTTTTTAACAAACCCATACAGTTATAACTTTTGTTTGCTTCCAGTTGTTTGCAGATCTGTGATATACAGAGAATGATATACAGGTACATGGCCAGCTGTTCAAAATTCTTTATAATTATTGTTCTGATCTACAGTTGTTACTATTGCTGTGTTTGCTGATACTTTCCTAAGCAAGTTGGAAATGCAAAATAAAATCTGTTTTTTTTAAACAGAGAGAGAAATGTTCAGATCCCTCTTTCTAAACTCCTCTTTTATTTTCCTTTCCAGCTTCACTCCTTCCTTCAAACTTCTCAGTTTCACAATAACTCCATAGAAGGAGTATATTTGGATGGGAAAGGAGATCTGACAGCTGACCTCAATATTGTCAACTGGGTTCTTTTCCTCAACAAATCTTTCAAGAGAGTGAAATCTGGCAGTCTAGAAAACCGGTCACCCCAAGATTTTAAAGTTATCATTGACCAGAAGAGTATCACAGAGGTGGAAATGCTGACTCAGGTAGAATAATATTTATTTTATTCCACTGAAAGTGCCAAAAGGAGGGGTGGTGGTGGTGGAGGTTTGCTTTCAATGCCTTCAAGGTTGTTACGCAATTGTTCTTACTGGGCATTACTACTGACACTACTGTTGTGGACACTAAGTTGATGTTGAATTTAATTACGGCAGCAAGACTTTTAGTAGGGCAATACTGGAAGAAGGAAGAACTGCCGACTATAGAAGAATGGACTTCATCGGCTGCTGCTGGAGAGCAGAGGTTGACGCGTGCCGCTTTAAAACGAGCAAGACAAGTGCAAGAGCAAGACCAGCAGAAGTTTATGGAACTTTCAAAGCGTACTTATAGTGAAGCTGTGGGAGGAGCGCGGCCCAAAGAAAATATAGGGGCTATTGAAGATGTGCTCCAAAAGCTTCGGGGCGCCACGCATGGTGACTAAATTTCTAACTTGGAATGTTAATGGACTAAACTCACCACAGAAGAGAAAGAAAGTTTTTCAATATCTAAAACAATTTAAGATTGATGTTATATGTTTGCAAGAAACGCATATTAGGGTTATGGACCAAAAGTATTTATCGAACTCAAGGTTGGGCACGCAATTTGTTGCTTCTGCGATGAATAAGAAAAATGGAGTGGTTGTCTACGTTAAAAGTACTCTAACAGCGGAATTAATTGAAGCAGATAAGCAAGGAAGATATGTTATGATAGATTTGTTGTTAGAAGGTAAAAAAACGCTTCTAGTTGGACTGTATGCTCCTAATCAACAACAAGCTGATTTTTTTAGTTCACTTCATACAAAGCTTACTCAATTGGATTACAAATCGTTTATTTTTATGGGGGATTGGAATGGTGTTTTGGATGCACAGATGGATAAGGCTGGTTCTTTTAAGCGTGTTCCGAGTCATGCCAGATTGCCTAAATCTTTTTTTGAAATGAAGGATGATTTGGAACTGCGAGATATCTGGCGTGACACACACTTATATGAAAAGGATTATACTTTTTTTTCTGACAGACATCAATCTTTTTCCAGGATTGATTTTATTTTGCTGACTAATGATTTTTTTTCCTAGGATTAAGAAGGTAAAGATCTGTGCAAGAACTATTTCGGACCATAGTCCAGTTTGGTTAGAGATTAATAAGGACAATAGGGACAGGCGCTCGTGGCGCGTAAATGAGAATTTGTTTAGAAATCAGAGAAATGTGGAAGAATGTAAACAGCGGATGAAGGATTTTTTTGAAATTAATATGAATAAGGATACCTCTATGGATATGGTTTGGGATGCTAGCAAGGCCTACATGAGAGGGGTGTTGATATATATGAATAATAAATACAGACGTACTTTGGAAGCCAGAAGGAAAGAATTGGAGAATGAAATTAGGGAAAAAGAAAAGGCCTTAATTTTGAACCCATTGGATGTGAAGACTAAGGAGGTTATTAAGCTATTAAGAGGACAATTTGATAAATTGATGGCTGATCAAGTGGCAACCAACTTGCGGTTTGCCAGGCATAATACTTTTTGCAATGCTAACAAGCCAGGCAGATGGCTAGCTTACAGACTAAGGAAAAAGCAAAGGGCTTCTAATATAGATAAAATTGAACATAAGGGAAAGGTTGTGTTTCAACAGGATCTTATTAAGGAAGCCTTTGTGGATTTTTATTCTAAATTATATGCTAAGGAGAAGATTAATGAAAAAGACATTGATGTATATTTGGAGAATGCTAGCATCCCGGTTCTTACGCAAGCACAAAAAGAGGAGATTAATCAATTGATAACAGAAGAAGAAATTTTAATAGCAATTAAGGAATTGAAGATGGATAAGGCGCCAGGTACGGATGGTTTGACTGCGGTTTACTACAAAAATTTACAAATGGAGTTGATAAAACCGTTAAAGGAACTGTTTCAGACAATTCAGAGAGGGGGAAAGGTGCCTCCATCTTGGAGAACTGCTTTTATCTCTTTGATTCCAAAGGAAGATCAAGATGCTACTCAAGTAAAAAACTATAGACCGATATCACTTTTAAATACAGATTATAAGATATTTGCTAAGGTGTTGGCTAACAGATTGATGAGGGTTCTGCAACAGGTGATTCATGGGGATCAAACTGGGTTTATTAGTGGTAGGCAAATGAAAAATAATGTGAGGCATATAGTTGACGTGTTAGAGTTTTTGGAAAGGAACAACCAGATTTCTGCGGCGCTAATTTTTTTAGATGCTGAAAAAGCTTTTGATCAATTGAATTGGCAATTTTTGATGAATGTTTTAGATAAAATGAATTTTGGGGATAAATTTTTGCAACCAATTAGGGCATTATATCAAAAACAAACTGCCCAAATAATAGTTAACAATAGTTTGACTGAAGTATGTAATATTGAGAAGGGCACAAGGCAAGGGTGTCCGTTATCACCTTTATTATTTGTGTTAACATTGGAGATATTATTGGTAAAAATACGGAATTCGGATAGAATTAAGGGTATACAAATTAGAGATCAGGACTATAGACTGAGAGCGTTCACAGATGATCTGGTTGTTACGGTGACCCAGCCGGAAAACTCTGTTGTGGACCTGATGGAGATAATAATGCAATATGGGAAGGTTTCTGGATTTAAAGTTAATGCACAAAAAACTAAAATTCTGGCCAAAAATATGACAGTATCGCAAAAGGCTCTTTTAGAAGGATTAACTGGATTTGAGATTGCTAAAAGGGTCAAATATTTGGGGGTGTTTTTGTCACCCTCTAATACTAAGTTATATAAAAATAACTATGAAAAATTATGGGGAAAAATTCAAAAAGAAATGGAGAGTTGGGAAAAATTGCAATTGTCTTTGTTGGGAAGAATCGCAGCAGTGAAAATGAATGTCCTGCCTAAATTTTTATTCTTATTTCAAATGATACCGGTTCTTAAGAAAGATTCTAATTTGGAAGAATGGCAACGGGGTATCAATAAATTTGTTTGGGCAGGGAAAAGGCCACGTGTTAAATTTAAGATTATGCAGGATACTCGTGAAAGAGGTGGTCTTAAAATGCCCAATCTTAAATTATATTATGAAGCTGCTGCGTTAGCAGGAATAAGTGATTGGATTAATTTGACACAAGAGAGATTATTAAATCTTGAGGGCCATGACTTGTTATTTGGCTGGCATGCATATTTGTTGTATGATAAGAAGGTAGATAATGTGTTTAAAGTGCATATTTTAAGACAGGCATTGTTGAGAGTTTGGAAGAAGTATAGACATAAGTTAGATCACAAGATGCCGTTGTGGGCAATCCCAAAGCACGCAATAGAAAACATAAATGTTGGCTTCAAACATGATGTGACTACGTATAAGGAGATTTTAAGTTTGGAAAGAAATGTCTGGTGTTTGAAGCCGTACAACCTCTTGCGAGATGAGAAGATTGTTCAAACTTGGTTTCAATATACTCAGTTACGGGCCAGGTGGAAAGAAGATCAGAAAATTGGTTTTGCAATGACTGATGAAAATTTGATAAAGCAAATTAGAAATCAGGGGCCAGCACATACCAAACGGATATATCTTGCATTGATAGAAATTGACTCAGAAACAGAACTTGTTAAAGACTGTATGATAAAATGGGCCCAGAATATTCAAGAAGTTATTACAATGGACACGTGGGAAAAGATCTGGGTGAGGAATGTAAAATTCACGCAAGCCCAGAACCTAAGAGAGAACTTTTATAAAATGTTTTATAGATGGCATTTAGATCCTAAAAAGCTTGAAAGTATGTATCCGAACTATCAGCCAAAATGCTGGAGGTGTGGTGGCGAAGATGCAACATATTTTCACATATGGTGGACCTGCAAAAAGGTCAAGGCTTTTTGGATAAAAATTTGGTGGAATATGCAGAAGATCTTCAAGCAAAGGATAAAGTTTTGTCCGCAATTGTTTTTGTTGGGCATAATTACAGATGCTACTGTTGTGGACACTAAGTTGATGTTGAATTTAATTACAGCAGCAAGACTTTTAATAGGTCAATATTGGAAGAAGGAGGAACTGCCGACTATAGAAGAATGGACTTTAAAGGTTTCTGACCTGGCAGAAATGGCAAAGATCTCGGCTTATTTGAAAGATCACTCGCAAGAACGTTATATTATGGAGTGGAAAAAATGGATTGAATATATCCAGAACAAATATGGGACTAAAGAGTTTCATTTAGCATTTGAATAGGTCTTCCTTTCTATTTTCTTTTTTTTCTATATGAAATATTAGTATTGCTTGTAGTTATCTTATATGAGCTAGAGAGTGATAGATTTAAGAATTTATTATTGGTAGCAAATGGATGCTTATGATTGTTTTTTTTTTGTTTTTATACCCTGTACATAGCTCTGGGAAGTCGGGGGGGGAAGGGGGGGGAGGGGTAGGGAGGGATAGGTAGGGGAGGGGGAGGGGGGGATTGTTAAACACAAAATGTATTTTAAAACTTTTCAATAAAAAAAAAAAAGAATGGACTCTAAAAGTTTCTAACCTGGCGGAAATGGCAAAGATCTCAGCGTATTTGAAAGACCATTCGCAACAGAGATATATTGTGGAGTGGAAAAAATGGATTGATTACATCCAGAATAAATATGGGACTAAAAAGTTTCATCTAGCATTTGAATAAGTATTGATGTGATATTTATATTGCTTGTAGTCATTTTATAAGAGTTAAAGTGCGATAGACTTAATAGCTTATTGTCGTTTGCATATGGTAGATTATGATTGTTTTTACTTTTATACCTTGTATTTAGCTCTGGGAAGTCGGGGAGGGGGGTGGGGGAGGGAGGGAGGGTTGGGGTGGGTTGGGAAGAGGGGAGGGGGTTGGGAGGGGTTTTGTTTTGTTAAAGATAAAATGTACTGAAAAACTTTTCAATAAAAAAATGCCTTCAAGGTTTCATATCAGCAGATTGGGCTCTTGAGACTATAAACTTCTCCTTCATTTCTTATTCTGGTGAATAAAAAAAAATATTGTCTTCAATTTCCATGGAAACTGAGTCAATGTAAAGGAAGGCAGGCTGAGTCAATCATGGAAATTATATGGCTTACTTAGTCAAAGCAAAGAATCCATCCAACATTTCCTTGATAAATTTGAATATTTAAATAAATTCTATATTAAATTGAATTAATAGCAAATTAAATTAGAAGAACTGATGGCAGGTGGACCAAGGCAGTCATAGAGTGGATCTCACTTGTTAAAAAGCATCCATGAAAGAGATCTAAAACAAGATGCATCTATGACATCATCAAGCATTGTGGGTCCAATTGTCAAAAGAAAGCTCTGAACTGTATAGTATAGTATAGTATAGTATAGTATAGTATAGTATAGTATAGTATAGTATAGTATAGTATAGTATAGTATAGTATAGTATAGTATAGTATAGTATAGTATAGTATAGTATAGTATAGTATAGTGCTGGAAGGGATCTTGGAGGTCTTCTAGTCTTCTATCACGTCTCCTCTATTAGTAAGAATTAAGTCCAGTATGGCTTTACATCTAGTTTCCTCCTCCATCTTTTGGATGACAAAGTTGTCAGCTAGGTTGGTTAGGAATTTGTTTGAACTCCCAGTCGCTGCAGAGTTTGTCTCTCAGTTGATATCTGGATAGTTGAAGTCACCTATTACTATTGTGGTATGCTTCCTATATATACATTTGTTAACTGGCTGCTAAAGAGTTCATCTATTTCTTCTGATTGGTTGGGTAATGTATACCTATGGTAATGTCACTTTTTTTCTCTTTTGTGTTGACCCATATGCATTCTGGAGAGATTTTATCTTTGATCATGTGCATTTCTGTAGATATGTAGTGTTCTCTTACATATGTGCAACTCCCCCTCCTCTTTTTGTACTTCTGTTTCTTTTGAACAATTTGTATCCATCCATCAATCCATTCCATTCATGGGTTTTGTCCCACCAGATTTCCATAATGCCAACTATGTCATACCCTCCCTCATGTACTATTGTTTCTAATTTTCCCTGGGTTAGAATTACACGGAAGAGGCCTTCATCCTGCAATGGTTAGACAATGGCTAAAATTATGATTAAATTACCAATACATTTAATATCTAAATTTAAAATGAAAGTCTAAATCTTTCATCCCGTGTATTAAACATAAGCCAAAACAGAAAGAGGGAAGTGATAAGCAGTTCAATCTGCTTGATGAACCTCAAATTTCTTAATGGTTTTTTTATCACTCAAAACTAAATCTTGAAATGGAATTCACAAAACCCTTCTTCTTTTGCCATTTTTTTAAAAACAAGTTCATTTTCTAGAGTCCTTCGGGAAAGGGCGGTATATAAATATAATAATAATAAAATAAATTTGTCCTCCCTCTCTTCAGCCCCTGCCTCCTTCCAGGTGTGTAGAAAGCTGCCATCCTGGATTCATGAAGGTGGTTCAGAAAGAGCAGATCATCTGTTGCTATGACTGTCTTCCCTGTGCAGAAGGGACCATCTCCACCATGGAAGGTGGGTGACACCAGAGAAAAGGGATAGTGCAGACCCTGACATTTTAAATAAAACTGTGTTTTGATAGGCATTTTTGAGCTTTGCTTCTTAAAAACTAATCTCTTTTAATATGTTTAATTTATTTCAAAAGAGTGCTAATAATTTTGGAGATTAAATGGGGAGCAGGATATCAAAACACAGAGAATCAATGGCATTAGAAAACAGATGGAATGTTTTGCTCTTCTTAACTGCTCTTGTTTTCTTGATGTCTTCCCTTTACTTCCTTTTCCTTCCTTTGATATATTACTGTATGAGTAAATTTATTTATTTAGATTTATATACCGCCCTTTCCCGAAGGACTCAGGGCGGTTTACAGGATATTTAAAAGTAAATCAATACAAAAGTTAAAACAAATTAAAAAAGATTAAATGAAACCCTGAGAGAAAATAAAAACCCAGTTAAAATTAAAAATTAAAAATTCTCAGCCTGGGCCAGAGAGCTCGAAGAGCCAGGTCTTCAGGTCCCGGTGGAATGAACGGAGGTCGGGGGCAGTCCTAAGCTCCGCAGGCAGCTGGTTCCAAAGGGCAGGCGCGCCCACTGAGAAGGCCCTACCCCTGGGTGTTACCCACTGGCAATCTTTAACCGGCAGCACCCTGAGAAGACCCTCCCTGTGGGAGCGCACAGGACAAAGGGAGCTTGATGCTGGCAGGAGGTGTTCCCTCAAATATCCCAGACACAAGCCATTTAGGGCTTTATAGGTCATCACCAGCACCTTGAATCTCACCCGAAGGGCAACCGGAAGCCAATGCAGCTCGCGGAGTAGAGGTGTTACATGTCTGGAGTTATTTGTTTAACAGGTAATGCAGCAGGACTGGAGTATTCCTTCCTTCCTTCCTTCCTTCCTTCCTTCCTTCCTTCCTTCCTTCCTTCCTTCCTTCCTTCCTTCCTTCCTTCCTTCCTTCCTTCCTTCCTTCTCAACATGTTCCCTGATAAAAAAGGAGGGACTTTCTTTTTTAATTAAGTGGGTGAAACTGAGAGGAGTTTCTCCTTCTAGCTGGAATCACAAAAAGAACTGTAAAACTGAGGCTGGCTTATTTCATACATCCTCAAAAGAGATGCCCAAATTCATTTGGAGTAAAACAGTCTGAGTGTCAAGGTTCTGATAAGCAAGATCAAAGAAATCAAAACTCTGAAGCTTGAAACTTCCTCAAAGAACATTTTTATTGGGTACATAGTATCGTCACAGTCAGAAGTGAAACCCAGTCTGAAGTTCCCTTCAGAAAGCAACAATATCACAAAGTTAAACTTCCCATCCCAAAGCTATGCAATTAGCTACGTTCCCCAAAAGAAGAGTTTGGAGGGCTTTCTAACTAAATGATCCAGCTTCTATCTAACTGACAGAAATGACCTTGGTTTGCACGGGGTAGTAAAATGTTTAGACTAGTAGAAATCTTCCATCCCCCTCCCAATCCTGTGACAACTTAGAATGAAGAAAATGGCTGCAGCCAGGTTCATTGTAGAATTGACAGTGAGATCTAGACATCCAACCATCTCAACTGCTAAAGCATTTGTTAAAGATTATTTAGACATTCACAACATGTGGAAACAACTCTGGACAGAAAATTGTCCTCCACATGTAGAAGCTATCCATGCATTTTGTAAAAAACTATCTGTATTTGACCAGCACTGTGTGATATGGACAACACTGAACTGAATTCACTCTGGTCATGGTAGATGTGCAGATTTCCTCTATAAGTTGGGCAAAATATCATCACTGAATTGTGATTGTGATTGTGAGGCCAAAAAACCCTATCCAGCACATAATGAGAGGGTGCAAAACAGTCTATAATGCTGATCTGTGAGAAATGAAGCAAATAATTAGATTTGCCGCTTTGATATACACTTGTTATCTTCCTGCTAAGATTACAGATTTTATATCTTATGTTTTGCTTTTTTACTCCTGTGATCCTTTTTACTGAAATATGGTGTGAATGTACCATACAATAAATAAAATAGAGATACCCAAGGAAACAAAAACACTTGGTGCTTGTTTTCATGACATGGATGGGAAGATTAAAAACAGGGAAATCCTGTTTGGAAATATCTGTACAGAAAGAGACCTCATCATTTCCTTGGTCCAGGTTGAAAGGAGGCATTGATATTGCAAATGAGTTTCCCTAAAAGCCAGTTTACATATGAAGACCAGCAGCTAGTGTGCATCTTCCTTCTGTCAAGACTCAGAACTATGTATTTTATATGAGCTAGAGTGCGATAGACTTAATAGCTTATTGTTGTTAGCATATGGTTGTTTATGATTGTTTTTACTTTTATACCTTGTATTTAGCTCTGGGAAGTCAGGGATGGGGAGGGGGGAAGGGGAAGGGGGAGGGTTAGGGAGGGCTAGGAAGGGTTGGGTGGGGGGTGGGGGGGAGGGATTGTTAAAGATAAAATGTATTGAAAAACTTTTCAATAAAAAAAAGACTCAGAACTATGTAGAGGGAGCCACTGAGTCCTTCAATCCTTCGACTCCTTCCTCTGCTTGAACTAATCCAAAACAGGAAGTTACAAAGACCATCTCTCCATTGGTCATTAATGGGAGAGCTGCAGAGTCATTTGGATTTCATCCCTAAAACATGGTTCCTGGATTCTGGGATGCATATAATGCAACCTATAAAGCTGTCCAGTGAATTTGTTGCATAATTTCACATTTTTCCTTTAGCGCTCTCCCTCTGATTAAAATTCCTAGTCATTGCTTCATGGTACCTTTCTCCAGAAAAATTCCAGACCATCACTAGTTTGACTGTAATCAGACATCTTATAGAATAACAAGGATTATGTTTATGTTAATCTTGCTCTTTTCAGATGCTGAAAAATGCACCAAATGTCCATCAGACCAGCATCCTAACATCAACCGTGATGACTGTATACCGAAGGCTGAAACTTTCTTATCCTACCAAGAAAATTTGGGGATCATCCTAGCTTCCCTTGCCTTATTCCTGTCTTTAATAACAGGATTTGTTTTGGGAATCTTCATTAAATTCCAAGAAACTCCCATAGTCAAAGCCAACAATCGGGATCTCTCCTACATCCTCCTCCTCATCCTACTGCTCTGCTTCTTGACTTCCTTTTTATTCATTGGCCAGCCAAGAAGAGTCACCTGCCTTCTCCGACAAACAGCCTTCAGCAACATCTTCTCAGTTGCCATTTCAACTGTGTTGGCCAAAACCGTTATGGTAGTATTAGCGTTCTTGGCCACAAAACCAGGAAATAAAGTTCAGAGATGGCTA
Source organism: Vipera berus (assembly GCF_964194415.1). NCBI lineage: Eukaryota > Metazoa > Chordata > Lepidosauria > Squamata > Viperidae > Vipera > Vipera berus. Next base: position 280,241,687 of record NC_138203.1, read on the forward strand.
GGGAAAAGCCTGGCCAATTCTATCATCCTTTCTTGCTCTGGTGTTCAAATTATCCTCTGTACCATCTGGTTGGGGACTTCTCCCCCATTCCCTGACTCCGATATGCATACACAGTCTGGAGAGATTATTCTTCAATGCAATGAAGGCAGTGTCACCATGTTTTACATTGCCCTGGGCTACATGGGGTTCCTGGCTGCCACCTGCTTCAAAGTGGCTTTCCTGGCTAGGAATCTCCCTGGAGCCTTCAATGAAGCCAAGCTGATCACCTTCAGCATGCTGGTTTTCTGCAGTGTTTGGGTGTCTTTCCTGCCCAGCTACCTGAGTACCAAGGGGAAGTACATGGTGGCAACACAGGTCTTCTCCATTTTGGCTTCCAGTGCTAGCCTCTTGGGATTCATTTTCTTCCCCAAATGTTACATTATTTTCCTAAGATCAGACCTGAATACAAAAGAATATGTGATGTGAAAATAAAATATAAAGTGATTTTTAGTAGGTGTTTCCCTTAAATTCCAGTTATTATTTCAAAAATACTGTATGAGTTTTTAATGGGCCTAAAAAAGTACACACATGTATTATGTTTTATTTCCCCTTTTTGTGTCCTATTTGATTATACACAAAAGTGTGCAACACGGGTGATTTCTTTGGGTAAGTGAAGAATTTCATCATAGGTACCTTTGAAGAAGAGACAAATACATTGAAGAGCAAATTAGTTTATAGGCTGTGGTGAGACACAGGCAGACCTAAAAACATATTTCTGTGTTTAGAGGAGGGGTTTTTTTAAATCCCATTTATATCCCGCCCTTTGTTGTGATTCAGGGTCAGCCTGTGGGTTCGGCAGTTGGGTCGGACGATTCAGAGGAGGAGGAGGGGGGTGTTGAAGAGCTTGCTGAGAATAATATTGAGGCTCCACAGAGCCCTCAGCCAGGCCCCTCCCACCTGGTCACGACGGAGACCCAGCTGTGTGAGCCTGACAGCGTGGATGAAGATGACCCACAGCTGGCCCTGTTCAACGACGCCCGACGCAGGAGGCAGTCAATCAGGAGTAAACAGAGGAAGGCAATGGGGCACCTCGGAAGGAGGCAGAGAGAAGCCACGCCCTGAACTGTATAAAAGGGGAATGCGTGGGAGGGCTGGTTTGCTGAAGGCAACCGCTTGAATAGTTCCTGTTTCATAGCTCCTGTTTCATGGTCCGTGTCTTGTTTTGCTCTTTTTTATGTTAATAAATTTGGCAGGCTTAATTCCAGCCGCTTGCCGTTTGTAAAGGGGTTGTCCCTGCCTTTTCTGCAGGGCCGGTAGCAGGCTGGTACAGAACACCCTTCTCCGAAGACTCAGGGCGGCTTACAATTTAAGCACAAACCAATGTGCTTAGCAATAGCCTTCATTCTATGTATATGCCTGCTTATTAGGGCTTACGCTCCCCCCCAAGCGGCATTATTACAAAGTCAGCTTATTGCCCCCAACAATCTGGGTCCTCATTTTACCTACCTCGGAAGGATGGAAGGCTGATTCAACCTTGAGCCTGGTGGGATGCGAACCTGCACTAATTGCAGGCAGCTGGTGTTACTTAAGGAGGCATTAGCCCACTGCTCCACCAAGTTGGTGGAGTTGGGAAGACAGTGGCAATTTACAGTGGCCCAAATTCAGTTCATTTAGTCCGTGTCCTGCCACTTTGAAATACAACCATCAGGGGAGGATTTCTTGTGTTTTGGTTGTTGTAAGAAAACTGCTTACTTAATTTAGAAACCAAAGCATTTTGGATAGTGGCAACAGAGGACAGTTTATTGAAATGCACTACCAACGATTATTAGGTTGTTCCCAACATGGGAGAGAATCTGAGTGCAATATTTCTACAGCCTATATGTTTGGACAATTATATTTAAAAGAACTAATAGAGTAACATTGCCACCCTACCTCTGAAACGTTTAAAATGCTGAAAGTCATTGTACTCAAATCAAATCAATCAACCAACCAACCATTCAATATGCCCCTTCACTAAGCTAACCCTTTTCTTTCTTTTTGCTGGTCAACAGATATTTTATTTACTTTCAATAAATTTCCCAAAGTTAGTTAGAAAAAAAATCAAAGGAATATATATTTGAAATTGATCAAAGTTCAAAATAAAGTCTAATACCAGTGAACATTTTTTTGTTTATTGGACACACCATAGCAAAGCAAATCTGTACAGACTTCATTGCAATACACACCTTCCCTAACAACATGCTATTGCTCTGAGTCAACTCCATTCCTCTACAGCTTTTAACAGCATTGTTTTAAACATAGGAAAAACTAAAGATATCATTGTCATTCCCTACCGCCTTGAAGGAGGCGGTGGTGAGGCCCCTCCTCAAGAAGCCTGCTCTGGACCCGGCTATTTTGAACAACTATCGTCCGGTCTCCAACCTTCACTTTTTAGCGAAGGTTGTTGAGAGCGTGGTGGTGCATCAGCTTCCTTTGTTCCTGGAGGAAACTGATTATCTAGACCCGTACCAATTGGGCTTTAGGCCCGGGTACAGCACGGAGACGGCATTGGTCGCGCTGGTGAATGATCTCTGGTGGGCTTGGGACAGGGGTTGTTCCTCTGTCTTAGTCCTGTTAGATCTCTCAGTGGCTTTTGATACCATCGACCATGGTATCCTACTGCAGCGTCTCAGGGGGTTGGGGGTGGGGGGCACTGTTTTACAGTGGTTCTCCTCCTACCTCCTGGGCCGCTCACAGTTGGTGTTGACAGGAGGGCAGAGATCCGCCCCGAGGCCTCTCGTTTGTGGAGTTCCTCAGGGGTCGGTCCTCTCTCCCCTCTTGTTTAACATCTACATGAAGCCGCTGGGTGAGCTCATTCGTGGTTTCGGGGTGGGGTATCATCAGTATGCTGATGATACCCAGGTTTTTCTTTCCACCCCAAACCAACCCAGTGATGTCCTCGACGTGATGTCCTGTTGCCTGGAGGCGGTCCGGGTTTGGATGGGGAGAAACAGGCTTCGACTTAATCCCGCCAAGACTGAGTGGCTGTACATACCGGCATCTCGGGAGAACCAGCTTTGTCCATCGCTAACTATGGGGGGGTGAGGTGTTACCCTGCGTTGATAGGGATCGCAACTTGGGTGTCCTCCTGGATTCATGGCTCAGTTTGGAAGATCATATAGGAGCTGTGACCAGGGGGGCTTTTGCCCAGGTTCACCTGGTGTGCCAGTTGCAGCCCTATCTGGACCTAGATGCCCTACGCACAGTCACTCATGCGCTCGTGACCTCCCAGTTAGACTACTGCAGTGCTCTCTACATGGGACTGCCCTTGAGGACCACTCGGAGGCTTCAGCTGGTGCAGAATGCAGCCGCGCGAGTTGTGATGGGAGTCTCCCGATACTCCCGTGTAATGCCTCTTCTCCGCGAGACACATTGGCTTCCAGTTGCCCTCTGGGTGAGATTCAAGGTGCTGGTGATGACCTATGAAGACCTAAATGGCATGGGCCCGGATTATCTTAGGGAGCACCTGCTGCCGGCATCAACGTCCCATCGTCCTGTGCACTCCCATAGGGAGGGCCTCCTTAGGGTGCCACTGGTCAGGGAGTGCCAGCAGGTGATCCCCAGAGGGAGGGCATTCTCTGTGGGCATGCCTGCCCTATGGAATGACTTACCTGTGGAACTCCAGACCGCCCCCAACCTTCGTTCGTTTTGTCGGGACCTGAAAACTTGGCTCTTTGATCTATCTGGCCTGGACTGAGGGGTTTTAAGTTTTAAACTATGTTTTAATTTGTTGGGCTAGTAATTAATTTAATTTATTTTAATTCTATTTCTATTTTAACTTTTATATTGTTTTTTAAACTTTGCCCTGTAAACCGCCCTGAGTCCTTCGGGAATAGGGCGGTATATAAAACTAATTAAATAAATAAATAAATTTCAGGAAAGGCAGGCAAGGACATATAACTCTGTGTATTAATGATTCATCTGTGGAGGTGGTTTCCAGGTTTGCAGCTAATGAATAGGCTAGCTTGGTCACTCAACAGTGAGACACTGGTGAAGCGGGCATAGCAGTGCCTGCATTTTCTGTGTCACATGACAAAAGTACATATTCCTTCCCCCATCCTTACCACTTTCTATAGAGGGATGATTGAGAGCATCCTGTCATGTTGCATTACTGTTTGGTTTGGAAGCATTACTGTTTCAGAGAGAAAGGTGGTGTAGAGAGTGGTGAGGATGGCAGAAAAGATTATTGGTAGTTTACTTCTTTCTATCCAGGATATAGCATATAGGGATTGCTTGAGCAAGGTCCACAGGATTGTCTGGGATGCTACACATTCTCTTCACAACCTGTTTTCCTTGTTATCTTCTGGGAGGAGGCTTTATGGTATACAAGGCAGTCACAGTTTTGTTCCATATAGCATCAACCTTGTGAACTCTCAGGTTTTCTCTTTCTGCTATGTATTCAAAATGGACAGTGATTATATGGGGTCCATAGTATTGTCAATGACTTTACAAATCCTCTCCATGATCAGTTTTCATTGTTGCCTTGTGAGAAAAAGTTTTGTGGTATCCGAAGCAGAAGGACTAGATTCTGTAACAGCTTCATTTCATGTAGCAATAACCTTGTTACCTCTCAAGAAATTTTTTCCACTATGTATTCAAAATGGATGTGGTTAATATAGGCTTTGGTGTCATTTTTTATAGCTTGGCATTTTTGGTACTTCTGCTATTTGGTACTTCTCCGGAAGCCATATTACTATATTATTATTGTTATCCTTCAGATGATAACGTTGCTCAGTGAGTGACATTCCCTCCTTCAAGAACAGAACATCATAATTTTATTTTAATGTGTGCCATTGTGCATACAGGTAAATGACAATAAAGGTTATCTTATCTTAACAAAAGGGACGCGGTGGCTCAGTGGGTTAGGACGCTGAGCTTGTCGATCGGAAGGTCGGCAGTTTGGCGGGTCGAATCCCGAGTGCCTCATAACAGAGTGAGCGACTGTTACTCGTCCCAGCTTCTGCCAACCTAGCAGTTCGAAAGCACATGAAAATGCAAGTAGAAGAATAGGGACCACTACGGTGGGAAGGTAACAGCGTTCCGTGCGCCTTTGGTGTTTAGTCATGCCGGCCACATGACCACGGAGACGTCCTCGGACAAGCGCTGGCTCTTCGGCTTTGAAACGGAGATGAGCACCGGCCCCTAGAGTCGGAAACGACTAGCACACATGTGCGGGGGAACCTTTACCTTTACCTTTTATCTTAACAAATGTCTCAATATCTATAAAGTAGCACATAACCTTTGCCTTTTTCCAAAAGTTATTGCAATACTTGGGATGAGGTGCTGTTTCAGTGTGGTTACTACTGTTTTAGTTTCTAATGAGTTCCTTGCAAAGTTCAAAGCAAGACTCCCACCAGGGTATGCTGCTCATTACAGAAAGCTAAATTTATTGTAACTGGGCAGGAGGAAAGTAGGGAAGTAACAGGGAGATAAATAGCTTCTGTAGTAATGACACAGGTATGGTCTCATTTTGCTTGATTAATCACATCATCAGAAAAGGTTAAGCTTTTAGAATTCATTACCATTGCAAAGTCCCTATTTCATTTCTGGGGTTTCAGTTAGGGAAAAGGCCCTGAGGCTCAACAGATTTTCAAAAGGGACAAGGATTGACATACACTGGAGTTTATCCTTCATTGGTGAGTACAATTCATAATTCAAAAAGAAGAAAAGAAAATTCCATGGAACACAAAATGAGAGTTTACTTTCATGCTATTTTGTCTTATATTTAAAATAAACTAGTTACAAAAGTAGAGAATAAAACTAGGAGCCCTCCTTAATTTTCATCATTAGTTGCTCCTTTGTGTTCATGTCAGGTCTCAACATAATAATGTAGCATTTGGGGACAAAGATGCAGCCCAGCAAGCCCAAGCTGGAAGCCAGGATGGAGAAAACCTGCACAGCCACCATATATTTCCCTTTGGTGCTCAGGTATGTGGGGACAAAGGAGACCCAAACACTGCAGAAGACCAGCATGCTGAAGGTGATCCACTTGGCTTCATTGAAGGTCCCTGGCAGCTTTCGGGCCAAGAAAGCCACCAAGAAGCAGATGGCAGCCAGAAAGCCCATGTAGCCAAGGGCGATGTAGAACATGGTGACTGAGCCTTCATTACATTGCAGAAGGATCTGTCCTGGTTGGGAATGCAGATCAGAGTCAGGAAATGGGGGAGAGCTGCCCAGCCACATGATGCAGATGCCTAGTTGAACACCAGAGCAGGAAAAGACAATTGAATTGGCCAGACTCTTCCCAAGCCATTTCCTCATCCTACTCCCTGGCTTTTTAGCCAGGAAAGCCACCACCACCATGACAGTCTTGGCCAGCAAGGAAGAGACAGCAACAGAAAAAACAATGCTGAAAGTGGCTTGTCGAAGAAAACATGTCACTTTGTTGGGCTGGCCAATGAATAGGAGGGAGGTCAAGAAGGAAAGGAGGAGAGAAACCAGGAGAATGTAGGTGAGGTCCCGGTTGTTGGCTTTGACTATGGGAGTCTCCTGGTATTTCATGAAGATTCCCAGAACAAAGGCAGTGGTTAGGGACAAAGCAAAGGCAAAGGAAGCCAGGAGGAGTCCCAACATTTCTTTGTAAGACAAGAAGCTTATAGTTTTGGGGACACACTGATCTCGCTTTTTATTTGAATGCTGGTCATCTGGACACCTGCTGCAATGTGCTGCATCTGAAAAACATTGGCTAACATGTACCTGTTTTTACAGCTGTGGGATCATGACAAATGCAACTCAGATCTATTAATACTATGATACATAAAATGTTTTTGAAAGTAATGGGGTGAGGCAGGATATTGGGAGAGGTGGAGAACCACTTTTTTAAAGGCTGAAGACCAATAACATCATGAACTCTCACAAGACTTGCCTTCTTTCCTGAAACCTGCCACGAATATCAAGATTCAAGAGACTTCAGCAACATTATTCATTTTAATGGCCACACAATCACCTACAATCATTTGGTGATTGTTCCCAATGCTTGAAAAGTTTGTGGACCCTTTCAAAAATGTCAGTTTTACTTGTTTTATGACACTATGCAGAAAAGTGCTAGAATTAGGTCTACTGGTGTGAAAGAAAACACCTGTAAGTAATGTTTCTCAGAAAAGCAAGAGTGAATTTTGACTGCATCTTGAATTTCTCTTTTTTACAGAGCCACCTACCTTCTTGCACAGAGAATGTTCCTTCCATACATAGAGAACAGTCGTAACAGCAAACTGGTGCTCCCTCTCTCATGAGCTTGACATGTCCTGGGGAACAACTTTCTGTACATCTAGATGAAGGCAGTGTCTAAGCATAAAAAAAAGAGATCAATTAGAGTGACATATGAATTAGAAAGGTTTATTTCAATGAACTAAATATTGTAAATACAACCAAGGAGTAGTGGCATAGCAGTTATTAATGAGGACCACCTATCTTCCTTCCTTTCTAACTGCTGAGAGGACCACCTAAAAGGACTCTGCACACAAGTGGCAAATGAAAGGTGATTCTCTTTAACAATCTCTAATCTCAGTCCCAAAACATTTTCTTGGTTTTATTCTGCATTCTAAAGAAAAGTGGCTCCATATCAAAAGGTGTTTCTCTTAGGGCAAGTGTGGGAATGTTATATCTTATTTTGTTGTCTCCTCCTTTGCTTTGGCAGGAAACTTCCAAAACTTGGCTTTCTTTGTTGCTGCTAAGATCCTTATGTTTCTCTCTTATGGCTGACTTTTTTTCAATTGCTCTCTTTCCTCTGTTCTTGCCCCAGCTCCTGCCAACCTAGCAGTTTGAAAACATGCAAATGTGAGTAGATAAATAGGTACCACTATTTATGGTAACAGTGTTCCATGACATCATGCTTGCCACATGACTGTGGAAATGTCTTCAGAGAGTACTGACTTAATGACTTTGAAATGGAGGTGAGCACCACCCCTGTAGCTGGCAATGACTAGCAGAGTAAAATCTACAGGGAATTCTTTATCATCCCGCCCCCCACTCCCATATTCTCAACTTGACACCTATTCCAGTAGCATATTCCAGTATTACAATGTAGACTGCACAAGATGCAACACAATTGGTGGTATAGCAAGTCTAAAGAAACATAACATCAAATGAATCAATGAACCTTTGGTTCCTCTTATTTGGTGGTGACCTCAATTGTCCTCAATGAGAATTATTTCCTTATATATATATATATAAGTGGCTCAGCAAGTTAAAACAACTGCCTAATATACAATCAGCCCAGGTTCGAATCTCAGATAAAGGGTATGACTGACTGATGAGAACATAAAGAGTTCGAAATGGCCATATCAGCCTCCCAAAATTCTTTATTAGCAATTTGAATAATTTGCACAAATAATGAGCTGTCATAGTTGACTATATCCTGTGGATAAGCCTTGAGACAGGCCAAAGCAGGAATGAAAGAGTTAATTAGCAAGGTGCTTTCAAAAAGCCTTGACAAATACTTAACATATATATATATATATATATATATATATATATATATATATATATATATATATATATATATATATATATATATATATATATATATATATATATATATATATATATATATATATATATATATATATATATATATATATATATATATATATATATATATATATATATATATATATATATATATATATATATATATATATATATATATATATATATATATATATATATATATATATATATATATATATATATATATATATATATATATATATATATATATATATATATATATATATATATATATATATATATATATATATATATATATATATATATATTCTCCCGAAGGACTCAGGGCGGTGTACAGGGCAAGAATAAAACACAGAAATTTACAAAAATTAAAAGATAATTAAATGCATGCCCGATTAAAATACAATTGATACATAGTAAAAAACCCCAATAAGAATGATAAAAAACCCCACCAATCCCCCCTCAGGCCAGGCCGGCTTGCTCGAACAAGTATGTTTTCAGATCGCGGCGAAAGGAGCGCAGATCGGGCGCCGTCCGGAGCTCAGCCGGTAACTGGTTCCATAGCTCCGGAGCGCCCACAGAGAAGGATCTCCCCCTGGGGGCCACCAGACGGCATTCTCTGACCGGTGGCACCCTGAGGAGGCCCTCTCTGTGGGAACGCACAGGGCGCAGGGAGCTTGATGCCGGCAGCAGATGTTCCCTGAGGTACTCCGGCCCCATGCCATGGAGGGCTTTGAACACCATTACTAGCACCTCGAATCTCACCCGGAAGACAACTGGCAACCAATGCAGCTCACGGAGCAGAGGTGTCACGTGGGAGTATCGGGAAACTCCCAACACAACTCTCGCAGCTGCATTCTGTACCAGTTGGAGCCTCCGGGTGGTCCTCAAGGGAAGCCCCATGTAGAGAGCGTTGCAGTAGTCTAGACGAGAGGTCACGAGCGCGTGAGTGACCGTGCATAAATCATCCCGGCTTAGATAGGGCCGCAACTGGCGCACCAGGCGAACCTGGGCGAAAGCCCCCCTAGTCACGGCCACCATGTGATCTTCCAAGGTAAGCCGCGAATCTAGGAGGACTCCCAAGTTGCGAGCCCTATCTACCCCCCATAGAAAGAGATGGAATATCGGAATAGACCCGGGATGAAGGTATGCAAAGCCACTCGGTCTTGTCGGGGTTGAGTTGAAGTCTGTTCCTCCCCATCCAGACCCGAACCGCCTCCAGGCAACGGGACATCACGTTGAGGGCATCACTGGGGTGGTTTGGGGTAGAAAGGAAAAGCTGGGTATCATCAGCGTACTGATGATACCCAACTCCAAAGCCACGAATGATCTCACCCAGCGGTTTCATATAGATGTTGAACAGGAGAGGCGAGAGGACCGACCCCTGAGGAACTCCACAAACGAGAGACCTCGCGGTCGACCTCTGCCCTCCTGTCAACACCGACTGCGAGCGTCCCTGGAGATAGGAGGAGAACCACTGTAAAACCGTGCCTCCCACTCCCAATCCCCTGAGACGCCGCAGCAGGATACCATGGTCGATGGTATCGAAAGCCGCTGAGAGGTCCAATAGGACTAGAACAGAGGAATGACCCCTGTCCCGAGCCCTCCAGAGATCATTCACCAGCGCGACCAATGCCGTCTCCGTGCTGTGCCCAGGCCTGAAACCCGATTGGTACGGGTCTAGATAATCCGCTTCATCCAGGACCAAAGGGAGCTGATGCGCCACCACACTCTCAACAACCTTCGCAAGAAAGCGAAGGTTGGAGACCGGACGAAAGTTGTTCAATACAGCTGGGTCCAAGGCAGGCTTCTTGAGGAGGGGCCTCACCACCGCCTCTTTCAAGACGGCAGGGAAGCTACCCTCAGTCAAAGAAGCTGATATAACTGCCTGGAACCAGCTGCGTGTCCTCTCCCGGGCTGCATAAATCAGCCAGGAAGGGCACGGGTCCAATAAACATGTGGTGGAGCTCAGTCTCCCCATAATCCTGTCCACTTCCTCCGGAGTCACAGAATCAAACTCCTCCCAAGTGATATCGACAAGACCACCCGCGTCCTGATCGCCAGACTCTGCCCAGTCGGAGTCCAGACCGGTCCGAATCCGAGTGATTTTGTCCGACAGATAATTGTTAAACTCCTTGGCACGACCCTGCAAGGGTTCCTCCCTCACCTCCTGATTAAGGAGGGAGCGAGTCACCCTAAACAGAGCGGCCGGGCGATTATCTGCGGACGCGATAAGGGTAGCGAAGTGATTAGACCTCGCCACCCTTATCGCAGCGAGATAAGACCTAATATGGGTTCTTAGTCGCAATCGGTCGGATTCGGATCGGCTGGACCTCCAACCGCTCTCTAGGCCCCGTCTCCGGCGCTTCATCTCCCGGAGCTCCGCGGAGAACCATGGAGCTCGACGGGATCTGCATCGGGTCAGGGGCCGCAAGGGTACAACTCGGTCAAGAGCCTCAGTGGCTGCCCTTTCCCAAGCTTCCACTAAGGCATCTGCCGAGCTGTGAGTTGGGGAGGCAGGTGGGGACCCCAGCGCTGCCTGGAATCTCGCGGAATCCATTAAGCGTCTGGGGCGGTACCATCTAACTGGTTCCACACACCCACGGCGGGGGGTGGCAAAACGGAAGACCAGCCGCAGGAGATGATGATCGGTCCATGACAGGGGCATAATAATTGGGGAGCCCCCACCAAGATCATCTAACCACCGCCCAGATAAGAAAACTAGGTCAAGGGTGTGGCCTCCCTCATGAGTCGGTCCTGAAATTACTTGCGTCAGGTCCATGGCCGTCATGGAAGCCATGAACTCCCGAGCCAACTCAGATGATCCTCCCAGAGATGGTAGATTGAAGTCCCCCAAAACTATAAGTTTCGGGAACTCAACCACCAACCCGGAGAGGACATCGAGAAGCTCAGGCAGGGCTGCTGCTGCGTGACTAGGCGAAAGGTACACCAGCAGCAAGCCCAACTGCGCATATATAATTTTATTAAGTTTATCAAGATATAAAATGCAAAATAAAATAAAAGAGGAAAAATGAGAGAGGAAACAGGGAGGAGAAAGAAGTGTGGGCTAAAGGAGAAAGAAAAGAACAATAATGATTTCTGACTCTTTTTAGCACAATAGAATAAAATAGTAACATTACAGCCTCAACTTTTTCCTTTTACATATTACAGCTAATCCTGTACTTATGACCACAATTGAGCTCCAAATTTCTGTTGCTAAGCAAGACATTTGTTAAATGATTTTTGCTCCATTTAATGACCCCTTCTTGCCCCAGTGGTTAAGTGAATCACTGCACTTGTTAAATCGGTAACATGATTGTTAAACAAATCTGGCTTCCCCAATGACTTTTTTTGACAGAATGTCATCAAAGGTGATTCCTTCACCCTGGGACTCTGCAACTACCATAAATATGAGTCAGTTGACAAGTGCCTGAATTTTGATCACATGACCATGGGTATGCTGCAATGTCATAAGTGCGAAAATGGTCAGTGCTGTTGTAACTTTGAACAATCACTAAATGAACTACCTTTAATATGCACTAGCCATTTCTATAATCTTATCTCATCAACGAAACTCAAAGTCAAAATGTGAGTAATTTCTGAGCTGAAAAGTTTGCATCAGTGGAGGTATATGGAGGAGCAAAACCAAAAAAAGCATCAGCTACCTTGTTAAATGATGTTGGCCAGATGATGGCACTCTGATTGATGGAGACCTTGATTTTGGAGAAGGCTTCTCTTTCTGCACTCCCAACTTTCAACCCAGCAGAAGACTTGTTGGAAAATGTTCTCCAGTGCATGATATCAAAGCCAGCAAAGGGAATCCCATTTTCGTCCAAATAAACTCCATCCCCGGAAAGATTTTGAAGCTGGAAGTTTCTCATGAACCAGTGAAGCTGCAAACATATAGGAAACTATACAGGCAGCTTACACATTACAGTTCGTGTCTTTATTTTATTTTTATGGCTATTATTTTGAATTGGAAACACTCTGAATAATTCATCCTCTTCAGCTCAGCACCTGTCTGACAGATGATGATTCAGTATTTTATGGGAACACTTTCTCCCTCCTTCTCTAGGAAACACCAGTTATTTTTCAGATACATCCTCCCCTTTTTTGAAGGTATCATTATATAGTCCTATCAATCCATAGCTTTATTTAAAAAATAAAATTATATAAAGCTGAAATTTCAAATTTAGTTACAGTTTATTTTCTGTACTACTGCATGAGACTTTGTTAATCTTTCTTTCTTTCTTTCTTTCTTTCTTTCTTTCTTTCTTTCTTTCTTTCTTTCTTTCTTTCTTTCTTTCTTTCTTTCTTTCTTTCTTTCTTTCTTATCTTTCTTTCTTTCTTTTAGAAAAATCCTGGGTGTTTGTGTGTGTTTTACTTACACAATAGAGAAAGAAGAGAATAACAAATGAAGCAATGTGTCATTCCATACATTGCAGGAATATCTGAAAGGCTTAGGAGGATTTTCAACCAACACATTATAAATGCACACTAAGAATACACTAAGGCAGAAGCTTGTCCACCCCAAGCTTAGAAAAACAAACCCATCATGACAAGATACAGCAGTCTAGACAAAGGTCACTCTTTTGAAGATAGCCAAGTCCACATTCTGGACAGAGAGATCAAGGAGATCAACTATGTTAAAATTAAACAGCCCTCTCTCAGATAGGGACAAATAGGTAGGCTGGTCATGGTGCTCAAGAAATGAGACACAAAGGGCTTCTAATGGTTGAGTTCAGACATGTTGCTCTATCGTAAGAAGCAGGCAGGACAGCAGGCTAACAGAATCAACTTTTATTCAGGAACCAGGCAAGGAACAAGTTAACAACGCTTCTATTTATACTACAGCTGTCTGACCATCAGCCAATCGGGGCTGTGCCGGTTTCCCGCTTGTTTAGTTCGAGCCAATCGGTGTCTTGCTGGTTTGACAGCTCGGAGCTGTCAAACTGGTTGCGCTTGCGCGGTAGCCGGCAGACTTTGACAGCCGAGAGCTGTCAGCCGGCTCGTGCTTGCGTAGACGTTCTCCGGCAGCTTTTGACAGCTGTCAAAAGCTGCCACGGCTTTTACCTCAGCCCCATTGAACCTGTATATACAACTTGTGTGTGTAACATAACAATTAACGTGTGAATACACAACACATGTCTCTGTCACTTTCAATTGGTTTGACCAGCCAGAGCCCAACTCTGAGTGAAGCTAAGTGACTTTATCTTACAGAAGCTGACAATATCTCTCACAGCAACCCTGCAAGGGTTCTGCTAGTTCCTCCTTTTCCAGGGAAGAGCTGGTTGCTAAAAACAGGCCCACTAGTCAGCTACCTGCAGATGCAATAAGGGCAGAGATGTTATTACAATTCACTGCTTTAATCACCACAAGGAAGAGCCTAATATAGGTTCTTGCTAGTATGTGGTGTCTTTGCTTTTTGTCTTCCTCCAGTGGCCCTCTAGTCATCTCTTATGTTGCTTCATCTCTCTCAGCTGCTTGGTGAGCCATGGGCTCCATAAGATTCACCCAGAAAATCCACAAGGATGCTATTTGGTCCATGGTCCCCATCATCTGCTCATTCCAAACAGCAACAAGAGCCTCTGCTGAAAATTTGCAAGAAAACAACTAAATTTTATGGGTCTTGACTTTTGGGAAAAACCCAAAAATGGAAAGAATTTCTTAACAAGGCCAGGTGAAGATCAAGTTAGAAGGGCTTTGCTTTGGGCTATGTGTTATGTATCCAGGTACAGCCTCTGCATAGCAGCAGCCACCAGGGGGCGTTGGTCTGGACGGTTTTGGCGGGAAACCTAGGGCCAACCCCATTGGCTAGCTGCCTACCTGGCGAGGTATATAAGGAGGCCAGGTAGCCCTTGTTCTTCAGTATGCTACCCCCCCAATAAAGAGCTGAACACGTACCCCCGGCTGGCGTCTCTTCCTTGTGTCGGACCCACTACATTACACTATCAGTGGGAAAAAAGGTTGTGTAGTGAAATTAAAAATTAACTACTGAGGTATCTCCACTAGCCCAGGAGATGTGTGGATGAGCTTTTGATTACCCCGGAAGATGCTTTGAACAGACATTAATTTACTACATACTTTCTTACTTTTAATCCAGAACATAAACTAATTAAATTTCGTTGTTTTCTTGCCGATGTTTCAATACCTAAACTAGGTAAAGTCATTGATACTGAGCACTGATTATATTGCCTAGTTTGGGTAATGAAACATCGGCAAGAAAACAACTAAGCTCATCAAAGCTCTCATTTCAACCCTGAGCTACAAATGTTTTCCTTTATTGGTCAAGACTAACTCCTTGGCTTGAAAACAAGGCAAAACCAGTATAGGACTCACAGGAGAGGACTGAGAGGACTGTTGCAAAATCGTGATGCTTATTTAATTTGGAAATTGTTACTATATAGCTGTTTCTGTCATCAGTAGCATCCCAAAGCAGTTCAGGTAGTGTAAGCATGGAAGATTTATAATAATAATAATAATAATAATAATAATAATAATAATAATAATAATAATAATAATAATAATAATAATAATAATAATAATAATAATAATAATAATAATAAGTTGGAAGGGACCTTGGAGGTCATCTAGTACAACCCCCTGCTCAGGCAGGAAACCTTATACCATTTCAGGCAAATGGCTGTCCAGTCTCTTCTTAAAAACCTCCAGTGTTGGAGCATTCACCACCTCTGGAGGCAGGTTGTTCCACTGGTTAATTGTTCTAACTGTCAGGAAGTTTCTCCTTAGTTCTAGATTGCTTCTCTCCTTGACTAGTTTCCATCCGTTGCTTCTTGTCCTGCTTTCAGGTGCTTTGGAGAATAGCTTGACTCCCTCTTCTTTGTGGCAGCCCCTTAGATATTGGAACACTGCTATCATGTCACCCCTCACTCTTCTCTTCGTTAAACTACACATACCCAATTCCAGCAACCGTTCCCTATATGTTTTAGCCTCCAGCCCCCTAATCATCTTTGTTGCTCTTCTCTGTACTCTTCTAGAGTTTCGACATCTTTTTTACATTGTGGTGACCAAAACTGGATGCAGTATTCCAGGTGTGGCCTTACCAAAGCATTGTAAAATGGTATTAGTACTTCACTTGATCTTGATTCTATCCCTCTGTTAATGCAGCCTAGCACTGTGTTGGCTTTTTTGGCAGCTGCAGCACACTGCTGGCTCATATTGAAGTGATTGTCTACTAGGACTCTGAGATCCCTCTCACAGTTACTACTATTGAGCAAGGTACCACCTATACTATACCTGTGCATTTGATTTTTCCTGCCTAAATGTAGAACCTTACTTTTTTCACCATTGAATTTCATTTTGTTAGATAGTGCCCAGTGTTCGAGTCTGTCCAGATCCTTCTGTATCTTAAGCCTATCTTCTGGAGTATTGGCTATTCCATAATCCTCATAATCTCTCTCATACTCATTCTTACATGCTACAAACTGGGCTGTTTGGAATATCTCACTTCTCCGTACATCTAACTTAATATTAAGGAATTGAAAAGGGAGAATCCGTGGAACTTTAAAGGAGGAATCTCACCTGCCATGGTTGTACAATATGAGGTGGCTCGTGGCCTCTAACCTGCATCCTCCTCTTACTCACTTGGGAGAAAGAGGCAGCACTGAGGATCCAGGCCACAGCTTGGATTGCATCGGAAATACTGGAGCCATCATTCAGCAGATATCTTTTAATCATAGCACGGGGTGGGTTCTCCTGGATCTCTTTTTCTGTGCATCTTTCCCAAACTTTCTTAGACAACGCAGGCCTTGAAAAGGAACACTGGAATGCTTTCTTTACAAACTGTCTGTCAGTAGAGGAATATAAATTAAAGTAATAATACTGTGACCTTCTCTTTGTCTTGGTGAGGAAGGAAAACAAAGCATGTTTACTTCTGAGATCAAGCACGCGGTAAAAGAGTCTCATACTGAAATCAGACAAAGTTGTGGCAATCCACACTTTTCCCCCAACGAAGGCGTTATTCTTTTCATGAATATATATTAGTGCAAATAGTATACTGTTGGCGTGAAAATCCAGTTGACAAACTATAATTTTCACTTGATTATTCATTAAAAAAAGAACTATTTTCCTTTCATCTTCTTTAGACATTTGTCCATCTATGTTCGATGCTGAGATGGTTTCTGAGAGGACAGTGCAAATCCCACTTTTTACAGCTAGAGTTCCCAAGCTTCTTTTAAAGTTTTCTCCTCTTTCATTCCGCTGAGAAAGGAGCCCAATCCAGGTCCATCGGAAATGCAGGAGCAGCTGGACAACTGCTGAGTAAGGAGGATCTTGTTTTGGGGTCATCCGATAGAAAAAAGGAAAATGATTTCTTTGCTCAGGATTGTGGCTGATAACACCATGGTTGATCTAAGAAGAAAGAGACAATAATGGTAGTTTGTGCCACTTTCAATTATAAAAATCAGATGTTTAAATGTAAGTGCCTTTCTACACTACTGAGACTTTTCCTGAGGCATCTGAGCAGAATGAAGAATACAGAATAACAGATTTGGAAGGAACTTTGGAGTTCTTCTAGTCCAACTCCCAGCTTAAGCAGGAAACCCTATACTATTTTGAGTAAATCACTATCCACTCTTGTTATGTATGGGGTGTGAGCAGCAGCTCTGCAGGTACCACCAGGTGGCGCTGTGCTGTGGCCGGATTGGCTGAAAGGGTTTTGGCGGGAGATACGGATGGATGGATTGGCCAGAGTGTCACCTGGCTAGGTATATAAGGGGTCCAGGTAACCCCCTTTGTCCAGTACGCGCCTACCACCAATAAAGAGCTGACATGCAGTACTCATCTGCCTCTTCAATTGCCATGTGGTCCACAACCCACTACCGTGGGTAGACCAGGGGGCTCAGCGGAGACCTATAGTGGCGCAGAGAGCTGCTGGTGGGGCCAATACTGATGCCTTTCCAGGAGCTGGAGTGACCAGCCCCAAGTGTCCCAGCTGTGGGGAAAACCACGCAAGAGTGACCTGCAGATTTCGCTCGGCTAAGTGCCAAATCTGCGGGAAAACAGGCCACATCGCTGTGGTCTGCCAGAGCCATCAGAGGAATGAGGACGTGTCGTCAAAAGCTTCATACCTGTGGAATTTTGTAGATGCCCAAGAAAGTAGAAATATGATCAAAGAGCTCAGATTCTGCCTCTTCAAGAACTGCCAGCAGTTTCTTTTGCCTTCCACATCTGTAGTTTGGGACATTCTCCTGCCCTGTAGACAGGAAGTCCATCATGGCCTCATAGGTTATTCTTGCATTGAAGAAGTTCTCATAGATGTTGTAGCCCAGTGAGATGTTGGGTAAGAGTCTTGGGCTCTGGTTGATCTCATGAACAGCGAAGAAGAAGGGCAGGATTTGGCAGAACATTGTCAAAGAACTGCAAAATAGCAGCATATCTATTCAACAATTTAATAACATAATTAAAATATATTCTTTTCCCCAGGTGCAAGACCAACCACCCTCACAGATCAACCCTCCATCCTAGCCCAATGCATGAGAGAAGAGTCATGTATTCATAGCTCATCATAATGCTAAAAATTGAGTGTTAACAAATGTACATATAGTATGTATTATAATTGTATCTTATTATTTCTTTCTGTTAGACCACCCAGGTAGTGACAAATGGCTGTACTCAAGTGCAGGATTCACATTTGAGCAGGTAGAGATGGTCCACTCCTCAAAAATTCATCAGTAGATCCAGAGATTATTTTGCTGCAGACTATTGATGACTTTGGAGTGATTACCCTATGTTCAAAAATCTGTAATGTGATCTTCTGCAGCTAAACAATTAATTTGTCACATAAAGTCACTATTCTTTTTGAATTTGGTTCTTAAAAGGTATTTTTTTATTTAAATGAAAAGTAACATGGAAGCCTAAAAACATACAAAAAAAGTAAAATGCATTGGTTGGAAAGAAAGGGGAGGGAGGGAGGGGGGAGGGAGTAAGGAAAGAAGGAAGGAAGGAAGGAAGGAAGGAAGGAAGGAAGGAAGGAAGGAAGGAAGGAAGGAAGGAGTGCAACATAGGGAATGAAAAGAGATTTTGAGAGCCAGATCAAAAGGTCACCTTCTGCTCCAAAATATTGAATCACTTGATTGTGAGATCGGCCTCTATATACACATAGTCCTAGATGTATCACCACAATTGAGCCCAAAATTTCTGTTGCTAAGTGAATTGTTAAGACAGTTGTTAAGTGAATTTTGCCTCATTTTATGATCTTTCTTGCCAAAGTCGTTAAGTGAATCACTGCAGATGGTAAATTAGTTACACAGTTGTTAAGTGAGTCTGACTTCCCCATTGACTTGGCTTGTCAGAAGGTGACAAAAGGTGATCTCCCGACCCCAAGACACTGCAACCGTCAAAAATATGAGTCAGTTGTCAAGCATCTGAATTTTGATCACAGGATCATGAAGATGCTGCAATGGTCATCAGTGTGAAAACCAGTCAAAAGTCACCTTTCCATTTCTTTTATTAATTAGAATAGTCAGTAAATGAATTGTAGTAAGTTGAGGAATACCTGTAAGTATAACTTACAAGTAAATGAATAAAAATAAATATTTGCTGACTTTCCACAGAACCGAAATAATAATTTTGAGAGCAACAGAATCCCACCAGGTAAGAATCACTTTGGAAGAGTGGTGTTAAATCTGCCCAGTGTTGAGGCTGACCCTTGATGAAAAATTTTTAAAAGGAACTTTGCAAGTTCAGCTTTCATAAAAGCAGATTGGAGAAACAATATTAAGCTGCTTTTTTCAAGGTGAGAAATTGGGAAAAAATTACCTTCTCAGCCTGTGAGCTGGTGGCTTGGAACACCTGGAACTATAACTTACAAGTAAATAAATGAATTAAATATTGGCTGACTCAGTAGCAAAGTAATCATTTCGAGAATGGCAGAATCCTATCAGGCAAGAGTCATCGTAGAAGAGTGCTGCCAAATTTGCCCAGTGTAGAGGCTGATCCTTGAAGAAGACCCTAAAAGGAAATTTGCATGTTTGGCTTTCCCTAAAGCAAATTGGGAGAAGCAATAATGGCCTCTTTCTTTCAAGGTGAGGAATTGGAAAAAAGAAATCAGTCCTAGAAAAAGACTGGAGTGGGTAAAAATTGGAATGGGTGAAGCCAATCACGAGAATCCTTTTTAGGACAACAATTACCTTCTTAGTCTGTGAGTTGGTGGCTTGGAAAGAACATAGGGATAACTTCGAGAAAATATTTTAGATGTTATACCAGTAATCACGTAATCTCCTGGCTTATAGTAATTAAACTCCTTCTCTTTTTCTATTGTCACCTTCAGTGGGCATTTTGTTTGCATGGTGGCATAGAGAAATTGGGACAGAAGCAGAAGCAGAAAGAGCTGCTTTTGCACCAGCATCCTTTGTCGTATATCGATGGAGATCCTTTTTATAGTTCTCCCTCTGGGAAAGAGCTCACAGCTCCCAAACCACAACTGCAGTGAAGATAGTCCAGTTTGGCTCCAGATCTGGAAGACAAACCTGCAATGGCAGACTAGCACAGCCCTTGCATGATTCTACCTCTTCTCTGAGTAGTGCTGAAGGTAGTTTACAGGTCAGATATACAGTTATTGTAGATCCCATTTTGTTGCCAGATTGCTTTAAAACTGATGGTGCTGGTGATGGACATACCATTAGAGTTTGTTCAAAACAAAATAAATCACCATGATTTTAATAATTAGAAGGGGAATTGGGAATGTGTGTTGCCACATAGGTGTGGAATGGAGGAAAGAGTTTAGCGTAGCTCAGAGGCATAGTTCCAATTTAAGGGAATAATTCAGTGAAGTTTGATTGCTTTTTACTTACTTTTTTTCTTGAGATCCTAAATCGTATTTATTTATTATTCAATTTCTATAGCCACCCATCTCAGTCAATGACTCTGGCAGCTTACAGAGTTTTTATTTGTATCTTGTTTCAAGAATGTATCAAAACACTGTTGACATGAGAGCTGTTGTGCTTGAGGTAGAAAATATTCCTGGGCACCTCTTTCTGGTCATAAATACATATTTTGTTATTATCTCCATCTATCTTGGTGTGTTTTATTGAGTTGCATACCAGAGATTTGGGACATTTCCAAAAATTTCCTTTCTTGTGCAACAGATTTCTTTTCCAATTTCATTTTGAAGAGAATGTGTGAGTGTTCACTGCTTGACCAACTTTTTCTTCATTCAATCAAATATCATTTCATATCCTGCCAATCAGGGTTTCATGGTCAATCTGTTGCTTTGCTTATATGTCTTTCCTCTGACTTATCTTCTTACAAACAGGAGCACTACACCACCATCTCCTATACATTCCTGTCCTCTTCATTCTAATGATCTGTGCAATCTATTTCACTCCTCCTCTGCTAGTCTCTCCCTCTGCTTCAGGATTGTCTTGGTCCAGATACAATCCCCATTTTTTGGTTAAAGAAGTTTTATTCCTTTGCTACTTTTACACTTTTACACTGTTTTACACTTTCAGACCTTGGTCTGTCTGTCTGATAATATATGAAAGGGATGGACCATCAGTAGCATGATTGCAACCACCAACTTTTTAAAACTCCATGTGAATGCTCCCTGATTACAAGATGGATTAGTGGGTTGTTCAGGATGGACAACTCTGGTACCAAAAATGTTTCCCCAGGATCCCTGATTGCTATTCTACATTTTTCTAAGTCAGAGATCAGTTAAAGGATTGGCTTTGCCTCAACATGGTATCTGAATGATCTCAACTTTGGAATAAACCCTAGGAGGAATGTGTCATTCTTTCAATGCAATTCTTGTCAGGGGACAAAATGTCAGATGTTGATGGGCCACCATAGCATTGCAAAGTGAAAGACATTTAAAGAGGTAGCTGATCACTTCTCAATCCTAAAAGTTGTGGTTGAGATTCAAAGATGTGCAAGCTATCTGCTATTAGTTTGGCCTCCTTAGTAGCCAATACTGTACATAATGCCAAGAGAGAGAAAAGAATTTGTCAGCATATAAGAAGATGCCCCTTATATACATACTTTGATATAGAGGGTATAGTTAACAGAACATCTAAAAGATCTATATTTGGTTGCATTCAAAACTTTTCCTTTTAGTATTAATGGATAAACCATTGGAAAAAAGCTATGGAAGACTAGTTCAGTACAAGATCTCAGTAGTGAGATTACTGTACACACAAAGATGGAAAGATTCTATACTATCCACTAAGAAGGAATAACTGGTGAATTGGACAGATATAGCTAAGGTGGATAAATGAACTTCTTTGATTAGAGAAAGGGCATTATCTACATGTACTGATGAATCCCAAGTGCCGCGTAACAGTGAGGGCCTGTTACTCATCCCAGCTTCTGCCAACCTAGCAGTTCGAAAGCACGTAAAAATGCAAGTAGAAAAATAGGGGCCACTACGGTGGGAAGGTAACAGCGTTCCGTGCACCTTTGGCGTCTAGTCATGCCGGCCACATGACCACGGAGATGTCCTCGGACAAGCACTGGCTCTTTGGCTTTGAAACACAGATGAGCACCGGCCCCTGGAGTCGGAAACGACTAGCATGCATGTGCGGGGGAACCTTTACCTTTACGCTTACTGATGACTGGAACCCTCTTATTCATTTCTTGCATAAAAATAAATTAACTTGTGATTTATGGTTTTGATAATTAGATAGGATGGATTACAGAAAGAAGAGTAACATGATGTAACTTTACAGAGAAAGACTAAAATATATTTGTACTTATAGCTGCTGTGAAGAATATCAGAATCCATTTCTTTGCATGTTTTTTCTTTCTTTTCTATTTCTTTCTTTTCTTATCAAACAGGGAGAACTTGAAGTCTTAGTACATGAGGCAGATACAACATTGTTGTTATTACCAAAACTTGATGGGATGAAACTCATAACTGGAATGTACTGCTAGAAGGATTTAGATTGTTCAATACAATACAATAACAGAGTTGGAAGGAACCGTGGAGGTCTTCTAGTCCTACGGCCTGCTCATGTAGGAAACCCTATATTCAGACAAATAGTTGTCCAAGCTCTTCTTAAAAACTTCCAGTGTTGGAGCATTCACAACTTCTGGAGGGAAGTAATTCCACTGATTAATTTTTCTAACTGCCAGAAAATTTCTCCTTAGGTTGCTTCTCTTCTTGATTAGTTTCCATCCATTGCTTCTTGTCCTGCCTTTAAGTGTTTTGGAAAAAACTCCCTCTTCTTTGTGGCAACCGCTGAGATATTGGAACACAGCTATCATGTCACCCCTGGTCTTTCTCTTCATTAAACTAGACATACCCAATTCCAACAACCATTCTTCACATGTTTTAGCCTCTAATCCCCTAATCATCTTTGTTACTGTTCTGTGCACTCTTTCTAAACAAACAGACCTAACAGAGGAGGAGGCCGAGTTTCATTATATGAAAGAAATAACTACACCTCTGCTTCTGGTTTGCCGACGCAGCCATTATGGATGCTTGGAGGACGGCTCTTGTCTTCTACGTCCAGTTTCACATCACTGGGGGGCCCTAAAAGGGCCAAAGAGTTGCCTTGGAGAGGCGACCAGCAAGAAGGGGCTTTAGCAGAAACGCAGGGGAGCCGCAACTCTCCCATTAGTACATGCATTCCCTTTGAACCGGCAGACGAAAGACCGACCATAGTAACATGGCCGGTCACTAGGCTGCTGACAGCCGAAGTCACACTTACCACCAGGCAACATTAAAGCAGTGTGGAAGAGACTGGGTAAGATCAGCATGACTTATACTCCAATCTTCTTCTTTCCACCTAAATAAGCTGCTAAGCACCTTCCCCCCTGCGGAGAGGTAGGGAGGATTTCAACCCTCCCTTCAGAAACAGCGACAATTGAACTTCCAGGGGTGATTTAAAAAGAAACGTTGAAAAAACGAATTGGGCCTCAACTAGAACTTTATTTTTTAAAAAAAAAAAACTTGTGGACTAAAAGCTTTTGACTATCTACTCCTTACTTCCTATCCTTATTTGAAAATTTGGCTCTGTTCTTCTAAAACAGAAGAAACAATTGAAAAGAATTTTCTAAGCACTTGGGGTAACACCTTGTGGCTAAACCTGAAATTGCAATCTGACACCCTAAAAAAAAGAAATAACTACACCTCTACAGAAATAATAATAACAAACTCCACAAGGATGAAAACCTTCTTGAATGCGCTTCAGTTAATATAAACTGAAAAAGAAAGGACATTGCCATAGGTGCATACTATAGTGCACCCAACCAAACAGAGGAAATAGATGAACATTTTGCTAATCATAGCTAGGGTGTGCAGGAAGCCCAGTACAAAAGTAATGGGGGACTTTAACCACCCTGTCATCAACTGGAAGATAAATTCGGTACCAAATGGGAGATCAAACAGGTTCCTGACTAACTTAGCTAACAACTTTGTCACCCAAAAGGTAGAGGAGGAAACTATAGGGTCAGCATCCAGAATATGGCATGGAATGAATGAAACCTATTTCCCTGAATAGAGAGAAAAACACCTTTTGCAAAAGTAGCTTTTTCACCCCCACCCAACAATACAAATCACAGGCAAAATGAAAAGCACACTGTATTTTGGTGGGTCAAATCTTTTGATAGGTTACATTAAAAAATATACAAGAGCTCAGTATCCTCTCGGGGTTGGTGGTTGAGTTTCCCAAACTTATTGTCTTTGTTGTTGTTGTTAGCTGCGAAGTCGTGTCCGACCCATCGCGACCCTATGGACAACATTCCTCCAGGCCTTCCTGTCCTCTACCATCTTCTGGAGTCCATTTAAGCTCACGCCTACTGCTTCAGTGACTCCATCCAGCCACCTCATTCTCTGTCGTCCCCTTCTTCTATTGCCCTCGATCTTTCCCAGCATTAGGCTCTTCTCCAGTGAGTCCTTCCTTCTCATTAGGTGGCCAAAGTACTTGAGTTTCAGCTTCAGGATCTGGCCTTCTAAAGAGCAGTCAGGGTTGATCTCCTCTAGGACTGACCGGTTTGATCGCCTTGCAGTCCAAGGGACTCGCAGGAGTCTTCTCCAGCACCACAGTTCAAAGGCCTCAATTCTTTGGCGCTCAGCCTTTCTTATGGTCCAACTTTCACTGCCATACATTGCAACTGGGAAGACCATAGCCTTGACTATACGCACTTTTGTTGACAGGGTGATGTCTCTGCTTTTTAGTGTGCTGTCTAGATTTGCCATGGCTTTCCTCCCCAGGAGCAAGCGTCTTTTAATTTCTTGGCTACAGTCCCCGTCTGCAGTGATCTTGGAGCCCAGGAAAATAAAATCTGTCACTACCTCCATTTCTTCCCCATCTATTTGCCAGGAATTGAGAGGGCCAGATGCCATGATCTTGGTTTTCTTAATGTTAAGTTTCAACCCAAGTTTTGCACTCTCCTTCTTCACCTGCAACAAGAGGCTCTTTAGTTCTTCTTCACTTTCTGCCATTAGAGTGGTATCATCTGCGTATCTTAGGTTGTTGATATTTCTTCCGGCAATCTTAATTCCAACTTTTGATTCATCTAGCCCTGCCTTTCTCATGATGTGCTCTGCATATAAGTTAAATAGGCAGGGCGACAGTATACAGCCTTGCCGGACTCCTTTCCCAATTTTGAACCAATCAGTGGTTCCGTGTCCAGTTCTCACTGTTGCTTCTTGACCCGCATATAGGTTTCTCAAGAGACAAATAAGATGGTCTGGTACTCCCATCGCTTTAAGAACTTGCCACAGTTTGTTGTGATCCACACAATCAAAGGCTTTAGCATAGTCAATGAAGCAGAAGTAGATGTTTTTCTGGAACTCCCTAGCTTTCTCCATGATCCAGCGTATGTTGGCAATTTGATCTCTAGTTCCTCTGCCTCTTCGAAATCCTGCCTGTACTTCTGGTAGTTCTCGATCCACATACTGCTGAAGTCTAGCTTGTAGGATTTTAAGCATGACTTTACTAGCATGAGAAATGAGTGCAATGGTGCGATAGTTTGAACATTCTTTGGCACTGCCTTTCTTTGGAATTGGAATGTAAACTGATCTTTTCCAATCCTGTGGCCACTGTTGAGTTTTCCAAATTTGCTGGCAAATTGAGTGTAGCACTTTTACTGCATCGTCTTTTAAGATTTTGAATAGCTCAGCTGGAATACTGTCACTTCCACTAGCTTTGTTGTTGCTCAGTTTTTCTAAGGCCCACTTCACTTCACATTCTAGGATGTCTGGCTCGAGGTCAGTGACCACCTCATTGTGATTATCAGGGACGTTAAGCTCATTCTTGTATAGTTCTTCTGTGTAATTTTGCCACCTCTTCTTAATCTCTTCTGCCTCTGTTAGGTCCCTGCCATTTTGGTCCTTTATCATGCCCATTTTTGCATTAAACGTTCCCTTCATTTCTCCAATTTTCTTGAAAAGATCTCTGGTCCTCCCTATTCTATTGTTTTCTTCTATTTCTTTGCACTGTTCATTTAAGAAGGCATTCTTATCTCTTCTAGCTATTCTCTGGAATTCTGCATTCAATTGGGCGTATCTTTCTTTTTCTCCCTTGCCTTTCGCTTCCCTCCTTTCCTCAGCTATTTGCAAAGCTTCCTCAGACAGCCATTTTGCTTTCTTGCATTTCTTTTTCTTTGGGATGGTTTTGGTTGCTACCTCTTGTACAATGTCGCGAACCTCTGTCCATAGTTCTTCAGGCACTCTGTCTATCAGATCTAATTCCTTAAATCTATTTGTCACCTGTACTGTATATTCAACAGGGATACGATTTAATTCATACCTGAGTGGCCTAGTGCTTTTCCCTACTTTCTTCAGTTTAAGCCTAAACTTTGCAAGGAGAAGCTCATGGTCTGAGCCACAGTCAGCTCCTGGTCTTGTTTTTACTGACTGTATAGAGCTTCTCCATCTTTGGCTGCAGAGCATATAGTCAATCTGATTTCTGTGTTGACCATCTGGTGATGTCCATGTGTAGAGCCGTCTCTTGGGTTGTTGGAAAAGAGTGTTTGCTATGACCATCGCATTCTCTTGACAGAATTCTATCAGCCTGTGCCCTGCTTCATTTTGCACTCCAAGGCCAAACTTGCCTGTTATTCCAGTTATCTTTTGGCTTCCTACTTTAGCATTCCAATCCCCCATGATGATAAGAACGTCATTTTTTGGTGTTAGTTCTATAAGGTGCTGTAGTGCTTCATAGAACTGGTCAATTTCATCCTCTTCAGCACTGGTGGTTGGGGCATAGACTTGGACTACTGTGATATTGAATGGTTTGCCTTGGATTCGAACTGAGATCATTCTGTCATTTTGAGGATTGTATCCCAGTATTGCTTTTCCTACTCTTTTATTGACTATGAAGGCTACTCCATTTCTTCTGAAGGATTCTTGCCCACAGTAGTATACCTGATGGTCATCTGAATTAAATTCACCCATTCCTGTCCATTTTAGTTCGCTGATACCTAAGATGTCGATGTTCAGTCTTGTCATCTCTTGTTTGACCACGTCCAGCTTTCCTTGATTCATGGATCTTACATTCCAGGTTCCTATGGAGAAAAAATCTTTACAGCATTGGACTTTCCTTTCACCACCAGACACATCCACAGCTGAGCGTCCTTTCGGCTTTGGCCCAGTCGCTTCATTCTTTCTGGCGCTACTAGTACTAGCCCTCTGCTCTTCCCCAGTAGCATATTGGACGCCTTCTGACCTGAGGGGCTCATCTTCCAGCGTCATATCGTTTTGCCTTTTGGTACTGTCCATAGGGTTTTCATGGCAAAGATACTGGAGTGGGTTGCCATTTCCTTCTCCAGTGGATCACGTTTTGTCAGAACTCTCTGCTATGACCTGTCCGTCTTGGGTGGCCCTGCATGGCATAGCTCATAGCTTCATTGAATTACGCAAGCCCCTTCGCCACGACAAGGCAGTAATCCATGAAGGGGCTTATTGTCTTGGGAGACTTCAATCTACCATCCCTGGGAGGTTCATCTGAGCTAGCTCGGGAGTTCATGGCTTCCATGACGGCCATGGACCTGACGCAAGTAATTTCTGAACCAACTCATGAGGGAGGCCACACCCTTGACCTGATTTTTTTATCTGGACGGTGGTTGGATGATCTTGGTGGGGGCTCTCCATTTATTATGCCCCTGTCATGGACCGATCATCACCTCCTGCGGCTGGTCTTCCGTTTTGCCACCCCCTGCCGTGGGGGTACGGAGCCAATTAGATGGTACCGCCCCAGACGCTTTATGGATCCTGATAGATTCCAAGCGGCGCTGGGGTCCCCACCTGCCTCCATTGCTCACAACTCGGCGGATGCCTTAGTGGAAGCCTGGGAAAGGGCAGCCACTGAGGCACTTGACCGGGTTGTACCCTTGCGGCCCCAGCGAGCTCCATGGTTCTCCGCGTAGCTCCGGGAGATGAAGCGTCGGAAACGGGGCCTAGAGAGCTGCTGGAGGTCTAGCCGATCCGAATCCGACCGGTTGCGGTTAAGAACCCATATTAGGTCTTATCTCGCAGCGATGAGGGTGGCGAGGTGTAATTACTTCTCCACCCTCATCGCGTCCTCAGATAATTGCCCGGCCGCCCTGTTTAGGGTGACTTGCTCACTTCTTAATCAGGAGGTGAGGGAGGATCCCTTGCAGGGTCGTGCCGAGGAATTTAGTCAACATCTGTCGGATAAAATCGCTCGGATTCGGACCGGTTTGGACTCCAGCTGGGCAGAGTCTGGCGATCAGGACACGGGCGGTCTTGTCAATGTTATCTGGGAGGAGTTTGATTCTGTGACCCCTGATGAAGTGGACAGGATTATGGGGAGGCTGAGCTCCACCACATGTTTATTGGACCCGTGCCCTTCCTGGCTGGTTTATGCAGCTAGGGAGAGGACACGAGGCTGGCTCCAGGCGGTCATATCTGCTTCTTTGAGTGAGGGTTATTTCCCCACCGCCTTGAAGGAGGCGGTGGTGAGACCTCTCCTCAAGAAGCCTGCCTTGGACCCAGCTGTATTGAACAACTTTCGTCCGGTCTCCAACCTTCGCTTTCTTGCGAAGGTTGTTGAGAGTGTGGTGGCGCATCAGCTCCCTCTGGTCCTGGATGAAGCGGATTATCTAGACCCGTACCAATCGGGCTTCAGGCCCGGGTACAGCACGGAGACGGCATTGGTCGCGCTGGTGAATGATCTCTGGAGGGCCCGGGACAGGGGATATTCCTCTGTTCTAGTCCTATTAGACCTCTCAGCGGCTTTCGATACCATCGACCATGGTATCTTGCTGCGGCGTCTCAGGGGATTGGGAGTGGGAGGCACAGTTCTTCAGTGGTTCTCCTCCTATCTCCTGGGACGCTCGCAGTCGGTGTTGGCAGGGGGGCAGAGATCGGCCCCTAGGTCTCTCGTTTGTGGAGTTCCTCAGGGGTCGGTTCTCTTGCCTCTCCTGTTCAACATCTACATGAAACCGCTGGGTGAGATCATTCGTGGTTTTGGAGTTGGGTATCATCAATATGCTGATGATACCCAACTTTTCATTTCGACCCCAAACCACCCCAGTGATGCCCTCGCTGTGATGTCCCGTTGCCTGGAGGCAGTTCGGGTCTGGATGGGGAGGAACAGACTTCAACTCAACCCTGACAAGACTGAGTGGCTGTACATTCCGGCATCCCGGGACATTCAAAATGTTCCATCGCTTTCTATGGGGGGTGAGCTCTTACCCCCCGTGGATAGGGCTCGCAACTTGGGAGTCCTCCTAGATTCACGACTTACCCTGGAAGACCATATAGTAGCCGTGACTAGGGGGGCTTTCGCCCAGGTTCGCCTGGTGCGCCAGTTGCGGCCCTATCTGGACCGGGATGCCCTGTGTACGGTCACTCATGCGCTCGTGACCTCTCGCCTAGACTACTGTAATGCTCTCTACATGGGGCTTCCCTTGAAGACCACTCGGAGGCTCCAACTGGTACAGAATGCGGCCGCGAGAGTTGTCTTGGGAGTTTCCCGGTACTCCCATGTTACACCTTTGCTCCGCGAGCTGCATTGGTTACCAGTTGTCTTCCGGGTGAGGTTCAAGGTCTTGGTTATGATCTTTAAGTCCTTACATGGCATGGGTCCGAGATACCTCGAGGACCACCTGCTGCCGGCGTCAACTCCCCTCCGCCCTGTGCGTGCCCACAGAGAGGGCCTCCTCAGGGTGCCTCCAGTCAGGGAATGTCGACTGGTGGCCCCCAGGGGGAGGGCCTTCTCTGTGGGTGCCCCGGCACTATGGAACCAACTGCCGGTTGAGCTCCGGATGGCATTGGACCTCCGATCCTTCCGTCGCGGGTTGAAGACCCACTTGTTCGAGTTAGCTGGTCTGGCCTGAAGGGGAATATGGGTTTTCTAATTGGTTTTATTATTTTACTATTGCTGTTTTTTAATTGGGCATGGTTTAATTCTCTTTTAATTTTTGTATACCTATTTATATATGCCCTGTGAACCGCCCTGAGTCCCTAGGGAGAAGGGCGGTATAGAAATCCAATAAATAATAATAATAAAATAATAATAATAGTATGTGTTATACATCAGAAAACAACTAATTAAATAATAAAAGACATTTATTACATTAAGAATTGAACTACAGAAAACATTGATTAGAGATAACATTCCTCAAGAGGCAAATTTATGGGTCACATCACTCCCTTTCTCAGGTATCTTAATAGATGCTGCTGCTGATAATAATAATAATAATAATAATAATAATAATAATAATAATAATAATAATAATAATAATAATAATAATAATAGTAATAGTAGTAGTAGTAGTAGTAGTAGTAGTAGAGTTGGACCTTGGAGGTCTTCTAGCCGAACCCCCTGCTCAAGCAGGAGACCCTATACCATTTCAGACAAGTGGCTGTCCAGTCTCTTCTTAAAAACTTCCAGTGTTGGAGCATTCACCGCTTCTGGAGGCAGGTTGTTCCACTGGTTAATTGTTCTAACTGTCAGGAGATTTCTCAGTAG
Source organism: Vipera berus (assembly GCF_964194415.1). Taxonomy (NCBI): domain Eukaryota; kingdom Metazoa; phylum Chordata; class Lepidosauria; order Squamata; family Viperidae; genus Vipera; species Vipera berus. Next base: position 280,272,076 of record NC_138203.1, read on the forward strand.
TTCTAGTTGCTTTTCTCTTTGATTAGTTTACATCCACTGGAAACTTTATTAAACTAGACATACCCAATTCCAGCAACCGTTCCTTATATGTTTTAGCCTCCAATCCCCTAATCATCTTTGTTGCTCTTCTCTGTACTCTTTCTAGAGGCTCAACATCTTTTTTTACATTGTGGTGACCAAAACTGGATGCAGTATTCCAAGTATGGCCTTACCAAGGCATTATGAAGTGGTATTAACATTTAATGTGATCTTGATCCTATCCCTATGTTAATGCAGCCTAGCACTGTGTTGGCTTTTTTGGCACCTGCAGCACACTGCTGGCTCATATTTAAATGATTGTCCACTAGGACTCCAAGATCCCTATCACAGTTACTACTACTGAGCAAGACCTGTTGTGGCGAACCTATGGCACATGTGCCACTGGTGGCACGCAGAGCCCTCTCTGTGGGCATGGGCGCCATCGCTGGGTTTTATAAAACCTTTTCACTTTAGGCCTCCACCGCTGTGTGCAAAAAAATAAAGGTTCTATCAATCAATCAATTTCAACTTCTCGCGGGAAAAAAAGATCTCGCAAAGTTGGAATTGATTGATTGAACTTTTTAGTCCCACCCAGTCTGCCGTTACCACTGCAGCCACACCCACCCAGTGGGCCACACCCAGCCAATGGGCCATGCCCAGCCAATGGGCCATGCCCAGCCAATGGGCCATGCCCACCCTGCACCCGATGATACATAAGTGAGTTTTGGGTTGCAGTTTGGGCACTCGGTCTCTAAAATGTTTGCCATCACTGACCTATACTGTACCTGTACATTTGGTTTTTCTTGCCTAAATGTAGAACCTTACTTTTTTCACCATTAAATTTCATTTTGTTAGATAGCACCCAATGTTCAAGTCTGTCGAGATCCTTCTGTATCTTAAGCCTATCTTCTGGAGTATTGGCTATTCCTGCCAGCTTGGTGTCGTCTGAAAATTTGATGAGTTCCCCATCTATCCCCTCATCCAAATCGTTAATGAAGATATTGAAGAGCACTGGGCCCAGAACAGAGCCCTGGGGTACCCCACTACACACTTCCTTCCATGTAGATGCAGTTCCATTGAGGACCACACGCTGAGTACGGCCTGTCAGCCAGCTACAAATCCATCTGGTGGTGATGCTATCTAACCCACATTTTTCTATCTTATCAAGTAGTGGGTTGTAGTCTACTTTATCAAACGTCTTACTGAAATCTTACTTAAAACTTGCAAGTGTATTCAAGAAGTTTCAGAATACTCTTTCTATGGTTTAGTGGCTGAAAGTTAGTTCTCACATATGAAAAGAAATTTTCTTGATTCAGAAGAAAAAGTCAGAATGGCTTTTCTATTGTTAGAAAAGAGGCTTATATTGCCATGCTAAAATGCTAAAATATCCTTATTTAAAAGCCAAGAATGAAATCTAAAAAGCCAATACTACCAGACTTAGAAACATAAAAAGTTGGAAATTGGACTTAAGCAGCAGACCACTTAAAAAAACTACTGGATAAATAGTGTTTCACCCTTAAAAGTATCTAATGATGAATTAAAATATTGGGTGTGAACATCCCAGATTACCTGGAATAACCCCATAACATCTATCACAATCACTTTCCTACTTCCCTTTTCAGTTACTCCTTTGTATTCAGGTCTGGTCTCATACAATGATATAACACTTTTTTTATGTGTGCTTTTTAAGGAATATCAACATAGCAAATAATAATCCTGACCTTTGAGGATAGACATACCAACAGTTAATTTCTATTTTATTTTGACAACATATGTTCTTTGGTATTCAGATCAGGTCTTAAAAAAATAATGTAGCATTTGGGGATAAAGATGCAGCCTAACAGCCCAGTACTGGAGGCCAAGATGGAGAAGACCTGCACGGCCACCATGTACTTCCCCCTAGTGCTCAGGTAGGTGGGTATGAAGGACACCCAGACACTACAGAAGACCAGCATGCTGAAGGTTATCAGCTTGGCTTCGTTGAAGGCCCCAGGGAGATTCCTGGCCAGGAAAGCCACTGTGAAGCAGATGGTAGCCAGAAAGCCCATGTAACCAAGGGCACAGTAAAACATGGTGACAGATCCTTCATTGCATTGCAAAATAATCTCTCCATATTGGGAATGAATGTCAGACTCAGGAAATGGGGGAGAAGTACCCAACCAGATGCTACAGATGGCAACTTGGACAGCAGAGCAAGAAAAGATGATGGAATTGACCAAGCTTTTCCCCAGCCACTTCTGAATATTACTCCCTGGTTTAGTAGCCAAGAAGGCTAACACTACTGTGATTGTTTTAGCTAAGATTGAAGAAATGGCAACTGAGAAGATGACACTGAAGGCCGTTTGTCGGAGAAGGCAGGTTTGTTTGTTTGGCCCACCAATGAAGAGGAAGGAGGTTAAAAAGGAAAGCAGGAGGGAGATGAGGAGTATGTAAGAGAGGTCCCGATTGTTGGCTTTGACGATTGGAGTTTCCAGGAATTTAATGAAGATTCCCAAAACAATGCCTGTGATTAAAAACATAAATAAGGCAATAGAAACCAGGACGATCCCCAGAGTTTCTTTATAAGAAAGGTAGCTATTAGTCTTGGGAATACAGTGAACTCGTTTGATATTCGGATATTGATCTTCTAGACATTTAGTGCATTTTTGTGCATCTGAAAAGAACAAGAGTAGAATTTCCCATTAAGTATGTACTTTAATCAAATCCATTGATTGAGTCAAATTATTGGTGTTTCTGATTTTGTGTGAATGAAATTAATACATTTCATTTCCCTCCAGTTAGAAGAGAAAAAATAATTTCCTCTGCATTTTTCAATTTTATTTTTCTTTTCTTTCTTTTTATTTTTTAATATCATCCTTTCATTAATGTACTTGCAGAGAGGAAGGAAGGAAGGAAGGAAGGAAGGAAGGAAGGAAGGAAGGAAGGAAGGAAGGAAGGAAGGAGGGAAGGAATTATTTTATCATTCCACTGCTGAACCTTTTGAAAGTAAAGAAATAATCTTAATGTAAGCCACTCATAATTGTCTTGAATTGTGAGTTGTGTGGCAAATAAACCTGATGATTTAAAACAGATACAACCTTTTATGATTATTTCAGGGAACCTATGAAGTTGTGTCTACAAAGAAATAAAGTGCAATTAAAAGACCATTTTTGTAAGCAGAAATGGGAAAATACTACATTTGCCAAGGAGCAAGAAAAGTTGGATAGACATGATTTCCAGGATGAATTGGATGTGGGTATTTATTCATTACATTTATATGCCATCCTGAGATTGCATATTGAAATATGAAGTGAGCCTGGGCAGCTTACAATATAATAAATCCAGAAATATAAAATGATTAAAATTAATAAATGCTAAATAGAAGCTAAAATCCAAGAGATCTACAACAGGGTGGGGGTATTCTATCCTAATCTATTAACCACCTCCAGCATAGAGTGCCTGCATCAGGACCTCAAGCCATATGACAGAGCCAAATTTAAGGACCGTCCAAAAACTAAAACAGTGGGGGCAAATCTTACAACATGTTCCAAAAGGGCCACAGCAGAAAAGGCTCTTCTCCTAGACCCCACCAGATGAAATTTCTTAATAGATGGAGTCTACATCAATTCTGCTGGGTTGAGTGGGGCAGTGGGACAAGATGGCTCCTCTGATTCTCTGGTCCTATCCATAAAGGGCTTTACAGGTAATGACCAACACATTGGATTGGATCCAGAAATAAATTGGCAACCGGTGCAGCTCATGCAACAACAGTGCTACAAGTGTCATCCTAGAGATTTCCAGAACTATCTGCATCATGACATTCTGTACTAATTATTGCATCCAAATGCTCTTCAAAAGTAGCTACATGTAAAGCACATTGCAGCATTCCAAAAATGAGATAACCTGGGCATGACTGACTGTGCACTGGGTTGAAGATGTCTTGCATTTTTATCAATAGCAAAAGAGCCATCTTACCCTGAGTGCACAGAGAACATTTGGTTTAGCATTGATTCATGATTCTTCTCCCTTCCCTTCCCCTCCCCTCCCCTCCCCTCCCCTCTCCTCTCCTCCATTCAGGATTTAATCCAGGAGTTGAAATGTGAATTCATTCATCAAGTCTACATCTCTGTTCACTATGGGGACCAAAATTTTGGAGTACTTATATCTGAACATAGAAAGGAGGACTAGAGAATGGAAGAGGCACTGAGAGAAGTGGCTAGATTCTGGAAGCTTCAAAGGGATTTCCCTACATCTTGGCTTCTGAGGAGATTTGAAACCACAAAATATGGCTACCCAAAGAAATGGTTCCCTCCAGACATTGACAATTGCAAGAATGACATGCAATCCTCTTCTAAAGACCCAGTCAAGATCATTAAGTAGCAACTTGAAGATGTATTGAAAAAGATAAAAAGCCAGAGATGCCATCTCTCTCATAATATTTGCCCTACATCTTTATTTCAGTTTAGTCTCAAAAATATATAGTTGAAATAAGTGTACATAATATGAAGAAATATATTTTAAAAGCCTATCAAAATACCCTTTTATGGAAAAATGTTTCAATACATGCTGTTCTCAAATGCCAGCCTTTTCCCTCTGATGCCACTTACCTTCCATGGTGGATATGGTTCCTTTTGCACAAGGATGACAATCATAGCAGCAGACGGGCTTCCCTTCCTGAGCCACCTTCACAAATCCTGGATGGCAGCTTTTCACACATATGGAAGGAGGCAGGGGCTAAACAGAGACAACATCAAGAAAACGATAACATAAAGATTAATTAATGAATTAATTAACATCAAGAAAGTGGCAAACAGCAAGGGGTTTGAAATGTCTAGTTTTAATTTTACTACTGTTGGAAGAAAACTCTTCATCATGGTTCCATCCAAGCTGGGAATAAACATGGTGACTGTTTTAGGAAGAAGGTTGTAGTTTATTGAAAAGGAGAACCAGACAGGAAGTTGGCTGGCAGAAAAGAAGGACTGAAGACATGTAGGGAGTGGGTTTGTATACTCTCTGGGGCCTTTTGTTTGGAGCTGCTTCCTGTTCCTGTTTGAGGCTATTTCCTGTGTCATAAACTTTTGACCTGAGTCTGAGTGTGCCTTTCTGGTATTCTGATGGTGATGGGTTAATCCTATTATGTCCAAAGATCATGTCCTGCTTCCCTGGAGCTGGGCTGATGACTCTTTGGATGGGGTATGTAGATTTTAGGTCTTTGTCTTCTTAATCTCCTAGCTCCCTGCATTTACATCTGCATCTCTATAGAGTTGGTCCCTGCTCGGGGGAGGGAGACCTGGGGCTATTAAGAAAACTGAGCATGCTTTCCTGCCTCTTCAAGATCTTTTGAGGAAATATATTTCTTCTGCCCTTTTAATATTTCCTTCTCTGGGGAGCTGACTTCCCACACTACCTAAAAATGTTTGGGGCTCATCCAACTGATTTGGCTGAATGTAAGTTCCTTCTTTATCTCCCTCTTCAATTTTTATGCACTAAAATTTGAGTTTAAGGCCTAATTTTAAATACTAAATTATTCAAAAGAAGATCAAATGGATTCTCTATTTTGTGAAATGAATTGTGTTGCTCCTGTGGATCAAATCTCATCACTTTGTACAGGAATAAAGTTCTCTCTCTCTCTCTCTCTCTCTCTCTCTCTCTCTCTCTCTCTCTCTCTCTCTCTCTCTCTCTCTCTCTCTCTCTCTCTCTCTCTCTCTCTCTCTCTCTCTCTCTCTCTCTCTCTCTCTCTCTCTCCTCCCTCCCTCCCTCCCTCCCTCCCTCCCCTTCCTTCCTTCCTTCCTTCCTTCCTTCCTTCCTTCCTTCCTTCCTTCCTTCCTTCCTTCCTTCCTTCCTTCCTTCCTTCCTTCCTTCTGACTTATACAGCCTCTCAACTTATTACACATAACTCTGGGTGGCTCACAACAATAGTAAAAAGAAGCAACAATAAAAACAGCCAATATTAGGGATGGGGGAGAACAGCTGTATTTTCCTTCAATCATGAAGGATACAATTCTTTTTTCACATCTGAATATCTAACCAAATAAGCTGCTGCCATTCTTAAAGAACTGAGTGACATCTCAAACATATTCATGCCCCAACACTGCAATTCTCTTGGTAAAAGCTTCAGGAAGAATGAAATGTTGTCTTTTTCCCACCTTGTTCAGCTCCTCCATCTCTTCAATAGATTTCTGGTTGATTATAAAACTGAAATCCAGGGAACCTTGTTTTTCTAGATGCCCACATTTCACTTTGCTTACAGATATATTGGAGAAAATTGCCCAATTCACAATGTCCAGGTCTGCTATCAGTTCTCCATTTTCATTCAGATACACTCCTTCTATGGAATTATTGTAGAACTGAGAGTTTTGAAGGGAATAATGAAGCTGGATGAAAAAAAATAGTAAGTTTAGACAGAAAAATCTACAGTAAGACCCCTTAGTTTGTGCTTTGGGTGAACTGACATACAAAGTGACAGTTTCAGATTTATTTGTGAAGGAGCCATGGTGACACTGTGGTTAGAATGCAGTATTGCAGACAAACTCTGCTCACAGCCTAGAGTTTGTTCCTGATGGGGTTCAGTGTTGACTCAGCCTTCCTTTTAAGAAGAGAATGGACAACCATTTCTCTGAAATGTTAAAGGGTTTCCTGCTTGAGCAGGGGTTTAGACAAGATCCCTTTGAACTTTGTTATTCTGAATTCTGTTCTGTTATTCCATCTTTCCAAGATTGGTAAAACGAGGACCCAAATTGTTGGGAGTGATATGCTGACATTGTAAACTGCACTGTGGGGTGGTATGTAAGTCTAAATTCTATTTCTCAAGTAATTTGTAGACAATCTATAAACATTTAAATTCTAATATCTGGTAATGTCCAGTGTAATTGTATATGAACTGAACAAACACTGAGATAGGGAGACTCACTTGGTCAAGCTTTCAAGATTCTGTTCTTATGTCTTATAAAATAGCATTTCTGGAATCACTGCCAATTCTTGCCTGTCTTCCCTCAAGGGGCTGGCTGCAATCTTGAAACCCTCTTCAAGTTTTGTTCCCCCCTAACTTATACTAAAAGAAAATCAAGAGTAAAGATATTAAAATATTTTATTTATAATGCAATTTAAACAGAGAACAACTTGCCAGATAAAGGGAAGGAGTGATGGTTATGCAAAGGGAAGAAGAACAGGATGTTTAAATTCAATCTATCTTTTGTATCAAGAATCAACCAACTTCTCAGAATAGCTTTTCAGCTCTGACAATTATAAAATGGATTCTTGTCTGCGAGACAAACATGCACTAAAGAAATAACAACAACAACAAAAAAATACCTGCCAAGCCTTCAGCCTTGGATTTTCTGTGTTCTTACCATCTTTATTCTTTGTCCTCTTAGATCTGAATAAAATGATTGTATGTAAAGTCCGTGCAACAGCCCAGATTGTGTTGTAAGTAAAATAGTTATCTATTGACAAGATACGATCAATCAGCTCCTGGGGAAGATTCTCCAATTCTTTTCTTTCTCTGCACCGTCTCCAGAGTTTCACCATAAAGGCATCCTTGGTGTAGGAACACATGAAGGATCTTTCTGAAAAGTGTTGCATTGCAGAGTAAAAATGACGTGATACAGCATAGTTTGCTGTTCGCTTTGTTTTCATAAGAAATGAAAAAATGCTATGGATGTTGTCAGACCTGTCCTGGCTTAGTTCAGTGAGAGAAGCCATCTCCATCAAATATAGATGTAAGTCCCACAGGATAGTTGTCATCAGGACCTTGCCTGTAACAGGTTTCTTAAAATAGTCGACAGTTTTGTGTATAATTAATATCCCAATACCTATTGTATCCCTGTCTGCACCATAAAGAAAGACATTAACTTGTCTCCAATTGCTGTATGCATCAGAAAGACTGAAAAGTTTCTTGTCAGCTCTGGAAAATGTTTTTGATAAAACTGGACAGATGCCATTCCTTATCAGCATGGAGGTCATCGTCTTCATGAATTTCTGCCCCTGGTCAGTATCGGAAGCAATCAGACCTATCAAGGTCCACCTGAAATGGAGAAGCAGCTTGACCATCCCTGGGTACTGGACTCCTTCAGTAGGGAGCATCGAGTAGAAGAAAGGAAACTGGCTTTTATCCTTCAGAACCTGGGAAACAAAACTGTAACTGATCTAAAAAGGGGAAAAAAAAGAAGGCGGCGGCACTTTATTTGACTTCCCTAACATTAACTGAGCCTTGGTGGAGCAGTGGGCTAATGCCTCCTTAAGTAACACCAGCTGCCTGCAATTAGTGCAGGTTCGAGTCCCACCAGGCTCAAGGTTGACTCAGCCTTCCATCCTTCCGAGGTAGGTAAAATGAGGACCCAGATTGTTGGGGGCAGTAAGCTGACTTTGTAATAATGCCGCTTGGGGTGTGTGTGAAAGCCCTAATAAGCAGGCATATACATAGAATGAAGGCTACTGCTAAGCTTGTAAGCCGCCCTGAGTCTTTGGAGAAGGGTGGGATATAAATGGAATAAAAATAAAATAAAAATAAATAAATTCAAAATTTAGATAATAATAGTGACTTTGTCCACTGTCTAAAATGAAGACTCATTTCACACATTGTTTCTCTCCCCATTTGCTTCTTTAGTGGAGAATTTTCTAAACTCCAAAAATTAGAAGCTCTCCCAGTGTGGGCTAGGACTTTGGTGGGATGGACCCATGCTGGAATGTGTGCTCTAATCCTTCTCTCCCAATGGAGAGAACCTGAACCTTCATTTTAAATGCTATCACATCCATGAGAAAACTTTGTTCTTCGTTTACAAGAAAGGAACTTTGAAATATTGCATAACTACAATTTTTTTCCCCCTGGCAAAATCAGACCTGTGGAATTTTGTAAGTGCCCAACATGGTAGATATCTGGATGGATATTCCAGTCTCAGATCCTTCAAGAAAGGCCACTGTGTTTCTCTGCCTTCCACAGCTGTAGTTAGGAACGTTGGCCTCCCCCTCCAAAAGCAGGTCCAGCAAAACATCTGAAGTTATTCGTGGATTGAAATAATTTTCATAGACGTTGTAACCTAGGGTGATGTTGGGTAAGAGATGGGAATCCTGGTTGATCTCCTGGATGGCAAAAAGGTATGACAGCACTTTCCAGTATTCTGGCTTTGCTTTCCTAGAAATAATAATAATAATAATAATAATAATAATAATAATAATAATAATAATAATAATAATAATAATAATAATAATAATAATAATAATAATAATAATAATAATAAGTTGGAAGGGAACTTGGAGGTCATCTAGTCCAACCCCCTGCTCAGGCAGGAAACCCTATACCATTTCAGGCAAATGGCTGTCCAGTCTCTTCTTAAAAACCTCCAGTGTTGGAGCATTCACCACTTCTGGAGGCAGGTTGTTCCACTGGTTAATTGTTCTAACTGTCAGGAAGTTTCTCCTTAGTTCTAGGTTGCTTCTCTCCTTGACTAGTTTCCATCCATTGCTTCTTGTCCTGCTTTCAGGTGCTTTGGAGAATAGCTTGACTCCCTCTTCTCTGTGGCAGCCCCTGAGATATTGGAACACTGCTATCATGTCACCCCTCACTCTTCTCTTCGTTAAACTACACATACCCAATTCCAGCAACCGTTCCCTATATGTTTTAGCCTCCAGTCCCCCAATCATCTTTGTTGCTCTTCTCTGTACTCTTTCTAGAGTCTCAACATCTTTTTACATCGTGGTGACCAAAACTGGATGCAGTATTCCAGGTGTGGCCTTACCAAAGCATTGTAAAGTGGTATTGTATTAGAGCTGAATCAATTTAAGTAACATTTTAGTTAACCTCTATTTACAAAAATACTTCTAATCCAGGGAAACCCAAGTGATCCTCTGAATGGATGGTCACATTCATAAAAATATTAAAACAAAACAAAACAAAAACAATAATCTGTATCAGTAAATATTTTAGATCAATTTCAAAGGTACAGACAGCTCCAGTTTGTAGCAAAAATTACTTTCTGCAGTTCTTAATATTTAGAGATTTGACCTATTCTTCAATATTAAAGACAAAATAATTAAATCATAAAGTTGGAAAGGCTCACTCACATGCTGTATTTACAAATATAACATATAATAAACATCTGGGACTGTTAAGAAAGCCTTTATGTTATCCCTGTCTGTTGTGTTTAGATTTGAAGTCTCCTGAATACAGATTTAGCCTACATTAAAATCATTATAAGATTATGATTTTTTTCTTCCATTCAGTTGTGTCTCTTTCATTAGGCTAAGTGGAACTGACTTGCCTAAAGTCTCACAGTTAGCTTTGTGCCTAAGGTGGGACTAGAATAATTGTCTCCTGGTTTCTAGCTGATGCCTTAACCGTCACCCCAAACTGGCTGTCAGATTATGATTCAGGCCATCAATTCAAAATGGGATTCAGTGACATAGAAATTCAGTGAGTATACAAATTCCTGTGGGCAATTCCTTCATATTATCAGTGAATTGGGATCCTGGTAAAAGAATTATTTTCAGTATAGAGGAAAAATACAGCAGTCCTTAAGGAGTAGAAAGGAGTGACCTCCTTCTTTTTTTCCATCCATAATCTAGTTCTCTTTGGAGGATGTTAAGGAAATTGGTATGTGAACAAAATGTAGCAAAAGTAGGCAGCTGAAATGCAGATTTGAAGACTCACTCACTGGAATGGATGAGTTGAAGGAGTTGTGTTGAAGCTTAATGGTTGAAACTTAGCCCTGGTTGCAGAGATTATGCCACCAATAAAAAGCTCTCCTGGCCTGTAATGATTGGGTGGGTTCATCCCATCCCTACATTGAGTTAGGAGGCATTTGACTTCGTGTGTCCCACAGACTCCCTGGGGCCAAAAGAGCAGCACAAGGATAAAAAGCAGCAATATGATTTGTGTTCCTGATTGAGCTTCCTGCATTGTGCTTGCTTTAACAACAGTCTAGAGGAAGAAATGGAACAAACCCTTTTCTGAGACACAACCTTTAGGAGCGTTCCTTACACAAACATGCCATGTTTCACATCTCAAGGAGAGGGGACTATATGCAGCTCCATAGTGCTCAAAAAGACCTCCCCCAGCTTTTTCTCCAGACCCATTTATGCATTATATCTTTCCAATGCCATGAGCTCAGTCAACAAAGCTTTAGTGTGTGGTATGGAGATGAAAACATATTATTGACATCTCCCTATCAAACCTTCTGAAAGTGTGCAGAAAAATCTCTGGAGATTTTTGCAGCAAGATAACAAGTAAATCACTATGATTTGAATAAGGGCAAATTGATTTCAGTTGAAAGCAATATTTGAATTCAGCCCTGGCTTGTGACTAAATGGGAGACCTCAATTTGGTTGTTTGTGGCCTACTCAACAAACATGGTTTAACAAACCATTGTTTAATATGATATATAGCCTGGAGCTCAGGAATTTCAAGACTATCTTTTTCTGACAGATTTGCTACCACCCCCAATATAGAGGTGGGATGCAAAGTGCCCCCCGCCCGCCCAGGCCACATAGGACCTCTTCCATTGCACCATCTCAGTGGCTGGTCTTATATTTTGGGACATTTTTATTCCTGAGACAAGGAATACACCCATCTTCCCAGATTTCAAGACAAGCATTGAAAACTCAACTCTCCAGCGGGGCTTAAAGAGGTTGATGACGTATGACCTTATGTTAACTACATTATATCCAGTGGGGTCTTGATTGCATCTGTTTGGTTGCTATTTTTTTAGGAGAAACCACCATGTGTCCATGGAACTGTATGGTCTATAAGGGATCATATAAATTGATCAATCAATCAATCAATTAATGCCTCTCTTTTATGAGAAGTATGAACTAAGATTGGACTGTTTGTTTTCTTCACTCTTGTGTAGTGTTCACATGACACCCTAAATCAGGACAATATAGACACTTTGCAGTGAGTTCATTGCAAATGAACAAGTACTCTGGAATATAAATGCCACCACCTGTGAATGAGATCCATGTCCCTCCTGTTTGATAAAGGCCACTCAGAAGGTGGCAAGGGATGTGTCCAAGTGATGATAAATTCATCCTTGATGAAGGGAATGTTCCCAGCCTGTTTTAAACAAACACTCATCAAGAATCCATTACTGGACCCTAACATTTATTTATTTATTTATTTTTATTTTATTACATTTATATACCGCCCTTTCCTGAAGGACTCAGGGCGGTTTACAGGGTAATTAAAAACCAAGATATAAAAGTTAAAAACAAGTTTTAAAAAATTACATTTGTCCCTGTATAAATAAAACCCCAGTTAAAATAAGATTAATCCTCAGCCTGGGCCAGAGAGCTCAAAGAGCCAGGTCTTCAGGTCCCGGCGGAATGAACGGAGGTTGGGGGCAGTCCTCAGCTCCACTGGCAGCTGGTTCCAAAGGGCAGGCACCCCCACTGAGAAGGCCCTATCCCTGGGTGTCGTCCGCCGGCAATCTCTTACCGGTGGCACCCTGAGAAGACCCTCCCTGTGGGAGCGCACTGGACGAAGGGAACTTGATGCCGGCAGCAGGTGTTCCCAACATGTCTCAACATATGTGTGTATTCAAACTTTTAAACAAGAAAGTATTTATTGGTGAATAAATTACCCTTGATTTTTTTTAAAAATGCATATTTTGCATTGTAGCCATTCTTCTCCTATTGTTACCTGAAATTCAGGCATCCTGAATTTGGCATGGAGCTATTACAATGAATTTGACAGAGAAAAACACTATTAGTTTTTGCAAAAATCACTTTTTACCCCCAACCAACAATACAAATCACAGCAAAGTAAAAAAAAAGCATTTATTAAGATGAGGGAGGTGTCAAGTCTTTTGATAGTGTACAAAAAGAAATGATACATACATTTAGTTTATGTGATATATCAGAAAGCAACTAATCAACGATAAAAGATGATTACATGTAAGAACTGAACAATAGAAAACATGGATTACAGATAACACACCTACCAGGTGGTTAAGTATCTTACTTAAAACTTGCGGCTGTATTCAAGAACTTTCAGAATATTTTCTTTATAGTTTAGTGGCTGAAAAAGTTAGTTCTCACAAATTAAAAAAGTGTCCTTGATTCAGAAGAAAAATGTGCTTTTCTAAAGTATAAAAAAGGTCTACATTGCCATGATAAATGCTAATATCTCCTTATTATAAGCTGATAATGAAACCCAAAATGCCAAGTAATACTGCTAGACATAGAATGATAAGAAGATGGAAAGTGGACTTAAGCAGGAGATTATTTTAAAAAGCAGTCAGAAAAAGTGGGTTTTCCCATGAGAAGTATCTAATGATGAATTAAACTATTATATACCCAGATATAATATATCTCCAAAACATCCATCAGAGTCACTTTTCTACTTCACTTTTCAACATCAGTTGCTGCTTTGTATTCAAGTCTGGTCTCAGCACAATGATGTAACACTTAGGGATGAAGATGCAACCCAGCAGCCCACCACTGGAAGCCAAGATGGAGAAGACCTGCACAGCCACCATATATTTCCCTTTGGTGCTCAGATAGGTAGGGACAAAAGACAGCCAGACACTGCAGAAGACCAACATGCTGAAGGTGATCAGCTTGGCTTCGTTGAAGGCCCCAGGGAGATTTCTGGCCAGGAAAGCCACTGTTAAACAGATGACAGCCAGGAAGCCCATATAGCTGAGGGTGATATAAAACATAGCAGCAGAACCTAAATTGCACTGCAGAACAATCTCTCTAGGCTGTGAATACATGTCAGAATCAGGGAATGAAGGAAAGACTCCTAACCAAGTGAAACAAATGACAACCTGGACACTAGAACAAGAAAGGATGATGGAGTTGGCCAGACTCTTGCCTAGCCATTTTCTCACTCTCTTTCCTGGCTTTGTGGCCAAGAAGGCAAGCACCACCATGATTGTTTTGGCCAAGACAGAAGATACAGCAGTGGAGAAGATGATGTTGAAGACTGTTTGTCGGAGAAAGCAGGTGGCTCTCCTTGGCTGGCCAATGAAGAGAAATGAAGTCAAGAAGGAAAGCAGAAGGGAGATCAGGAGAATATAGGAGAGGTCCCGGTTGTTGGCTTTTACTATGGGAGTTTCTTGGAATTTAATGAAGATTCCCAAGACAAAGATTGTGGTTAAGATTAGGAATAGAGCAAAGGTAGTAAGGATGATTCCCAAATTATCTTGATGGGACAAATAGCTGACATTTTTGTTGATACATTGATCTCGGTTCTTATTCTGATATTGATCTTCTGGACATCTGATGCAGTAGTTTGCATCTGCAAAAGACAAATGTAACATCTACCATGAATTTATAGGATAGCAGTTAGATTAATTAATATATATGTGGATGTGCTTGCAATAGTAAGTGTCCAAAGTTGATAAAGTGAGAAAATGTAGCTAGATTAAAAGGAGAGAATTTGAGGGAGACATATTTAACTTGACAAATACCTCTATTTTTCTCCTGTTCTTTTCCATCTCTGGGATTATAGGGGGAAAAAGAGGTGAAGAACAACCATCTTTGTCATGTGGTAAGGTTTCTAATGGACTAGAACTGGCTAACCTAACAGGGTTGAAATATTCCTGTTCCCCAAAACTCAGTTTGATTTGTCGCATAACTCATTAATATTAGGATAACATTTAAATGTAAGTAATACTGTTCAACCATTTATTGATTCATTTGTCCACCAAATGAATAAATGTTAAAAATATCTGACTTTCCCTTGTCATAGCTATAATATGGAAAGGTTTCTCATCAGCAGCAATGTATTCACCCAAATAGCTATTCCACAGGAAACACAGACCCTACTTCTTGTAAATCTTGGAGGAAGATGGTTAAGTAGAAATGAAGCTATCCTGAAAATATGCCAAGATGACAGACTAGAGTTTGTGTGAGTTGGGTTTCATTCTCCTATATGGAGATCTTCATACTGTAGGAGCAACCTCATAGTCTTTGTCAAGATGAAGTAATAGGCTACTTCCTGTCATTTCAACTGATTACAGAAGTTTCTCATTAGCTGCTTGATTTCCTCTACATCTCAAAATCTCATTCCCAATTGATTCTGGCACATTATTGCTACTCCCCCTATGGTGAAATCAGTCATTGTAGTTAAATAAATACTGCATGCCTTTGCCCCAAATATCAACAACAACAACAACCACAACAACAACAACAATAATAATGTTGGAAGGCACATTGGAGGTCATCTAGTCCAACCACCTGCTCAGGCAAGAAACCCTATACCATTTCAGGCAAATGGCTGTCCAGTCTCTTCTTAAAAACTTCCAGTGTTGGAGCATTCACCGCTTCTGGAGGCAGGTTGTTCCACTGGTTAATTGTTCTAACTGTCAGCAAGTTTCTCCTTAGTTCTAGGTTGCTTCTGTCTTTGATTAGTTTCCATCCGTTGCTTCTTGTCCTGCCTTCAGGCGCTTTGGAGAATAGCTTGATTCCCTCTTCCATGTGGCAGTCCCTGAGATATTGGAATACTGCTATCATGCCACCCCTAGTCCTTCTCTTCATTAAACTAGAGATACCCAATTCCAGCAACCATTCCTTATATGTTTTAGCCTCCAGTTCTCTAATCATTTTTGTTGCTCTTCTCTGTACTCTTTCTAGAGTCTCAACATCTTTTTTATATCGTGGTGACCAAAACTGGATGCAGTATTCCAAGTGTGGTCTTATCAAAGTGGTAAAGTGGTATTAATACTTCATGTGATCTTGATTCTATCTCTCTGTTAATGCAGCCTAGCACTGTGTTGGCTTCTTTGGCAGCTGCAGCACACTGCTGGCTTAAAACATCTTCATCGAAAGGACTGTGTTGATTTCCACTCACCCACCTTCTTGGGTAGAAATCCTCCCTTCTGCACAAGGGACACAGTTGTAGCAGCAGTTTGTTTTTCCCTCCTGGACTACCTTGAAATATCCATGCTGGCAAGCTTCCACACACCGGGAGTAAGGCAATGTCTGAAAGTGAACAGAATTGGCATTGAGAAATATCTGCAAACATAAGCTATGAAATGAGACATAGAGTTGGAAGGGGTCAACAAACTAGGTATGCTAAATGGATTAGAAATGGAACATTCTGTTTCTCCTCCAGGCCAAACTGTGGTGGCCATTCCAGGGATGTCCAACAATTGTTTGGAAAGTTATTCTTGAAACTGGCAGTTGTTTGTGATAATTATACATGCTGCCATTTTAGAGACTGACATGGAAGACTGCCACAGCAATTCTGAAAAAACAACAACACATATCAGTATGATCTGGAGGAGGAATGGGAATTCTAGGATCCTCAAGCATGGTAGGTATTGCATATCTATAGCCAAACTCTGGCTACATTGTCTACCTCTTTAATTTATAAATGTCCAAATGAACACGTGCAAGTTAAATGAATTTACTCCCCCCCACTTAAATCCCTCCATTCATACATCATTTCACTCTGTGTTCTTGGAAAGGAAGTTGTCTATATGACACAAAACACAGTCTCCATTGCTATTGCCAAATTAACAGGCCACAACACTAAAGCCTGTATTTGAAGGCAGTTATTCTGATATATAATTTGAGAAGGGAGGGGATACTCATTGAGATAATGGACAAAACTGAAGAGATGGGATTTTTTTCTCACCTGGTTCATTCCGTGGTACCTCATGATGGCTTCCTTGCTGATGCTGAATTTCACTCCTGCATATCCTTCTCTTGCTAGACTCCCCAATTTCACTTTGGTACCTGACCTATTATGAAAACCCACCCAACTCACAAGGTCAAAGTCAGCCATCAAATCTCCATTCCTATCCAAATACATTCCTTGCATGGTGTTGTTGTAGACCTGGGGATTCTTCAGAAAATGATGGAGCTACAGAGTGTAAGGAAAGGAAGGTTTTAGATGAATGAAAACAGTTACATGAAAATATATGGGGAATTTGGCTTTTTGAATTGCAGCCTGTTCAGAACAATTCCCATAAATTTGTCCTCAAGTTGCCAATAGGCGACACAGCATCTGGCATTCCAACTGCTCCCTATTGTTTTATTGCTTTTTTTCTTCCCTTGATTCTTTTGAAGCTAAGTAGACAGCAGAACGTGCCACTGTGGCAAGTTCTTAAAGAAATGGGAGTACCAGACCATCTTATTTGTCTCTTGAGAAACCTATATGCAGGTCAAGAAGCAACAGTGAGAACTGGACATGGAACCACTGATTGGTTCAAAATTGGGAAAGGAGTCCGGCAAGGCTGTATACTGTCACCCTGCCTATTTAACTTATATGCAGAGCACATCATGAGAAAGGCAGGGCTAGATGAATCAACAGTTGTAATTAAGATTGCCGGGAGAAATATTAACAACCTAAGATATGCAGATGTTACCACTCTAATGGCAGAAAGCAAAGAGGAACTAAAGAGCCTCTTGTTACGAGTGAAGAAGGAGAGTGCAAAACTTGGGTTGAAACTTAACATTAAGAAAACCAAGATCATGGCATCCGGTCCTCTCAATTCCTGGCAAATAGATGGGGAAGAAATGGAGGTAGTGACAGATTTTATTTTCCTGGGCTCCAAGATCACTGCAGATGGGGACTGTAGCCAAGAAATTAAAAGACACTTGCTCCTCGGGAGGAAAGCCATGGCAAATCTAGACAGCACACTAAAAAGCAGAGACATCACCCTGTCAACAAAAGTGTGTATGGTCAAGGCTATGGTCTTTCCAGTTGCAATGTATGGCAGTGAAAGTTGGACCCTAAGAAAGGCTGAGTGCCAAAGAATTGAGGCCTTTGAACTATGGTGCTGGAGAAGACTCCTGTGAGTCCCTTGGACTGCAAGGCGATCAAACCGCTCATTCCTAGAGGAAATCAACCCTGACTGTTCTTTAGAAGGCCAGATCCTGAAGTTGAAACTTAAATACTTTGGCCACCTAATGAGAATGAAGGACTCACTGGAGAAGAGCCTAATGCTGGGAAAGATTGAGGGCAATAGAAGAGGACAACAGAGAATGAGGTGGCTGGATGGAGTCACTGAAGCAGTAGGCATGAGCCTAAATGGACTCCAGAAGAAGGTAGAGGACAGGAAGGCCTGGAGGAACATTGTCCATGGGGTTGCAATGGGTCGGACATGACTTTGCAGCTAACAACAACAGACAGCAGAAGAGCAAAAGGTCATCTGAAATCTGTTGTCTATAAATATGCATGCGTATATCCTCTGATGCTTATGCATTAGTTTCCCCCTCTGCCCTGAGAGGTATCAATAGGGGTGCATCCTTTTTCTTTAAGGGTGTGTCTCAATATTAGAGAACCCCTATTGTGTGCATCAAACAACTTCAGTGAGCCTTGATTATTTATTAGATCCTGTGTTTCAATTTTACAAGGGAGAGGATGTAGAAGACAAAAGTTTGGATATCTCAGTCCTGTAAATATTAATTGCCTTTAAAAATTAAGGAAGCAAACACCTGGCTATAATCAGTTGTTTCATGCACTAGTTATCTGAAGGAAATATTGAAACCATCAAGTAAGAAGTGATTAGTATATTGCATTTGGCACTCTTTGGATGCCTCTACGAGGATATACACTGACAATCACGCAATTGAATAAAATGGTGTGTTGGATTGCAATACTGTACATTGAGAGAGAATTCAAATCCTGTTTCCAAGTGTGAAATTCCAGAATCTAAAGAAAAAAAAGCTCAAAGCACAGGAGATAGAAACGTTGTAGTGGTATGAGACAATACCGCCAAGAAATTATTTTTTGTTCGGCATTGTGGGAGGACAAATGATTAAAAAAGGATGAAGACAAAGGATTTTATGGAACAAAATGTGATCCATAATTTTTTCTCAACATTTTTCACATTTTTCAGAGAGTGTTTTGTGATGTTTAGCATCTGTCACCCTTAGCAATACACATGGAGCCTACAAGGGAATACCTGCCATGGCTGGATCTCAACATTTTTCACATTTTTCAGAGAGTGTTTTGTGATGTTTAGCATCTGTCACCCTTAGCAATACACATGGAACCTATAAGGGAATACCTGCCATGGCTGGATCTTTTTAACTTCCAGCTTGCCTTTTCTCTCCATCCTTATCCTCTGGGATTGAGATGCATAGGCCACATTTAATACATGTGTCACAATCTGGATAGCATTGTATGTTAAGGAGCTATCTAGAGAGAAGATCTTTACAATCTTTTCTTGAGGCAGAGTCTCCGAGTTCTCTTTCTCTGTACACCTTGTCCAGCCTTTCACAGACAAGGCAGACTTTCCATACGAACAGTGAAATTTTTTAACCATAAAAGCTTTGATATAAAAATAGAATTGTCTAAATTCTTCAAATTTGCTCTGTCGGCTGTCCTGGATAAGGAAAGAAAAAATACTATGGGTGTATTTTAAAGAGAAAGTGTTATACGATAATTCAATGGAGAGATCCCACAAAGCAGTTGTGATCCAAACGTTTCCTATAACAGGTTTTCTCACAAAGTTCAATATGATTTCTACAAACACTTCTCCTTCTACAAACGTAAACTCTGCATAGTAAACAAATACATTGATTTGGTGCCACATTTTGAAAACAGAAATCAGATAATTGAAGTTCTCAGTATCTAGTAACGTGATTTGTGAAAAAGCAATACAAATGCCATTCTGAACCAGCACAGGAATGAAGGACCTAATGAAATATTCTCCATTATCAGTGTCGGCAGCAAGCAGGCCAATAAATGTCCACCGAAAATACAGCAGCAGTTTTACAATTCCCAGATCCTGAGCACCTTCTTTGGGGACAGTCCGGTAGAAAAAGGGTAACTGAGTTTTATCAGTCAGGAACGGTGAAATAAAAGTGTAACTGATCTGGAAAAAAATGGTTTACATTTGATTTTAGGATTTTACAAAGTCAAACTATTAGAACCTAATAGTGCTCCTTGGTGGAGCAGTGGGCTAATGCCTCCTTAAGTAACACCAGCTGCCTGCAATTAGTGCAGGTTCTCGTCCCACCAGGCTCAAAGTTGACTCAGCCTTCCATCCTTCCGAGGTAGGTAAAATGAGGACACAGATTGTTGGGGGCAATAAGCTGACTTTGTAATAATGCCGCTTGGGGGGGGGGCGCGAAAGTCCTAATAAGCAGGCATATACATAGAATGAAGGCTATTGCTAAGCACATTGTGCTTTAGATTGTAAGCCGCCCTGAGTCTTCGGAGAAGGGCGGGATATAAATGGGATTAAAATAAATAAATAAAATAAAAAAGGGTCAGAGAATTGATAGTGACTGTAAGATTCCAGGCTACTTGATGGACTTAATCAAAAAGATAAAAGATCAGTCATGTCTGACTCCAGGGCACAGTGCTCATCTCTGTTTCTTGGCTGAAGGAGCTAGCATTGTCCAAAAACAATTTCTGGTCAAATGGCCAGCATGGCTATATGCCAAAGGCACATGGAGTGCTGTTACCTTCCCACCAACGTGGTACCTATTAATCTACTTGCATTTACATGCTTTTGAACTGCTAGGTGGGCAGGTGAGGTGAGGTGTTACGAAGGTGGGTCCATGAGTCCTTATAGAAGGTACAGTATAATAGGATGTGGTATTTGAGGGACTGGCACAAAGAAGAGAGGGTCAACCTATTTTCCAAAGGCAGGACAAGAAGCAATGGATGGAAACTAATCAAGGAGAAAAGCAACCTAGAACTAAGGAGAAATTTCCTGAAAATTAGAACAAATAACATGTCTGGTATAGGGTTTCCTGTGTTGGACTAGAAGACCTCAAAGTTCCCTTCCAACTCTGTTATTCTGTTAAAATTAGAGCTGTTGTTTCAATGGCCCTTTGTCCACAGGGGCACAATCTCAGCTTGTGATAGATAAAATAAAGAAGGATTGCTCATCTTAACTCACACTTAGGATTTTTAAGAAGGAAACCTCCTTAAAAAGCTCTGGAGTAAACCTAGAGAGCCATTTGCCTGCTCTATACCTGTGGGATTTTGTAGATGCCCAATATGGCAGCCATAAGGATGGATATGTCAGAGTTGGTCTCCTCCAGGAGAACCAGCATGTTCCTCTGCCTTCCACAGCTGTAATTGGGAACATTGGCCTCTCCATTCGAAAGCAAATCCAACAGACCATCCAATGTCAATTTTCTGTCTCGAAAGTTGTCATGGAGGTTGTAACCCAGTGTGAGGTTGGGTAAGAGGAATGGATCTTTGTTGATTTCCTGGATGGCAAAAAGGAAGGACAGAATTTTCCAGTACATCACAACTGCTTTCCTGAAAAGATACATACATTATGCCATGATGTTATATTCAACAAAAATAATGCATTTCTTCTGTCCTAATGTGTCTCTACAAGACTTTGACCAAAATTCTTCATATTTGCATCTACTTTTTAAAAGTCAAAACAGAAGCACCCCAGACAATCTGTGCATCATCGTCATTTGCTCTCTTTCTCTCTCTCTCCCTCCCCCCTCTCTTTTTCCCTGTCTCTCTTTCAACCTCAAACTGAAAAGTCAAAAAATATCACAGAAAAGCTATTAGTGAAGCATTTCTGAAAATGCAGCCCAGAAACTTGCATGGACCTTTCCATGTAGGAACCAGGACTTGGTATTCACTCAAAGGGTTAAAAAACACATGTTGTATGTACATAGTGTGCATGTTTTTATGTGTATGAATGAATGTGCACGTGAATCAGATAGGGCAGAAAATAAAGGAAGTTAAGAATTGAACATCAGCTTCTCCATTTTCTCTTGAGTAAATGGTCTTGATCCCTGATTGCTTGAGAGAGAGGGCAGAGGAACTGCTCAAAACACTTTGATATGGATGGAACCAGAAGTGAGTCCAGAAGGAGTATCTGAAGATACCCATACTCACATCAGGAAAGCAACGTCTGGCTGCTGATCTGGCAGTGAGAAGTTTTAGGAAATCCGTGGACTTTGAGGACATCTGGGAGCATGTCTTGAAGCAACAGAGCTGACTGCTAATGTCTTTGAACTTGCAGATACTGTCCTTCTTGGAGATATAGAACTATCTTTTAATAAAAACTCAGAAAACAAGCCAGCCATTTCCCTCACATGGGACTGACCAGTTGGAGCCTCCTGTCATTTTCTTTGATGGACCAACTTAAACCATGACCATAACTTCCCAAGCCTTGAAAGATCAAAGCAAGCTGTCTACATAGAGATCAGTTTGACACAAGGATGCTGAGCATTAATGCTTGTGTTTGTTTTATCTGCAGAATGTATTTTACATCATACTGTTTGTATACAAATGTAGTGAAATCTAACTTGCCCCCCCAATGTTTTTTATCAAAGGCAATATAACATCATTCAACATTCTGTGACTTACTCATTAACCTCTGTTGAAGGACTCAAACTGAAATTATGCAGTTGTAATTGTCGAATATTTGTTGCAGAGAAGAGTCAACTGATGAGATGGTCTCCTGGCCTATAATGATTGAGTGGGTCTCTTGCATCCCTCCCCAAAATCGAGAAGCACTTGGTGCTGAGCATCCCACAGGCTGCCTGAGGCAACAAAAGCTCCATCAGAAGCAGAAGTAGATGGTCCATTTCTGGTTTAACTGAAGGAATCCCCTGCCTTACATCTGAACTCAGAATCAGAAGAGCAGAAGAGTTTGGAGAAGTTGAAAGCAGATTTCACCAAGATTGACTTTTCTAATACAGTATGAAGTCCAGGGAGGACTTCCCAAATGATGGAAACATGGGTTAACACAACAGCAGACATCCTGGTGACCATGAAGCTCAGGCCAGCTTCCCAAGGTCACAAGACAATTTATGCACTAACTTTCATGAGGCCAAACATTACCATGTGTTGCTCCTGAGCCTGTTGATCTCCTCCAGAGATCCAGGGGAATAAAGAATCTCTTGACATTTAGCCTGAAGGCAAGAAAGAAATCACTGTCATTCTAATAATTATCTGAGAAGTAGGAACTTCTCAGTCCTCCCTGCAGGGTGAGCTGGGATCAGCTGGAGAAATTCTGATGTAAGTCAGTGTAATGGCTTCACAGAAAGCATCCAAGACCAAATTGTTCTGGGGCATCTGAGACACCTGTCATCCTGTTAGGTTGATTTCCAGTTATTTTCCTTTCATGCTATTATATGTGACAGGTTTATTTTATGATGTTGTGTTTTTCATATAATGAAATTGTTACCCTTACCTTTTTTATTCTGGACTTTTGAACTAAGTGATGCTGATATTGCCTTAGACTTATTGTCCATTCTTCATTGTTCAGATCTTTATGTTATAGGGTGGATATTTATTTATTGTATGTTCATTCAACTCCAGAGAGATGTATTGTTGTAGAAAGAAGAGACTCACACCAGCTCTTAAGGAAAGGAAAGGTTTATTGCGCAGGTTCAGAAGGCTTAAACAAAGCAAAAGGTCTGAACCCCGAAGGGCTCATGAACAGACATATTTATACACCTCTAATTCCTAGTTATACATTGTTCCTTTTATGGTTACATCCTGCACATTCTTATCAGACAACAGTTTACAGAAGAAAATTACATGAAGTACGTGTAGTTTCACAGACAGGATATGGCATCCCAATCATCATTTGCCTTAAGGACAAGACTATGTTTGCTTAAACAAGGACTTTAATACATTCCTCTTTAAGACAGTTGCTGGGGAATACATGCAGTTATGCTATCAGGATTATGGCTACTTTGATCAGCGTCTGCTCTAAGGACACGAATACATTTGTTTACACAATTACTTTAGTACACTTCCTCTTTAGTATGATGGATTGCCATACATCTCTCAGGAGTTGAATGAACTTAAATCAAATAAGTATCCATCTATTCACCCACCCATCCATTACACCTCTCTTTCCCTGGAAGAGTCAAAGAAAAAAGGAGTTTCCAAGAATCTTCTCCCTTACAATGTAACTGTCAACCTCCAGCTCAAGTATCCAAACAAAAGTCCAGAATTTTCATTTCTGGAAAGCTTATTCTTTATTGAATGCAAGGCATAGTAATGGCAAGGTAAAACTAAGTCTAAAATTTCAAGGCATCAAACCATAGCATTTAACAATGACTTTCCCAGCCCAACCACCAGGCTTCCATGTAGCTCATGTATAACCGGGTGTGAATCCCTCCTCCTAAGATGTGGCCCTAGGTCACAGCTAGGCTTACTGCTGATATACATTCCGCCTAGTTGCACAGCAATGGCCCTGCCTGAGGTTCTCGATATCCTCTCAGGGCTGGTGGTTGAATTCCCCAAGTTTATAGTTTTGGGTGACTTCAACTTACCATCCCTAGGAGGATCATCTGAGTTAGCCCGAGAGTTCATGGCTTCCATGATGGCCATGGACCTGATACAAGTAATTCAGGGCCCGACTCATGTAGGAGGCCACACGCTTGATTTGGTTTTTCTATCTAGATGATGGTTAGATGATCTTGGTGGGGGTTCCCCCATTATTACACCCCTGTCATGGACCGATCATCATCTCCTGAGACTGGTCTTCTACTATGCCACCCCTCGTTGTGGAGCTGTGGAACCATCAAGATGGTTCTGTCCCAGGCGCTTAATGAACCCTGAGAAGTTCCAGGCAGCACTGGGGTCTCCACCTGCCTCCTTTGCTCACAGCTCGGTTGATGCCTTAGTGGAAGCCTGGGAAAAGGCTGCCACGGATGCACTTAACCTAATTGTTCCCTTGCGGCCCCTGACCCGATGCAGATCCCAGTTCGCTCCATGGTTTTCCATGGAGCTATGGGAGATGAAGCATCAGAGACGGGGCCTAGAGAGCCGTTGGAGATCTACCCGATCTGAATCCGACCGATCACATCTAAGATCCTTTACTAGATCTTATCTCGCAGCAATGAGGATGGCGAGGTCCAGTTACTTCGCTACACTCATTGCATCCGCAGATAATCGCCCGGCCACCTTGTTTAAGATAACTCGCTCCCTCCTTAATCAAGAGGTGAGGGAGGATCCCTTACAGGGTCGTGCCGAGGAGTTTTGCCAACATCTGTCAGACAAAATCACTCGGATTCGGACCGGCTTAGACTCTGACTGGGCAGAGTCTAACGATCAGAACATGGGTGATCTCGTCGATGTTAAATGGGACGAGTTCGATCCTGTGACCCCAAAGGAAGTGGACAGAATTATGAGGAAGCTGAGCTCCACCACTTATTAGATCCGTGCCCTTCTTGGCTGGTTTATTCTGCTCAAGAGGGAACACAAATCTGGCTCCAGGCGGTGATATCCACCTCCCTGAGTGAGGGTTGTTTCCCCTCCATCTTGAAAGAAGCGGTGGTGAGACCCCTCCTCAAGAAGCCTACCTTGGACCCAACTATATTGAACAACTTTTGTCTGGTCTCCAACCTTTGCTTTCTTGCTAAGGTTGTTGAGAGTGTGGTGGCACATCAGCTCCCTTCGGTTCTGGAGGAAACTGACTATCTGGACCCATACCAATCGGGTTTCAGGCCCAGACACAGCACAGAGACGGCATTGGTCGCACTAATAAATGATCTCTGGAGAGCTCGGGACAGAGGCTGTTCCTCTGTCCTAGTTCTCCTAGACCTCTCAGCGGCTTTTGATACCATCGACCATGGTATCTTACTGCAGCGTCTCAGGGGATTGGGAGTGGGAGGCACAGTTCTCCAGTGGTTCTCCTCCTATCTCATGGGACGCTCACAGTCGGTATTAACAGGAGGGCAGAGATCGAGCTCAAGGCCTCTCACTTGTGGAGTCCCTCAGGGGTCGGTCCTCTCGCCTCTCCTGTTCAACATCTACATGAAGCCGCTGGGTGAGATCATTCATGGTTTTGGAGTCGGGTATCACCAGTACGCTGATGATACCCAGCTCTTTATTTTGACCCCAAACCACCTCAGTGATGCCCTTGATGTGATGTCCCATTGCCTAGAAGCAGTTCGGGTCTGGATGGGGAAGAACAGGCTTCAACTCAACCCCGACAAGACTGAGTGGCTGTACGTACCGGCATCTTGAGATATTCAGAACATTCCATCTCTTTCTATAGGGGGTGTTATTACCCCCCACAGATAGGGCCCGCAACTTGGGAGTCCTCTTAGATTCACAGCTTTCCTTGGAAGACCACATAACAGCTGTGACTAGGGGAGCCTTTGCCCAGGTTCGCCTGGTTCGCCAATTACGGCCCTATCTATACCGAGATGCCCTACGTACGGTCACTCATGCACTCGTGACCTCTAGTTTAGACTACTGCAATGCTCTTTACATGGGGCTGCCCTTGAGGACCACTTGGAGGCTCCAATTGGTACAGAATGCAGCCGCGAGAGTTGTGTTGGGAGTCTCCTGATACTCCCATGTTACACCCCTACTCCGTGAACTGCATTGGCTCCCAGTTGTCCTCCAGATAAGATTCAAGGTGCTGGTAATGGTTTTCAAAGCTCTACATGGCATGGGTCCGGAGTACCTTAGGAATCACCTGCTGCCAGCGTCAACGTCCCTCCGTCCAGTGCGCTCCCACAGAGAGGGCCTCCTAAGGGTGCCGCCATTCGGAGAATGCCGTCTGGTGGCTCCCAGAGGGAGGGTGTTCTCTGTGAGTGTGCCTGACCTATGGAACCGTTTACCGGTTGAGCTCCAGATGGCTCCCGACCTTCGCTCCTTCCGACGCGACCTAAGAACACATCTGTTTAAGCAATCCGGTCTGGTCTGACGGGTTCTGTTTTAATTATTGTTTTAAGATAACTATTTGTGCATTCTGTTATTTATGTTCACTGTTCACCGCCCTGAGTCCTTAGGGAGAAGGACAAATCAAATAAATAAATAAATAAATAAATAAATAAATAAATAAATAAATACATACATACATACATACATACATACATACATACATACAAATTTTCTTTGTTATGCGAACCATCTTCTTAACACCTGCTATGATATCTTTGAAAGATTTTCAGACTCCCAACTCTCACCAAGCTTCAGTGGAATTGGAGAAATTTTGTTTCTCTAACTCGGGGGTGTAAAACTGCTGGCCTGTGGGCCGGATGCATCATAGCAAAACCACGCCCATCCCATTATTGGCATTATTGTAGTTAGGAATGAAGACCTTAGTCCTTATGGGATTCCAAAAGTCCTGGGTGCTCTAGAAACAGTAGACTGTGGAACAATCACCTGCTAAGTTGAGACAAGAAACTGTTATTTTGTCTTTTTATGTTTGGTGCTGGCTCTTCAGCCTCTTCAGAGGCTGCTGAATTACAACTTTCAGGATCTCTCTGTTGTGATTCAGGGTCAGCCTGTGGGTTCGGCAGTTGGGTCGGACGACTCAGAGGAGGAGGAGGGGGTGTTGAAGAGCTTGCTGATGATGGCCTTGAGGCTCCGCAGAGCCCTCAGCCAGGCCCCTCCCACTTGGTCACGACGGAGACCCAGCTGTGTGAGCCTGACAGCGTGGATGAAGATGACCCACAGCTGGCCCTGTTCAAGGACGCCCGACGCAGGAGGCAGTCAATCAGGAGTAAACAGAGGAAGGCAATGGGGCACCTCGGAAGGAGGCAGAGAGAGGCCATGCCCTGAACTGTATTTAAGGGGAATGTGTGGGAGGGCTGGTTTGCTGAAGGCAACCGCTTGGATAGTTCCTGTTTCTTAGCTCCTGTTTCATGGTTGGTGTCTTGTCTTGCTCTGTTTTATGTGAATAAATTTGGCAGGCTTTATTCCAGCCTCTTGCCATTTGTAAAGGGGTTGTCCCTGCTTTTGCTGCAGGGCCGGTAGCAGGCTGGTACAGAACACTCTCAATACTGGTCAGGCTTCCTGGGAACAATGAGAGCTGTGATTCAACAGCCCATGGAAGGTCAAAGACTTCTTGTCAGTGTATTTAATTTAGTAGCTTGAACAATAAAGTGTACAATGGGCTGGAACACACAGTTGTAGTTGATTAGTTAGTGCTCACTCATGCATGAGACAATATATGCTGTGATTGGCTGCTGTGGATGTAAAGGGGGAGTTTCCCTTTTTCCCTTCCTTTCCCCCCCCCTGTGTTCTGTCTACTGTTTAGATTTACCTCATGATGTTCCTGTATTCCTGACTACTTTGTGTGTTGTTTCTTTCTGAATAATAATAATAATTAATAATAATAATAATAATAATAATAATAATAATAATAATAATAATAATAATAATAATAATAATAATAATAATAATAATAATAATAGTTGGAAGGGACCTTGGAGGTCATCTAGTCCAACCCCCTGCTGTGGTAGGAAACCCTAAACCATTTCAGGCAAATGGCTGTCCAGTCTCTTCTTAAAAACTTCCAGTGTTGGAGCATTTACCACTTCTGGAGGCAGGTTGTTCCACTGGTTAGTTGTTCTAACTGTCAGGAAGTTTCTCCTTAGTTCTAGGTTGCTTCTCTCCTTGATTAGTTTCCATCCGTTGCTTCTTGTCCTGCTTTCAGGTGCTTTGGAGAATAGCTTGACTCCCTCTTCTTTGTGGAAGCCCCTGAGATATTGGAACACTGCTATCATGTCACCCCTCACCCTTCTCTTCCTTAAACTACACAGACCCAGTTCCAGCAACCGTTCCCTATATGTTTTAGCCTCCAGTCCCCCAATCATCTTTGTTGCTCTTTTCTGTACCCTTTCTAGAGTCTCAACATCTTTTTTACATCGTGGTGACCAAAACTGGATGCAGTATTCCAGGTGTGGCCTTACCAAGGCATTGTAAAGTGGTATTAGTACTTCACACGATCTTGATTCTATCCCTCTGTTAATGCAGCCTAGCACTGTGTTGGCTTTTTTGGCAGCTGCAGCACATTGCTGGCTCGTATTGAAGTGATTGTCTACTAGGACTCCGAGATCCCTCTCACAGTTACTACTTTTGAGCAAGGTACCACCTATACTATACCTGTGCATTTGATTTTTCCTGCCTAAATGTAGAACCTTACTTTTTTCACCATTGAATTTCATTTTGTTAGATAGCACCCAGTGTTCGAGTCTGTCCAGATCCTCCTGTATTCTAAGCCTATCTTCTGGAGTATTGGCTATTCCTGCCAGCTTGGTGTCATCTGCAAATTTGATGAGTTCCCCATCTATCCCCTCATCCAAATCATTGATGAAGATGTGGAAGAGCACTGGGCCCAGAGCAGAGCCCTGGGGCACCCCACTACACACTTCCTTCCATGTAGATGCAGTTCCATTGAGGACCACATGCTGAGTACGCCCTGTCAGCCAGCTACGAATCCTTCTGGTGGTGATGCTATGTAACCCACATTTTTCTATCTTTTCAAGTAGTAGGTTGTGATCTACTTTATCAAATGCCTTACTGAAGTCCAAGTAAATTATATCTACAGCATTCCTCTGGTCCACTAGTTTTGTCACTTGGTCAAAGAATGCAATAAGATTTGTCTGGCATGATCTGTTTTTGACAAACCCATGTTGACTTTTAGTGATGACTTTGTTTGCATCAAGGTGTTCCCTGATTTGTTGTTTGATTATCTTTTCCAAAATCTTCCCAGGTATTGAGGTCAGGCTGATAGGTCTGTAGTTTCCTGGATCTATTTTTTCCCTTTTTTGAAGATGGGAACTACATCAGCTCTCTTCCAGTCCTCTGGTAGTTCCCCAGTGCTCCAGGATCTTTAAAAAATATAGTTCAGTGGTTCTGAGATCACGTCTGCCAGTTCCTTGAGAACTTAGGGGTGTAATCCATCTGGTCCTAGTGATTTGAACTTGTCTAGGCTGGGCAGGTGCTCACTTACCATTTTCTTGCAAGCTGAACGGATGGTAAGGACGACCAAGGACGCACTCCGGCGCATCATCAGTGGGGACTGGCATCACAGACTGGTGAAATTTCTGCTTGCCCAACACACTACACCATGCGTTGCCACAGGAAAGAGCCCAGCAGAACTATGATGGGGACGGTGCCTCATCACCAAGCTTGACTGCTTGCACCCGGACCGAGTGGCAGCAGAGACAGATAGGCCATCATCATCATCATCATCACTACACAGGGTTCTCAACGTGGGGGACCTGGTCTGGGCAAGGAACTACGGGGCAGGGCATCCATGGATTCCGGGGACCGTGGTTGAAAAAACTGGACCTTTCTCTTACATCATGGGGGTGGAGGGGGATCAACACATAAGGCGACATATCGACCAGCTCAGAGGAAGGGTCCCTGAGTGCACCACCCACGGCCAACGGGATAGCCACACCCCAAGGGAGGTCAGACCAACCGTAGACGACTCAGAACCAGAACTAGAGGAGGATGGCCTCCTGCAACCAACTCTGCTCAACCCGGCACAGAGACATTACGAGCCTGCTGTCCAAGTCCAGGGCCAAGCCACACCCAGGCGGTCCACCAGGCCCCACAGGACACCAGCATACTTAGCGGACTATGTGTGCAAGTGACCACCCAACAACTGCATATGTATCAGCATGCATTGTATATAGTTATGTATGTACATAGTTGTAATGTTTGTTCTATAGTTGTGGTTCTTCTCTAAGGGGGGAGGGGTGTTATGTATCCAATGCAGGCATCTGCATAGCAACAGCCACCAGGGGGGGTTGGCCTGGACGGTTTTGGCAGGAACCTTAGTTTTGGCGGGAAACCTAGGGCCAACCCCATTGGCTGGACGCCTACCTGGCTAGGTATTTAAGGAGGCCAGGTAACCCTCATTCCTCAGTACGTTCCCCCCCCAATAAAGAGCTGAACACGTACTCCGGCTGGCGTCTCTCCCTTGCGTCGGACCCACTACATTACATTTTTTCTTGTTTTAAATATGTTGAAATAAGCTTTTTTGGGGTTATTTTTGACTTTGGTCGCAAGCCTTAGTTCATTTTGAGCCTTAGCTTCCCTCACTTCATCTTTGCAGGCACAGGCTGTTTGCTGATATTCTGCCTTAGTTATGTGCCCCTCTTTCCACTTCTTATACTTCATCTTTTTATCTTTCAATTTATCAAAGAATTGCTGTAAATTTAAATGTAAAATATATTTTTATATTTAAAACACTACAAATTTGTGTTAGTGTCTCCAACATCATCTGAACTGCTGCCATGCAATTCCATGAAACTTCCCTTTCTTGCTCTAAGGCAGACATGGCAGATGGCTTTTCTATATGCATGAATCCAAGCTGAGCTTATGTTGCTTAGCTGAGATAGGTGACTATATAAATTGAAAGAATGGATGAATGGTAGCAATTCACAACTGGCTCATTCATTAGAGCCAACTTTAGCTCAATGAAACACATGCATTCTATCTTTATCTTTTAAGGGAAAGAAAATCTTGCAGGCTCTTTACAGGTTATTTCCCAACAGTAAAATTGGCTTCCTCCCTTCTGGACTGGGTGGAAAATCAGTCCTCCAAACATATGTGAATGAGAGAGTGAGCCTAAGCCTCAGAAAGATGGTTCTCATCTGATATTTTGGAAAGTGTATACTAAATCCATTGGAATCTATTGGTGTTGGGAGCTGTATTAAATTCAGATACATAAAAATGCTCAAAGAAACCACACAGGTCTGAGTAAATGTGTCTTTTGACCTCACAGAATTAACCCAGATAATCTTCTATGTTCATGATGTTCTGGATAGAATTGTCTTACTTCTGTGAAGCACCAGTAACAAACCATTTTGGCTGAGGAATTGTGGGAGAATTCCAGATTTGGAGCCAAATTCGACTCTCCTAGTAGCTCATCTCTCTGAGGTGTGGTAGCACAGTGGTTAGAAGGCTGTACTGCAGGTTAATTCTACCAACTGCCAGGAGTTTGATTCTCATTGGTTCAAAGTTGACTCAGTTTTCTATCCTTCTGAGGTCAGCAAAATGAGAACCCAGATTGTTGGGGGCAATATGCTGACTCTTTAAACTGCTTAGAGAGGGCTGTAAAGCACTATGAAGTGGTATGTAAGTCTAAATGTTACTGCTCTCTACAAACTTTGAACTCCATCTGTGGCTTCTCTTTCATTACCATTATCCAGATTATAGTGATTTAGCCGCAGTCTTGGTGTTAATTCCCTAAAGTTTTTTTCTACAATCATTCAGAAGATTTGAGAAAAAACATACCAATAATATATTTTCACCAGGATGTCACACACAAAAGCTTTGTGGGCTGATCCATGGCATTGAAGATCCATGGGTGCATAAATGAATCTGAAGAGACGGAGGTTTGGCAGAGGTTTTTGTTCAGGCAGGGGGTTCTTTCTCCCCTCTGCTTCAGAAATGAAACCTAGGCTGATTTTTTTCTGAAAAAAAGAAAAGCTTTCTTTTAACTGTTCTTCTTAGTCTTTACTGGAATCACACACAGGGTTGGAGGCTCCATCAGAAACAAATCATGTTGCTGCTTCTGCTGCTTCTGTGCCCCCAGAAAGTATGGGGAGGGCTCAAATCGAAATGCTCCCTGAGGCTGCTGAGGGATGAGGTGGACCCAACGAATCATTACAGGCCAGGAGAGCTTTCCATTGGTGGTATCATTTCTGCAACTCAGGCCACATTTGAAACAATAGGTTTCAAAACGTCTCCTGTGACGCCGGTATTTATGTAAGTCAGTCTTCCATTATTGTATTAGAGCAACTCTATTTCTGAATTATTGGAACAATTCCAGCTAGGCGTTGTGCCATTTCATCTTTGGGGATCCATTTTGGATCCTGCAGCTGATAAACCTCCTTTGAAATTCTCAGCTAGTATCATTTAGCAGGGTTCTTCTGCTTTTTCCTGACTTTGAAGAAGAAACCACCACTTTCCTTGACATCCTGAAACCAGATCTAGAATGCGGATAGAGAAGAGATGCTTCCTCTCTTCTAACCCTCCTTTTCCCCACAAAGGCTGCTCATGGACACAAAATGAAGGATTGCTATATTTCCCCCTACACTTATAATACGTGGATAGTGAGAAGAGGGCAGTTCCTCCCTTCTATGCCTCCCTTTCCCCATAAAAAGGTCAACATTGATATAAAAAAGCAAGAATGCTATATTTTTTCCTACACTGAAAATGCAATAATCTCCTGCTTTTAGTTCTTGCGCTTGTTGATACTATGACAGAATCCTAGATCAGAATTTATAAATCCATTGAATTTCTACGTCTGTACGGCAGTTTGGCGGGTCGAATCCCGAGTGCCGCGTAGCAGAGTGAGCACCTGTTACTCGTCCCAGCTTCTGCCAACCTAGCAGTTCGAAAGCACGTAAAAATGCAAGTAGAAAAATAGGGACCACTCCGGTGGGAAGGTAACAGCGTTCCGTGCGCCTTTGGCGTCTAGTCATGCCGGCCACATGACCACGGAGACGTCCTCGGACAAGCGCTGGCTCTTCGGCTTTGAAACGGAGATGAGCACCGGCCCCTAGAGTCGGAAACGACTAGCACGCATGTGCGGGGGAACCTTTACCTTTACCTTTAATGATTTAAACTGAAATTAAGTCAAAAGACATTTGACAGTGGACATCAAAATAGAAACTTTGCAAGAATCTATAACTTATTGGCTTTTTTAAGGATCACAGCTCCTCATTCTCTCTGTGGGCTTGTGTCTGAGTGTAAAAGATTCTATATTTAATTTTGAAAAACAACTCCAATGTTAAATGCTATAGAACTTAAACAGAAAAACAGAGAATACTTAAAGTCAAGCTGAAATCGTAGACCAACTGCAAGGATGCTGACAACCTCAAGAATAAGCCAAAGCATAATAAATAGATTCCTTTAGACCTCAGTTGTTCTGAGTATATGAAAATAAAATGCAAATCTAATGAATCCCAGAATTTTATTAAAATATGTCAGATATCTGGGGAGATCTCTTAGCTTTCTTAGGCTAGATGAACTAATCCATCGAAATATGTCCTCAACTGCTCAGAACCTGTTCAGTTATCACACACAGTTGCTTAGTGCTTTTGAAATATCAGATATCTTTTATTGACATAGGTTACTTTTTATTATTTTTAATGTTATTTTTTTCAGCCTTGCTATATAGCCCATTGTGAGAAATTCTTTAAGACAGGTTAGAAGTATTTTTGTAAACAGAGATTAAATAAAATGTTACTTCATTGATCACAGTGTGCTTAATATATTATCCTTGCAGGGTAAAAGCAACACAATATTGGAAAATCCTATCCTTCCTTTTTGCCATCCAGGAGATTAACCAGGATTCCCGTTTCTTACCCAACATCACTCTAGGCTACAATATCTATGAAAATTATTACCATCCAAGAAAGACTTCAGATGCTTTGCTGGACCTGCTTTCAGATGGGGAAGCCAATGTCCCCAGCTACAGCTGTGGGAAACAGAGAAACACAGTGGCTGTTCTTGAAGGGGCTGAAACTGGTCTTTCCATCCAGATATCATCCATGTTAGGCACCTACAAAATCCCACAGGTGAGTCTTTGCTGGTAAAATATTTGTAATTATGCAGCTTTCAGTCAGAGGTCCTCCCTCTGTACATGAAAATGAGACTCTTATTATGGAAATGATTAGACTTTAGGATGATGGTTTGGTTATCCAAAAGGAGGGAGGGTGTAAAGCAAACATATCTCCTCTGGCATAATCCCAGTCAAGATTAGGGAAACTTTTCCTGGCATAAAAAATATTCTTGAGAATTTGGGGTGAGAAGCAATGCATGAAGCAATAAGTTAGTAGAGAAGTCTTCACTGCAAGGAGTGAAACTAATACTTCCTTAAAGGTAAAGGTTCCCCCGCACATGCGTGCTAGTCGTTTCCGACTCTAGGGGCCGGTGCTCATCTCTGTTTCAAAGCCGAAGAGCCAGCGCTTGTCCGAGGACGTCTCCGTGGTCATGTGGCCGGCATGACTAGATGCCAAAGGCGCACGGAACACTGTTACCTTCCCACCGTAGTGCTCCCTATTTTTCTACTTGCATTTTTACGTGCTTTCGAACTGCTAGGTTGGCAGAAGCTGGGACGAGTAACAGGCGCTCACTCTGTTACGCGGCACTCGGGATTCGATCCACCAAACTGCTGACCTTCTGATGGACAAGCTCAGCATCCTAACCCACTGAGCCACCGCATCCCAATACTTCATTAGGGAGAGAATTGTTATCTTATAGTTTGGTTCTCATGGGTGTCAAAAAAAATAATAATCCTTCTTTTCATTGCTTTTCAGATTAGTTACAATTTTGTTTCCCAGGTTCTGAGGGATAAAACTGACTTTCCTTTCTTCTACCCAATGCTCCCTGCTGAAGGATTCCAGTATTCAGGGGTGGTCAAGCTGCTTCTCCATTTCAAGTGGACTTTGGTTGGTCTGCTGGCTCCAGACACTGATCAGGGTCAGAAATTCATAACAATACTGACTTCCATGCTGATAAGAAGTGGCATTTGTCCAGTTATATCACAGGACTTTTCACTAGCTCGACAAAATGTCTTCATAGATTATCCTGCCTATCACAAATGGAAACAAGTGGAAGTTTTCCTTTACACTGCAGAGATTGATTCAGTTATTGCAGGATTAGCAGTTCTATATCTTGTACATAGAAGAATTAAGGAATCTGCTGCAGGAAAAGTCCTGGTGACACCAGTGCTCTGGGATTTTAAAATGCTATTCACAGAGCAAAGATTTCCCTTGGAATTCATTCAAAACATTGTTTCCTTTGTACTGAAGACAAATCAAATTTCAAAATGTGGTGGCCATAAGCAGTTTTATTCTGACATGAGACCCCTTACCAAAAGCTCCTTTATGTGCTCCTACATCAAGGATGCCTTTTCTGTAAAAGTCTGGAAACGCTGCAGAGAGAGAGAAGAACTGCCAACTGTGCCCCAAAAGGTGAAGGATCAGATCCTTTGTATAGACAACTATTTCATTTACCACACCATCTGGGCTGTGGCATGGGCCTTACACGAAGCCTATTTGTCCAGAGTCAAGAGGAGAAAGATGAAAGATGGTAAGAGATCGGAAACTCCAAATCTGAAGGCTTGGCAGGTATTCCTTTTCTGTTACATGCAACTTTCCATTCCTCTCCCTTTTGCATCCCCTTTGAAATTTCCTAACGGTGAGAACAATTAATCAGTTGAATGACTTGCCTTCAGAAGTTGTGGGTGCTCCAACACCGAAGGCTTTAAGAAGAGACTGAACAGTCACTTGTTTGGAACGGTATAAGGCAGTGGGTTGGCCCTGTGTGGTGGGGAAAGGGGGGTGTCAGAATCCATTTATATCACAGTCATAAATGTATGTTTAAAATATTGTGCCTTCATCTGGATTCTGCCACCTTCTGGAGGAGGAAAGAGAGAATGTTTATTCAACCTGCCTTAGGCTATCTTCAAAGACCAAGGAAAATCTTTGAACTGGAGACAACAAGGAGGGATGGTTAGGGTTGTATCTCCAAATGAAACTGA
The DNA here is from genome assembly GCF_964194415.1 of Vipera berus. NCBI lineage: Eukaryota > Metazoa > Chordata > Lepidosauria > Squamata > Viperidae > Vipera > Vipera berus. Next base: position 280,308,216 of record NC_138203.1, read on the forward strand.
AATGCAATTAGATTACCCTTTCCCACGGAAGGGCTTGACACCTAAGTTTAATTAATGTTAGTCCGACCAAATGGGGCTTTAAGGGAGGGGGCTGAAATGGGAATCCTTTATATAGTGCCAAATGTACCATAATATCAGGTCCTGTCTTGTATTACCTACAACCCATTCCATTTTAGTAAAATCTCCTTTTTGGACAAGCCTGTTTCCAAGAGTTCGTTATTTCCTAAGATGTGGATTGGGGTGGGTCCTGACAGGGGGGGAAAGAGGGGATGGTTTTGTGCAAGGGGCAGGGATGTGTGTGAATGCACGTGCAAGATTTCATTTGTGTGAATGGTGTATGCCGGCACATGCTGCTTGCAGGAATGGAGCTATGAGCATCAGGGCCTGCCACCCACACAGCCTTGTTGTAAATAGGCCATGGCCTGGTAGTGGAACCCTGGTATAGGGTCTCCTGCTTGAGCAGTGCGTTGGATTAGAAGACCTCCAAGGTCCATTCCAAGGTTTGAATCTCAGAAGGGTACGGCTGACTGATGAGAACAAATAAGTTTAAAATGATCATATCAGTCTCCCTTTAATTCTTTGTTAGCAATCCAAAAAATTTACATATATATAAATATGTATACATACTTATACATATGTATATGTGTGTATATGTGTGTGTGTGTATGTGTTATGTATATGTATGTGTGTGTGTACACACACACACACACACACACACACACATACTACTAGGTTACTTTTATGATTCAAAGGTTGATAGAGTTTCTCCTGAAAAACCTGAAAAGTGAATGTGACATTGTCATTTATTTCTTATCACATAAAGGGAAAGTGAAACAGAAGTCTGGATATCCTGTATAAAAATTCCCATTTTCTCTTCCATTCCAGTTTCATCCCTTCCTTGAAAAATCTAAATTTTACAATAAAGCCATAAATGGAGTGTCACTGGATGAGAAGGGAGACCTCACAGCAGACCTGGACATAGTCAATTGGCTGCAGCACAATAGGTCAATTACCAAAGTGATGATTGGCACCCTAGAAAAACAGGGATCCTTAGAATTCAAATTTATTGTCAGTCCAAAGGGTATGATAGAGATGGATAAAATGAACAAGGTGGGAGAAATCTTCATTTCAGTCTTTGTAAATCTCTTACTTAATAGAATTGCTTCCTTGGGACAGAGAGTGGTTTTGATCATCATTTGTAGGAGAGATAGGTAGAAAATATTTGGTTAGACATCAAGCTATCTGTGAGAAATATATACTCAGCCATTTTTGAAAACTATTCACTAGTCTTTTGAGAAGGCAGGTATATATTTGAGCGAGGATAGGTTTGAGTTCATTTTCCCAAAGGACAAAAGCGATTAAATTTTACTTTGATTTTTAACATGTACATTTAGAATCTAAACTAAAAATGGAAGTCTTCAAACATTACTGTAGAAAGAAAGAAAAAAAGGGATGCAGCATGCAAGTAAGCTGATTGTTGAGGTTTTTCATAGCACTGTGGTGGAGGATTGCACACCCGGTACAGTACTGCAGGCTAACTCTGCCTATTGCCAGGGATTTGATCCTGACTGGCTCAAAGTTGACTCAGCCTTCCATCCTTCTGAGGTTGGTAAAATGAGGACCCAGATTATTGAGGACAATATGCTGACTGTATAAACCATTTAGAGAATACTGTAAAGCATTATGGAGCAGTATATAACTTTAAGTGCTATTGCTATAGCTTATATATGCTTCAAATTTAGCAAAACTAAGCCTTAAATCGGGATCACCAACCCATTTCTCTTTTGTCCCTTTCTAAAAACAAAATCACAACTCATTTCTGGATGGACCTCCTTTTTTCAGCCCCTGCTTCCTTCCAGGTGTGTGGAAAACTGCAGTCCCGGGTTCATGAAGGTAACTCAGGAGGGGAAGCCCATCTGTTGCTATGACTGTCTTCCTTGTGCAGAAGGAACCATCTCTACCATGGAAGGTGGGTGGCACCAAAGGAAAGGGGAAATCTTTCTTATCTTGGAAGAGCACATACCCCTACATATCCCAAGAAGGCATTTGGATCGGATTTTTAGCAATTCATATTAAATTGGGAACAGAACATAAAAAGATATTGAAGCAATAATGGCTTATCATTATATTGCAACTGCCCTCTCTTACCCTTCATTTTCCAGTTCTAAATTTATACCTACCCCATTTCCCTTGAAAGTGAGATATTCAAGGGCATAATGACATGGATTATTGCGTGAAAGTGGAGTGAAGAGTTGTGTGGTGATAAGGAAATTATGAGTTAAGGCTGAGCTTTTTTTTTGGCCCTAGTGGGGTAATGGTCTACTAAATGTTAGAAAGAGGCATGCTTGAGGAAGTCCGGAATTCAGCCTGATCCATCCTGAAGGCAACTTTCTTTGTACTTTTCATGAGCGATGCCAAATGAAAGGTTTTTTAGTTTCTGCTGAATAAATGGTGTTTAGAAGCCTTTCATCAGCACATCATTCCATTCTAAGCTCTTTCCCACTTGACTGACATTTTAGTGTAGCAAGGATCACCTTCTTTCCTCCAGTCTCTTGCACTTCATAGTCTGTCCTTTTTCAGAGTTCAGACTCATAGTTGATGGTGAAAATAGTAAGGAATGTAGTGGAGTGGAGTGGAATGGAGTGGAACGGAATGGAACAGGATGGAACAGAACAGAACAGAACAGAACAGAATCAGAAAAAGGAATAGGTACAGGAACAGGATCAGAATAGAATAGAAATTTACTGAAAGCTAAGCTGATAAGCAGCAGACAGGAAAAGAATAACAATAAAAATAAAGTCTCTTGGAAATAAATCTTCTCCTGTATGTTTTAGTTCCAACAGGAGCAGATTGGTTAAAATCCTGTTTGAAGTTCAAATAACCAAAACTCAAATTCCTAAAATCAGAGTTTCCCAAACAGGGTTCAGAGGAAGCACAGACTAGAGGTAGAGATCAGACTGTTTTTCCATGGGTCAAGGCTGCCTCTTAAATGAGCCTGCAGCTAGCAAAGTTCAGTAAAGACAGTTACTTCCTTGTTTTGCAAGGAGCCTCATTGAATGTCTTTGCTCTGTTCTCTGCTCTACTTACCCTGTTGAAGGGCTTGGCATCCATGCCTCATTATCTGATTGCTTCAGCTTTTTTTTTTAAGGTGCTTGTGTTCGACCATACTCAGGTGATTTGTGGTTTGCTGTCTGCTGAGGCTGATATGTCACTCATTCAGTGTCAGAATCAGAGTATGAGTCTGAAGCCATGGCATGCCCTTTCTTCCATAAGATTGATTACATGCCAGGTATAATAGTGGTGGTGTGGGGTTTATTTGTTCTTTCTAGTTCTACAATAAAACGAGTAATCTCTGGCTCTTCTATATTTTCTTGTGTCCCTTAGTCCATTGGTATGCAGGTGAAAGGCTGAAGTCTTTTTTTGAACAGGTGCACTAGTGGCATATTTCTAGCTTGCTTGTTCCCTTCTAAATGAAGTTAATAGAGGAAGCATGCATTTTTGGAAGGATTTTCTCATCATTTTCTCTCATTTACAATGCCTTGGTAAGGCCACACCTGGAATACTGCATCCAGTTTTGGTCACCACGATGTAAAAAAGATGTCGAGACTCTAGAAAGAGTACAGAGAAGAGCAACAAAGATGATTGGGGGACTGGAGGCTAAAACATATAGGGAACGGTTGCTGAAATTGGGTATGTGTAGTTTAATAAAGATAAGGGTGAGGGGTGACATGATAGCAGTGTTCCAATATCTCAGGAGCTGCCACAAAGAAGAGGGAGTCAAGCACCTGAAAGCAGGACAAGAAGCCTGCCTCCAGAAGTGGTGAATGCTCCAACACTGGAGGTTTTTAAGAAGAGACTGGCCAGCCACTTGTCTGAAATGGTATAGGGTTTCCTGCCTGAGCAGGGGGTTGGACTAGATGACCTCCAAGGTCCCTTCCAAATTATTATTATTATTATTATTATTATTATTATTATTATTATTATTATTATTATTATTATTATTATTATTATTATTATTATTATTATTATTAAAAATGAATGCCAAAAGGGAAGCAATTGTTCTTTACTATAGAGGCATGAGTGAGAAAGGCAAAGAAGTAGCGGAAGCTACCAAACAAGATAACCACAGACCAGACAGTAAAATTGCAGTTCCAGTGTTAAATCTGGAAATACATTTTTAAAAACAGCCTTCCTTCAAAAACAAGTTGAAGGCAAATGTCTGGTTTAGTCAGAGAAATAGATGCCCTCTCAGAACAATTAGACTTTGCTCATTTCAGGAAACCAAATTAAGCTTCTTCAATAACTGGCAGCCAAGACAATACTTGAAGAGAGGATTTTAGCATTATACTAAAGGACAAGCTTTAAAGTAGATATTACTCTTGCCCTTTTTCAGACACAGAGGAATGCAGAAAATGTCCAGCAGATCAACATCCAAATAACAACCAAACTCAATGTATCCCCAAGATTAAGACTTTCCTATCCTATCAAGAAAAATTGGGGTTCATCCTAACTTCAATTGCCTTGTTTCTGTCTTTAATCACATGCTTTGTCTTGGGAACCTTCATTAAATTCCAAGAAACTCCCATAGTCAAAGCCAATAATCGGGACCTCTCTTATATTCTTCTTGTCTGTCTCCTGCTTTCCTTCTTCATCCCCTTCTTGTTCATTGGCCAGCCAAGGACAGCCACCTGCCTTCTACGTCAAATCTCCTTCAGCATCATCTTCTCTGCTGCCATATCTACTGTCTTGGCCAAAACCATCACAGTGGTACTGGCCTTCTGGGCAACTAAACCAGGAAATAATGTTCAGAGATGGCTTGGAAAGAGTTTGGCAAACTCCATTATCCTTTCTTGCTCTGGTCCTCAAGTTGTCCTCTGCAGCATCTGGTTGAGCACTTTCCCTCCCTTCCCTGAGTCTGACATGCACTCGCAATCTGGAGAAATTATACTACAGTGCAATGAAGGCTCTGTCACAATGTTCTATATTGCTCTTGGCTATATGGGCTTCCTGGCTGCCATCTGCTTCACAGTGGCTTTTCTGGCCAGAAATCTGCCTGGCTCCTTCAACGAAGCTAAGCTAATCACCTTCAGCATGCTGGTCTTCTGCAGTGTCTGGGTATCCTTTGTGCCCACCTACCTGAGTACCAAAGGGATGTACATGGTAGCTGTGCAGGTCTTCTCCATCTTAGCCTCCAATGCAGGACTTCTAGGCTTCATCTTCATGCCCAAGTATTTCATTATTTTCTTCAGACCAGATCTCAATACAAAAGAACATTTGATGTCAAAATAAAATAGAAATATGACTTTGGGGTAGGTATGTTCCAAAATAACAGTTAATAATTATGAGAAACAACTTTTGACATTTTAATGAGGTACCACCTACCCCACCCCCAAAAAACCCACCAACCAGTCTGTGTTTTTCAAGTCAAGGTATAAAAAGAGCATCACTATTTAATATATAATGTTTCCCTTTTTCTTTTTTGCAATCAAGTCTCTAGAAAAATATGTGAATAAATAGTAATGCTTCTCAAACTCTCAACCAGGTTGCAAGACACAAATGAATTGAGTCCAAGCTAATGGACTTGTCGATGTTATCTGGGAGGAGTTTGATTCTGTGACCCCGGAGGAAGTGGACAGGATTATGGGGAGGTTGAGCTCCACCACATGTTTATTGGACCTGTGCCATTCCTGGCTGGTTTATGCAGCCCGGGAGGGGACACGAGGCTGGTTCCAGGCGGTTATATCTGCCTCTTTGAGTGAGGGTAGTTTCCCCGCCATCTTGAAGGAGGCGGTGGTGAGACCTCTCCTCAAGAAGCCCGCCTTGGATCCAGCTGTGTTAAATAACTTTCGTCCGGTCTCCAACCTTCGCTTTCTTGCGAAGGTTGTTGAGAGCGTGGTGGCGCATCAGCTCCCTCTGGTCCTGGATGAAGCAGATTATCTAGACCCGTACCAATCGGGATTCAGGCCCGGGTACAGCACGGAGACGGCTTTGGTTGATCTGGTGAATGATCTCTGGAGGGCCCAGGACAGGGGATATTCCTCTGTCCTAGTCCTATTAGACCTCTCAGCGGCTTTCGATACCATCGACCATGGTATCCTGCTGCGGCGTCTCAGGGGATTGGGAGTGGGAGGCACAGTTTTTCAGTGGTTCTCCTCCTATCTCCTGGGACGTTCGCAGTCAGTGTTGGCAGGGGGGCAGAGGTCGACCTCGAGGTCTCTCGTTTGTGGAGTTCCTCAGGGGTCGGTCCTCTCGCCTCTCCTGTTCAACATCTACATGAAACCGCTGGGCGAGATCATTCGTGGTTTGGAGTTGGGTATCATCAGTATGCTGATGATACCCAGCTTTTCATTTTGACCCCAAACCACCCCAGTGATGCCCTCGACGTGATGTCCCATTGCCTGGAAGCGGTTCGGGTCTGGATGGGGAGGAACAGACTTCAACTCAACCCCGACAAGACTGAGTGGCTGTGCATACCAGCATCCCGGGATATTCAGAATATTCCACCTCTTTCCATGGGGAGGTGAGTTATTACCCCCCCGTAGATAGGGCTCACAACTTGGGAGTCCTCCTAGATTCGCGGCTTACTTTGGAAGACCATATAGTGGCGGTGACTAGGGGGGCCTTCGCCCAGGTTCGCCTGGTGTGCCAGTTGCGGCCCTATCTAGACCAGGATGCCCTGTGTACAGTCACTCATGCGCTCGTGACCTCTCGTCTGGACTACTGCAACGATCTCTACATGGGGCTTCCCTTGAAGACCACTCGAAGGCTCCAACTGGTACAGAATGCAGCCGCGAGAGTTGTCTTGGGAGTCTCCCGATACTCCCATGTTACACCTTTGCTCCGCGAGCTGCATTGGCTACCAGTTGTCTTCCGAGTGAGATTCAAAGTTTTTGTAATGGTTTTCAAGGCCCTACACGGCATGGGTCCGGAGTACCTCGGGGATCACCTGCTGCCGGCGTCAACTTCCCTCCGCCCTGTGCGTTCCCACAGAGAGGGCCTCCTCAGGGTGCTACCGGTCAGAGAATGTTGTCTGGTGGCCCCCAGGGGGAGGGCCTTCTCTGTGGGCGCCCCGGACTTATGGAATCAGTTGCCAGTTGAGCTCCGGACAGCGCCTGACCTTCGCTCCTTCCGACGCAATCTGAAGACCCATTTATTTGAACAAGCCGGCCTGGCCTGATGGGGGATGTGTTGGGGTTTTTATTGCGGTTTTTCATATTATTATTTATTGTTTTAGCTTGGGCTTATATATTTAATTCTCTTTTAACTTTTGTACTTTGTATTTTATATGTGCCCTGTTCACCGCCCTGAGTCCTTCGGGAGAAGGGCGGTATACAAATATAATAAACTTTAAACTTTAATGCTTTGCCTGTCAATTCAGCAGACTGTGATTAAAACACTGATGCCCTGTCTAGTCATCTCCAGTTCCACTTTGGTCAACATTGGTGGGAAATTTCTGCTTGAGAGCTTGAGAGTCCTGGACTCCATCAAAGTGGTTCAAATGTAAGTGGAAAGAGTCTGGTCCAAGGTGCTCTGTACTTAATCAGAGTGCAACTTAATCAGGGTGTGATCTCACCATAGCAACATGGTGGTGGAAATTCCCTTCAATTCTGGATTATGACATCTGCTCTAAGATAAAGAAATCTAATATATGTTTGCTTGCATGTGTCGGTGTTAGAGATTTACAGCTTTCCAGTGCAAAAATAAGCCCCAAAATAAGCACACATTCAAAATGAGCAGGAGGCATAGTTTAGAAAAACTGTATCTATAATATATATATTTGCCCTGTAAACTGCCCTGAGTCCCTCGGGAAAAGGGCGATATATAAATCTAAATAAATAAATAAATAAATAAATAAATAAATAAATAAATAAATAAATAAATAAATATACTGTATAGACAATACAGTAGGCCAAGTGAACCTACCCGCCATGAATGTAACAACGCCTTAACATCACGGATAACACTGCCTTATATCCACGGTGTATCCGAGGCCACAGCGCGCATACTAACCCCTCACAAAGTCGGTGTTGCCCACAGACCTGATCGGACCTTACGAGCTTGCGTCATGCGCCCTAAAGATCCACTCCCCAATGAAGAAAAAGCCTCGGTCGTATACAAGATATCATGCCAGAATTGCAATTGCAATTACATTGGGGAGACAGCAAAACGACTGAGGACTAGGGTGCATGAACACAAGCTTGCTATTAGAAGACAAGAACAACGTTCACAGGTGTGGACACACATGGCTACACACAACCATGCCTTTAATCTAGCAGGGACTGAGGCAATTGCCAGTGACAACACTAAAGGCGGCCGCTTGTTTAAGGAAGCCTGGTTTTCAAACCATTCCTCCATCAACCGGCATATAGACCTCCCCCCTGCATACCAGGCACTAAAAAATTGGGAAGAGCAACGACATGCGCGACATGAAGACAAACAGTGCAAGAATTCACAAATTACCTCATTGCATCAAATCCAAGGTTGCACCTGCACACAACCACTCTGCAATGTCGAACACAAGGAAGAAGAGCAACAACCATTTAAGATCCCTGGCATGACAACACGGACAATGACCAGGGTTATGGCTACAACACATGGAGCTATAAACAATTCACTTTTAACAACAGATACCCAGAGACAAATACATCCCAAAAACGGATGCGCGACAACTCAAAGAAATACGGCAGACCTCAACAAACAGATCTGAGCATGCTCCATGAGCAGAGTGCAGACACCAACAGTATAAACGGAATCTCCCCACCCCAGCATCTCCATCCTGATGATGTTGGCAGTTGGCCAATGAAAGCTTGATTTTTCAGCAATAAAAACTGTTTTAGTTTTTAATTCTATCCCAGTGTTCATTTGTTTGTTAATATATATATATATATATATATAAAAGGTAAAGGTGCGTGCTAGTCGTTTCCGACTCTAGGGGCCGGTGCTCATCTCCGTTTCATAGCCGAAGAGCCAGCGTTTGTCCGAGGACGTCTCCGTGGTCATGTGGCCGGCATGACTAGACGCCAAAGGCGCACGGAACGCTGTTACCTTCCCACCGGAGTGGTCCCTATTTTTCTACTTGCATTTTTACGTGCTTTCGAACTGCTAGGTTGGCAGAAGCTGGGACGAGTAACAGGCGCTCACTCTGTTACGCGGCACTCGGGATTCGACCCGCCAAACTGCCGACCTTCTGATCGACAAGCTCAGCGTCCTAACCCACTGAGCCACCGCGTCCCTATATATATATATATATATAGCTCTGGGGAACATCAACAACTTGGAGATCAGAAAAAACACATAGACTAAGACATGCCCAGACCTAGGCTGGATCACATGCCTCACGCAGCCAATTCTGTGTCTTAATCCAAAACAGTTCTTATTGGCTGGTTTGTTGCTATGGATATTCCAGTTCATAAAATTTATTACACCCTGACAGTCTGGCCTGATATTCCCTGAGAGAAGCCCATGGTTGCCAAGGAAGCCATCAACTCCGAATACTTATCAAATCTTTTATGATGGTCCCGAGCAGGAACCAGTTCCAGCAATCTGAGAAAGGGTAGCACCGGACAGCCAGGCAGCTGTTATACCCGTATAATCCTTAGTTTGTATTTACTGCACAGATCCACACACTGGATCTCAGGAGATGTACTGATAGTGGTAGCAGTTAGTTAAGAGACAGTGGGCAGAACAAGAGTTTTAGAAGGGACTCTACCTGGATTTTGGGGTGGTAAAAACAATGGTAGGGAAATTATTTTATCAGACTTGAAAGAAACTATTAATGTAGTTTACACTGAAAGTGAATTAATTTATCTGGTAATGTTTTCCAACTGGTCCATTTTGTAAGATAACAGGGTCTAATGATTAAAGCTGCCCTTCAGTTTCCAAACAATGTAACATTATCATCTTTGCCCCCCTGATTTCAGTTATACATGCTGAGTCCATTACATCATCCACTAATAAGATTTACTGTAGAGCAGCATAACTGTTTTTTTTAAGTTCCATTTATATCCCGCCCTTCTCCGAAGACTCAGGGCGGCTTACAATCTAAGCACAAATCAATGTGCTTAGCAATAGCCTTCATTCTATGTATATGCCTGCTTATTAGGGCTTTCGCCCCCCCCAAGCAGCATTATTACAAAGTCAGCTTATTGCCCCCAACAATCTGGGTCCTCATTTTACCTACCTCGGAAGGATGGAAGGCTGAGTCAACCTTGAGCCTGGTGGGATGCGAACCTGCACTAATTGCAGGCAGCTGGTGTTACTTAAGGAGGCATTAGCCCACTGCTCCACCAAGGCTCCTGGCATTAAGCATTGACATTTGAGGCCAAGATCTCTAGTAATTCAGCCACCTGGACACAGGATACAATTCCGGATCACCACTAGATGATAGGGGCACCTTAGCCTATAACAACCCACCCAATACTCCCCATTTTACCTCCCTTACCCAACACTAAAGGGATATAATTATCCTTGCCCACACTTACCCGGGTAGATTAACCCACTCTGCATTTCAGCTAGCATGGAACCTTCAAATCCTCAAAAATCTAACCATCCAGGTCCACTATTCAAACACTATTCCATTGGGCCTTTGACACCCAACTTTATAGAATTCACATACTGTACACCAATCTATACATCTTTCCTATGTCACAGTGTTAGAGCCTTAATCTACCAGTCACCATCCTGCTAATGTCTGGTTAGATGGCTTTCACCTCTAGTTGGCCTCTTGCCACAAAGGGAATGTCCCGTCCCTTTTCTCATCTCTCATATTGGTGATCTCCACTACATCAGTGAGGCCACACTTGCAATACTGTGTAAAGTTCTGGTCACCAAGATTTTTTTTTAAAAAAGCTAAGACCCTAGAAAGTATGCAGAGAAGAGCAACAAAAATGATAAAGGCTAAATTATTAAAAGATTAGGAGGGACATGATAACTGTCTGCCATCACTTGAGGGGCTGTAACACAGAAGAGAGGATTATTTACAATGCCTTGGTAAGGCCACACCTGGAATACTGCATCCAGTTTTGGTCACCACGATGTAAAAAAGATGTTGAGACTCTAGAAAGAGTACAGAGAAGAGCAATAAAGATGATTGGGGGTCTGGAGGCTAAAACATACAGGGAACGGTTGCTGGAACTGGGTATGTGTAGTTTAATGAAGAGAAGGGTGAGGGGTGACATGATAGCAGTGTTCCAATATCTCAGGGGCTGCCACAAAGAAGAGGGAGCCAAGCTATTCTCCAAAGCACCTGAAAGCAGGACAAGAAGCAATGGATGGAAACTAGTCAAGGAGAGAAGCAACCTAGAACTAAGGAGAAACTTGCTGACAGTTAGAACAACTAACCAGTGGAACAACCTGCCTCCAGAAGTGGTGAATGCTCCAACACTGGAAGTTTTTAAGAAGAGACTGGACAGCCATTTGTCTGAAATGGTATAGGGTTTCCTGCCTTAGCAGGGGGTTGGACTAGATGACCTCCAACGTACCTTCCAACTTATTATTATTATTATTATTCTCCAAAGCACCAGAGGACAGGACAAGAAGTCATGGGTGGAAGCCTTTTATTTATTTATTTATTTATTTAATTATATTTTTATACCGCCCTTCTCCCGAAGGACTCAGGGCGGTGTACAGGGCAATAAATACAAAAACAGGATACAAAAGTTAAGAGCGATTAAATAAATGCCCAAGGTTAAAACAATAATTAAGATGTATTTAAAACCCCAACCCTAACCCATCAGACCAGGTCGGACTGCTCAAATAGATACGTTTTTAGATCGCGCCGGAAGGAGCGAAGGTCGGGGGCCGTCCGGAGCTCAACCGGCAAGCGGTTCCATATGTCTGGCGCGCCCACAGAGAACGCTCTGCCCCTGGGGGCCACCAATCGACATTCTTTGATCGGAGGCACCCTGAGGAGGCCCTCTCTGTGGGAGCGCACTGGACGGAGGGAAGTTGACGCCGGTCGCAGGTGTTGCCATAGGTAATCCGGACCCATGCCATGTAGGGCATTGTAAGTCATCACTAACAGAAGGACTGTGCCTCCCACTCCTAACCCCCTGAGACGTCGCAGCAGGATACCATGGTCGATGGTATCAAAAGCTGCTGAGAGGTCTAAAAGGACTAGGACAGAGGAGCAGCCCCTGTCCCAAGCCCGCCAGAAAGATCCAACTTAGAAGTAAGAAATCATTTTCTGATAGTGAGAACAATTAATCTATGGAATAGCTTGCCTCCTGGGGTTGTGGGTGCTCCATTACCAGAGGTTTTTTAAAATAGACTGGACAACCATTTAACAGGGATTGACCAAGCGATTTGACTAGAAGAACTTTGAGGTCTTTTCCAGCCCCATGATTCTATATACTGTGTTCTAATTGGCAACCATCTAATTTATAGTGGATTTCTTTCCAAGAATCAGCCTCGAGTCTTCTCGACTTGAGGTAGAACGTATATCAAAATATTAGTTACTATTCTAAGAAACAGTATTTAATACATTAATGCTAATAAACTAATAAAAAATCATTTTCTTCAACTACCATGTGTTCATTAAAATAAGATTCTTTCTGTGAGTCTGAGTATATTTCTGTATGAACCTGAATTTTAAATCATTGTGGCAGAGGTTTCCAGGTTGACACGTCATGTTTGAATAATAAGTGCTCTATTTACAAAATAAATATAAGTATAAAGTCGGTTCAGTTTCACAAGCCAAGTAAAGCAGGAAAAGAGTCACAGGTGAATTGCACTTGATTAGATTCATATTGACCAAAAAACATACTCAGGATTTTGTTGGATTTGACAGGAACCATAGTAAAGATGAATAAAAACCATAGGAAATTACTCTTTTGCTACCCCACATTTCTCCATACAGGGATTAATTGCTCATCTCTGAATGGGATTCACAATTATCTGCATGGGTCTATGACACCTTGCTATGGCCAACTCGCCATGGCCAATTCACCACGGGACAATTCACTGATATCAAAGAAAGTAGAATAAAATCACTAAAGAAAGGATGCCAAAGGAGGGATAAAATGAAATGTGAATGACAAAAATTAAAATATTTTTAAATCATTTTAAATAATTAAATTAAATTGTTGAATTGTCTCGGAGTGAGTAGTCTCGTGGCAAATTGGCAATGGTGAGTTGTCCCACAGTGAGATGACCCTGGTGAGTTGGCTGTGTTGAGTTGTCTCTTTCCAATCTGCATCCCTTTTAGAAACGTCCCCTAGGGGGGAAAAATCTAAATAAGTCCACATTATGATGATACTCTTCATGCCCATGCTAAAAGTGTCTATTGATCCTGGGTTTTCTAAAAGTATTTTTTTGCAAATATTTGGGGCCAAATACTCTAATCTCAAAGGCTCATCTTCAAAGTTTGAAGCCACATCTGTGAATTCTGCTTTTGGACCCTTTTGTGTTCATGGAAGGGTTCAGAGAATTGACAATTCTATGTCTTGAAATTATATAAATCATAGTGATTTATTTGTTGTCTTTATGTTAAGTCCCTGGAGACATTCTACAAACTTTCAGAAAATTTAACACAAACATGTCAGAAAATGTTTTGATACCAATTTCACTCTCAAAAACAATGTTGGGTGGAATCTATGTCAGAAATGCTGGCTGAATAAATGTCCATTGAGACAGAAAGAGAATCTGGCAGTCATTTTAGGTCAAGCAGGAACTTTGATTATCTCCTCTGGCTGGACTCTGACTGGATCTGAAGCCTCTGTCTTGGAAGAGGTTTTCATTTCATTTTCTCTTCATCTCATTCTTTGTTAAATAGCAGACACCACAGAGAAGGCTCAGTCAGTAACACAAGACATGTTGCTGCTCCTTCTATTTGTGCTGCTTCTGTGGCCAAAGACAGATGGTGGGATGTTCAAAGCCAAATGCCTCCTGACTCTGGAGCAGAGTAAAGTCGACCCAGAGAATCATTATAAGCTGGGAGATTTCTTCATTAGTGGCATAATTGCTACAACGATTGCTACATTTCGTTCATTAAGTTTCAATAGAAGTCCGTCAATAAAATTCGATGCGTAAGTCAATCTTCCTGCACAACATTCTATTTCCAAAGAATGTCTATAGTTCCAGCCCTTTAAAAACACAAAGTGGTCTCCCTTTGTTCTGCTGTTTTGTTAACTCTGTTTTTTGATTCTACTTTGGGGTCCCTATTGCATAAGAAAGGAGATGAAGTTCATTTTGAGCTGCCCCAATATCAGAACCTAGGAAATCAAAATAATTTCCCCCATCTACATCCTATGAACAGCGCTAGTGTGTGCATATAGATGAACAGAATGACATCCTTTCATTTATTATAACAAAACAGAACTGGAAGGGACTTTAGATGCCTTCTAGTCCAATCCCCTGCTCAAATAGGAGACCCTATACCATTTCAGACAAATAGCTGTCCAATCTCTTCTTAAAAACCTTCAGCGGTGAAGCACCCACAATTTCGGGAAGGCAAGCTATCCCACTGGTTAATTGTTCTCACTGTTAAGAAGTAAATCCTCCTTAGTTCTATGCTGCTACTGTCCTTCTTTAGTTTCCATCCATTGTTTCTTGTCCTGCCTTCAGGTGCTTTGGAGGATAGGCTGATCCCTTTCTTTGTGATGGTCCCTCAAATACTGGAACACTGCTTTTATGTCACTGCTAGTACTTCTTTTCTCTAGACTAAAAGGTAAAGGTTCCCCCGCACATGTGTGCTAGTCGTTTCCGACTCTAGGGGCCGGTGCTCATCTCCGTTTCAAAGCCGAAGAGCCAGCGCTTGTCCGAGGACATCTCCGTGGTCATGTGGCCGGCATGACTAGACGCCAAAGGCGCACGGAACACTGTTACCTTCCCACCGTAGTGGTCCCTATTTTTCTACTTGCATTTTTACGTGCTTTCGAACTGCTAGGTTGGCAGAAGCTGGGACAAGTAAAAGGCGCTCACTCTGTTACGCGGCACTCGGGATTCGACCCGCCAAACTGCCGACCTTCTGATCGACAAGCTCAGCATCCTAACCTACTGAGCCACCGCGTCCCTTTTCTCTAGACTAGCCATATCCAAAACTGCAGTGGTACTAATCTTGACTATATGCTTCAGTTTATGCAACCAAAAAAATTGAAAACAGGAAAAAATAATAATAAACAACGCAAGAAACAACATCAGCAGCAACAGCAACAAAACCCAACCCCCTCTCCCCCAAACAAACCCTGAATATCCATCCAAAAGAAACTGGTCTTTACCAGCTTCTGAATGTCATCCACTCAGGATCCAATTTCAAAAATATTCAGTCTATCTGGAACATACAAGCACTAATAATAAATATGTTCTTGTATCTGTCTGGGGATATTGCCCATTTTATGAAGACTGCAGAGTTTGTCAAATATTGAATAAAATGCTTGAAGATAAATGCATGCAATCAAAGTCATGTTAGTGTACCCAGTTGAGTGAGTGCTTTTTAAAACTATAGTCCAACATTTTATGTTGTTTTGGCTCTTTTTCTATGGTAATATTTTGGAATATCACAAATTGTTGGAAAGAATAATTGTGATTGACTGGATTGAAATATAATTATGGAAGAAAAGTTAAATGTTATTCTCACTGATATGTTGGTACCTGCAGAAAATCACCCAAACTTTATTGGAAATTTGTACCCTACATTTTAACCACTGAGGACATCAACCACAATAATCCTCTGTTGCTTAACCTCACCCTGGGTTATAATATCTATGAAAACTTCTATAAGGTAGAAATGACTTCAGATCCTTTGCTGGACCTGCTTTCAGATGGGGAAGCTAATGTTCCCAACTACAGATGTGGAAGGCAGAGAAACACAGTGGTTGTTCTGGAAGGCGCTGAGACTGGCATCTCTATCCAGATTTCAAACATGTTGGGCATCTATAAAATCCCTCAGGTATGTCTTTATTGGGGAAACAATCTTCATTCACACAATTTTTCAGTCAGAGGTGCTCTACCACAAATGAAAGCAGAATTATATTATGGAAATGGCAGGAAATCCATTTTGTTTGTTAAATTTCAACTACGACCATCTTCCATTTGTTTCAGATCAGCTGCAATTTTGCTTCCAAGATTCTGAGGGATAAAACTCGCTTTCCTTTCTTCTACCCAATGTTCCCAGCTGAAGGAATCCAGTACCCGGGGATTGTCAAGCTCCTCCTGTATTTTAGGTGGACCTTGGTTGGTATCATTGCTCCAGAAAATGACCAAGGGGAGAGATTCATGAGGACGTTGTCTTCTTTGATGTTAAGAAATGGTATTTGTACAGTTATATACCAATCCTTTCCACTTCATAGTCATACTATACCCGTAATGAATGACAAATATTACAACTGGAGAGAAGTCAATGTCTTTGTTTATGGTCCAGAGATTAGTTCATTTTTGTTTGGAATTATGATTGTTCAAACAATACTTCACGGATTCAAGGAACAAGTTGATAACAAAGTCTGGATTACTACAGCTCATTGGGATCTCAGTCCTGATTTGATGTTTGATCAATTCTCCTTTAAATACCTTAGTGCCATTTTTTCCTTTATGATACAGAAAATGAAATGGGCAAACTATGTTGCTTCTATTCCCTTTGTCAAATCCATAGTTACATTTTTGAAGAAAACCTTTGCATGTTCATCCACTAAGGATGACTTTTCAGTGAAAATCTGGAGACGGTGCAGACAGAGAGAAGAACTGGAGCCTTTCGGGAAAGAGGATGCGGATCGAATCCAGGCTCTGGACAGCTACATCATTTACAGCACCATCTGGGCTGTAGGAAAGGTCTTAAACTCAGCTTCACTCTCCAGATCAAAGAGATCAATGAGGAAGACAGGTATGAAGGTAGAAGGTCCAACACTGAAGGCTTGGCAGGTATTTCTCTTCCTTAGACATGTTGGCCCTGCAGATGAGAATCAGTTTTGTGGATGCCTTGGTTACTTATTCTGAAGAATAAGTATTCTGAAATCCAAGCTAAATCGATTTTCATTTACATTTCTCTAATCCTTGTATTTGCAATAGATTTCCTTTGGATTTTTAAAGTGAATTCTTTGATATCTTGGTTGTTTAGCCATCCTTTTTATTTCATTGATTAAACTATCTTTTAATGACAGTTTTCCTGGCCAAAATATTACACTATGTCCATGTTTTTCTTTGTTGAGACTTCTCTCTCTAAGGAAGGAGTACAGCCATATCACAGAAAATTTTATTCCATCCCTCCTCATGGGATGGGGCAGTCTCTGATTGCACTTCCCGTGGACACAGTCTGAAGAAGTCATTCACTTTATGCATTGCTCCATGGTAGGAAAGGACAGAAAGAAAACAAGACTTGGACCACAAGGGGGGAAAAAGCCATATAAGACAATAACAAAATAAATGAGTTGGAATGGACCTTGGAGATCTTCAAATCCGTCCCCCTGCTCAAGCAGAGACCCTATACCATTCCACACAAATGGCTGCCCAATCTCTTCTTAAAAACCTCTTATAGTGGAGCACCCCAACTTCTGGAGGCAACCCATTCCACTAATCAATGCAGTGGCCCCCAACTTTTTGGGCACCAGGGACAGGTTCCATGGAGAAAGGGTTTCCCACAGATCATGCTGCATGGATCCCATAGATGAGGCTTTGTTTGCTTGCATGGCCCAGTTTCTGGCGTTCTGCAGACTGGTGCTGGTCCACGGATCAGCAGTTGGGGACCCCTGGATTAATGTTTGTTACTTTCATGAATTTTCTCTTTAGTTCTAGGCTGTGTCTCTCTTTGATAAGTTTCCATCTGTTAGTTCTTGTCTTGCCCTTCGGTGCTTTGGAGAAAAGGTTGACCACCTCTTCTCCTTAACAGCCCTTCAAATATTGGAGGACTGCTATCATGTCACCCCTATCCTAACTGACATTCTCCTAACAAAGTTGGAAACTTAAATAGAACCTTGTTCTTGAACACACTGAGAAAAATATTCAGATTCCTTTTATCCTAAACCAAGGAATCTTTTCAAAGAGTGTCTGATTTCATTTCTAATCTCCTCTTTTCCATTCTAGTTTCACTCCTTCCTTCAAAGTTCTCAGTTTCACAATAATTCCATAGAAGGAGTATATTTGAATGAGAAAGGAGATCTGACAGCTGACCTGGACATTGTCAACTGGGTTCTTTTCCTGAACAAATCTGTCAAGAGAGTGAAATCTGGGAGTCTAGAAAAACTGGCATCCAAGGACTTGAAATTTACCATTGACCAGAAGAGTATCGCACAGGTGAAAATGCTAAATAACATGAAATTAATATTTATTTTATTACTTCAAAGGCAGCAAAACAGGATTGCACTTTTGGTGTTGTTGGGGATTTTCATTCAAACCCTTTGAGTTCTTATAAGAACTGATCAGGTTCTCAAGAGTGCAAACTTGCACTTTACAGGTTGCCTCAAATGATATAGTCTTCAATTTTCATAGAAAATATTCACTGAGTTTATGGAAAGTGAGGTAAAATCAGCCAGGCATGCAAATAATGTGGTTACTTAGCCAAAACACAGAATCCACCCAACATTTTCTGGATCAGATTAATATCTAAATTTAAAATTAAAGTCTACATTTATAGTGCATATGAAATTTTATAAGGGAAGAGAAAGAGAGAAGGAATATGCTGTTCAATCTAATGAATCTCACATTTCCTCTTGGCATCTAGTTAGTGAAATTAAAATCTTTACCTGGAGTTCCCTAACCCTTGTTGCTTTGCCATGTTTCTGAAACTAAGTTCATTTTGGGGGCATTTTTTCTCTCTCTCTTCAGGACCTGCCTCCTTCCAGGTGTGTGGAAACATGTCATCCTGGATTCATGAAAGTGCCTCAGGAAGGGAGACCCATCTGCTGCTACGACTGTCATCCTTGTGCAGAAGGAACCATCTCCACCATGGAAGGTGGGTGATGCCAGAGGAAAGGAATAGACTTTGGGAAAGAGTCTCTGACATCTTTTAAAATGTGGAGTCTTGATATACATTTTTAAGTCTGGCTTTTAAGAACTATAAATAGAGAGAACTGAATACTTTATTTGGCCAAACATAATCAGAAACAGAAGGAATTTGAAGAGAAATAAAGAAGATAATAAAGGGGAAAATAATAATACTACAACTGTACTCTGTGGGTTGATATGCATACACATTAGACAAATCTGTGAGAATTACATATTCAGCAGAATGATGGCATGAGGGGGAAAAAACCCTGTTCCTGTATCCAGTTGTCTTGGCATATAACACCCTATAGCCCCATCCTGAGGGAAGGAATTGAAACAGTTTGTGTCCAGGATGTGAGGGGTCTGTAGATATCTTCTCAGTGTCTCCTTCTGACCCATGCAATACGCACACACACAAACACACACATGTACATACACATAGACATACACACATACATGCAACATATAATTTATACAATATACTATATTTTGTATATACTATTTTTACAGGGCTTTTTTTCTAAAAAAAAAAAAAAAGGTGCCGGAACTCTCATCTTGGCGGGCGCAGGAGGCGGGTGGCGGAGCTGGTGGCGCTGCTGCGGTCACGGGTGTGAGGGGAGTTGGCGGCAGGCTGACCCCCGGGGCTGGAGCTGGCGTGGCCAGTGCTGTGGGAGTCTGCTATCCAGACTGAAGACTTGGCCATCTCCTTGATCAATACAAGAGTGTGGAATTGACATTGGCAAAGCTGAATTTATTAAAACATCTTAACTAACCACCAACTTAAACATGAAGACCAGCAACTGAGTTAATTGAGAAATATCTTCCTTCTGAAAAGTTTCAGAGCTGCAGCCTTGAGTACAATCTTTTATTCCTTCTTGTGCTAGAGCTAGTGCAGTATAGTGGGTCCCAATGTCCGTCCCTCCTGGGGACATTGGTAGAAGAGCTGCAGATGCTTTGGATTTCATCTTTAAAAGGTAGTTCTTGCAATATGGGATGCAACTAATACAGCCTCTAAAAACAGACACTGTTCCTCCTGCAAATGTGTGGCAGAAATTCTCTTTTACTTTTGCACTTGTTCTTCTTTGTCACACTGCTTAAATTCCTAACCATTTCTGCATATCTTTCTCCATGCACACTCACTCACATCATTACTCATTTCACTCCAACTATGCATCAGAGGGAAGACTGTGCTTTATGGAAGATGTTGCTCTTGTTCTTTCCAGATGCTGAAAAATGCACCAAATGCCCAGATGATCAGCATCCAAACCTCAAAAGAGATTACTGTATACCTAAGATCAAAACATTCCTATCCTATCAAGAAAATTTGGGGATTGTCCTAGCTTCTCTTGCCTTGTTCCTGTCTTTGGTAACAGGATTAGTTTTGGGAATCTTCATTAAATTCCAAGAAACTCCCATAGTCAAAGCCAACAATCGGGATCTCTCCTACATCCTCCTCATCTCCCTCCTGCTCTCCTTCTTGACCTCATTCCTATTCATTGGTCAACCAAGGAGAGCCACTTGCCTGTTGCAACAAGCAGCATTCAGCAACATTTTCTCAGTTGCTGCTTCTACTGTCTTGGCCAAAACAGTCACAGTGGTGATCGCATTTTTGGCCACAAAACCAGGGAATAAAGTAAAAAGATTGCTGGGGAAGAGCCTGGCCAACTCCATCATCCTTTCTTGTTCTAGTGTCCAATTTGTCCTCTGTAGCATCTGGTTGGGCACCTCTCCCCCATTCCTTGAGTCAGATATGTATTCACAATCTGCAGAGATCATCCTGCAATGTAATCAAGGCTCTGTTGCCATGTTCTACCTTGCCCTTGGCTATATGGCCTTCCTGGCTCTCATCTGCTTCATGGTGGCTTTCCTGGCCAGGAATCTTCCTGGGGCCTTCAATGAAGCCAAGCTCATCACCTTCAGTATGCTGATCTTCTGCACCGTCTGGATATCCTTTGTCCCCACCTATCTTAGTACTAAGGGGAAGTACATGGTGGCTGTGCAGGTCTTCTCAATCTTGGCTTCCAGTGTTGGCCTGCTGTGCTGCATCTTCATCCCCAAGTGTTACATTATTTTTTTAAGACCTGATCTGAATACGAAAGAATATTTGATGTCAAAATAAAATAAATATTAACTTTTGGTATGTCTTTCCCCAAAAGGTCAGGATTATTAATTGCTATGTTGATGCTCCTTAAAAAGCACAAATAAACGTGTTTTGTTTTGGTTTTGCACATAACCCTCCCCTTTTTGCATTTAGAATACTCTTAAAAGAGTATCTCTCTCTCTCTCTCTCTTTTTATCTGAAAAATAATGAGAAGATGACATTAACAGTATGCAATAATATGAGCTGCTTTTTTCACAGAAATAGAAAAGAAAAATGTGGGAACGGCCAGAATTTGGCTTCCCAAGAATTTGGTTTCTCACCCTTCAGCTTTCCCAACCCCCCTTAATTGGTCTCCACTCGGGGTTACAATGAGAGCAAACTCTCCTGGCTCACGGGCAGGCTGGCATGTGGGAGGTTTGGGAAACACTATGATAAAGCCTTCACATATATCTTTTAGTACCTTGTTTTTGTATGATCTCATAAGCACCTGAGAAGTTCTCACTATGTATGTATCCAATTATCTAGGTATCCTATGTTGTATGAGATGGATGGAGTTTTTTGTAATGTTGGAGGTGAATAAAAGTTCAGTGGGCAGTGCTCACGGGGGTTCTTTTCTGGAGACGAGGCTGCCTGGCTGGTTCAAAGCTCTCTATCGACTCAGGTCTGAATTCCTTTTCCTTCGTCTGAATTTCTTTCCCCTTCAAAAAATTCTTCTAAACATAATGGTTGATATGAAGAAGCAAGTGATTTCTCTTCTTGGAGATAGAAACTTTGGCACAGGGAGTCCTTATCTGCTTATTCTGCTCAGACATCACACTTCTTCCAGCTGACTGCTACAGCATGGGAAGTAAGCTACAGAACATTATACATATACCTCTTAGATTTTTAGGAGACCAACATGGTGGCAATCTGAGAGGAGATACTAGTCCTAGTAACTTTAAGAACAATGAAAGGTCCTTCTTCTTCTACAACTATGGTTAGAAACATTGGCCTTCCAAGCTAAAAGCAGGTCCAGCAAGTTATTCTTGGGTCCAAATAATTGGCGTGAAATTTGTAACTCTGATCAAGTATAGATTGGGAAGGACCTATAGATCATGGTGGATCTCTTAGGTAGAGAGGACTTTACAGTGGCTGGTGGATGCTCTCCTAGTAAAGTCTAATTTAAACTAAATTAGAACATAGAAAACAAACTCTTTGTCTCAATTTACATTGTGACTTTCTTTTTTCTATAATCTATCCTACCTAATCATTAAAACCATGAATTTCAGGTTTTGTGGACTTTTTACACAAAAAGCCCATAAGTTGTTGCAATTACCAGTAATTGTCGATTTTGCTTTTTCTCTAATGAAAAAGGTGAGTTTATTCATCTCAACAAGTTCTATTAATTTTATTCACCATTTATCCATGTTGTGTAGTGCTGAATCTTTCCAACTCTGTGCATATAATAATCTTTCCTTGGCCAACTGTTACTGATTGGAATCTTGACTGTGTTGCTAGGCAACCAACCTAATGGAACCTTCCTTCTGCTTTCCTTTCTCCTGGGCCATGACAAGCCAAAACCTCAAGAGCCAAAGGAGGGGAAAACATAGGGGACAAAGGGCCACCTTGTCAGGGCCCAGCACCCCAAAGAACAGTTTTTAGGAGGCTTGGTTTAATGTCATGGTTCTGACAGAGACAAATAAAGCAGTACTCCGAGGCTTGCAAGTTCCTCAAAGAACATGTTTATTGATACTAAGTATTGGCACATCACAAGTGAAACCAGGTCTTAATAGACACGTAACAATCCCCAATACAAAGTTAAGAAATCCCATACCTAAAGCTACGCAAGCTACTATGTTCCCCAATACAACTCCTTGGCGGGCTTTTCATGAAGCGCCCAGCCTGCAGTCCCAGGAGCAGCCAATGACCTTGATTCCCATGGGAAAAAATGTTTAGTCTAGCGAAGCACCTGGTAACCCCCCCTCCCTCCATGCTATGTGTCAACCAAAAATGAGTAAGGAAAATTACTTCAGCCATGCTCATTTTCAAAGTTGACAGGGGAGTTATCAGAATCCTACACCACAGAGCTGAAGGTCTACCTACCAGCCAAGAAGGAAAAGAAAAAGAAATAAAACTCATCAAGGAAGCCCTCAGAACATGTGGCAGAAGCTCGTCCACTCCAAGGATAAAAAACCCAGACACAAACTGAGCAACATGGTATATGCAGTACAATGCAGTGAGCCATGTGCAGATCTGTACATTGGGGAAATGAAACAACAACTTCATAAATGTATGGTACAACATAGGAGAACAAAGCCTTCAGGCAAGAGTCAGCAGCCATCTGCATTTAAAAGACAAAGGCCACTCTTTTGAAGACAGAAAAGTCCACATTTTGGACAGAGAGGACTACTGGTTTGAAAGAGGGATCAAAGAGGCCATCTATGTCAAAATTGAACAACCCTCTCTCAACAGAGTGGGAGAGACAGTGGTGGGGTTCTGCCAGTTTGCACCAGTTCGGCAGAACCACTAGCTATTTTTTTTGCTGCTAAGCCCAGAATGGACTTGTGGAAGCAGCATTCACACAGAGAATTGGTTGTTCACATATTTGAATCCCACCATTGGGAAGGGATCCAATCATCTATCTCCAGTCTACAACATAGTACTTTCAACAGGTCCAAGAAGGCTCCACACCCATTTGTACCACTCAGGTGACCCTGAATACACAGATAAGCCTCCAGGTAGCTTTAATGACTCACTAAAAGAATGCAAATGAACAGCTGTCTGTAGGATTATAAATCTTTCCATTGCCCACCATCCAGTCAGAGTTGAAGAAGCTTCTTGGATGAGAAGCAAAAGGTCTTCAAAGAAAAACAAGAAAGTCCAGTTGCCTCATGAAAAAGCATCTTTGGGCTGAACAAGATGGCTGCAAAAAGATGCCTCAGACTCTCTCCCAGAAGGGGATTAAAAGAATATTGCCCATAAAAACCACAACTAAAATAATAGAATGGATAGAGTCCCTTCCCCTATATATTTCTGGCATATCAACAAGATTCCTATTGTACAAGTGTTATGTGTTAAAAAGCTGGATGTGGCATCACAGGCCTCAATAGGCTAAGGACATTAGACAGATAAGCTGCCTTGAGAATTCAAAAAAGCCCAGTGGACATTTTGGAATTTTAAAGTAAAAGATTGGGGACATTATCGTCCAAACACCCTTTAATTATTTCAAGCAAAATTGTTGGTCCTCTTATGTACGGAGAGGAACTTGGATCATCTTCTAGGTGTGGAATGATAGAAACTATTGAGACTAAAAATTCCTCTTTCTCACATTTCCACATTTCTTCTGGTCATAAGATGCTCCTTTGTATTCAAGTCTGGCCTCAGGATTATAATGTAACACTTGGGGATGAAGATGCAGCCCAGAAGTCCTGCACTGGAGGCCAAGATGGAGAAGACTTGCACAGCCACCATGTATTTCCCTTTGGTGCTCAGGTAAGTGGGCACAAAGGACACCCAAACACTACAGAAGACCAGCATGCTGAAGGTGATCAGTTTGGCTTCATTGAAGGCCCCAGGGAGATTCCTAGCCAGGAAAGCCACTGTAAAGCAGATGCCGGCCAGGATTCCCATATAGCTGAGGGTGATGTAGAACATGACAACATAGCCCTCATTACATTGCAGGATGATTTCTCCAGACTGGGAGTGGAGATCAGAGTCAGGGAAAGGGGGATAAAACCCCAGCCAGATGGAGCAGATAGTAATTTGGACAGCAGAACAAGAAAGGATGATGGAATTGGCCAAGCTCTTCCCCAACCATCTCTTCACTTGGTTTCCTGGTTTTGTGGCTAGGAAAGCCAGCACCACTGTGATTGTCTTGGCCAAGAGAGAAGAAATAGCAACTGAGAAGACAATGCTGAACACTGCTTGTCGGAGAAGGCAGGTGACTTTCCTTCGTTGACCAATGAAGAGAAAAGAAGACAAGAAGCAAAGCAGGAGGGAGACCACAAGGATGTAAGAGAGGTCCCGGTTGTTGGCTTTGACAATGGGAGTTTCTCGATATTTAATGAATATAATTAAAACAAGGACTGTGGATAAAAACAAGAGTAGTACAAAGGAGACCAGGATGATTCCCAGATATTCTTCATAAGACAGAAAGACTATAATTTTGGGGATACATTGGACTCGGTCCTCATTTGGATATTGATCAGGTGGACACTTAGTACATTTTTCTGTATCTGAGAATATGAAAAAGATTTTTTTTAACAAACTCTCCATTCACATTTAAAGAAGTATCTGTTTGGGAAAACAGCTGGTAGCAGAAACATTTTTCCAAGTGCATGTTCTAACATCTGTTCAGAATAAAATTAATAAGAATACCATTTTCTAATATATAAATATATAGCTAAAATCTATGGAATTTGGGCAAATCTCAGGAACAGAAGGATTTCATGTTTAATGTGCAGAACCACCATAAGAATCTACAGTATTAGAGGTTAATAATGAATCAGTTAATTTTTCTAGATACATTTCCTGAATCCTGCAGGATGGCAATTCTTAATATACTGGAATCAGAGGGTATTTATCTTCTGAAATCTAGTAAGCTAACAGAGAAAGCTAGTCTTGCAAATAATCTAGAATGGCTAATGGGAGCATTCATGATATGGATAGAATGAGGGCTCTCCCCATAACCTAACTCAACACCAAATTGTGGATCAGCAATACCTTCCCAGTGAGCCCATAATGAATATATTGCATTAATCCTTCCAATAATTATCCTAACACAATTCCTCAAGTTTCAAAGATAGCTGATGTTCTTAGAAGTTAAAATATAGAAGGAAACTATAACTGGCTGACAAATTGCACTCAACATGTAATTTAATATTCCAATATTTGGGAGCTACCACAAAGAAGAGAGAGTCAAGCTATTTTCCAAAGCACGAGAAGACAAGACAAAAAATGATGGCAACTACTCAAGGAAAGAAATAACCTATAAGTAACATGAAATGTCCTAACAGTGAGAACAGTTAGTGGAATGGCTTGTCTTCAGAAGTTGTGGATACTCCATCCATGGAAGCTTTTAAGAAGAGACTAGACAAGCACTTGTCTGGAATCTTGTAGGGTTTCCTGCTTGAGCAGGGGGTTGGACTAGAAGACCTCTAGGGTCCCTTCCAACTCTGTTGTTCTGTTTTGTTCAACAGATAAACCCAAATTAAAAAAACTGGCAGTAGTAAAGCTTGCCCAATCTGTGAAACTTTACTGCCTCTAATTAAATCCTCTTTCAAGTCCTTTTTGCTATTCCTCCCCTTAGATCAGACATGTCAAACACAAGGCCCGGGGGCCGGATCCGGCCCGCGAAGTGGTTTCATGCAGCCCGCGAAGCCATCCTGGAAACAGTGAGGAAACGGCCCCCACTGCCTTGGCCCTGGCCCAGAGACCCTCCTTCTGCCAGAGACCCTCAGATCTGTCCCACTCCTGCCCAGGCCCCCACAGGCACCCTTGATGCGAACGAGGTAGAGCTGGCCACACCCACCCAGTAGGCCATACGCACTCTAGCCATGCCCACCCAGTAGGCCACGCCCACCCTGGCCACGCCCACCCGGCCCCCTGAGGGCAACCGCAGTGCTGATGCGGCCCTCAGTGAAATTGAGTTTGACACCCCTGCCTTAGATAATAAACTGAGCAGTCAGAAGATGAACAAGAACACAGTTGAGCTTCAATCTGTCTTTTAACTTGCACTTTCATGAAAATGCTTTACAAGACCTGTCATTTTCTTTGGTGTAACCTACCTTCTTGAGTGGAGATGGTCCCCTCTGGACAAGGAACGCAGTTGTAGCAGCAAACTGGCTCTCCTTCTCGAGCCCTCTTGACAAATCCAGGATGACAATTTTCCACACATTTGGACTGAGGCAGAGACTAAGTAGAAAAACCAGCAATGCCAAAAAATATGTTAGGACTGACCATCCGTGAAAAATAAAGGTCAAAATAAAGGTCAAAAGAGCCTTGGTGGAGCAGTGGGCTAATGCCTCCTTAAGTAACACCAGCTGCCTGCAATTAGTGCAGGTTCGAGTCCCACCAGGCTCAAGGTTGACTCAGCCTTCCATCCTTCCGAGGTAGGTAAAATGAGGACCCAGATTGTTGGGGGCAATTAAGCTGACTTTGTAATAATGCCGCTTGGGGTGTGTGTGTGAAAGCCCTAATAAGCAGGCATATACATAGAATGAAGGCTACTGCTAAGCCTGTAAGCTGCCCTGAGTCTTCGGAGAAGGGCGGGATATAAATGGAATTAAAATAAATAAAAATAAAAATAAGTAAAAATGAATATTATCCAAAGAGTCTCTGGACTTCACTTAGGCAAGTGTGAACTCTCTAACTAGTTCCAAATAGTTGCAGGAGATACAACTACTGGCAGATTCTTCATTTAGTTCATCCCTTTTGCTTTTGGAATATCTCATTGAAATAAAAGATTTTTCTACTTAATAATGTTAGGAGGGATGGAATTAAGAAAAAATAAATAAATATTAAGTGACAACCAGTGGCTTTCTTCTCATGGCTGTATTAAAATTTATTCCTCCAATCTTCATATATCCATGATTTTAAAGTATGGTGATGTATTCGTGTTAAATTACAGAATCAAAATTATTCTGAAAGATTTACTAAAGTTTTATTCTATTAGACGTATGAAAAAAGAATAAAACTGTGATGTTGAAGGAAGATTACCACTGGTAGCATGTGCAAAAGGCTCCTCAAGACTACATAAAACATTAAAAAGCTGCTCCCCTTTGAAAGTAATCTAAAATAGTCTCCTGGTTAAGATACATAGGAAAGGGCCCTTACAGTTAGAGGTGTCAACCTTAAAAGAGAGGGACTTTGCTTATTTGTATATCTTTCTTTAACTGATATGACTGCCATCTTAGTTATATGAGAGTAAAAGCAAGTGCCTAGTGTCTAAACTGTAATTAGATGACTTAGAGGTAAGGTCATGAGAACATGTCCCTCAACTGTCAAGCAACTCTTGCTGCAGGAGATGAACATGAGTATAAGGCTTTTGTTGGAAAAAGTTATTTTTAAGGCTCAGCTAGATATCTAAGACAAGGTCCTTTCTGTTGAAGAACTACAGTTAAAGGTAAAGTAAAGGTAAAGGTTCCCCCGCACATGCGTGCTAGTCGTTTCCGACTCTAGGGGCCGGTGCTCATCTCTGTTTCAAAGCCGAAGAGCCAGCGCTTGTCCGAGGACGTCTCCGTGGTCATGTGGCCGGCATGACTAGACGCCAAAGGCGCACGGAACACTGTTACCTTCCCACCGTAGTGGTTCCTATTTTTCTACTTGCATTTTTACGTGCTTTTGAACTGCTAGGTTGGCAGAAGCTGGGACGAGTAACAGGCGCTCAGTCTGTTATGCGGCACTTGGGATTCGATCCGCCAAACTGCCGACCTTCTGATCGACAAGCTCAGCGTCCTAACCCATTGAGCCACCGCGTCCCTTCTGAACTACAGTTAGGTGACACCAACTGGCATGGAAAGACAGACCCACATTTATTATTAGGTAAATTTGGAGCCTCATTTCTGCTCAGCAAGACTTAATGTAGGAAACAATCATGATAAACAATATCATTTGAGGATTATCAGATGAAATGCCTTCTTACAAGCCGAAATCCAAATCTAAGTAACATTTCTTTTCAAATTGTCCCTTATTACTTCCAATATTAGGAGGGGCTAATGCTTCTTTGGATCAAAGTCATGTTTTCAGGGTTTCAGTTTTCTGGGATCCAGGCATTATCTCACATCAAACCAATAATTGTGATTTCAGGTGAACAGAATGCCTTGGACTTCCTCCCAATGACCAGGAGGTCTATTGCTCTGTCCATGGGGTGAAAGGAAACCATGGATAATTCTGGCCACATATGGCCTGCTTAAAAACATTGCTGACTGTGGACCTTCCTTTTCAAGGGACACTGTGCCCAGCCAAGACAATCTGAAACTCAGGGGTTATCTTGTTTCAATTTCATTTGTGTCAGTCAAAACCTAAACTTGGGAACTATTTAACAGAATTGCCTTCTCCTTGGCCATTTTAGAACAAGGAACAAGCAAAATTGAATCTATCGGTCCCACAATCAACAGCACTTGAGGGCCTTTCTCATCAGTTTTATGCAAATACCACATTGTATAGGATGCACAAAAGGGCCCTGATCTGTGTCCTGAAATTTGTTACCCAGCATCTTATGTTGGACAGTGCAAAATCAGCTTGAAGCAATATTCCATATTTTAGCATGTAAAGGACACCTGCCTTCTAAGCGGTATGAAAGAAACCTGCGAGATTTCTACTCTCTACATTCAATTCTCAGTGAAGATCAACGACCTTGTTAATTAGGCTATACCAACTTGAAATGGGTGCTCAGGCTTTTGGAGATAGAGAATGGACATCAATGTTTCTCCCACCTTGTTGAGCAACTTTAGCAATGACAGAGTATCTTTATTGACTGTAAATCTCTGCCTTTCAAAACTCCCCAGCTGCTCATCAATGGGATCCAACCAGGGAATAAACACCCAGTTTATGACATTCAGATCTGCTGCTACAGCTCCAGTTTGGTCCAAGTACAATTTCCAATGGGAAATATTGGAAAATTTATTCTTCTCCAGAAATGGATGGAACTGGAACAGAAACATCCAGGAATTTTAAAGGTAGAAAACTTGGTCTCTTATCCCAGGTAGCTTTTCACATCTGAAACTTTCATCTACAGTTGTCAAATATAGCAAATATAGCAGCTAGAAGAACAAGTGTTATCACTTGTAACTCACATAAATTGATCAATCATATATTGAAAAAAATATGCATTGACAAAATATAATTGACCAAATTTGTCTATTAAAGGAAAGATTTGTTGTTGTTGTTAGCTGCGAAGTTGTGTCCGACCCATCGCGACCCTATGGACAACGTTCCTCCAGGCCTTCCTGTCTTCTACCATCTGCTGGAGTCCATTTAAGCTCACGCCTACTGCTTCAAAAGGAAAGATTTAGAACATATCAAAAATAAATTGAACAAAGAATCAAACAATGAGATTATTCATAAATGCCTTGGAAAACAACAAGAAAGCATGGAGTTCTCAAGAAGAAAATTGCTAGGCTAATCCTCTCCCAAGTAGACCAGATGGGAAACAGCCACCACATGAGCTAATTTTACATTATTGTAAGGGTACATTTCAGAAAATGAAAAAGAGACACTTAACAGAATTGAATAACAGAGTTGGAAGGGACCTTGGAGGTCTTCTAGTCCAACTCTCTGCTCAAGCAGGAGACCCTGTACCATTGTGGACAAATGGCTGTCCAATCTCTTCTTAAAAATCTCCACAGATGGAGCATCTACAACTTCTGCGGGGAGGTTGCTCCACTTATTAATTGCTCTAAGTGTCAGGAAGTTTCTCCTTAGTTCTAGGTTGCTTCTCTCTTTGTTTATTTTCCATCCGTTGCTTCTTGTCCTGCCTTCAGGTGCTTTGGAGAATATCTTGACTCCCTCTTCTTTGTGGCAGCACCTCAAATATTGGAACACTGCAATCATGTCTCTTCTAGTCCTTCCTTTTATTAAAGTTGTTGTTGTTAGTTGCGAAGTCGTGTCCGACACATCGCGACCCTATGGACAACATTCCTCCAGGCCTTCCTATCCTCTACCATCTTCTGGAGTCCATTTAAGCTCATTAAAGTAAGTATATCCAATTCCTGTAACCGTTCTTCATATGTTTTAGGCTTCAGTCCCCTTATCATCTTTGTTGCTCTTTTTCTTCAAAGTCTCTGCATCTTTTTTATAATCTGGTGACCAAAACTGAATGAAGTATTCTAAGTGTGGTCTTACTAAGGCTTTATAAAGTTGTACTAGTGCTTCACGTCAGGGGTCTTCAAACTTGGCCCTTTTATGACTTGTCGACTTCAACTCCCAGAATTCCTTAGCCAGGCATGCTGGCTGAGGAATTCTGGGTGTTGAAGTCCACAAGTCATAAAAGGGCCAGGTTTGAAGATCCCTGCTTCACATGATCTTGATTCTATCCCTCTGTTATTACAACCTAGGTTTATGTTGGCTTTTTTTGCTGATACCATACACTGCTGGTTCATATTTAAGTGATTGTCTACTAGGACTCCAAGATTCCTCAGTTATAAAACCTCTTTGTTAGTGAAAGAGTTAGTCTTCCAGTAACTAAACTATGTTACACAGAAGCTTAAAATCTGTTCACTGTTATTCCAGAGCATCATAAATGAAAAAAATAAACTAACTTACAAAAGAAGAGATTGCGGATGAACAAGATGAAAAATCTTAAATGGAGTAGAACTTTTAGAGCTGAGCCAGAGAGCCAGGAAAGGTCAGCCTCCCCTTCATTGATTGTCTTAATACAACAACTGAGAAGGCATCCAAAACACCAAAAAGCAAGACAAGAAGCAATGGTTGAAACTAACAAAGGAGAGAAGCAACCTAGAATTAAGGAGAATTTTTTTAAATAGTGAGAACAATCAACCAATGAAATAGGTTGCCTTCAGAAGTTGTGGGTGCTCCATCACTGAAGGCTTTCAAAAAGAGATTGGACAACCATTTGTCTGAAATGATATAGGGTCTGCTGCTCAAGCAGAGGGGTGGACTAGAAGACCTCCAAGGTCCCTTCCAACTCTCTGATTCTATGTTTCGTGTTCTATGTCCAAGACAAATTAATTTGGACTCCTGCAGAAGAGAATGTTGAGCTATATGACCTTATGGTGTCCTTCAAACTGATGAATGTAAAACTCTACAATGTTACTCATAATACCCTACATAAAGCAAATTATTTAAAAATAATTTCCTGCCTGAGCAGGGGGGTTGGACTAGATGACCTCCAAGGTACCTTCCATCATCATCATCATCATCATCATCATCATCATCATCATCATCATCATCATCATCATCATCATCATTTTAAAATTAGCAGTTTTAACATCAATATGTAAGTCATAGTGCCCATTCTTTGAAATTCTTTCTTTCTTTCTTTCTTTCTTTCTTTCTTTCTTTCTTTCTTTCTTTCTTTCTTTCTTTCTTTCTTTCTTTCTTTCTTTCTTTCTTTCTTTCTTTCTTTCTTTCTTTCTTTCTTTCTTTCGAAAGAAACTCTACAATGTTACTCATAATACCCTACATAAAGCAAATTATTTAAAAATACTTTCCTGCCTGAGCAGGGGGGTTGGACTAGATGACCTCCAAGGTCCCTTCCATCATCATCATCATCATCATCATCATCATCATCATCATCATCATCATCATCATCATCATCATCATTTTAAAATTAGCAGTTTTAACATCAATATGTAAGTCATAGTGCCCATTCTTTGAAATTCTTTCTTTCTTTCTTTCTTTCTTTCTTTCTTTCTTTCTTTCTTTCTTTCTTTCTTTCTTTCTTTCTTTCTTTCTTTCTTTCTTTCTTTCTTTCTTTCTTTCTTTCTTTCCCTCCTTCCTTCCTTCCTTCCTTCCTTCCTTCCTTCCTTCCTTCCTTCCTTCCTTCCTTCCTTCCTTCCTTCTTTCTTTCTTTCTTTCTTTCTTTCTTTCTTTCTTTCTTTCTTTCTTTCTTTCTTTCTTTCTTTCTTTCTTTCTTTCATCAGATTTGTTTGCCCCCCCCCATCTCACCTTGAGGTGACTCTAAGCATCATGCAACATTAAAGGCAATAAATCATAAATATTTAATGTTTCTAATCACAATAAAAATACAGTTAAAAGAATGAACAGGAATGGAGCAAGATGTGCAGTGGGAGAGATGGGATCTTCTCTAATCCATCAACTACCTCCAGTGTGACAACCCCCCCCCCCAAATGAGGGCCACAAGCCACCTGGCTGAACCAGACCTTCAAGCCCTTAGGGAAGATCTAAAGGGTGGATACAGATTTCAGCTCAGGGGGAAAATGTTCCAAAGAGCAGGAGCTATGGCAGAAAAT
Source organism: Vipera berus (assembly GCF_964194415.1). Lineage (NCBI taxonomy): Eukaryota > Metazoa > Chordata > Lepidosauria > Squamata > Viperidae > Vipera > Vipera berus. Next base: position 280,341,138 of record NC_138203.1, read on the forward strand.
GCCAAGACTGATGGGGCTCATGGGATGCCCCTTCTGATGGCATGCTGTGCAATCATCCCATTGGGGTGAGATGGTTCGTCAGACAGCCTGGACCATGTCATGCAGGGCTTTAAAGGTGATTGCCCCGAGAAGCAAAAGGTTTAAGGTTATATGCCGCCCTTCTCCCTGAGGACTCAGGATGGCTCACAACAATAAAAAGTTAAAAGATATAAATACAAAAATTAAAAGAGGATTAAACAATATAAGAAATAAGAACAATTTAAACCAATAAAAAACCAAATTTAAAAACTATGATCAGTTCAGGCCTGCTTGTTGGAATAACCAGGTCTTTAGGTCATGGTGGAAGGACCGAAGGTCAGGGGCCATCTGCAGCTCCGGGGGCAGTTCATTTCAGAGGGTCGGTGTGCCCACAGAGGAGGCTCTCCCCCTGGGGGTCGCCAGCCAGCATTGCCTGGCCGACGTCACCCTGAGGAGGCTGACTCTGTGGGAGCGAAAAAAAGTAGCCAATGCCTCTTGCAGAGCAGTGATGTAATTAAGGTCTCACTAGGGACACCAAGAACTGCCCATAGTACTGCATTCTGCCCCAGTTGTAGCTTCCAGATGCTCTTCAAGGAGAGCCCCATGTAGAATGCATTGCAATAGTCCAAACAGGAAATGCCTAGGACTTGGGTGATTGAACACGGGGATTCCTGATCCAGGAAGGGGCGCAACTGGCACACAACACAAAGTTGTATAAAGACTATCATAGATGTGAATGCCACATATTCTTTGAACAGGAGTTAAGAGTTCAGAAGAACCCCAAAATTGTGGACCAGGTCTTTCAGGGGTAGTGCAAACCCATCTAGAACTAAAAATGTTAAATTTTCAGATCCTGAAGCCATTTGGTCTTGCCAGAGTTCAGCCAAAGCCTCTGGTCCTCCATCCCCACAACTTTATTCCCCGAGAGATTAGATTGACCAACTTGTTGGCTTTCTGTAGCAGAAGGAGGTTGAGAAGATTCCTCTCCCTCTCCCTTAAGAGTTTCATGGATCCCGGTAGGGACTCCATACCTGCCATGGCTGGAGCCTTGGAGCCCCCAAACTCTCTTCGCCCTTCTTGCTTCTCCTGCTGGATCTGGAAGAATATGCAGCTTTCAAGACATGGGCCAGAGTCTTAATAACACTGTGCAGATGAAGATGAAAAGAGATCCATGTCCTCCTCCATTCCTCTTCAGGCTCCAGTTGGGCTTTCTGGGTACATCTTTTCCGACCTTTGACAGAAAAAATGTGCTTTGAAAAAGAACAGTGAAAATACTGATCTTTCATTTGCACATAGAGTTTGGTTTCAAAAGGATCTTCTTTCAGCCCATTTTTTCCCTGAAAAGCAAAGCTCCAAATACTATGGACATATTTGTAAAGGCTCTCCCATCCTAGTACCAAATGTTCGATGCTTTCTAGTATCCAAACTTTCCCTTCAATGGACCCTGGAACATTTTCAAATGTTAACTGCAAAGTATGGATTCTGTCCCAAATGTTAAGAGTTTCTATATAGTTCACAAAGACATTAACTTGTTTCCACTTGGAGATGGCATCCATGAGGAGTGCTGTATGTCCAATCGCTGAGAATCGTTGTGATATAACAACACAAATTCCATTCCTGACAAGCATAGGAGTAAAAGTCCTCATGAACTTCTCTCCCTCTTCTGTATCTGAAGTAAAGAGCCCAACCAAGGTCCATCTAAAATGGAGGAGCAGTTGCACAATTGCTGGATATGTGATCCCTTTTTGGGGGAGGATCCGGTGGAAAAAAGGGAATTGACTTTTATCATTCAGAGCTTCTGAAACAGTTTCGTCACTGATCTGAAAAAGCAATGAAGAATGCTATGATGCAAGACATAAAGTACAGAACATTAACAAGACTGTACATAATAACAACTTATATTAAAAAGAATAAGAATAAAGAATTTATTCTTTTAATTTCTTGGCTGCAGTCCCCATCTGCGGTGATCTTGGAGCCCAGGAAAATAAAATTTGTCAGTACCTCCATTTCTTCCCCATCTATTTGCCAGGAATTGAGAGGGCCTGATGCCATGATCTTGGTTTTCTTAATGTTAAGTTTCAACCCAGGTTTTGCACTCTCCTTCTTCACTCTCAAAGAGGCTCTTTAGCTCCTCTTCACTTTCTGCCATTAGAGTGGTATCATCTGCATATCTTAGGTTGTTGATATTTCTCCCGGCAATCTTAATTCCAACTTTTGATTCATCTAGCTCTGCCTTTCTCATGATGTGCTCTGCATATACGTTAAATAGGCAGGGCAATAGTATAGCCTTGCCGGACTCCTTTCCCAATTTTGAACCAATCAGTGGTTCCATGTCCAGTTCTCACTGTTGCTTCTTGACCCGCATATAGGTTTGTCAAGAGACAAATAAGATGGTCTGGTACTCCCATCTCTTTAAGGATTTGCCACAGTTTGTTGTGATCCACACAATCAACGGCTTTAGCATAGTCAATGAAGCAGAAGTAGATGTTTTTCTGGAACTCCCTAGCTTTCTCCATGATCCAGCATATGTTGGCAATTTGATCTCTAGTTCCTCTGCCTCTTCGAAATCCTGCCTGTACTTTCTGGTAGTTCTTGATCCACATACTGTTGGAGTCTAGATTGTAGGATTTTAAGCATAACTTTACTAGCATGTGAAATGAGTGCAATGGTGTGAACATTCTTTGGCACTGCCTTTCTTTGGAATTGGAATGTAAACTGATCTTTTCCAATCCTGTGGCCACTGTTGAGTTTTCCAAACTTGCTGGCAAATTGAGTGTAGCACTTTTACTGCATCATCTTTTAAGATTTTGAATACCTCACCTGGAATACTTTCACTTCCACTAGCTTTTTTGTTGCTCAGCTTTCCTAAGGCCCACTTCACTTCACATTCTAGGATGTCTGGCTCGAGGTCAGTGACCAGCTCATCATGGTTATCTGGGACATTAAGCTCATTCTTGCATAGTTCTGTGTAATTTTGCCACCTCTTCTTAATCTCTTCTGCCTTTGTTAGGTCCCTGCCATTTTGGTCCTTTATCATGCCCATTTTTGCATGAAACGTTCCCTTCATCTCTCCAATTTTCTTGAAGAGATCTCTGGTCTTCCCTATTGTATTGTTTTCTTCTATTTCTTTGCACTGTTCATTTAAGAAGGCATTATTAACTCTTCTAGCTATTCTCTGAAATTCTGCATTCAATTGGGTGTATCTTTATCTTTCTCCCTTGCCTTTTGCTTTCCTTCTTTCCTCAGCTATTTGCAAAGCTTCCTCAGACAGCCATTTTGCTTTCTTGCGTTTCTTTTACTTTGGTATGGTGTTAGTTGCTACCTCTTGTACAATGTTGTGAACCTCTGTCCATAGTTCTTCAGGCACTCTTTCTATGAGATCTAATTCCTTAAATCTATTTGTCACCTCTACTATATGTTCATCAGGGATATGATTTAGTTCATACCTGAGTGGCATAGTGCTTTTCCCTACTTTCTTCAGTTTAAGCCTAAACTTTGCAACGAGAAGCTCATGGTCTGAGCCACAGTCAGCTCCTGGTCTTGTTTTTACTGACTGTATAGAGCTTCTCCATTTTTGGCTGCATAGCACATAGTCAATCTGATTTCTGTGTTGACCGTCTGGTGATGTCCATGTGTAGAGCCATCTCTTGGGTTGTTGGAAAAGAGTGTTTGCTATGACCATCATATTTTCTTGACAAAATTCTGTCAGCCTATGCCCTGCTTCAATTTGTACTCCAAGGCCAAACTTGCCTGTTATTCCAGTTATCTTTTGGCTTCCTACTTTAGCATTCCAATCCCCCATGATGATAAGGACATCATTTTTTGGTGTTACTTCTATAAGTTGCTCTAGGGCTTCATAGAACCGGTCAATTTCATCCTCTTCAGCACTGGTGGTTGGGGCATAGACTTGGACTACTGTGATATTGAATGGTTTGCCTTGGATTCGAACTGAGATCATTCTGTCATTTTGAGGATTGTATCCCAATATTGCTTTTCCTATTCTTTTATTATGAAGGCTACTCCATTTCTTCTGAGGGATTCTTGCCCGCAGTAGTATAACTGATTGTCATCTGAATTAAATTCACCCATTCCTGTCCATTTTAGTTTGCTGATTCATAAGATGTCAATGTTCAGTCTTGTCATCTCTTGTTTGATCACGTCCAGCTTTCCTTGATTCATGGATCTTACATTCCAGGTTCCTATGGAGAAAAAGTCTTTACAGCATCGGACTTTCCTTTCACCACCAGCTTCATCCAAAGCTGAGCGTCCTTTCGGCTTTGTCCCAGTCACTTCATTCTTTCTGGTACTACTAGTATTAGCCTCTGCTCTTCCCCAGTAGCATATTGGATGCCTTCCGACCTGAGGGGCTCATCTTCCAGTGTCATCTTTTTTTCCTTTTGGTCCTGTCCATGGGGTTTGCATGGCAAAGATACTGGAGTGGGTTGCCATTTCCTTCTCCAGTGGATCCCATTTTGTCAGAACTCTCTGCTATGACCTGTGCATCTTGGGTGGCCCTGCGTGGCATAGCTCATAGCTTCATTTAATTACACAAGCCCCTTTGCCATGACAAGGCAGTAATCCATGAAGGTTGTGGCCATCCTAGACCAAGCCAAATCCAAAAACCCTAGCGAGTTCCAGGAATCCTGGCACTCTGAATTCCATAGAAAAAATATGGTGGATTTATCACTCATCCATCACAGTCCCACTCAGTTTGCCAGATACACAAACACAGAAACCAACCTGTGGGACTTTGTAAGTGCCTGTTAATGTTGACATCTGGATAGAGATGTCTGTCTTAGCTCCATCAACAACAGCCAAAAGGTTTTCCTTCCTTCCACAGCTGTAGTTGGGGACATTGGCTTGTCCAGTAGAGAGCATGTCCAGCAAAGCGTCTGAAGTGCCAAGGGTGCTGACATAGTTGTCATGGATGTTGTAGCCAAGTGTGAGATTCCCCAGAAGTTGAGGAGTCTTGTTGACCATTTGAATGGCAAACATCAGGATTAGCTGTTTAAAATAATTTGTCCTACTGTAAAAAAAATAAAAAATCATGTTATTACCATCATCATCAACAGAAGCAACATTTTTTTTTAAAAAAATAATCGTATTTGCCTCCACAAGTCTACTGTGTCTTAAGCCAATACAGATCCAAAGCCCAAGGCAAATTATAGCTACCCATCAGCATGTAATTTTTATGAGTATTGAGAAGATGGGATGGAGATAGTCCCCCACCATGGTTAAGAATCAGAAACACACCATTATTTGTAAAAGTCCTAAATTTTCATCTGCTCTGTAACTTATATTCAAAATTCAAACATTGAAGTATAACCATAATAACTCTAACTATATAAGGTAAAAGGTAAAGGTTTCCCCGCACATGCGTGCTAGTCATTTCCGACTCTAGGGGCCGGTGCTCATCTCCGTTTCAAAGCCGAAGAGCCAGCGCTTGTCCGAGGACATCTCCGTGGTCATGTGGCTGGCATGACTAGACACCAAAGGCGCACGGAACGCTGTTACCTTCCCACCGGAGCGGTCCCTATTTTTCTACTTGCATTTTTACGTGCTTTCGAACTGCTAGGTTGGCAGAAGCTGGGACGAGTAACAGGTGCTCACTCTGTTACGCGGCACTCGGGATTCGGCCCGCCAAACTGCCGACCTTCTGATCGACAAGCTCAGCGTCCTAACCCACTGAGCCACCGCGTCCCTAACTATATAAACGTCACCATAAAAAGAAGAGGATGTTCCATAAGTGACCCAGAAAAGCAACTGTAAAAGGAAGTCATCCTTTATTCCTCTAAGCATCAGACATTGAATATCAATTACTAGTTATTTAAATATGGAAATGGGCTGGGCAGAGGCATCTTCAACCCTTTCAATCACTACCTTAAACCAAACTCAGTAGCCAGGTGATGAACATAGTATTAGACGGGAATGCATAAATCATCTGGACTTATTTCAGGTTTTATTTGCCACATTTATTTATTTTATTTATTTTTTATTACATTTATATCCCGCCCTTCTCCGAAGACTCAGGGCGGCTTACAAGCTTAGCAGATCCACATGATTGGATCTGAGTCTATTCCACAAAAGAAGACAAAAGAGGAAAGCAAATGAACTGCAAATGGAGGGAATGTAACTCACTAAATAACTTACGAGTGAGATGGACTAGAAGGAGCCATGTTGAAAGGTAACATTATAGGTGATGATGTTGTTTCAGTGGTGACTATACCAATGAAATGATCTCCTGGCGTGTAATAGTTCCATGGTTGTTCCCCATCCTGGTTCTCAAAATTCAGTGGGCATTTCATTCTAAGCTTCACAGAGACTGCCTGAGATACCAGTAGCAGCAGCAGAAAGAGGAGGATAATTTATAGGGCTGAATCAATCTCCTTCCTATTTCTAAATAAGAATGAGAAGAATTAGCACAATTCAAAGCTCTCTTGCTTTCCTGAAAGCAAGGAAAGGAGAGAAAAGTAGCTTTAAGACCACAATCTCTGTCTGTTCCTAAACTTGTGTCACATAGAGTGTGATCTATGGCATTTATCCTTTACTGATGCAAGATCCCTTTCTTGTTGCTTCAGTCTGATGTTAACATCAAAGGCAGTCACTGTGGCAAATATCAGGATGGTGATCATTACAGTGAGAAACAACTTCTCCTCTGGGGAATCTTGAAGTTCTTCCCGGACTCCAAGTGCAGAAGGTGAACTGGAGAATAGCAAATAACTGAAAAGTCACAAATACACCCCAGGGATTGCTGTGTTTCTTTTTATCAGAACATGTACAGAAAGGGATGCTGGAGGAAAATAGTTCCACACACCTAGGTTATTGACTTTTGGTTGTCCTTCATTGTGGTGTCCTGTCTCCAGAGATTGCTGAGGAAGGTCACCCAGATCTATGGAGTTTGGTTATATTCTGTGTTGATGACACAACTCTAATGCTGCCTGTCTTCTAATGCTAAGGAGGCAAACAGTATCTCTGAACCCTCCGTAATGTTAAGAGTAGGATCTTTTTGGGATTTTCTTTTGTATAAGATTTTAAAATTCCTTGTGCCTGAAGTAAAATTTCATTACCCATCAGTTTTTATCCAATATTGAATAAGAACAACTAAGAAGCAGGAAAGTGACAGCCTGTGGACTGTATCATTGGATAGAACATAGGATAATAGGGTTCGAAGGAACCATGAGGGTCCTCTAGTTCAATCCCTTGCTTATAGCAAGATATCAGTCCAGACATTCTTGACGGGATGGATAAATGTGATCAGAGAAAGAATAAAATAATTTCAGATTTCGAACAGAATACTAGAATTGGAAGGGGTTGCCAGGGGTCCTCCAGACCAGGGCTTTTCAACTTTTTCACCCATTGTACCACTTTTAGGATATGGCAACACCCGAGTACCACCAGTCGCCTAGCAAGGTGTCAAAAACTTGAGGACCAAAAAAAAGAAAAAGGGAAAAAGTGATGAAGTACAGGTAGTCCTCGACTTACAACAGTTTGCTTAGTGACTGTTTGAAGTTACAATGGCACTGAAAAAAGTGCCCCCCCAAGCCACAGCTGAGCAAGACACCTGCCTGCCTGCCCCGGCAGCAGGTGTCTTCCTCCTGTCCAAGGTTTTCATTGTTGTGAGCATTTCTGTTGAGGATTGGCAGTGGGGGTGGGGAGGGGGAGTGTTTGGTTTTTATTCCCCCTGTCTGCTGGGTGGTTGCAGTGGGTTTTGGTCACTTCACATGACTCTGGGACACTGTGACCATCATAAATATGAATCAGTTGCCAAGCATCCGAATGTAAATCACAAGACCCTGGAGATGCTGCAACATTCCAGCTGATCGGCACTTCTTCTGGGCTCAGCAGAAGCGCCAGAATCAGCGCCGAACTCCAGCTGGAGCCTGGTGCTGATCCTGGCACTTCCACTGAGCCCTGACAGCCATGCAGCTCCAGCCATCTCTCGCTCAGGCTTGTGCGGTGCTGCCACCGGTTCAGCTCATTCCCCTCCCAGCTACAACTTTTCTAGGATGGTCGTGTACCACCTGCTAGGTGCCAATGTACCACAGGTACCACTGGTTGAAAAGCCTTGCTCCAGACCAGCCCCCCACCCAAGCAGGAGACCCTATACCATTTCAGACAAATGGTATAGAGCCTTGGTGGAGCAGTGGGCTAATGCCTCCTTAAGTAACACCAGCTGCCTGCAATTATTGCAGGTTCGCATCCCACCAGGCTCAAGGTTGACTCAGCCTTCCATCCTTCTGAGGTAGGTAAAATGAGGACCCAGATTGTTGGGGGCAATAAGCTGACTTTTTAATAACGCTGCTTGGGGGGGCGCGAAAGCCCTAATAAACAGGCATATACATAGAATGAAGGCTATTGCTAAGCACATTGGTTTGTGCTTAAATTGTAAGCCGCCCTGAGTCTTTGGAGAAGGGCGGGATATAAATGGGATTAAAATAAAATAAAAAATAAAAATGCTATCCCATTTTTTAAAAAAAATCTTCACTGATGAAGCACCCACAACTTCTGGAGGCAAGCCATTCCACTGGTTAATTGTTTTCATTCTCAGGAAGTTTCTCTTTAATGAAACATCTGCAAAAAAATCAGAGAGTTACAAGGACCCCTAGTTTTTCCTTATTTCTAGGTTGCTTCTCCCTTTGATTAATTTCTATTGATTGCTTCTTGTCCTGTCTTCAGGTGCTTTAGGGAATACATTGATTTTTTTTACCTAAATGTAAAACCTTACTTTTCTCACCATTTGTTAGATAGGCCCCAATTTTCAAGTCTGTCAAGATCCTTCTATATCTTTAGCCTATCTTCTGGAGTGTTGGCTATTCCTGTCAGCTTGGTGTCATCTACAAATTTGATGTGTTCTCCATCTATTCCTTCATCCAAATCATTAATGAAGATGTTGAAGAGTGCTGGGCCCAAAACAGAGCCATGGGGTACCCCACTGCATACTTCCCCCCATGTAGATTCAGTTCCATTGAGGACTACACTTTGAGTGTGGTTGGTCAGCCACCAACAAATCCATATGATTGCGATGCTGTCTAACCCACAGGGTAGAACAACAGCTAATGACCCTCTTTTACCGGTCTACTATAGAGAGCGTCCTCTCGTATGGTATTGTGGTTTGGTATGCTGGTCTGACAGCCGCGGATAGGAAAGTATTACAGAGGGTAGTGAGCACAGCACAAGACATTGTGGGCTGTTCCCTGACACCACTGGATGACATCGCCAGGGCTCGTTGCCGTGGAAGAGTGAGGAAGATTCTCAGGGATGACTCACACCCTGGACGGTATCTCTTTACTCTCCTACCAGGAGAGTATAGGAGATATAGGAATATAGCCAGCCGTACCAACAGGCTGAAAAATAGCTTTTATCCGTGGGCTGTTAGGCTTTTAAATGGGACATAATCTTATGCAGAATTGACTTGGGAGGCCAGTGTGTGGTGTAGTTGGTTCACATAGTGTGGTGGGATGGAGGGTTTGTTGTCACTGTGTGTTGGGGGGAGAGAGCACGGGGGGAGGCTCAGCTAATCTCAATGTACACATGTTGTACTTTGACAATAAAGGTTTATTTATTTATTTATTTATTTATTTATTTTTCTATCTTATCAAGTAGTAGATTGTGGCCTACTTTACCAAATGCCTTACTGAAGTTCAAGTAAATTATATCCACAGCATTCCTCTGGTCCACTAATTCTGTCACTTTGTCAAAGAAAGCAAGATCTATTTTTGCCATGATCTATTTTTGAAACCCCTTCATGGATTACTGCCTTGTCGTGGCGAAGGGGCTTGCGTAATTCAATGAAGCTATGAGCTATGCCGTGAAGGGCCACCCAAGACGGAAAGGTCATAGCAGAGAGTTCTGACAAAACGTGATCCACTGGAGAAGGAAATGGCAACCCACTCCAGTATCTTTGCCATGAAAACCCTATGGACAGTACCAAAAGGCAAAACGATATGACGCTGGAAGATGAGCCCCTCAGGTCGGAAGGCGTCCAATATGCTACTGGGGAAGAGCAGAGGGCTAGTACTAGTAGCGCCAGAAAGAATGAAGCGACTGGGCCAAAGCCGAAAGGACGCTCAGCTGTGGATATGTCTGGTGGTGAAAGGAAAGTCCGATGCTGTAAAGATTCTTTCTCCATAGGAACCTGGAATGTAAGATCCATGAATCAAGGAAAGCTGGATGTGGTCAAACAAGAGATGACAAGACTAAACATCGACATCTTAGGTATCAGCGAACTAAAATGGACAGGAATGGGTGAATTTAATTCAGACGACCATCAGGTATACTACTGCGGGCAAGAATCCCTCAGAAGAAATGGAGTAGCCTTCATAGTCAATAAAAAAGTAGGAAAAGCAATACTGGGATACAACCCTCAAAATGACAGAATGATCTCAGTTCGAATCCAAGGCAAACCATTCAATATCACAGTAGTCCAAGTCTATGCCCCAACCACCAGTGCTGAAGAGGATGAAATTGACCGGTTCTATGAAGCCCTACAGCACCTTATAGAACTAACACCCAAAAATGATGTCCTTATCATCATGGGAGATTGGAATGCTAAAGTAGGAAGCCAAAAGATAACTGGAATAACAGGCAAGTTTGGCCTTGGAGTACAAAATGAAGCAGGGCACAGGCTGATAGAATTTTGTCAAGAGAATACGATGGTCATAGCAAACACTCTTTTCCAACAACCCAAGAGACGGCTTTACACATGGACATCACCAGACGGTCAACACAGAAATCAGATTGACTATATGCTCTGCAGCCAAAGATGGAGAAGCTCTATACAGTCAGTAAAAACAAGACCAGGAGCTGACTGTGGCTCAGACCATGAGCTTCTTGTTGCAAAGTTTAGGCTTAAATTAAAGAAAGTAGGGAAAAGCGCTAGGCCAGTCAGGTATGAATTAAATCATATCCCTGTTGAATATACAGTAGAGGTGACAAATAGATTTAAGGAATTAGATCTGATAGACAGAGTGCCTGAAGAACTATGGACAGAGGTTCGCAACATTGTACAACAGGTAGCAACCAAAACCATCCCAAAGAAAAAGAAATGCAAGAAAGCAAAATGGCTGTCTGAGGAAGCTTTGCAAATAGCTGAGGAAAGGAGGGAAGCGAAAGGCAAGGGAGAAAAAGAAAGATACGCCCAATTAAATGCAGAATTCCAAAGAATAGCTAGAAGAGATAAGAATGCCTTCTTAAATGAACAATGCAAAGAAATAGAAAAAAACAATAGAATAGGGAGGACCAGAGATCTTTTCAAGAAAATTGGAGAGATGAAGGGAACGTTTCATGCAAAAATGGGCATGATAAAGGACCAAAATGGCAGGGACCTAACAGAGGCAGAAGAGATTAAGAAGAGGTGGCAAAATTACACAGAAGAACTATACAAGAATGAGCTTAATGTCCCTGATAATCACAATGAGGTGGTCACTGAGCTCGAGCCAGACATCCTAGAATGTGAAGTGAAGTGGGCCTTAGAAAAGCTGAGCAACAACAAAGCTAGTGGAGGTGACAGTATTCCAGCTGAGCTATTCAAAATCTTAAAAGACGATGCAGTAAAAGTGCTTCACTCAATTTGCCAGCAAATTTGGAAAACTCAACAGTGGCCACAGGATTGGAAAAGATCAGTTTACATTCCAATTCCAAAGAAAGGCAGTGCCAAAGAATGTTCAAACTATCGCACCATTGCACTCATTTCTCATGCTAGTAAAGTTATGCTTAAAATTCTACAAGCTAGACTCCAGCAGTATGTGGATCGAGAACTACCAGAAGTACAGGCAGGATTTCGAAGAGGCAGAGGAACTAGAGATCAAATTGCTAACATACGCTGGATCATGGAGAAAGCTAGAGAGTTCCAGAAAAACATCTACTTCTGCTTCATTGACTATGCTAAAGCCTTTGATTGTGTGGATCATAACAAACTCTGGCAAGTCCTTAAAGAGATGGGCATACCAGACCATCTTATTTGTCTCTTGAGAAACCTATATGCAGGCCAAGAAGCAACAGTGAGAACTGGACACGGAACCACTGATTGGTTCAAAATTGGGAAAGGAGTCCGGCAAGGCTGTATACTGTCGCCTTGCCTATTTAACTTATATGCAGAGCACATCATGAGAAAGGCAGGGCTAGATGAATCAAAAGTTGGAATTAAGATTGCCGGAAGAAACATCAACAACCTAAGATATGCAGATGATACCACTCTAATGGCAGAAAGTGAAGAGGAACTAAAGAGCCTCTTGTTGCGAGTGAAGAAGGAGAGTGCAAAACTTGGGTTGAAACTAAACATTAAGAAAACCAAGATCATGGCATCTGGCCCTCTCAATTCCTGGCAAATAGATGGGGAAGAAATGGAGGTAGTGACAGATTTTATTTTCCTGGGCTCCAAGATCACTGCAGATGGGGACTGTAGCCAAGAAATAAAAAGACGCTTGCTCCTGGGGAGGAAAGCCATGGCAAATCTAGACAGCACACTAAAAAGCAGAGACATCACCCTGTCAACAAAAGTGCGTATAGTCAAGGCTATGGTCTTCCCAGTTGCAATGTATGGCAGTGAAAGCTGGACCATAAGAAAGGCTGAGCGCCAAAGAATTGAAGCCTTTGAACTATGGTGCTGGAGAAGACTCCTGCGAGTCCCTTGGACTGCAAGGCGATCAAACCGGTCAGTCCTAGAGGAGATCAACCCTGACTGCTCTTTAGAAGGCCAGATCCTGAAGCTAAAACTCAAATACTTTGGCCATCTAATGAGAAGGAAGGACTCACTGGAGAAGAGCCTAATGCTGGGAAAGATTGAGGGCAATAGAAGAAGGGGACGACAGAGAATGAGGTGGCTGGATGGAGTCACTGAAGCAGTAGGCGTGAGCTTAAATGGACTCCAGAAGATGGTAGAGGACAGGAAGGCCTGGAGGAACATTGTCCATAGGGTCGCGATGGGTCGGACACGACTTCGCAACTAACAACAACAATTTTTGAAACATTCATGTTGGCTTCTAGTTACAGAATGACTTTGGTTCCCTCTAGGTTAGGGGTGTCAAACTGCCAGCCTATGGGCCGGTTTCATCATACTGAAGCTCCCAGAAAATCTTACAGACCCTGTTCAAGCAACACTTCTGTATTATGTCCTGGATGGAAGAGAGGGAACTGCCAATGATCTTTTTGGCCATCCTCACCACTTTCTCCACTGCCTTCCTGTCTGAAGCAATTATGCTTCCAAACCAGACTGTAATGCTGTATGACAGGATGCTCTCGATCATCCCCCTGTAGAAAGTGGTGATGACAGGTGTTACGTATTGTGGGTAGACCGGTCAGGACAGATGACAGGACGTCGAGGTTTCAGCTAAAGCTTTATTGTGGTTGAACTGAGGAGTCTCCACAGCTCAGCTCCTTTAAATACTGTTGCCGGCAAGCCGGTGTCCAATCCACATCCTTAAAAGGTCCCGCCGGAATGGCCTGACCAATAGGACAGGAGTTACGACGCCACCTGTTGTTGCCGGGTGTTACACAGCTGATGTTCAGCTGAGCTGTCAGTATAACAATGCTTAACACTTATATTCAGTATATAACAACAGGGAAAGGAAGATGTGCTTTTCTCAGGCAACACAGAAAGTGCAGGCTCTGCTGTGCCCACTTCACCAGTTTCTCACTGTTGAGTGACCAAGCCAGCCTACTCGTTAGCTGCATACCCAGGAATTTGATGCTGGTAACCCTCTCCACAGGTGAATCATTATTGCACAGAGAAGTGTGGCTGTGCCTGCCTTTTCTGAAATTGACAAGGAAAAAGGTAAAATAATATCCACTGAATGTCACATGAAAATTTCCCGATTAATCTCTAATTTTGATAAATAACAGACTGAGATAGCTGAACTGCATGGATTATAAATGGTGGAGGGACTATAGAAAGTTTTAATGTTTCTAAATGCTTGCTCTTTGAACTGTTTCTCCCTTGATATCAACGTGGGGTGAGAAAGGAATGTGCCTCCATCCATCTGGCTTATCTCTCGCTGAGGTGCGAAGACCCAACAACATCTTCACAGGCATGGGAATGGACTCCATTATCAGTTCTGTTCCCCCAGTGGACTTAACATCTGGGCATTGGCTCATTTGAACTGACCAGATGAACTATTGGGGGGGGGGGTTGCAAACAACTCTTTTAACCTATTGATCTGAGTGGGAAACCCTCACATCCTGCCTTCTATGCCTGCTATCAGCTTCGCCTAATAAAATTTCCTTTTGGAAAGAAACTGTTCCAAGAGTCCTGGTTTCTTGGGATGAGGTTTTGAAGTGGGCCCTGACACAAGGTTCATTCCTTTATGTGCTAAGATTTCCCCCTAGTTTTATTGACTGAACTTCACCTGTTAGAAATACTAAATGTCACAACTTTTAAAATTCTTGCTATATTTCTGCCATTTATACCCCCTCCACCCCATTTTTGTGAATTGAGATCCTTGGAAGTAGCCTTCAGTGTCACAAGGGAGTGCCTTCTAAAATAATGCCATCCCTAGTACTTGCTTAGGGACACATGGCTCAGTGGGTTAGGATGCTGAGCTTGTCGATCAGAAGGTCGGCAGTTTGGTGGGTCGAATCCCGAGTGTCGCGTAACAGAGTGAGCACCTGTTACTCGTCCCAGCTTCTGCCAACCTAGCAGTTCGAAAGCACGTAAAAATGCAAGTAGAAAAATAGGGACCACTACGGTGGGAAGGTAACAGCATTCCGTGCGCCTTTGGCATCTAGTCATGCCGGCCACATGACCACAGAGATGTCCTCGGACAAGCGCTGGCTCTTCAGCTTTGAAATGGAGATGAGCACCGGCCCCTAGAGTTGGAAATGACTAGCACACATGTGCGGGGGAACCTTTACCTTTACCTTTATCTAGTACTTTCTTAGGTCCCATCCTGACCTTCTTCAAGGGACCTTTAAATTTTGACTTTATTCCCAGGTATTACATTAGGAGCTGTGGTGGCTCAGTGGTTAGAATGCAGTATGGCAGGCTACTTCTGATGACTGCCGGCTGCCTGCAGTTCAGCAGTTCAATTCTTACCAGCTCAAGGTTGACTCAGCCTTCCATCCTTTTGAGGTCAGTAAAATGAGGACCCAGATTGTTGGGGGCAGTATGCTGACTCTGTAAACCACTTAGAGAGGGCTGTAAAGCACTGTAAAGTAGTATAACTGTAAGTGCTATTGCTATTTATTTGACCTCTTCAGTGCACTATGTCTTTTTTTTCAAACCTTGTGCAGTGCTTTTAATAAGATATCTGCTGTCCTTTTCTTTTTAAATTATTTTAAGAATGTATGCTGGGCATTGTAAAAATAGAGTAAGGTGGGCTTATATATTTGTGTGTCTGTGTCTCAATGACTTTTCAGTTGTCACAAATTCAAACATTAAAAACAAGTGCCAGTACAGTATGAGAAAATGAAGAACAAAAGATGGGAAGGATAAGAAAAAAATCTGGATTTGAATGAAAAAGAAACCTACATAATCCAGAGATAGTGACCACTCACCTATCCAATGGCCTGGGTGAAGAATGAGCCAGTTAAGTCCTTCAAAGCAGCAGATTAGGAGTTTGAAGACTAAACCATATGAAAAATGATTGGAGGAATTGGGTATGTCTACTTTAATAATATAGGGACGCGGTGGCTCAGTGGGTTAGGACGCTGAGCTTGTCGATCAGAAGGTCGGCAGTTTGGCGGGTCGAATCCCGAGTGCCGCATAACAGAGTGAGCGCCTGTTACTCGTCCCAGCTTCCGCCAACCTAGCAGTTCGAAAGCACGTAAAAATGCAAGTAGAAAAATAGGGACCACTACAGTGGGAAGGTAACAGCGTTCCGTGCGCCTTTGGCGTCTAGTCATGCCGGCCACATGACCATGGAGACGTCCTCGGACAAGCGCTGGCTCTTTGGCTTTGAAACAGAGATGAGCACCGGCCCCTAGAGTCGGAAACGACTAGCACACAGGTGCGGGGGAACCTTTACCTTTACCTTTTACTTTAATAATAAGAAGGACTAGGGGTGACATATTTGAGAGGCTGAGAGTGTTCCAATATTTGAGAGGCTGACACAAAGAAGAGGGAGTCTTCCTGTTCTTCAAAGCACTACTACTACTTCTAGTTTATTATAATCAGTTACCAGTGTATGTATAGTAGTCATTGTGAGAGGGGTCTTGGAGTCCTAATGGACAATCACTTAAATATGAGCCAGCAGTGTGCTGCAGCTGCCAAAAAAGCCAACACAGTTTTAGGCTGCATTAACGGAAGGAGAGAATCATGAACATGTGAAGTGTTGATACCAATTTATAAAGCCTTGGTAAGGCCACACTTGGAATACTGCATCCAGTTTTGGTCACCAAAAGAAAAAAGAAAAAAAAGTTCAATAACATACAAAAATCTTTAGTAAAAATCTCAGGTTACAACATTAAAAAAGATGCTGGGACTGTAGAAAGAGTACAGAGAAGAGCAACAAAGATGATTAGGGAACTGGAGGCTAAAACATATAAAGATTGGTTGTTGGAATTGGGTTTGCCTAGTTTAATGAAAAGAAAGAATAGGGGTGACATGATAGTGAAGTGTTCCAATATCTGAGGGACTGCTACAAAGAAGAAGAAGTCAAGCTATTCTTCAAAATACCTGAGGGCAGGACAAAAAGCAATGGATGGAAACTAATCAAGAAGAAAATCAACCTATAATTAAGAAGTTTCCTGAAAGCGAGAACAATTAATCAGTGCAACAGGTTGCTTTGAGAAGTTGTAGGTGCTCCATTACTGGAGGTTTTTAAGAAGAGGTTCGCCTGGTGCACCAGTTGTGGCCCTATCTGAACCGAGATGCTCTATGTACGGTCACTCATGCACTCGTTACCTCCTGTATAGATTACTGCAATGCTCTGTACATAGGGCTGCCCTTGAAGACCACCCGGAGGCTCCAGCTGGTGCAGAATGCGGCCACGCGGGTTGTGATGGGAGCATCCCGATACTCCCATATTACACCTCTCCTGCGTGAGCTACATTGGTTACCGGTTGTCCTCCGGGTGAGATTTAAGGTGCTGGTTCTTACCTATAAAGTCCTACATGGCTTAGGCCCGGGATATTTGCAGGACCGTCTGCTGCCAGGAACGACTTCCCATCGTTTCTAGAACAGATGAAAATAAAATTTCACTTCAGGGACAACTGAAGTGAAACAATTGATGAAGCTTCTTGAATGAGAAGTGAAATATTTTCTAGAAAAAAAGAACAATAAGAAAATCCAGTTTCCTTTTGAAAAGCACCTTTTGGACAATGATCTGGATAACTGAGAATCTCCATAGACTTCAGGGAGAAGCAATTTTAAAATCAGTTGCAATTTAGGATTTATATGTGGAGATCTAATAGAAAAGAAAATCACAAACAGACTCAGCACTTAAGATTAGGAGGATTTAAGGTTATTGACTGCTTTCTTGACATTAAAATATAGGCAGCACTAGAGTTAACTGTCATCAACTCAGAGTGACAGCAAACTCCATAACTCTGGGTGACCAGCTATCTCTGAAGAAAAGATACTACATTGAAAGACAGCAACAATCAATTAACTGGGTGTTGAACTACCTAATTCTCATATCACTTTCTGCACATGTCTAGATAGGAAGAATCACAACTAGTACACAATAGTACTCCCAGGGGTATTTCTGTGATTTCTCACTGATGTGCTTTCCTCCAATTACCCCTCTTGATACCCAAAGATGTTTGTGATTCCAAAGAAGTTATTTCTCACTGTAATTATGACCATCCAGGTCTTTGAGACCATCTCTTGCTACTTCTCCAGTAACTGCCTTTGATGTAAATAAAGACTAAAGCAACATGGATGGGATCATGCATCAGATAAGGTTTAAAGCCTCTGGTTATGCTCTGTGTGGCACATTTTTGGGATAGGCAGGGTCTGTGCTCTTGAATATGTCTTTCCTTTCCATGGAAAACTCAATTTGTCTATCTCTGAATCAGAAGGGCCACTGGCATTTCCACCTTGTGAGAATTCTTTCAATTCTTTCTACTCAACTTGAGTACAGTTGTTGATTTAGTCCTATTAATTATGAACTTCCTACTTCTCCTTCTGATGCTGATGCTGTGCCAGCCAGTCTCTGGGAAGCTTAGAATGAAGTGCCCACTGAGTTTGGATCCCCAGGATAGGAAAAGACCATGGAGCTATTACAAGCCAGGAGACCATCTCATCAGTATAGTTGTAACTGCAACAACAACATCACATATAACATTGCCTTTCAACATGAGTCCTTCAAGTCAGTTTCGCTTGTAAGTGATTAAAAGTGTGACAGAGTTTCATTCCCTCCATTTGCAGTTCTAATGTTATCCTTTCCTTCCTATTTCACTCTCTCCTACATTTCAGGACATATTTAATTTCTTAAATTGTTATGACTTCCTTGACTTCTCTCTTTTGTCTTATTTTGTGGAAGAGACTAAAATACAAAGATGCAAGGGGGAAAATACTGAAAGAAATCCAGAATATCTCTCTCGATTCAATCCTGATTTATCGCTTGAATACTTACTTTAGTTTAAAATAGCGACTGAAAGAGTCATATGTTGTTATTAGAAATACTTTTCTGGATGAAACAGCATCTTCCTATTATGATGGCTCTACTTTAATGATTGAATGATTTTGAATCCTGGTTAGTACTGTTCCCAAGCTGGGATGCTGAATGTGCCAAGGGTCCCATTGCTAACTAGCCAAATATCCTGTTCTTGTGTATGTTGAATTGAGATATTTGTGATGTTTTTACTGTTTTTATCATTTTATTTTATTTTTTAATTTATACTCGTAACATATTTCCTGAATTGTAAGCTTCCCAGAGTCATTGGCTGAGATGAGCAGACATAGAAATTGAATGAATCAATATATGAATGATGGTTTATTTGAGATTCTTAACCCTGATTGAGGTTTATCCCCATTCCACCTTTCCAAAATTCAATAAAATGAAATGGTAATGGGCGACTATCATTTTTGCTTTTGGTTGTGGATCAGTATTGGCTTAAGTATCAAAAGACTTGTGGAGACAAGGAGAATTAAATTGAAAAATTATTTTGTTATTGCTATTGATGATGATGATGATGATAACATGAACATTTTTTACATTAGTATACCTTATGATATACTAAGAATACCACGCTACATTTTTAATATTCAAGTGGTCAACAAGAATGCCTGGCTCTTGAGAAATCTCACTCTTGGCTACAATATTCATGACAACTATGTGAGCACACTTGGGACATCAGATGCCTTGCTGGATATGCTTTCTACTGGAGAAGCCAATGTTCCCAACTACAGTTGTGGAAGGAAGGATACACTTTTAACTCTTCTTGATGGATCTAGAAAGGACATCTCCATCCAAATGTCAACATTAGGAAGCACCTATAAAGTCCCTCAGGTTTGTATGTGTGTTTTTCTATAGGTAAAGTGAGTGGGGTTGTGGTGGGTGAGTGATAGATCCAAACCTATCTTCTCTTTGGAACTGAAGAGCTGCTTTTCACAATGGCCATTGTAGATGTCATGGCTGGAGATTGGGATCCTAAGTGAGGATAAAACAATTATCAAAGTTATCCTCTCAAGACACCATCCCCATTGCTTTGCAGGTTCCTGCTGCACAGAAGTGAAGGTGAGGAGAGGCTCTGTATCCAATCAAAGAATCTTCTGTACAAAAGGAAGATGCAGAAGTGATGGGAAGCTCATTTGTACTAATATTAGCTAAAATGATGATTATTTCAATGGTAAACAAAACCCAAATTTATGAAAAGAAACCAAATGAATTATCTTACCATATTTCTTATGGACTTATAGGGACCACTAGCATTAATTAATCAATTTATTTTATTTTTTAAAAAGAAGCATATGAGGCAAGATATCAATTATTTTTTACCCTACAATTTTCATGATCATAAAAAAATCACAATATTCATTATAAAAATCACCATGAAGAGCAATAAAATCATGGAGAGGACTCTCTGCCAGCTGAACTATTAAAAAGAGTATCCACTTGGTGGGGGCATCTATAGGCACATTCATTTACAGATATAAATAATTGCTACCAGATCCAGTTGGGAGCAGTTAACGATGACAATAGTGATTTCTCTATATAAAAAGTGTATAAAAAGGACACTAACAATTACAGGACCATTCATCCAATAGATATTGTGGCTACAATATATGATAAGTTCTTTTTGAGTAGAGTTGAGAGTTGTGTAGATGACAAGTGTATCCCTGCAGAAGATCAAGCAAGCGTTTGGCAGAGTTTTTCTACTATTGCCAATTGCTTTGTCTTGAACCATCTAATTACAAAATATGTCATGGTAGACAATGTTTTTTGGCCTGTCAACATGTTAGTTCATCACTTAACACAGTAAACAGAGAAATATCATAAAGGAAATTGATTGAGCTAAAAATGGAACCCAGACTTTTGAATCTCATCAAAGCTGTTTCTACTTGCACTTGTTTGAGAGGGAGGTTTGGCTCAAGGATCCTTATATACAAATATGTAAGGAGATAAAATATAATTGATAGTGCAGTTGATAAAGTGTAGTATTGTAGGGAAACTTTGCTCACAGCCTGGAGTTCGATCCTGATGTAGCTTGAGGTTGACTCAGCCTTCCATCCAGTGGTGGGATTCAGCCAGTTTGCCACAGTTATGCAGAACTGGTAGCTAATTTTTTGTTGCCCAGGCCCAGATTGGACTTCCAGAAGTGGCATTCAAACAGAGAACTGGTTGTTCATATGTTTGAATCCCACTACTGCTTCCATCCTTCTGAGGTCAGTAAAATGAGGACCCAGATTGTTAGGGGCAATATGCTGACATGTCCAGAGAGTGCTGTAAAGCACTATGGGGTGGTATATACTGTAAGTTTAAGTGCTATTGCTATTGCTATATAGTAACATGCCGTCATACACTGCCAATCTATTATTACCATACTCCCAAAATGGGTTGGATAGATTGTATGGAGTTGAAGTTTATGACTTAAAAGCTATCACTACTAGAACAAACCCAATCACATCATCTCAAAAATATCTTGGAGTGGATAAAAGTTCTTCAGCTGCTAACCTCACAGCTGAATTGAGAATTTATACCATAATAACTGAGTTGGAAGGGAGCTTGGGGTCTTCTAGTCCAACCCCCTTCTCAAGCAGGAGACCTCATGCCATTTCAGACAACTGGTCATACAATTCTTCTTAAGAAAACTGCAGTGACAGAGTACTACCATTTGTTCTATGTCTAAAATTTGGGTATATAGTTATTGGGGTAAAATTACAGCTATATAAACTGATAGACATCCAAACCTCTGACTTTTAGAACAGAAAAAAAGTGAATTCTCTTGGATTGTACAAGTGACAAATTATATTAGGAGCTTTGGTCTTCCTGTGTCTTGTACAACTGGATAAAAAGCTTAAAAAGATTGTTGCACAAAGAATCTGTGATATGAAAGCAGAGAGAAATACAGTCATCCTTAGTGGCTCATTGAAATGTATCAGCCACTACAAACGTACTTCCAAAAACATAAGGATTTCAACACATCTTAGGGTGTTATTTATTCAAGCAAGATTTGAGCATTGGACACAATGATTAAGTATGGAAGACTTAACCAAGATCCTTATAATGAACAGACTTCTACTTGCAGAGTTCCAGAGACAGAAGACTTAATAGAATATAATAGAGCTGGAAGGGACCTTGGAGGTCTTCTAGTCCAGCCCCCTGCTCAAGCAGGAGAACCTACGCTGTCTCAGACAGGTGAATGTCCAGTCTCTTCTTAAAAATCTCCAGTGATGGAGCACCCACGATTTCTGGGGGTAAGCTGTTCCACTGGTTAATTGTCCTCACTGTCAGGAAGTTTCTCCTTAATTCCAGGTTGCTTCTCTCTTTGATCAGTTTCCAACCATTGTTTCTCATCCTTCCCTCTGGTGTTTTGGTGAACAACCTGGCCTTGTGGCAGCCCTTCAGATACTGGAACACTACTATCATGTCTCCCCTATTTCTTCTTTTCTTTAGCCTAGCCAAACCCAAGTCCCGCAGCCATTCTTTGTATGTTTTAATCTCCAGGCTTTTGATCATCTTAGTTCTCTATTCTGATTTTTTCCCCAAACTCTCAGCATATGTTTTATAAGATGATCAAAACTGGCTGCAGTATTCCAGGTGTGGTCTTACTAGGCTTTTATAAATTGGTAATAATACTTTGTGTGATCTTGATTCTATGCCTCTGTTTATACAACCCAGACATGTATTAGCTTTTTTGGTTGCTGCTGCACACTGCTGGCTCATAGTCAAGTGATCATGCACTAGGACTCCAAGGTCCCTCTCACAGCTACTGTTTTTAAGCCATGTCTATCCCAGTCTGTATTTGTACTTTTGGTTTTTCCTGCCTAAATATATGACTTTGTTTTTCTCCACATTGAAACTCATTTTGTTGGATAAGGCCCATTGTTCAAGTTTGTCAAGATCTTTTTGGATCCTGAGTTTGTCTTCTGGGATGTTGGCTACTCCTGTCAGTTTGGTGTCTTCTGCAAAATTGATGAGTTCCCCTTCAATTCCCTCATCTAAGTCATTGATGGATATTGAAGAGTACTGGGCCTAATCTGGTGCTCTAGGATTTATGAAAGATGTGGTACAATGGTTCTGAGATAACATCTGCCAGCTCCTTCAGAACTCTGGAATGTAGCCTGTCGGGTCCTGGTGTTTTAGATTTGTCAAGATTGGATAGGTGTTCCCTTACCATTGTCTTGCTTATTTTATTTTTTGTTTCTATTATCTCCTTTGCAGTGGTTTTTTTGGTGTCTTGGGCTATAGTTTCTTTTTGTGTGAAGACTGACACAAAGTATGAGTTAAGCAGCTCTGCTTTCTCCCTGTTGCCTGTAATTTCCTTGTCATCTTCTCTCTTTAGTGGGCCTATAGTTTCCTTGATTTTTTTTTCTTGTTGTTAATATGTTGGAAGAAACTTTTGTTATTGTCCTTGATTTCTGTTGCAAGTTTTTATTTGTTCTGAGCCTTTGCTTTCCTGACTTCATCTTTGCATGTTCTGGCTGTCTGCTGATAATCGGCTTTAGTTATGTGCCCCTCTTTCCATTTTTTGTATTTGTCCTTTTTGTCTTTTAGTTTGTTAGAGAGATCTTTGTGCAGCCATGCTGGTTTCTTCTTGGATTTCTTGTCTTTCTTTCTCAGTGGTATTGTGCTGGTATGGGCTTTTGTGATCACATTTTTCAGGTTTCCCATGCTTCCTGGGTTATTTCCCCTTTAAGATTTTCATCCATGGGATTTTTCCTAGGTTCTTTCTAAGTTTTTTAAAGTCATCACTTTTGAAGTTTAGGATATTGGTTGGATTTTTTTTTCTATTGCTAGTGTTTGCATTATATTAAATTTCAGTATGACATGGTCACTTTTGTCCAAGGTTCCAGTAATTTCAATTCTCTCTATCACGTCTTCTCTATTTATAAGGATTAAGTCCAGTATAGCTTTACATCTAGTTCCCTCCTCCACCTTTTGGGTGACAAAGTTGTTAGCTAGGAGGTTATGTGTTTTTATTCTCTATCTTGATTTGCTTAATGACTAATCAACAATAACCTATTTATGTTTATGGGAACAAATTGTATCTCATTAAGGCTAATATTTTTGAACTGATCTGGCTCCAAATATAACACAACATTCTTCATTGCTTTTTCAGATCAGTTTTCAATTATTTTCAGAGTCACAGAATGATAAAAGTCAATTGTCTTTTTACCACCAGCTTTTCCCCAAAAAAGGGATCCTCTATCCAGCCTTTGTCCAACTGCTTCTGCATTTCAGATGGACCTTGATTGGTCTCTTTGCTTCAGACACTGAAAATGGAGATAATTTCATGAGGACTTTCACTCCTATGCTTGTCAGGAATGGGATTTGTGCTGTTATATTACAACGGTTCTCAACAACTACTCATGTAGCTCCCCTCAGGGATGCCCTCTCTAAGTGGAGAAAAGTTAATGTCTTTGTTCACTTCATAGAATATGTTCCCCTTACAGACAGAATTCTTCCTTTCCATTTAACACTTGAAGGTTTGCCAGGACCCATTGAAGAGAAAGTCTGGATCACAACATATGTCCTAATAAGTCCAATAAAAAATTACAGACTTCTAAAACATGTGCATAGTATCTGGACCTTTTATTTCAAAGGAAAAGAACAGCAAATAGAGGATGCATTTGAACCCACTTTCTTTGTGGAATCACCATTTGCAGATCAGATATTTCACTGTTCTTTTTCAAAGAATGTATTTTCTGCCAAGGGCAGGAGAAGATGCACTGAAAAACCAGCACTGGAGACCCAAGAGAAAACAAATAAGATCAAAATCCAAAATATCCACCATTTTTTCAGTGTCATTAAGACTCTGGCCCATGCCTTGAATGCTGCATATTCCTCCAGATCCAGGAGAAGAACAGAAGCCATAAAGATGCTATGGGCTCCGAGGCTGCAGCCGTGGCAGGTAGGTGTTCCCTACAAGGATCTATCAAGCTTATTTTAAAGGAGAAGAAGGGGAATCATCTCAACCTACGTGCACTACAAGAGGCTAACAGGTTTGTGGAATGCAATCGCTCAGGTGATAATGTTCACAAGAGTGGGAAATATCACAGATTTAGTAAAAACTGCTAATTTGTTTTTTTGAAAAAGGATATATGAACTTTTAAATACATTCCTGTACCTATGGGGTTGTGATTAGCATTACAGAATTTGCCTTTATCAATATGAACGTGGCTCTGACACCAAGCAGTCCAACCTTCTGCAGCAACCCCAGTTAAGGCTTTTTTGACTGGCAGCTGCTTTGTCTTCACATAAAAATAATCAGGGAAGTGGAGACTGAAATACTCTGGCTGACTTGCTCAACTTGAAAACTGCTCCTGCTTGTAGAAGGTTTTGCTTTCATTCAGCCAGAATCTCCACTCTTGTGACCGAGTTGATTTTTCCATGTCCATTCATTGGCATCCTTCAGTCTCGAGAGACTATGCTATCGTGCTCCGGAAAGAGGTCCTAAAGCAGCATCTGGTGTGGCTAAAAAGGCCAATTTGAGAGTGGCAGTCCCTTCCACACTGAGGGCAGATACAATCTGTCCCCTGTCCAGCCCCCAGATTTCGCTGGTTCTGGGACTGCCTCTTTGCCTCAGCCTCACAAGCAGGGTGAACTAGAAATTCAGGTAAATGAGGGCGGATATGATATTGTTGCCATTACAGAAACATGGTGGGATGAAACCCACAAATGGAACACACAGCTAGAGGGATTTAAATTATTTAAAAGAAATAGACTAAACAAAAGAGGAGGTGGAGTTGCTCTATATATAAGAAATAACTTTATCTCTACAGAAATAGAGCACAACAATGATGAAAAGTGTAAACTTGAATGTATTTGGGTCAATATAAAAGGGGGAAAAATGACATTGCCATAGGTGTATACTATAGGCCACCCAACCAAACAGAGGAAATAGATGAACTTTTTGCTAGTCAGTTAACTAAGGTATGTAGGAAGCACATCACAATAGTAATGGGGGACTTTAATTACCCTGATATCAACTGGGAGACAAACTCTGCACCAAGTGGAAGATCTAACAGATTCCTGACAAACCTAGCAGACAACTTTCTCTCCCAAAAAGTAGAGAAGGGAACTAGGGGATTAGCCATATTGGATTTAATTCTCACTAACAGAGATGAAATGATAGAAAGTGTAAAAGCCACAGGAACCTTGGGGGGAAGTGATCATGCAATATTGGAATTCAACATTATGGAAGCACAAGCAATAGAATACAGCCAAACTAGAGTCTTGGACTTTAAAAGAGCTAATTTCAATAAACTTAGAGAGACCTTGGGAAGAATTCCATGGATGAGAATCCTAAAGGGGAAAACAACTCAAGAAGCTTGGGAAATTTTGAAAAGTGAGATAATAAAGGCCCAGTCTAGCACAATACCAACAAAGAAGAAAAATAACAGCTTTCAAAGGAAACCAGTATGGCTGCATAAAGAACTCTCTGACAAACTGAAAGATAAAAGGGACAAGTATAGGAAGTGGAAAGAGGGGCACATAACTAAGGCAGAATATCAGCAAACAGCCCGTGCCTGCAAAGATGAAGTGAGGGAAGCTAAGGCTCAAAATGAACTAAGGCTTGCGACCAAAGTCAAAAATAACAAAAAAAGCTTCTTTCAACATATAAGAAACAAGAAAAAAGTTAAGGAAATGATTGGTCCATTAGTGGGGGAAAGTGGCAAGAAGGTGACAAGCAACAGGGAGAAAGCAGAACTATTTAACTCGTTTTTTGCATGTGTCTTTACACAAAGGGAAAAAACAGTCCAACCTACCCAAACCAGTGCCATAAAAAACAGAATAGAAACGCAAGTTAAGATAGGCAAGAAAATGGTAAATGAGCACCTGTCCAGCCTAGACGAGTTCAAATCACCAGGAACAGATGGATTATACCCCAAGGTTCTGAAGGAACTGGCAGACGTGATCTCAGAACCACTGAACTATATTTTTCAAAGATCCTGGAGCACTGGGGAACTACCAGAGGACTGGAAAAGAGCTGATGTAGTTCCCATCTTCAAAAAACGGAAAAAAACAGATCCAGGAAACTACAGACCTATCAGCCTGACCTCAATACCTGGGAAGATTCTGGAAAAGATAATCAAACAACAAATCAGCGAACACCTTGATGCGAACAAAGTTATCACTAAAAGCCAACATGGGTTTGTCAAAAACAGATCGTGCCAGACAAATCTTATTGCATTCTTTGACCAAGTGACAAAACTAGTGGACCAGAGGAATGCTGTAGATTTAATTTACTTGGATTTCAGTAAGGCATTTGATAAAGTAGATCACAACCTACTACTTGATAAGATAGAAAAATGTGGGTTAGATAGCATCACCACCAGATGGATTCGTAGATGGCTGACAGGCCGTACTCAGCGTGTGGTCCTCAATGGAACCGCATCTACATGGAAGGAAGTGTGTAGTGGGGTGCCCCAGGGCTCTGTTCTGGGCCGAGTGCTCTTCAACATCTTCATCAACTATTTGGATGAGGGGATAGATGGGGAACTCATCAAATTTGCAGATGACACCAAGCTGGCAGGAATAGCCAATACTCCAGAAGATAGGCTTAAGATACAGGAGGATCTGGACAGACTTGAACACTGGGCACTATCTAACAAAATGAAATTTAATTGTGAAAAAAGTAAGGTTCTGCATTTAGGCAGGAAAAAATCAAATGCACAGGTATAGTATAGGTGGTACCTTGCTCGATAGTAGTAACTGTGAGAGGGATCTCGGAGTCCTAGTGGACAATCACTTAAATATGAGCCAGCAGTGTGCTGCAGCTGCCAAAAAAGCCAACACAGTGCTAGGCTGCATTAACAGAGGAATAGAATCAAGATCACGTGAAGTACTAATACCACTTTACAATGCCTTGGTAAGGCCACACCTGGAATACTGCATCCAGTTTTGGTCACCACGATGTAAAAAAGATGTCGAAACTCTAGAAGAGTACAGAGAAGAGCAACAAAGATGATTGGGGGACTGGAGGCTAAAACATATAGGGAACGGTTGCTGGAATTGGGTATGTGTAGTTTAATGAAGAGAAGGGTGAGGGGTGACATGATAGTAGTGTTCCAATATCTCAGAGGCCACCACAAAGAAGAGGGAGCCAAGCTATTCTCCAAAGCACCTGAAAGCAGGACAAGAAGCAATTGATGGAAACTAGTCAAGGAGAGAAGCAACCTAGAACTAAGGAGAAACTTCCTGACAGAACAATTAACCAGTGGAACAACCTGCCTCCAGAAGTGGTGAATGCTCCAACACTGGAAGTTTTTAAGAAGAGACTGGACAGCCATTTGTCTGAAATGGTATAGGGTTTCCTGCCTTAGCAGGGGGTTGGACTAGATGACCTCCAAGGTCCCTTCCAACTTCTTCTTCTTCTTCTTCTTCTTCTTCTTCTTCTTCTTCTTCTTCTTCTTCTTCTTCTTCTTCTTCTTCTTCTTCTTCTTCTTCTTCTTCTTCTTCTTCTTCTTCTTCTTCTCATTATTATTATTATTATTATTATTATTATTATTATTATTATTATTATTATTATTATTATTATTATTATTATTATTATTATTATTATTATTATTATTATTATTATTATTATTATTATTATTATTATTATTATTATATTTTAGTCTCCAGCTTCCTAGTCATCATTATTCCTGTTCTTTTTTTAAACTCTCAACATTTTTAATAGCATGTTGACAAAAACTGGAGCAATATTTCAAGTGAGGTCTTATCAAAGTGTTATAAATCAGTACTAACAGTAACAGCCTCTTAGATATTGGAACACCATCACCCTTAGTAGTCCTTCTCTTCATTTGAAAATCTAGATTTCTGGAAGAAGGTTAGATAGCAGCAAGTTAGCGTGGCACCAGGGTTCTATTTTTGTTTTAATGTTTTATGTTTTAACTGATGGTGCCTTATGTTTTTTTTTAACTATTTTTATATGACTTTTAAACTTTGATTAGGATTCCACCACAGACACACACACCAATTTTGCCGAAAGATGGGTGGTTATGCAATGTTTCAAATAAGTTGTTGGCAACTTTATTCTTGACAAATCCATGCTTTTTGGTAATCTTCCTGTTGTTTTCAAAGAGTTTATGTACAACCTCTTGATTTGTTTGTTTCTCAACTTATTTGTGACTTGCTATAGAATGTTCCATTTAGTTGACAAATTTCACCCATTTTATTTTGTTAATGCACATATTGTCAATATATGATTGGCACATTTTGATGAAATGTCTTTTGTCTTTGAACATAGTGATAAAACCTGTTCTCCCAACAAAGAATATTTGCAAGCTAGATAACTGTAGAAGAAAGATTCAAATGGGAAGAGAGAACATGGGATAAATAAACAACTTTATTGCTTTTAAAATTCCTCTATGTTCCATTGTAGTTCCACCCCTTTCTGGAGAAGAATGAATTTTGGAATATTTCCAGGATGAAACTCTACTTTGACCAAAATGGAGATTTAGCAGCTGATCTGGTCATCATAAGCTCGTTGGTTTTCCCCAAGGAGGAACTAATCCCAGAGCAGCTGGGGACATTTGAAAGACAAAGACTTATCATAAACCCAGATACTTTGTCCCGGCTAAAGTTTCTCAACAAGGTGGGCGAAATACTGGCCTCTTTTCTCTATTTTACAAAGCCTTATGACCCTAGAGACTACCTGGCTAATGTTTATGTCCACCACCATTTTCCATGCATGTTGAGTCCTAATACATTTTCCTTGGCATTCTTTAATGTTCTGCTTAGTCTCTGCCTCAGTCCAAATGTGTGGAAAATTGTCGTCCTGGATTTGTCAAGAGGGCTCGAGAAGCAGAGCCAGTTTGCTGTCATGACTGCATTCCTTGTCCAGAAGGGACCATCTCTACTCAGGAAGGTGGGTGACACCAAAGGAAAGGACAGACCCTGTGGAAGTGGATTCATCCAGAGCATTTTCATGAAAATGAGGTTAAAAGACAGATTGAATCTCAACTGTTTTCTTGCTTATTTCCAAAATTCACAATTTCTTATTTAAAAGGAAGAATAGCAAAAAGACCTTGAAGGAAGGGCTGGGAGGGGTTGGATGGTTGTGGCCAATTGAACAAGCTTCACCATTGCCAGAGAAAATATATCCTTTTTATTTTGGATCTCTCCTTCCACATTTATCCTTCTAGGAATATCTGAGTTTTCTGAAACTTAAGGAATTGTCTCAGGTCCACCTCTTGGAAGGATTATTGAAATGCACTCTACATGGACCTCCCTTGAGGATCACCGAGAAGGTACCACTGTCCACAATGAGGTGGTGTGGACATTTATGGGTGGACCTCAATACAACTGTATTATCACTTCTCCCAGTGGCCGTTCCAGGTTATTTGCAGGACTTGTTCCTTCTGTCAGCAATTAGATTTCATAAAATAGGCATACCGTGAGTCTACTATATAAAGAAATGTCATCTTGCAGAAACTACAAAATTGCATAGAAAGATTAACTGATTCATTGTTCACCTATAATAATGTAGGCTTCTATGGAGTTTCTGCATGTTTCACAGGAAATAATTCAAGTCCTAGAACTTTCCCCAGTTTCATAGACCTTTGCCATATATTTTTATAGAAAATGTTATACTTCTTACTTTCCTTCTGTGGAAACGTAAAGAAGTGCTCCTTGGAAAATGCTCCTGGTATGAGTTCTTGTCCTGAATAACTTAAAATGTAAAAGGACAGAACCTTAAAGAAATATTGATTTTTGATTTTCTCAGATACAGAAAAATGCACCAAGTGTCCAGATGATAGATATGCAAATGAGGACCAAGTCCAATGTATCCCCAAAGTTATAACATTCCTGTCTTATGAAGATCATCTGGGCACCATCCTGATCTCTTTTGCCCTACTCTTCTTCCTAACCACAGTCTTTGTGTTGACCATATTCATTAAATACATGCAAACACCCATTGTCAAAGCCAACAACCGGGACCTCTCTTACATCCTCCTGGTCTCACTCCTGCTGTGCTTCTTGTCTTCTTTTCTCTTCATTGGTCAACCAGGGAATGTCACCTGTCTTCTCCAACAAATGGTGTTCAGTATTCTCTTCTCAGTTGCCATTTCTTCTCTCTTGGCCAAGACAATCACAGTGGTGCTAGCATTCCTGGCGACAAAACCAGGAAACCAAGTGAAGAGATGGTTGGGGAAGAGTTTAACCAATTCCCTCATCCTTTTCTGTTCTGCTGTCCAAATTATCATATGTTCCATCTGGATAGGAGTTTCTTCTCCATTCCCTGACTCTGACCAGCACTCCCAGCCTGGGGCAATCATCCTGCAATGCAATGAAGGTTCTGTTGTCATGTTCTACATCACCCTCAGCTACATGGGCATCTTGGCTGCCATCTGCTTCATGGTGGCTTTCCTAGCCAGGAATCTCCCTGGGGCCTTCAATGAAGCTAAGCTGATTACCTTCAGCATGCTGGTCTTTTGCAGTGTCTGGATGACTTTTGTGCCTGCTTACCTGAGCACCAAAGGAAAGTACATGGTGGCTGTGCAGGTCTTCTCCATCTTGGCCTCCAGCGCTGGTCTGCTGGTCTGCATCTTCATCCCCAAGTGCTACATTATCATTCTGAGGCCAGACCTGAATACCAAGGAACAGCTTAAGACAAGATATATTGAAATATAAAACAGAAGAATTTTGATTTGACTCTTAATATTTTCCACCAGGCCAAACCTAGAAAATGGTCCAAGCTGTTCTTCATACATGAGTTGGCTAATGATTTTTCTTGACAAAATTAAAGCGTGGTTGGACAATAGTACTGTATCCTTCATACTAACCCAGTAGAATTGCAAGATTTATTTATTTATTTATTTATTTGGATTTATATTCCGCCCCTCTCCCAAGGGACTTGGGGCGGTGTACAGGGCAATTAAAACACTATGAACAACACATAATATACAAAAATTAAAATGAAATTAAACCAAATAGCCCTAAACAATAAAACACATTCTAAAATTTAAAATTTTTAAAATTTAAGATCTAAAATCCCAGTCCCTCAGTCCAGGCCGGCAAGTTCAAATAGCCAAGTCTTCAGGTTGCGGTGAAAAGAGCGAAGGTCGGGAGCCATCCGGAGCTCAACAGGAAGCTGATTCCAGAGGGCAGGCGCGCCTACAGAGAATGCTCTCCCCCTGGGGGCCGCCAGTCGACATTCCCTGACCGACGGCACCCTGAGAAGGCCCTCTCTGTGGGAGTGCACAGGACGATGGGAAGTTAACGCCGGCAAAAGGTACTCCCGTAAATAACCTGGACCCATGCCATTTAGGGCTTTATAGGTCATCATCAGCACCTTGAATCTCACCCGCAGGGCAACTGGAAGCCAATGCAGCTCACAGAGCAAAGGTGTTACATGGGAGTATCGGGAGACCCCCATTACAACTCACGCAGCCGTATTCTGCACCAGCTGGAGCCTCTGAGTGGTATTCAAGGGCAGCCCCATGTAGAGAGCGTTGCAGTAGTCTATCCGAGAGGTCACGAGCGCATGAGTGACTGTGCGTAGGGCACAGATAGCCTCTAGGCTCTTTTGAACAGTTGAGGTATCATATCTGAGGCCTGAAATGCCCCATCAAAATATTTTAAAACATTTTAAAAACCTTTAAATATGTCGCTATTTTAGTTATATCACAGCTTATCTACAATTCTATCAAGCTGAGCAGTAGAATTGTTTGTTTTTATTTATTTATTTATTTATTCATGCATTTAAAATTTTGGCCACCCATCTTACCATAGGATAACCTGGGTGGCTTACAGTTATATATACAGTTAGGGTCAATTATGGTTCGCCTTTGTTACACTAGCACGGAGTTATTCGCTCTCAGGGGTGCCCCCCCTTCCTGGGTGCGACCCGCCTTTTTCTCTACTTCTCCTCTTGATGACGGGCCCAATTGTTGGGACCCTGACAGATGGTTGGGCAGGGATAGGAGCCTCTGGTATAAATCCAACAAGAGGCCCGTGGTTTGCTTTTTAGCTAATTTTTTTGTGGGGTTAGGGAGGGGGGAGGGATTACAGGTTTGGTTGAAAAGTGGGGGGCATTCACCAACTCTATTCAGACCAGGCCTGGGATTGATCATGGAGGGATGGAGCTTGGGCTGGTTGCCTCTGGGGCCCCGGAGCGGGGTGTGGGATTACCTATTCCCACGACGTTAGGGAATGGCAGCAGGTGTTCGAACAGAGGAGTGCGTCACTCCTCTGTTCAACACCTGGGAGTGCGTCCCCACTGTCTTCAAGTGGTGATGTGCTCCGACCCTCTGGTTTCGGCCCGTGGTTCCGGGAGCGAGGATGAACAGCCACCTGAGCTCAGGCTTGTGTATCTTAATGCCAGGTCCGTAGTCAATAAGGCTCCTCTCATCCTTGATCTGGTTGAGGAGGAGCATGCGGACCTGGCTTGCATTACGGAGACCTGGTTGGGCCCAGAGGGTGGTGTCCCTCTGGTTGATCTCTGCCCACCAGGTTTCCGCGTGCTGCACCGGCCTCGGGCCCAGGGTAGGAGCGGGGGAGTGGTGGTAGTTGTGAGGGAGACCTTATGTCCGCAGGAGGCCACCGTTGTCCAAATAGCCAGGTGTGAGTCTCTCCTCCTGAGATGTGACCCTAGGGCTCAGTTGGGCTTGCTGCTGGTGTACTTTTCACCTAGTCGCATAGCAGCAGCCCTGCCTGAGCTTCTCGACATCCTCTCGGGGTTGGTGATTGAGTTCCCCAAATTTATGATCTTGGGTGATTTCAATCTACCATCCCTGGGGGGATCATCTGAGTTAGCTTGGGAGTTCATGGCTTCCATGACGGCCATGGACCTGATGCAAGTAATTCAGGGCCCGACTCATGGTTGGGGTCACACGCTCGATTTGGTTTTTCTATCTGGACGGTGGTTAGATGACCTGGGTGGGGGTTCCCCAATTGTTATGCCCCTGTCATGGACCGATCATCATCTCCTGCAGTTGGTCTTCCATTTTGCCACTCCCCATCGTGGGGTCATTGAACCAATGAGATGGTTCTGCCCTAGGCACTTAATGGACTCTGAGCAGTTCCAGGCTGTGCTTGGGTCCCCACCTGCCTCCTTTGCTCACAGCCCAGCCGATGCCCTATTGGAAGCCTGGGAAAAGGCAGCCACGGAGGCACTCAACCGAGTTGTACCCATGCGGCCCCTAACCCAGTGGGCTCCATGGTTTTCTGTGGAGCTCCGGGAGATGAAGCATCGGAGACGGGGCCTAGAGAGCTGTTGGAGATCCAGCCAGTCTGAATCCGACCGATTGCGACTAAGGTCCTTCACAAGGTCTTATCTCGCGGTGATGAGGATGGCAAGGTCTGATTACTTTGCTACCCTCATTGCGTCCGCAGATAATTGCCCGGCCGCCCTGTTTAGGGTGACCCGCTCCCTCCTTAATCAGGAGGTGAGGGAGGAGCCCTTGCAGGGTCGTGCCGAGGAGTTTAGCCAACATCTGTCGGACAAAATCGCTTGGATCTGGACCTGTTTGGACTCCGACTGGGCAGAGTCTGACGATGAGAACATGGGCAGTCTTGTTGATGTTATCTGGGAGGAGTTCGATCCTGTGACTCTGGAAGACGTGGACAGGATCATGGGGAAGCTGAGCTCCACCGCGTGTTTATTGTACCCGTGCCACTCCTGGCTGGTTTATGTGGCTCGGGATGGGACACAAGGCTGGCTCCAGGCAGTGATAACTGCTTCCTTGATTGAGGGTAGTTTTCCTGCCACCTGGAAGGAGGCGGTGGTGAGACCCCTCCTTAAGAAGCCTGCCCTGGACCCAGCTGTATTAAACAACTTTCATCGGGTCTCCAACCTTCGCTTTCTTGCGAAGGTTGTTGAGAGCGTGGTGGCGTATCAGCTCCCTTTGTTCCTGGAGGAAGCTGATTATCTGGACCCGTACCAATCGGGTTTAAGGCCCGGGCACAGCACGGAGACGGCATTGGTCACTCTGGTGAATGATCTCTGGCGGGCTCGGGACAGGGGTTGTTCCTCTGTCCTAGTCCTATTAGACCTCTCAGCGGCTTTTGATACCATCGACCATGGTATCTTGCTGCGGCGTCTCAGAGGGTTGGGAGTGAGTCCTTCGGGAGAAGGGCGGTATATAAATCAAATTAAATAAATAAATAATAAAAAGTTTAAATCAGACATTAAAACCAAAAACACATGAGAGGGTGGGTGGTGAGTGGGGAGAGTTGGGATCTGCTATTACTCAATCAACCACCTCCATTGCACTGTTCCCGCACTGGGGCCCCAAGCTAATTGGCAGAGCTACATCTTTTGGTCCTTACAAAAAGATAGGAGGGTTGGAACCCACCTCACATCAGGGGACAAGCTGTTCCAGAGGGTAGCAGCAGCAGCAGAGAAGGCCCTTTTCCTGGACCCCTCAGCCGTAATAATTGGGCTGATGGTACCCATGCATGCCTCCTCTGCCAGCACAAGTGGAACAGGCCAATCCCAGTGAGGTGAGATGCACCCATGCCATGAAGGGTTTTAAAGTTGATTGCAAACACCTTGAATTGAGCCTGGAAGCAAACCATTAACAAATGCAGCTCATGGAGCAATGGTGTTACAGGGGCCATTCTTTGTCTCCCCAAAACTCCCCAGGCTGCCACACTTTGCATGAGCTGTAGCTTCTGAATGCTCTTCAAGGATAGCTCCATGTAAAGCACATTAGTCCAATCATGAGATGACCAGGGGCTGAATAACTGAGCAGAAGGAATCCTGATTCAGGAAAGCCTGAAACTGGTGCATAACATGAAGTTGTGCAAAGGCTCTCCTAGCCATGACTGTCACCCACTCCTCGAGCTGGAGTCATGAGTCCAGAAGAACCCACCAGACCTGATTTTTCTGTGGCAGTGCCACCCCGTCCAGAGTCAAATATGTCAAATTCCTAGATCCCAGATACTTATGTACCCCAAAACATTTGATCTTGCCAGAGTTCAGTCAAAGCATGTTGTCCCCCATCCAGGCCCCTACAGCTTCCAGACACCACAAGAGGGTGGCCACAACATCTCTTAGGTCACCAAGACTGGAAATAGAGAGTTGGGTGTCATCAGCATACTGTAGATACCTCAAAATGTGGTGATGGATGATCTTGCCCAGAGATTTCATATAGATGTTGAAAAGGAGTGGAGAATGTACAAAGCCATGTGGCACACCATAAAATAGCAGCTGAGGGCTGGACCTCTCACACCCTATCAATATCATTTAGGACCAGCCTCAGAGAAAGGAACCAAACCAGCACAGAACTGTGCTGCCCAGTCCGAGCCCCCCCCCAGACAACCCAAAAGGATACCATTGTCAATTGTTATTGAAAGCCACTGAGAGGTAAAGGAGAGTGAGGATGGTTGCACAATCTCCATCTCACTCTTGCCAGAGTTCATCAACAAGTGCAACCAATGCCATCCCATAACCAAATCCAAATCCTGACTGAAAGGAGTTCATATAATCTGTTTCAGTCATGACTCTCTGCAGCTGCCAGGTCATCACCTTTTCCCCAACCTTTCCTAACAGCAGAAGGTTGGAAACTCAACAAAAAATATCCCAAAATGTTTCCTCCTACAGTGATGTATTAATCACTGCCTGGACTCACCTGCTTGTCACCATCCTGGAGGCTTTCACCACCCAGGAGGGACAATCTAACTGACAAGTGGTGGTGCTGACAGTATCAAAAGCCTGTCCATTTCATCAGGGTCAACAGGATCAAACCATTCTCAGATAACAGAACCTCTCTGGGGGCATCTCACATGGACTACTGTATCTCCATGCATGGGATCCAAGCAACTTTGTCCATCAGGTGCTGAACAAACTCCTCTGCCCAGCCTTATAAAATATTGCCTGACCCAGGAGGGAACAGGCCTTAATAGCGACTCTAAGTCATGTCTGGTTGGAGTCATCCCTTGTCTTCCTTTAATGGTACTCTAGGTGTCTATTGGCCCTTCTCATAACCTGTAGCTCCTCCTTGAGCCACAGGAAAGATAGAGAATGATTTGTCAAGAGAGGCCACATGGGTTCACAGCTGCTTTTAAATTCCAGGCCATCACCATAACTTCATCAGGACTTTGCAACAACACATCCAGGATATCTCTTAGTTGCCTCTGGAACCCATTAGGCTCCATCAATTGCCAATGGTGGAACATCCAAATGGATCAGGCCTCCTATGGAGAGGGGCAGCATATGAGAGCTTCAAGGATACCAAGGTGTCATCTGACCATGACAAGTTGGATAATCTTAAATCCTCCACTAAGTCACATTTTCATTGTTCTGACAATAAGATCAAATCTAGTGTGTGACCATTGTCCCAAGTCAGTCCTGTAATAATCTGGGATAGGCTGAATGACTCTCTAAAACAATGCAAATGACCAACTATCTTCAAGGAACAGAAATCCTTCCATCCCCCACTATCCAGTCAGAGCTGAAGAAGCTTCTTGGATGAGAAGAAAACAAGAAAATCCAGTTGCCTCATGAAAAAGCACCTTTAAGAATAAAAGAACTATTAGAAAATTCTATTTTGAGTGGCTTGAACTCAATTTTATGACACAATTTTATTTTATTCAAGAAAAATATTGAACAGAGTCAAAACAAAACTAGACAAAACATTAAAAATATGAATTAAAAAAACAAAGGACAAAAATATTATCCCCTAGAAATAGAAAAACAAGTCTATTGCAACAATAATAGCTTCCCCTCTTGCAAGA
Source organism: Vipera berus (assembly GCF_964194415.1). Classification (NCBI taxonomy): domain Eukaryota; kingdom Metazoa; phylum Chordata; class Lepidosauria; order Squamata; family Viperidae; genus Vipera; species Vipera berus. The sequence continues at coordinate 280,378,385 of NC_138203.1, forward strand.
TCCAAAATGTATAAAGTTGAACATCTATTTGCAATCCAACTGACCTATCATACATTACATATATGAAAGAAAAAAAATAGTCAACAGGTTTAACAACAGCAAAGTTAAAGTTCAAAGAACTCTGTTAACAGTCTGTTATTGTAGTTTATTCACAGAAATCTTACATGGTTTCTTATTTACCACAAATCACCCCTATCATTCTGAGTCCAGGATCAAATACCCTGGTTTGGTTCTTAATGATAAAACCTTTCCATAAGTTTTCAATTGTGAACTTTCCCAACAATTGCCTCTCATTTTCAAAGCTCATAAGTCTCTATTCTAAATATCTCTGCTATGTTTCTGCCATACGAATAACACTCTCATTGCACAAATGTCATGTTTCAAAAACCTGAATGTGGTATCTCAGGCCATAGAGCTCTATGGACATCTTAGAATTCCACTGGACAAATATTGGGGACACTTCCAGCTGCCCTTTCATTATTTCAAGCGAAATTGATGGCCCACTCATGTATGGAGAACAACTTGGGCCATTTTCTAGGTGTGGCCTGTTGAGTCTTGAAATTCCTCTCTCAAATTTTTACATTTCTTCTGGTTGTAAGCTGCTCCTTTGTATTCAGGTCAGCCCTCAAAATGATAACGTAGCACTTGGAGATGAAGATGCAGCTCAGCAGTCCAGCATTGGAGGACAAGATGGAGAAGACCTGAACAGCCACCATGTATTTCCCCTTGGTGCTTAGGTAGGTGGGCACAAAGATCACCCAGACACTGCAGAAGACCAGCATGCTGAAGGTGATTAGTTTGGCTTCATTGAAGGCTCCGGGCAGATTCCTGGCTAGGAAAGCCACCGTGAAGCAGATGATAGCTAAGAAGCCCATGTAGCTGATGGTGATGTAGAACATGACAACAGATCCTTCATTGCATTGCAGGATGATCTCTTCAGGCTGAGAGTGGAAGTCAGAGTTAGGGAATGGGGCAGAATCTCCCAGCCATATGGAGCAAATGATAATTTGGATTGCAGAACAAGAAAAAATTATGGAGTTGGCCAACCTCTTCCCCAACCATCTCTTCACTTGATTTCCTGGTTTTGTGGCCATGAAAGCCAGCACCACTGTGATGCTTTTGGCCAAGAGAGAAGAAATGGCAACTGAGAAGGTAATGCTGAAAACTGTTTGTCGGAGAAGGCAGGTGGTTTTCCTGGGTTGACCAATAAAGAGAAAAGGGGACAAGAGGCAAAGTAGGTGGGAGACCAGGAGGATATAAGAGAGGTCTCGATTGTTGGCTTTGACAATGGGAGTTTCTCGGTACTTAATGAATATGATTAAAACAAGACCTGTGGCTAAGAACAAGAATAGGGCAAAAGAGACCAGGATGATTCCCAGATATTCTTCATAAGACAGGAAGTTTATTCTTTTGGGGATACATTGGACTCGGTTCTCATTTGGATATTTATCATCTGGACATTTGGTGCATTTTTCTGTATCTGACAAAATCCAAAAGCAACATTTCCATAAGATTCTTCACTTTTACCTTTCAATAAATACCTTCTTGGGAAAACTGCTGTTACAGGGACAATGTTCTGAGATGCATTTCTTAACAATTGCATACAAAAGTTAAGATAAATATCATTTTCTAAAAAAAATAAAAATAAACCACATAGCTAAGATCTATGAAATATGGGTAAGTCCTAAGAGATGAAAGATTTCCTGTTTAATGTGCAGAACCTTCATAGCAACCTAGATTATTAAAAGTAAGTAATGAATCAATTCATCTTTCTAGGCAAACATCCTGAGTGCTGCCACATAACACTTTTAATATATTGAACTTAGAGGATGTAGTTGGCTGGTAGAGAAAGGTAGTCCTGCTAATAATCTGGAATGTCTACTTGGACCAGTGATAATATGGGTGAAATGAGGTGCACCCATATGTGTCCACACCACTTCACCATGGACCAGTGATGTCTTCCTAAAGGTAAAAGTAAAGGTTCCCCCGCACATGCGTGCTAGTCGTTTCCGACTCTAGGGGCCGGTGCTCATCTCCGTTTCAAAGCCGAAGAGCCAGCGCTTGTCTGAGGACGTCTCCGTGGTCATGTGGCCGGCATGACTAGACGCCAAAGGTGCACGGAACGCTTTTACCTTCCCACCGGAGTGGTCCGTATTTTTCTACTTGCATTTTTTACGTGCTTTCGAACTGCTAGGTTGGCAGAAGCTGGGAAGAGTAACAGGCGTTCCCTCTGCTACACGGCACTCGGGATTCGACCCGCCAAACTGCCAACCTTCTGATCGACAAGCTCAGCGTCCTAACCCACTGAGCCACCGCGTCCCTTGATATCTTCCTAGTGATTCTCAAAAAAAAACTCATGTAGAATGCATTGCAATAATCTTTTCAGGAAGGGTCACTTGAGACAGTTCCTCAAATTTCAAAGACCTCTTATGTTCCTAGGAAAGTAAATATAGAAGGATCTGTAAAAACTAAAAAGCAGAAGAAATGTTTTCTCTGGCAGAGATAAAGCTTGCCCATTCTGCCACAATTTCCTATCTCTTCCCAGCCCTCCTCCCAAGATCTTTTTGATATTTTCCCATAGTTAAAAAATGGGCATTTTGATAATAAATAGAACAGTTGAGCTTCAATGCATCTTTTAATATGCGCTGTCATCAAAGTACTTTGGATTAATCCATTTCTACAAGGTTTCTAGTGTCACCCACCTTCCTGAGTGGAGATGGTCCCTTTTGGACAAAGAATGCAGTCAAAGCAGCAAACTGGTTCTCCTTCTCGAGCCTGCTTGACAAATCCAGGAAAACAATTTTCCACGCATTTGGACTGAGGCAGAGACTAAGCAGAAAAACAAAGAATCTCCCACAAAAATATGTTGGGACTCAACATCCACAGAAAATTGAGGTAGACGAGTAGTCTTTGGGCTTCACTTAAGTCAATGTGAAATATCACCGAATTATTGGCCCATCTCACTAACTCCAGTGCAAGGGGCCTATTTCAGATCCCATCTGAAATTTTATAGTTAAATTTGTTCTAAAAGAATTATTAAATATTATTATATTACATTTATTTAAATAGGACAAAAGTTTCAGGGCCCGTCCGACGAGTCACCAAACAAATGAAACCGGAACGGGAGCTGGTTCTTCTAAGCCACGTTTATTAGCTTCATAAACAAATGCTCGAAGACTGATGAAGTCAGCGTTGATTCTACAGAATCATCAACGCTGTTAAATAGCCAGCCAAGCCAACACCCTCCACCACACCCCTAATTATTCCACCACGCCCACACCCTACTTAACTACTGCCTCCCACGGTTCCCACCCTTTTGCACCCGCCCACCACCATTGCAACCGGTAAGCCACCCCCCAGCCTAAACCACCCTCCTTTTCCCCAGAGCTCTGCATATTTACATCTCTCCCCTCAGCTCTCCACTCCGCTGTAGGTTGTGCCCTGAGCCCCTCCCTGTCCCGCCGGCAGCCTCCACCACCCCCTGAGTCACCCCGGCGTCCGTTTGTGTCCTGCCGCATGAGCGCTGGGTCTCGACCGGCCGCTCCACCGGATGGCCGCTCCCTGGCCCTCTGGTTGGCCCCGGAGGCTGTCAGGCCGCGTTGGCACTCATGGTCTCCCGTGCAGTTTCCGAAAGCCAGCTGGCCGCTCCATGCCTGTAAACGGCAGCCGCACTCCTTCCAGACTTGTCGGTTACTTCCGGGAGCCGGCAAGCTGGTCCGCGGCCTCCCCAGCTGGTAGGCGGCCTGCCGCTGCGCTGTCAACCCGGCCGCTCCTTTCCCCCGCCCACTAGGACGTCGTGGAGGCCGGCAACCACCTCCAGAGCGCAGCAGCTCGTCCGGGAGACGAAGAGGCTGACGGAGGTCCCTGGAGGCTGGTAGGACACTCCGTGGCTTCCCCTGGAGTTGGGCAGGCGGCTGCTGGGGTGTGGCGACGGCCGGGCATGCTCCCGGCCCTCCAGGAAGCCGCGGGTACTGGCGGTTGGTTTCGGGGCCTGGCGGGGCGCTCCGCGGACGCTGGCGGTAGTTTTCGGGGCCTGGCGAGTCGCTCCGCGGCCCCTCTGAATGTCGGGCGTGCCAGGCCCGACAAAAAGTATGATGAAGGAAAAAAAACCTTCTTAACAGTAGGTTCTAGAATGGTTTCCTTCTAGACTATGTTAAACATTGCCAAGCAGCTGCACTTTGAAAGTAGCCAAAAACCACCTCCCAGTTATCCCAGTTAAGATACAGTTATGCCAGTAAAGATACAAAGGAAAAATCCAATGCAAATTAATGCTGTCAACATTAAAGGTGATTTTCTTTGTTTCTTTGTACATTTATTTGCTAAATTTATATGGCTGCCATGCTGGTGAAAATTATTGCCTAGTTTCTTGGACTGTAGTGAGGTGAGATGGAGGTCAAGTCATGGGAATGTGTCCATCAAAAAGGGTAAGTCAGGAAGTAGGACATGAATATGAGCCCCATGTCAGAAAGGGATATTTCTAAGGCTCAGCTAGGTATCCAAGAAAAGATCCTTTCTGTTCAAAAACTGCAACAACATGACAAAAACTGGTATTAATTATATTTGGAGCTTCCTTTTTGCCCAGAGAGACTTAAGATAGCTAACAATCAAGTTAAACAGTGGCATTCAAGGATTTTCAGATGAACTGCCTCTTACAAGCCAAAGGCTAAAGCTAAGTAGCATTTCCTTTCAAATCATCCCTCATTACTTCTGATGTCAAGAAGGTTTTTCTTTGGGTAAAAGACTTGTTTCAGAGCTTTGGTTTTCTGGGTCAGGACATTATCTCACATCAGAGAAATTGTTACGTGAACTGAAAGACTTGGACTTCCTTCCTAAGAGTAAAAGGCCTATTACATATTTTTGTGGGGTGAAAGAGAGGCATGGATAACTAGCCAGGTCTGGTTTGCTTAAAAACATCATAGAGCATGGACCTGCTCTTTCATGGGACAGTGTCCAAAGCCAGGACAAAGTGAATCCTCATTTAAAGCTTATTTCCCACTGGGACCCATAGGACCCCCATCCTGTCTTGATTCAATTTCATCAGATTGACTCTGAATATTGGCCATTGGTAAATAGCATTGCCTTCTTCTTTGAACACACAGTTTTACCAAGGAACAGTCCAGGTTGATCCTATCAACACCACAATCCCCAGAATGTGAGAACCTCTCTCACCAGTTTTATGAAGATTCTAAATCCAGAGGGCATAACCTGTGTCCTAAAGAATCCTCACTCAGCATTCTATGTTAGACGTGGCTATAGTAGAATAGAATAGAGCTGGAAGGGACCTTGGAGGTCTTCTAGTCCAGCCCTTGCTTGAGCAGGAGAACCTATGCCAGGGGTCGGCAACCTTAAACACCCAAAGAGCCACTTGGACCCGTTTCTCACAGAAAATAAAACACTGGGAGCCACAGAACCCTTTTGACATCTAAAATGAAGATAACACTGCATATATCCTTTTTTTTTACCTTTATGCTATGTATAAAGAAAACTATAGTGTGTTTATGAAATCAATGAACTGCTACAAAGGAAAAAAAAATATGCCGGAGAAAGAGGGGGAAAAAATCCATTCTCCTTCATACCAACAATTTTAGTAGCTTATCTACCATCTTTAAATACAGCATAATTATCCCCATACTTCATCTCTTAATTTTAAAAAAAATCAAAATATTTCATTACGTGTTCTTTACTAAAAGTCCAGTAAGGACAACATATATTCATATTCTCTCTCTCTTTCTTCTCCCTCCCTCTCTCTTTCTCTCTCTCTCTCTCTCTTTTTCTCTCTTTCCTCTCCCTCTCCCCCTCTTTCTCTTTCTCTCTCTCTCTCTCTCTCTTCCCCCCCCTCTCTCCCTCTCTCCGATCTTCTGCTCACCTGGCCAGCTAGCCTCACGCTGCTCTCCGACAAGCTGACACACATTCTCTTATTGGGCTGGCTCTTTCCTGCCCTTGGTCTGTCAGTTCTCTTCACCCACTAAGTAAATAAAAATGTTTCTCTCTCTCTCTCTCTCTCTCTCTCTCTCTCTCTCTCTCTCTCTCTCTCTCTCTCTCTGTGTGTGTGTGTGTGTGTGAGAGAGAGAGAGAGAGAGCTGCTGCTTTCTGCTGCTTCCTCTTCCTGCGGAGACGCAGCAAGGGCAGGAAGGCTACCCAATAAGCTTGTCAGCTTGTTGGAGAACAGTGTGAGGCCAGGTGGCCAGGTGAGCAGAAGATCAGGGAGAGAGAGAGAGAGAGAGAGAGAGGGAGAGGGAGAGGGAGAGAGAGAAGGGAAGCACAAGTGCCTCTCTATGTCTCTGTCTCTCTCTCTCTGCAAATGGCGGAGGAGGACTGGGAGCTGCAGTAGAAGGCTGAAAGAGCCACATGCGGCTCCAGAGCCGCGGGTTGCTGACCTGTGACCTATACCATTTCAGCCAGGTGGTTGTTCAGTCTCTTCTTAAAAACCTCCAGTGATGGAGCCTCCACGATTTCTGGAGGCAAAGCTGTTCCACTGGTTAATTGTCCTCACTGTTAGGAAGTTTCTCCTTAATTCCAGGTTGCTATTCTCTTTGGTCGGTTTCCAGCCATTGTTTCTTGTCCTGCCATCTGGTGCTTTGGAGAATAGTTTGATGCCCTCTTCTTTGTGGCAGTCCCTCAAATACTGGAATATTGCTCTTTGCTGAACTTTTTCCAAGGTCTCGACATCTTTTTTGTAGTATGGTGACCAAAATTGGTTGCAGTATTCCAGGTGTGGTCTTACTATGTTTTTATAAAGCAGTACTAATACTTCACATGATCTTGATTCTATGCCTCTGTTTATACAACCCAGGATTGTATTAGCTTTTTTGGCTGCTGCTGCACACTGTTGGCTCATAGTCATAAAGGTAAAAGGTAAAGGTTCCCCCGCACGTGCGTGCTAGTCGTTTCCGACTCTAGGGGCCGGTGCTCATCTCCGTTTCAAAGCCGAAGAGCCAGCACTTGTCCGAGGACATCTCCATGGTCATGTGGCCAGCATGACTAGACGCCAAAGGCGCACGGAACGCTGTTACCTTCCCACCGGAGTGGTCCCTATTTTTCTACTTGCATTTTTACGTGCTTTCGAACTGCTAGGTTGGCAGAAGCTGGGACGAGTAACAGGCGCTCACTCTGTTACGCGGCACTCGGGATTCGACCCGCCAAACTGCCGACCTTCCGATCGACAGGCTCAGCGTCCTAACCAACTGAGCCACCGCGTCCCTCTCTCATAGTCATAGTCACAGTATATAAGCTTAAAATGATGTTCCATATTATAGCAACTGAACGACACTTTGGCCAATGATACTGAAGCCTCCCAAGCCATTTAAAAAAAAATCTATAAGGATTGTACTCCCCACATTCAACTCCTAGTGAAGGTCATCCTCTTTGGTAACTAAGCTTATCCCACTTGAAATGGGTCCTAAGGCTTTGGAAAACAAAGAATGGTCTCCAATATTTTCCTCACCTTGTTGAGCAACTTTAACCGTAAAAGGGCATCTTCGTTGGTAATAAGTCTCTGTCTTTCAAAACTCCCTAGTTGCTCTTGGATGGGTTCCTCATTGGGGAGAAAAACCCAGCTCATGATGTTCAGATCTGCTTTTACATCTCCACTTTGATCCAAGTACATTTTGAAGTTGGAAAGATTGCAAAACTCATTCTTCTCCAGAAAGGGATGGAACTAAAATAGGAACATACAGGAATTTTAAATAAGAAAACTTTGTTTCTTATCCCATGTAGTGCTTTTGCATTTGAATTTTTCTTCTACAGTTGTCTAACTTGCAATTATACTTAGACGGGAGAACTAAGATTGATCAATATCTTCAAAAGATGCAGCATATTGACAAAAGAAATAATTGATAAAATTGTTCAATTATAAAGAAAAGTCTAGAGCAGTTTACAAATAAACAGAGAGATTAATCATAAACTACTTGAAAAGAACAGGGTGATTATTAGAAAGCATGGACTTGTCATGAACTAAGTTGCCAAGCTAATATCCAGGCACACCAGAGAGCTAATTCTACTTTATCATAAGGCTACATTAACAGAATCTCACAAGTCTGAAAGTGTTAATCTCCCAACATATACATAGAATGAAGGCTATTGCTAAGCACATTTGTTTGTGCTTAAATTGTAAGCCGCCCTGAGTCTTCGGAGAAGGGCGGGATATAAATGGGATTTAAAAAAAAACATCTCTTTTTTTAAGTCTGAAAAGTTGGGGAGGATCCTTTCCAAGTTTCTTTGTCTGCCCTTTATGCAGTTGGAAGCTCCCCGCCACTTATCTGATCATTACTGGGCAGCATTACTTCCTTTGTCTCCAAGGTCATTCCCACATATACTTAAACTTTCTTAATAGATAGTGGGAATGCTGGTGATATAATCTGATTGTAGCAAATTATTCCAAACTACCTTCTGATCTATTTATTAGGAATCTAATAAATAGATCAGCAGTTTTAGCAGTTTATATGTATATCTATCTATATCTATGTCTATGTCTATGTCTCTGTCTCTGTCTCTATCTCTATCTCTATCTCTATCTCTATCTCTATCTCTATCTCTATCTCTATCTCTATCTCTATCTCTATCTCTATCTCTATCTCTATCTCTATCTCTATCTCTATCTCTATCTCTATCTCTATCTCTATCTCTATCTCTATCTCTATCTCTATCTCTATCTCTATCTCTATCTCTATCTCTATCTCTATCTCTATATCTATATCTATATCTATATCTATATCTATATCTATATCTATATCTATCTATATCTATACTGTAGATACATATGCACACACAGTATATATCATATTGTCCTCTCTATGGAACATTATGCTCCCAGCAGTTAGATTTGCCTAAACTTTTGGTCTTTTGTAGCACTAGGAAGCTGAGAAGATTCTCCTCCTTGTCTGGACCCCATACCTGCCATGGCTGCAGCCTTGAAGCCACCAACCTCTCCTTGCCTGTCTTCCTTATCCACCTGGATCTGGATGAATATGCAGCACTCAAGGCATGGGCCAGGGTCTTAATGATACTGTAAACATGGTGATCATTTGGTATCTGGATGCTGTTCCTTTCCTCTTGAGTCTCCAGTGGTGCTTTCTGGGTGCATTTTTTTCGGCCCTTGATAGAAAAGAACCGCTTTGAAAAAGAACAGCGAAAAGACTCCTCTTGAAACTGTGTTTGTACAAAGAGAATGGGTTCAAAGACATCATCCTTAGATCTTTCTCTATTCTTAACATCAAAGTTCCAAATACTATGGACATATTTGGAAAGTCTCTTCCTTATCGTTATCAATTTCACAATGGGTGAGATGATCCAGACTTTCCCTTCAATGGGTCCTGGCAAATCTTCAAGTGTTAAATGGAAAAGAAGAAGTCTGTCCCCAAAGGATTCATATTCTGTGAAGTGAACAAAGACATTGACTTGTCTCCACTTAGAGAGGGCATCCCTGAGGGGCGCTGTATGTCCAGTTCTTGAGAATCGTTGTGATATAACAACACAAATTCCATTACTGACAAGCAAAGGAGTGAAAATCCTCATGAAATTATCTCCATTTTCTGTGTCTGAAGCAAAGAGACCAATCAAGGTCCATCTGAAATGGAGGAGAATTTGGATAATTCCTGGGTACTGGATCCCTTCTTTGGGCACCATCCGGTGGAAAAAGGGGAACTGACTTTTATCACTAAGAGCCACTGAACCAGTTGCATAACTCATCTGGAAAAGCAATAAAGAACACTGTATTATATTTTGGGTGTCAGATCAAGTCCAAAATATTATCTTTAATAAATCCAACTTGGTTGCCAAAGACATTTTAGCAGAGCTTATTGCTGATTAGTCATTTGGCCATATCAAGATACAGATTATAAAGAGTAGAACAAGAACCTATATAAAAATAGAATAAAAGAAACAAAATTAAAAGAATGAAAATCATATTTCTGTATCACACCTCTGATTTATTGTGATCAGATCCACATATCCTCATTTCAACTGAACTATTTTGTTCAAATAAATGATATTATTAAATATAATTTTTGTATTCTGACCACACAGAAAATATGTTGTTTTAATATAAGGTTTGAATAGGATATTTATTTAATGGACATCCAAGATACTGATCTCTCTGTTTGTTTTACAATTGATATTCAGATAATAGTTTTGTTATGTCTTACATCTCTGGAATTCTGCAAATGCAGGTCTGTTCAATATAAGAAACTTTATTAAATCTTCTGTATTTAATCAATGTGTCCAGCTGCTCAAATATTGTTAAAGTAAATATGATATTTAATTATTGTTGCATTGAAATATTTGGTAATTTCAAAGGTACAATTTTGTACTGTCTTTTTCAGTGTGCCAACCTTACTGAGGATAGCTATATCTCTCTGTCTGCTTCAGCATTGCAGATTCTTTGTGCAGATTCTTTTCAGATCCAGTTGTACAAAACACAGAGAAATCGAAGATCTAATATAATTTGTCTATTGTACACTCCAAGAGGTTTTAATTGAATTTTGTCTATTCTAACAAAAACAAATTTTGGGGTCTGTCAGTTTCCATAGCTTTAATTTTATACTGATCATTATATGCCCTGATTTTAGATAATGAACAAATTGCATAAATTCCCAATTAAGGTTTGATGACAGCAGCTGAAGTCCTCATAAGATACTTGTCCGATGCTGTGATTGGGTTTGTTCTAGAAGTGATATCTGTTTGAAGCCCCGAACTGCAGCTCTAGATAAGAGTATCAAGATAATTTTGACCTTATATACATTTATAAGTTGCTAATTGAAGTTAAGAACCATGGATAGTTGTGATGATGATGATGATGATGATTATTATTATTATTATTATTATTATTATTATTATTATTATTATTATTATTATTATTATTATTATTATTATTATTGTGCCCTTGCTGTAAGTGAGCTACTTTGATGGTGAGGAAGCCAAAACCCTTTCTCAGAAAAAAGCTAACCTACATAGTAAAATGTGTTTAATAGCCATCTATAGCTATGTACTTTAGACATATGTACTTCAGAATGGTTTGTTAGTCATGGTAAATTGTTAATCTCTAGACTATAGTGATCAGGTATGCCCCTTTGTCTCACTCCTTGGTCAAAATTGATCCTAATTCTCATGGCTCCATTGAGCCCAAACCACACTCGCTAACCCAGGCCATGGGCCAGATGCGTCATGCTAAAACTGCGCCCACCTCAGCTTTGGCAATGGGGAAAAAGTCATCATACGTCGTGACACGTCGTGTGACATTGTGAGTTTGACACCCCTGCTCTAACCAGTGCTTGTATAAAGAGATCAGGACCAACAGTCTTGAATTTTAAAGGGTTTCCTCCATATTTCTTTATTCACCATGTCAGATTCTACTCTGTGTCCTAAGAGGTCAGAAAACTATTTTTTTCTCTGAGTGATATATTTTGTAGTTAGATGTAAAGTTTGCTTGTTTAAATGGAAAGGATGCACTTTTCATCTACCTGCTCGCAACCTAAATGTACTTTTCTAAAGGCAGCTGGAATTTCTTGTGGTTTTTCCTTGAAAACATTTTACTTCTCACCCAAAAGTCTTCTTCAGTTCTGACTGATGAGAATTGAAATATGTTCAAGAAACCCACCCCCTAAAAAAAAGTCCAGTTGCTTTTTGAAAAGCACCTTTGGGACAAACATGATCTGGATGATTAAGAATCTCTATAGATATTTAAAGTAAAGGTAAAGGTTCCCCCGCACATGCGTGCTAGTTGTTCCCGACTCTAGAGGCCGGTGCTCATCTCTGTTTCAAATCCAAAGAGCCGGCGCTTGTCCGAGGACGTCTCCGTGGTCATGTGGCCGGCATGACTAGACGCCAAAGGCACACGGAACGCTGTTACCTTCCCACCGTAGTGGTCCCTATTTTTCTACTTGCAATTTTTACGTGCTTTCGAACTGCTAGGTTGGCAGAAGCTGGGACGAGTAACAGGCGCTCACTCTGCTACGCGGCACTCGGGATTCGACCCGCCAAACTGCCAATCTTCTGATCGACAAGCTCAGCGTCCTAACCCACTGAGCCACCGCGTCCCAATTCAACTCAAGAGGAAAGTAAACATATATTTTAGCTATAGAATCTATTAGACAAATGAGTCTGTAATTACTGGGGTCTTTTTTTTCCTTTTTTAATATATAGAAATTATTATTGCCATCTTCCACCCAACTAGTGTATGGCAGGTATCTTATTTCTTTAAATGAACTTGCCAGTAGAAAAACCTACCAGTCAGGTTATTATTTTTTTAGTATTTCAGCCAGTAGCTAGTTCAGTCCTCTCCAGTGGCTTTATTGTCTTTTTTGATTAATTTGATCATGAAAATATTAGGATAAAAATAACATCTTGGCTAAAGTGTTTATATTCTTTTTAATAAAGTGGATAATTAATGCTAGGGTTCCTACATGTACATAAGACACATATTTTTATCAGTTGTAGATAAATTAATCTATTGGAATTTAATAAAATAAAATAAATAAAATAAATTAAATAAAAATTTAATTAAATAAAAATAAATAAATAAATTATTTCCACGAATATAGGATTTGTTCGCCATTAAAAATAGCATTATTTTGGTAAAATTGATTTTTATTTAAGTGTGTATTTATTTATTTCTCTTCATGATAAAAAGTAGCTCTTGAATTACATAAACATGATTGGATCTATAGCTCACCCACCACCTCCCTACTCACTTTACCAGATTAAAAACACACACAAACCTGTGGGACTTTGTAAGTGCCTACTAAAGTTGACATCTGGATGGAGATATCCCTGTTAGCTGCATCAAGAAGGGCCAAAATGTTGTCCTTCATTCCACAGCTGAAGTTGGGAATATTGGCTTTGCCAGTTGACAGCATGTCCAGCAAGGCATCTGAAGTGCCAAGTGTATTCAAATAGTTGTCATGGATACTGTAGCCAAGTGTGAGATTGTGCAGAAGCTGATAATTCCTAGTTACAACTTGAATGGCAAAAATGTAGTGGAAGATTCTAGCCTGATAAGTAGATAAACTAATGTAAAAATATTCAAGTTATTGTCATCATCATCGTTAACAGAAACAGTATAACACTTTATTTATTCCTCTTTGTCTCTCCACCAGCCTATTCAGTTTCTTTTCTTTTTTTTAAGTTTTATTAATTTATAACAGAAAATGTGAAAATACAAAAGCAAATAGTAAGGAACAACAGTAGAGAAAGAGAAATGAAAAAAGTGTGAAGGAAGGGAAGGGAAGAAACAAAAGGCATTGACTTCTGACTCTCTGTTACAGTAAAATCAGACATTATTGTCATCATCATTAACAGAAACAATAAGACATTTTATGTATTCCTCTTTGTCTCCACAAGCCTATTCAATTTCAATACTGATCAACAACCAGAGGTATCTCCTATCACATTTGAAATTTCTGAGTGTTGGGAATATGGACTGTACATAGTTCTCTACCAGGGTTAATAATCACAAATGCAAAAAAAAATCATTATTTGTAGCATTCCTAATTTTCATTTCTCCAATAACCAACATTCAATATTATTTAATCCTTAAAAGTAGAGCCATCATAAAATAAAGAGAATGTTTCCTAAGTGACCCAGAAAAGAAACTCTAACATCAAGTCAACCTTGGCTTGATGCAGTTACAATCCTTTTAATAAATACTTTAAACAAAGGTCAATATTCCAGTGATGAATAAAGGATTGGATGAGGAGAGGAAAATAATCTGGACATGTTTCAGATATATTTCTGCCACATCTTTGGAGTTGAGACTCTTACAAAAAAGAACATAAAAAATGGGAAGCCACGGAAATCAAAACAATTCCGGAAATTAAACAGATCGTGCAATACTCCTCTAGGAGTAAGTAAAATATGAAGGAAAGAAAGAGTTAGAACTACAAATGGAGGGGATTCAACTCCATCACACTGAATGACTTACAAACGTGACTGTGTATAAGGAGCCATGTTGAAATTAAATGCTAAATGAGATATTATTGTTGCAGTGGTGACCACACTAATGATATAGTCTCCTAGCCTATAATAGCTCCAGGGCTTTTTTCTATATTCCTCCTCCAAACTTAGCTGGCAGTTCATTCTAAGATTCCCACAGACTGGCTGGGAGACCAGCAGCATCAGGAATAGAAGCAAGAGATCCATAATCCATAGGGCTGGGCCATCAGCAGCATCAGAAGCAGAACGAGGAAGTTCATAATTCATAAGCCTGAATCAATCCCCTTCCTGTTTCTAAACAAGAACAACAAAAAGAGTTAGAAAAATTCAAAGCACTCTCATAAGGTGGAATGCCAGTGGCTTTCCTGATTCAGAAAGAGACATACCCAGCTTCATCTGGAAAGCAGAGAAGTGCATTCACAAACGCAGACCCTGCCTCTCCCAAAATTGTGCCACACAGAGTGTGACCTGAGGCATTTATCCTCTTCTGATGCAACATCCCTTCCATGTTGCTACAGTGTGATGTTACATCAAAGGCACTCGCTGGAGAAATAGCAGAAAAAGTCTCAAAGACTGGAATGATGATTCACTATAATTTTCAGTAACTTCTCTAGGGATCTAAACTTCTGCGGGACTCTATGTGCAGAAGGGTAGTTGGGAAAAAAGCAACTTAGTGAAAAATCACAGATAAATCCATTGGGACACCATTCTGTTGAAGTTGTGCTCCTTTCAGTCAGGTCTTGTCCAGAAAGTAATGTTTGATGAAAATAATTCAATGCCCAGGTAACTGAATTTGTACTGTCCTTCAGCGTGGTATCTTGACTCTAGAGACTGCTGGGGAAGATCACCCAGAACTGATGCCACTCTAGATTGGTGACACGTAACTCTAGTGCTGACTTTCTTCTAACAACAAGGAAGCAATCAGTACTCTTGAACATTCCCTAACATTAAGTGAAGGGCCTTTAAGAGCGGTGGTGATGCAGTGGTTAGAACGTAGCATTTCAGGTTGACTCTGCCCAATGCCAAGAGTTTAATCCTAACAGGCTCAAGGTTGACTCAGCCTTCCATCCTTCAGAGGTCAGTAAAATGAGGACCCAGATTGTTGGCGGAAATATGCTAGCATTGTAAACCACTTAGAGAAGGCTGTAAAAGCACTATGAAGTGGTATATAAGTCTAATTGCTATTGCTATTTTGTGATTTTCTTTACCATTACATCTTCACATATTAATCTTGAATTGCAGTTGATTTTAAAATTGCTCCTGTTTGAAGTGAAAATTCATTTCCCACCTGTTCTAGAAAAGCAAGTTTTGGATGAGAAGTGAC
The DNA here is from genome assembly GCF_964194415.1 of Vipera berus. NCBI lineage: Eukaryota > Metazoa > Chordata > Lepidosauria > Squamata > Viperidae > Vipera > Vipera berus. Next base: position 280,393,635 of record NC_138203.1, read on the forward strand.
AAAGGGACAGGAAATTGTGTGCTTGTGGACTGGATAGATAAGATAGATAGACTTTAGTGTCATTTTTTACTGTGGGCACAATGGCACACATTAAAATTGAAATTTAGTTGCTTGGTCTCAAAGTGTACATATACATAACACACATTTAAACATGATATACAACATATGTATAGACCTACACACTTACACATAAGTAATATATAAATATTAATCACTGTCCATCTTGAATACATAATGGAAGGAGGAAGCTTTAGAGTTCACAAGGTAAATACTGTATGGGAAAAAACTGTGACTGGATCTGGATGTTCTGCTTTGGACACCACTAAGCCTCCTCCCAGAAGGATCATTGGATAATGAGGGAGAAAATTAAAAAAGTGGATAAAAGGGTTTCTTTCTTTGATTCTGTTGTTTTTCCATCTTCATGTAAGAGATCGAGATTCTTTATATTTTGAAGTGTCTTAGTTTATTAAATAAACATTGAGTTATGAGGTCTGCAGCTGAGATGGTTGTGGTGCCCACAGCATGGAGAATGGTGTGTTCTGATTTCATTCCACATACATACAGCAACTGGTTTAGAGGGATCTTATAGCCTTCTTATTGTGTGGATGGTGTGGTTCTGTGTCATGTTTTTATTCTTAGAGTATCTGGGTCAGTTTTGGGGGAGATTACATTTACTTTCTGGAGGGACTGGGACATCTCTCTCTCTCTCTCTCTCTCTCTCTCCACACACACATACACCTTGGACTAGAATGTAGAACTGAGGATTTTAGTCAGAGGGAAGACCTGAAAGAAACAGAAAGATATACCTGGAGTGTTGACAGTAATATTGGGACTTGAGCTGACCCAAATAGATCAGCTCCTCAGACAGTTGTGATCAGAGTTGTTGTTGTTGTTAGCTGCGAAGTCATGTCTGACCCATCGCGACCCCATGGACAATGTTCCTCCAGGCCTTCCTGTCCTCTACCATCTTCTGGAGTCCATTTAAGCTCACGCCTCCTGCTTCAGTGACTCCATCCAGCCACCTCATTCTCTGTCGTCCCCTTCTTCTATTGCCCTCCATCTTTCCCAGCATTAGGCTCTTCTCCAGTGAGTCCTTCCTTCTCATTAGGTGGCCAAAGTATTTGAGTTTTAGCTTCAGGATCTGGCCTTCTAAAGAGCAGTCAGGGTTGATCTCCTCTAGGACTGAGCGGTTTGATCGCCTTGAAGTCCAAGGGACTTGCAGGAGTCTTCTCCAGCACCATAGTTCAAAGGCTTCAATTCTTTGGTGCTCAGCCTTTCTTATGGTCCAGCTTTCACTGCCATACATTGCAACTGGGAAGACCATAGCCTTGACTATATGCACTTTTGTTGACAGGGTGATGTCTCTGCTTTTTAGTGTGCTGTCTAGATTTGCCATGGCTTTCCTCCCCAGGAGCAAGCGTCTTTTAATTTCTTGGCTACAGTCCCCATCTGCAGTGATCTTGGAGCCCAGGAAAATAAAATCTGTCACTACCTCCATTTCTTCCCCATCTATTTGCCAGGAATTGAGAGGGCCAGATGCCATGATCTTGGTTTTCTTAATGTTAAGTTTCAACCCAAGTTTTGCACTCTCCTTCTTCACTCGCCATAGGAGGCTCTTTAGTTCCTTTTCACTTTCTGCCATTAGAGTGGTATCATCTACATATCTTAGGTTGTTGATGTTTCTTCCGGCAATCTTAATTCCCACTTTTGATTCATCTAGCCCTGCCTTTCTCATGATGTGCTCTGCATATAAGTTAAATAGGCAAGGCGACAGTATACAGCCTTGCCGGACTCCTTTCCCAATTTTGATCAGAGTACTCCTCTTTAAACTGAGAGTTGGGGCTTCTGGTTTGCCGATACGGCTGCTGCAGATGCTTGGAAGGTGAGCTCCATCTTCCACGTCCAATTTAGCATCACTGGGGGACTCTGGAAAGGGTTGAAAGTCACCCTGTAGAGGCAACCAGCAAGGAGGGGATCCTGCTTGATCACAGGAGGGTGGTTCCCCTTCCGTTTGATCTGGCGCAGCTCTCCAAACCAGCGGATGAAAGACTGGCCATAGAAATATGGCTCGTCACCAGGCTGCAGACAGCCGAAGTCAAACTTACTACCAGGCACCTGCAAAGTAGTGCGGATGAGACTGGGTGAGATCTGAACCTCTCTTCAATCCTAACTATTTTTTTCACCTGTATAAGCTGCCCAAAGTATGTTCTCTCCTGTGGAGAGAGGGAAGGGAATCTCTATCTCAACCTCTAACAACAGTGGTGACTGACTATCCAGGAGAGTTTAAAACATTGAAACAATAACCTGATTTTAACTGGATTTCTATCTTTCCAAAACTTGAGGACTAAGATACCTCCTATTCTTATTGAAGATTTGAGTTTTTACTTAAAAAAAGAAGTAAAATTGAAAAAAAGACCATAAAAATCTTGTTTTTTTTTAAAGGGTAACTTCTTGTGGCTAAACCTGATATTACAAACTGTTATTTTCTAAAAGAGACTTGGCTTGCAGCCTAGACTATAGATAAGACTTTTGTAATCTTGGCAATCAGCTGTGTTCTATACTCAGTGATAAAATTATTTTCTTTCTCTGACTGTAAAGCTTTTAATTCACACTACTAAGAGAACATGGATAAAGATCAGGAACAGATTTTATTTATGTTGAAAGCAATGCATGAAACTATTCTTAAAGCCACTGATGAAATAACAGGCTAGAGAAAAGAACAAGATGTCAGCCCAGATATATGAACCCAAACTTTGATTACAACCAAAGAATTAACTACACAGGATGTAATAGAAGAAGTGGAGCAACTAAATACTATGATAGAAGATTCAACTGATCAACAAACAAGGTTAACGGAAAACTCAGAAAAGGGATGGACAACTTTGAAAATGGAAAAGACTTTTTATATAAAACAGAAGAAACTTGAGAATCAAGAAAAAGAACAGACCGAAGGGAAGATAAACATTTCAGGACAAACTACGTTAAGAGAGAAAAATAGAGAGACAATTTTTAGCCCCTTTAAAAAAATGGTGACTGGGTGGCCTTTCTGATTTCAAACAATATATATAATAATAGAAGGAGATCTATATGATGATTTAAAAACATGGATATGGAAGGTGAGTTGGCAAAGAAAGAAAGCTAGAATAAGGCTGAAGAAAATTGGGGCTCTGATTTATTACTAAGGATTAAAATAGAATATACATGATTTGACAAGGTATGTACTTTGAATACTAGATTTTGTTATGAAGTGAGATAAAGAAAACTTTGGTTATTTGAAAATTTGTAAATATAAATATTAAAAGTTAAATTTGAATATTATTTGTTTATAAATGTTGAATGTAAAGCTAATTAAGATATATATAAGCTAAAAATATATTGATAAATGTAATAAACATGCTTTTACTTAGCTGACAGAATAAAAACTGTACTAGTTTAAATATGGGATAATAGACATTAAGAGAAAAAGATCAAAAGTATTTGATGTTGAAAGAAGAGAAAACGTGGTTACTAAATTTAAGATGTTTGGATATAAATAGAAAATAAGAATGTTATATCGCATTATTAATTAGTTGATGTAAAATGGTGAGAAATAGAATATATTCAAATACATAAGATGTGTATTCTGAAGATTAGACTTTGTGATATATTGTGATAATGGGAACTTTGTTTACTTAACACTTGGAGATTATAAATAATAAATGCTGTTAAATACTAATGGGAAATTAAAAATCGGGGAAAACTAATTAGGACATTGATTGTTTATAAAGACTGAATGTTAAAAAAATAAGGACATGTATAAGCCAAAAAATATTGATAAATGTAAGAATGCTATTTTTATTTAATTGATTTAATAAGACTTGTATTAGTTTAAACAGGAGATAGTAAATACTAAGGGGAAAAGAGAGGGAAAATTTAATGTAGCAGTTTGAGACTTGTACTAAAGATAATTGTATGTTATTGTATTATCAATTAACCCAGCCACCATGCTGCTTTCCAAATACTTAAATCTAAAATTAGAAAATCAATAAAACAGTCTTTTTTTTAAAAAAAGATAGAAATATAGAATTAATGCATGGGGCAAGCTTTTCTCAATGCATTTTACCAAAACTGCTATGGCAACATAATTGATATGTTTCTTTTTATTTCCATAATAATTCTTTCTTGAAGATAATGATAGCAAATTGGAGGGGAAGTAACTTGAGGCTTGTTAATTATGAATATTCAATTATGAATAATTATGAATATTCATACCATTGATTAAAGATGCATACGGTAACAAAAATAAACAGACTTGGAGCAACTCAAACATAACCATCATCTTTTACAGGCTGATTACCAGCTGCAAAAGACCCAAAGAGATCGGATAATCATTTGCCTGAAATAGTATATGTTTTTTTTTGCTTGAGCAGGGCGGTGAACTAGAAGACCGCCAAGGTCGTTTCCAACTTTATTATTCTGCTAAATCCTGGAAATAAGAGAGACCTTGGCTGAACTGAAGTGTGAAGTGCACAAAGAGAAGAGGAATGCAACAAAAGCATGCTGTGCAAAAACTAAAAAAATGAAACCTTGAAGAACCTTGTGCAGACCTAGGAATAAGCACCCCGCTTGTGGAGAATGTAGCAAGTTGCTCAGACAAATAAAGCAACAATCTTGTCAAACAGCCTGCTTATTTTTTAAAAATTTTTAATCCCATTTATATCCCGCCCTTCTCTGAAGACTCGGGGCGGCTTACAATCTAAGAAGCACAAATCAAATGTGCTTAGCAATGGCCTTCTTTTCTATGTATATGCCTGCTTTATTAGGGCTTTCAGCCCGCCCCCCCACAAGCGGCATTATTACAAAGTCAGCTTATTGCCCCCAACAATCTGGGTCCTCATTTTACCTACCTTGGAAGGATGGAAGGCTGAGTCAACCTTGAGCCTGGTGGGACTCAAACCTGCACTAATTGCAGGCAGCTGGTGTTACTTAAGGAGGCGTTAGCCCACTGCTCCACCAAGGCTCTTAGCTTAACAGGCTAAGATCTTGATGAAACCCCAAACTTCTTCTTTGATGGGAAGGATGCTTTTGAGGAATTAAGCAACAGGTTTCCTGGGGCTTTGGTAGCAGTAGTGGAAACCTGAGCACAAATGTGGTGCAGAAATGCCCAATACTGGCAAAGGGAAGAGTGGGAACAAGTAGTTACTCATATTCCTTTATTCGGAGGAGAGCTGAGATAGATTATTAGAGATCTGGTGGCCTTGAGCCCTGATCCCCTCAATGTATCTGGAGGCTACATCAACTCAGCCTCCAGTACAATTTGTCTAACCCAAATATTGAGTGAGCCATTATTAACCTATCCTGAAGTCAAATGGCACACCTCCTCAGCATTTACAGGGGCTCCAGATCATGGTGCAGGACTTAATGACCGACACTTAGTTATGACTTAAACCCATTGGGGATTGTCAAGGGAAAAAAGGATCCTTTAGAATTCTGCCATCACTATGTATGGTACCAGTTCATAGCTGGAACAGAACCGCTTAATAAGAGGGATGAGGGTAAATGATGGTTAACATTATGCAATGCCCCTGGAACAATCAGTCTTTAAAGGGAGTGCTGGGGGGGGGGGCTGCGGTATCCTGACTGATCCTGGATTGGGTGAATAGATGCAGCTTCCCTATTAGTTTTAGCCACTTTGGGAACAGATATGCAAGAAGCAAGGAAAGCTGTTGGAAATGTTGGGGAGGAAAGTAAAGTATAGGATGTGGGGGAGTTGCAAGTAATAAAAGAAAGATGGGAAAGAAGGTGAGAAGACAATAGGAAGAGGGATTTGTAGAGCAACCAGGGCGGAGAGTGAAGAATGGAGAAGAGCATGTGCAAAGGGCATGTGTCAAGCTAACAGATTGTCTCAGACAATCCCCCCCAGTTAATTTCTAGGGCTGCCCTACTGCTGTGGTAGGTAAACACATGTGTTTTGATTGGCAGTATCAGGGGTGTCAAAGAATTGAGGCCTTTGAACTGTGGTGTTGGAGAAGACTCCTGCGAATCCCTTGGACTGCAAGGTGATCAAACCGGTCAGTCCTAGAGGAGATCCACCCTGACTGCTCTTTAGAAGGCCAGATCCTGAAGCTAAAACTCAAATTCTTTGGCCACCGAATGAGAAGGAAGGACTCACTGGAGAAGAGCCTAATGCTGGGAAAGATTGAGGGCAAGGGAAGAAGGGGACGACAGAGAATGAGGTGGCTGGATGGAGTCACTGAAGCAGTAGGCGTGAGCTTAAATGGACTCCAGAAGATGGTAGAGGACAGGAAGGCCTGGAGGAACGTTGTCTATGGGGTCGCGATGGGTCGGACACGACTTCGCAGCTAACAACAACAACAATCAGGGGAAAATTTAGAAAAGTCCTCAAGGCATGAGAAATTACATCTCATTTTTAACCCACAATGATTCTAAGCAGGCTCTGTTAGATAGTGGAGCTGAAACGTTTCTTATACATGCTTTTTTGGGGCGTAAGTAAATCTCCATTATAGCCCTACCTGCCTGGAAAACCTCAGACTGGGAGGCTTTGGGTCAGGTATAAACCAAGCCCATTGCAGCCAGTTGGGAAACAGGTTAGTGCCCAGGTGAAGACCAGGCCTCTGTAACACTGCAGAAACTATACCAATTTCTAAAGACTGCTGAAACAGGGACCACAGAGATTATTTGCAATTTGGAGAAGGAAGATATTCTAAACAAACCAGTAAATCCTTTTAATATCTCCCTCTGGCTCATTCTGGTCAGACGGGAGAATTTATAGGCTAAACAGTTTATCCAAGCCTGATTTGATTTTGGCCTCCATCTTTGAACAAAGCATGCAGCATGAATTCTTGCTCTAGCTTTGCACTGCACAAAACCTCATACCCCCTTTGACTTCTGTAACCCCAGACAAAGAAATTTGATTTACTGATGGACCTAGCTACGTCCTTGCTAAGTAGCTAAGTCCTTGCTGATTGGACCCTCTTTGCTTTGCTTTTAAACCTGGGTAAGTGTGGATGAATAAATGTATGAGGGGTCCTTCATGCTCTCTCAGTTTGGACCCCTCATTTCAACCCTGAAATACAAATCCTCTCCTTTATTGAATACATGCATGCATGTGAGGAACAGCAAACATATATTGTAACTACTAGTAAAATTTTGTTCCTACTTTAAATTATTTATTTATTTATTTATTTATTTATTTATTTATTTATTTATTTATTTATTTATTTATTTATTTATTTATTTATTTATTTATTTATTTATTTATTTATTTATTTATTTATTTATGGGATTTATATCCCGCCCTATCTCCCGAGGGACTCAGGGTCTTTACCGGGTCTCCATGTATTCCAAAGAATCAATTGCACCTCAGTTGTTGGTTGAAAATTATTTGAATATGGCTGTTGATCAGGGCTGTGATTGCATAAGTGATCATAAGCTAAGCTGGGGAGCATGTTTGTAATATTACCAACAATCTTACATTAATTGGAGCAGCTCCATCTATGAGTAAAATGGCAGAGCGAGGGATTTTGCCCCATTCTCCCTTCTCTTTAAAGTTGTTTCTTTAAGGAAGGGAGGAAAGATCAGAATATGAACTGTCCTTGCACCCCCCTTGTGAGGTAATTCCTATTGGTAATGACTCAACACTGAGATTATGGAACTCACAAGTTCCATGATGGAGAAATAAGTGGGGTGTCAGAATCCATTTATATCATATTCATAAATGGAATGTTTCAAACATTATTCCATGGATTCTGCCATCTCCCAAAGAGAAGAGAATAGATGTGTATTGAACCGGTATTAGGCATTTCAAAGGAAAGGAGAAGCCTTTTGAACTGGGGAAACAAAAGGGGGGGCTAGCATCTGGCTTGTGTCACGGAAGAGAGCAATAAACATGAATAGGTCCTCCAGATCAGGCCAGGACCCAACTTCATCTGCCAGTGACCACACAGATACCTAAGAGAATAACAAAATTGGAAGAGACCATGGAGATCTTCTCGTCCAACCCCTGCTCAAACTGGAGTCCCTATACCATTTCAGACAAATGGTTGTCCAATCTCTTCTTAAAAACCTCCAGTGTTGGAGCACCCACAACCTCTTGAGGTAAGCTGCTTCACTGGCTCATTGTTCTAACTGTTAGGAAATTTCTCCCATTTCTAGTTTGCTTCTCTCTTTGATTAGTTTCCATCCATTATGTCAACATCCAGCTCAAGAATCCAAATAAAACTCCAGTTTCATTCTGTTTCCCAAAAGGTTACTGTTTATTAAATACCCTGCATAGTTATGAAGTAAAACTAACTCTGAGAGTCCAACACCAGTTCTTAGACTTAAACAATTATTTTCCCAGCCAAGCCCCCAAAGTCTTATGGAATCTATATCAGCATGTTCACTTTGTTATGGGAGCCATCTGCTTCAAATCCACACGTGTTCTGGTGTCCTTGACAAAGCTTCAGGCTCCCATGGTCTTTAACTGAATTGAAGAAGTTTCATTTCTCCTTAGCCACTTGAAAGTAACACCTCCCTCCTTAATCTAAAGGAAAGTAGAACACACAGGCATGTAGCTGCCAAAGTTTCACCCTTGACATGTTACTTCTTGTCCTGCCTTCAGTTGCTTTGAAAAATAGGTTGACCCCCCCCTTCTTTGTTGCAGCTCCTTAGATATTAGAACACTGCTATCATGTCACCCCTAATTCTTCTTTTCACTAAACTAGATATACCCAATCTGCAATCGTTCTTTATATGTTTTAGCCTCCAGTCCCCAAGAAGAAGAGGGAGATGTCTGAATTATTCTAACTTCTGTCTGGATGTTGATATCCAAGCTCACTTCTCTCCCTCATTTCTGATCTATGGGACACTCAATCATCCCATTCTATAGGAATTCTTTCCTAGAAATCTTGTGAGGCTATATATTATTTCCTCTCTTATTTAACTTCTATATAATAATTTTGTTGAGCAGTTCAGTAATCCATATTACCTTCCTCCTAGTTTGCCTGGGAGATCTCTTTCTACTCTCCTTATATTTATGATGCTGAGATTTTGTCCAATACTATGAAAATTCTCAACTGGAGATAAACTGTAATGCAACAAAATAATGATATTTTAGAGCCTCCCCCCAGACATATATTTCAGGCATATCAAGAAAATTCACATTGCATAGGATGGAGGAACTAACTGCTCTTTAATGATTTCAAGCAAAATTATTGGCCCAGCTCATGCATAGGAGCAGCCTCAACAGCTTCTTGAAACAGGTTGAGAGTACAAATTCCTCTGCTTTACATTTCTACATTTCTTCTGGTCATAAGTTGCTCCTTTGTATTGAGGTCTGGCCTCAGAATGATAATGTAGCATTTGGGAATGAAGATGCAGCCCAGCAGCCCAACACTGGAGGCTAAGATAGAGAAGACCTGAACAGCCACCATGAATTTTCCTTTGGTGCTCAGGTAGGTGGGCACAAAACTCACCCAGACACTGCAGAAGACCAGCATGCTGAACGTGATCAGCTTGGCTTCATTGAAGGCCCCAGGGAGATTCCTGGCTAGGAAAGCCAGAGTGAAGCAGATGGCAGCCAGAAAACCCATGTAGCTGAGGGTGATATAGAACATGACAACAGAGCCTTCATTGCATTGCAGGATGATCACTCCTGACCGGGAGTGGAGGTCAAAATCAGGGAATGGGTGAGAAACTCCTAGCCAGATGGAGCAGATGATAATTTGGACTGCAGAACAAGAAAGGATGATGGAGTTGGCCAAGCTTTTCCTCAACCATCTCTTCCATTGATTAGCTGGTTTTGTGGCCAGGAAAGCCAGCACTACCATGATTGTTTTGGCCAAGAGAGAAGAAATGGCAACTGAGAAGACAGTGCTGAACACTGTTTGTCGGAGAAGGCAAGAGGTTTTCCTTGGTTGACCAATAAAAAGTAAGGAAGACAAGAAACAAAGCAGGAGGGAGACCAGGAGGATGTAAGAGAGGTCCCGGTTGTTGGCTTTGACAACGGGAGTTTCTAGGTATTTAATGAATATGCCTAAAACAAGGCCTGTGGTTAGGAAGAAGAGTAGGGCAAAAGAGGCCAGGATGATGCCCAGATTTTCCTCATAAGACAGGAAGGTTATAACTTTAGGAATACACTGGACTCGGTTCTCATTTGGATATTCATCATCTGGACATTTGGTGCATTTTTCTGAATCTGAGAAAAGCAAAAGCAGTCTTGCTTTTATGTTTAGAAAATAACATTTTCTAAAATAGCCATATTTCTAATGCTTTATAAAATTGGGAGAAGTCCTTGGACCTGGATGATTTTATGTATAATATGAAGAATTTTTATAGGGACCTACAGTATAAGAGTAGGGACGCGGTGGCTCAGTGGGTTAGGACGCTGAGCCTGTCGATCAGAAGGTTGGCAGTTTGGCGGGTCGAATCCCGAGTGCCGCGTAACAGAGTGAGCGCCTGTTACTCGTCCCAGCTTCTGCCAACCTAGCAGTTCGAAAGCACGTAAAAATGCAAGTAGAAAAATAGGGACCACTATGGTGGGAAGGTAACAGCGTTCCGTGCGCCTTTGGCATCTAGTCATGCCGGCCACATGACCACGGAGACGTCCTCGGACAAGCGCTGGCTCTTCGGCTTTGAAACGGAGATGAGCACCGGCCCCTAGAGTCAGAAATGACTAGCACGCATGTGCGGGGGAACCTTTACCTTTACCTTTTTACAGTATAAGAGGTAAATAATGAATCAGTTACTCTGTCTAGGTTAAGTTCCTTTCACACGGCACTGCACTTCTTAATATATTAGACTCACAGGATGCCTATATTGCAAAATCTTGTTGGCTGGCAGAGAAAGTTAATCCTTTGGTCCTTTTGGAAGGCCAAAAGTATGGGAGCAATTCTTTGATGGGGATGGGCTGCAATAGAAAAGTCTCTTCTCCTTGACCTTGCCTGCTGGAATTCTTTAGCAGATGGGGTCCATAGCAGGTCTCTTGTACTGGTGTCAGTGGGGTGGGCTAGTCTCGTGGGGTAAGATGACACCTCAGATACCCTGTCTTCATGCCAAATAAAGCTTTAAAAGTAATAACTAACACCTTGAATTGGACCCAGAAGCAAACTGGTAACAAATGCAGCTTGTGGAACAGCTGTGTTATATGTGCCATCCTAGAGGTCCCCAGAACTAGGCATGCCACTACATTCTGCACCAGGTATAGAGCTCAACTGTTGATTTTCAATATTTCTTTTAACTTGCACTTTCATGAAAATGCTGCAGAATAATCCAGTTCCACAAGGCCTGCCCTTTTCTTTGGTGTCACCCACCTTCCTGAATAGAGATGGTCCCCTCTGGACAAGGAACACAGTCATAGCAGCAAACTGGCTCTCCTTCTCGAGCCCGCTTGACAAATCCAGGATGACAACTTTTCACACATCTTGAGTGAGGCAGAGGCTAAGCAGAAAAAAAAAGAATGCCAAAGAAAATATGTCAGGACTAACCATCCATGGCAAATGTATGTAGGCATGAACATTATACAAGAAGCGTCTTATCTATTACTCCTATGGGATTAGACAAGCAAAACCAATTGCACAGGTATAGAATAGGCACCTGGTGCAACAGCAGTAACTGTGACAAGGATCTAGTGGACTAGTGGACTTTGACTGAAGTATGAGCCAACAATATGCTGCAGCCATTAAAAAAAGGCAGTGCAGTCCTAGGCTTCATTAACAGAGGGGTAGAATTAATATCATGTGAGGTGTTCATTGTACTTTATAATATCTTGATAAAGACCACACTTGTAATACTGCATCCAGGTTTGGTCATCCTGATACATAAAAGATGTTGAAAGAGTGCAGAAAAGAACAAGAAAGATGATTAGGAGACTGGAGGATAAAAGATATGAAGAACGATTGCAGGAATTGAGTATACAGTATGTAGCCAAATGAAGAACAGTGTTCCAATTTCTAGTGAACTGCTCCAGAAAACAGGAATTCATCCTATTCTCCAAAGCACCTGAATGTAGGACAAGGAACAAAATTATGAAACAGAGATTCAACCTAGAACTAAAGGAGACATTTCCTAATGTTGAGAACAATTAGTCAATGGAATGGCCTGCATTGAGAAGTTGTGCTCCATCACTGGAGGTTTTTAAGACTTTGCTAATTTTGGAAAACGGTCAAGCCAGGGTGAGTCTGTTAGCACCAAAATCCCCAGCAATTTTTCACCTCTCTCACCAGGTCATGGCCATTGTCTATGTCATAATGTATAGTCATCCAGCATTCTACGTTGGACATAGCTGCTAAAAACAGGGTTCCATTTGATAGCATCTGAAGGATTCCATGTTCAAACTAATGAAGGCTCCCAAGCCATCTAAGAAATCTATAAGAGTTCCACTCCCCACATTCAATTATTAGTGAAGAAATATGATCACTTGAAATGAGCTAAGATAAATCAGAGAAAACTCTACAATATTTTCCCCACCTTGTTGAGCAACTTTAGTTGTGAGCAAGCATCTTGGTTGATAATAAGTCTCTGTCTTTCAAAACTCCCCACTAGCACTTGGATGGGATCCTCCTCGGGGAGAACCAACAAGCTCCCAAGGTCCAGATTTGCTGCTACATCTCCATTTTGGTCCAAGTAGAGTTTCAAGTGGGAAAGATTCCAAAACTCATTTTTGTCAAAAAAGGGATGGAACTAATAATAATAATAATAATAATAATAATAATAATAATAATAATAATAATAATAATAATAATAATAATAATAATAATAATAATAATAATAATAATAATAATAATAATAATAATAATAATAATAATAATAATAATTTAATTTCTATAACTAGAATGAAAACATCCCAAACTTTAAAAGAAGAAACCTTGGTTTCTTATCCCATGTGACCTTTAAACAATTTAATCTTTCTTCAACAGTTATCTTAAGTTGCAAGCATGCTTGGTTGGGGGAATAAATATTACTGCTCTCTTCAAAAGTGAAAAACAAATGTTCAGCAATATTCATCAATCATACATTGAGGAAAATATGTATTGACAAAATAATTCATTTAGAAAATTTGGCAGTTATAAGGATCATTCTGGAGCAGGTCACAAATAAATTGAGCAAACAAATGAATAGATTATTCATAAAATCTTTTTTTAAAAAATGTGATTACAAGAAAGCATGGATTTGAGAAGAAGAAAGTTGCCAGACTAATCTTCTGTCAAGTAGACCAGAGTGAAAACATGACCGGATGAGCTAATTCTGCTTTAACCTGAAAGTACAAATCTGTCAGCACTTTTTACAGTCTGAAAGGTTAGGGAGGATCTTTTCCAAGTTTCTTTCTCTGCTCCACAACTGTGTGATTGTTCCTAGGAAGGATATCTTCCATATAATCTGCAAAGATCATTCCCCTATATTACACTTTCCTTAATAGATAGTGGAAATGCTGGTAATAAATCTTGATTTCAACAAAATATTAACAAATTGCTTCTTGATATTATGATTAGGAAGCTAGTTACATAAGGGCTGGATTGTGAATTAAATGAATAAAAACTGTGTAGTAAATTTTCAACATTTCTCATAAAACTGATTCAGTTATAAAAACAACTGTTCCTTGTCATGTATTCTGTATTTTCATAAATAAAGATATGTAGATTTTAAAAATCATGTGGTAGTGATGCCAGATTTATACCATAGACAAAGCTATGTTTAATGTATTTTAATTTATTGTTCTTGGGCTTCTGGGCACCTGTTTAATCTTTTTTAATGTTTGTATTCTTGTATTTTTATATGTTTGCCCTGTTCACCGCCGTGAGTCCTTCGGGAGAAGGGCGGTATACAAATAAAATTATTATTATTATTATTATTATTATTATTATTATTATTATTATTATTATTATTATTATTATTATTATTATTATTATTATTATTATTATTATTATTTTAATCAATTTTATAATAATACCAAGCTTCCAGGCAAATATTTATGATTCCCTAAAGTCATAGGTAAAATCAAGTTGAAAGTTCTGATTTTCAGAAACCAGAAAGTAAAATATGGCATCTTTTATAAGAACAAATTGATGTCAGGTACAAAGTAGACCTTTCAATAAGTTTTTATTTCTTTTTTATATAATTATTTATCTGAATTGGTCGATAATTACAACAAATTAATAGTGGTTTTAGTATTTTCATGATTTGTTCATAATGTCATTGATGATACATAGGAAGAAAAATGATGGATATCAAACTTAGTAATCATATTTGTGAAAATGATCTCAAAATAATGATTCATTACAAACCAAATGTGAGCCCTGGTGGAGCAGTGGGCTAATGCCTCCTTAAGTAACACCAGCTGCCTGCAATTAGTGCAGGTTCGAGTCCCACCAGGCTCAAGGTTGACTCAGCCTTCCATCCTTCCGAGGTAGGTAAAATGAGGAGCCAGATTGTTGGGGGCAATAAGCTGACTTTGTAATAATGCCACTTGGGGAGGGGGGCCAAAGCCCTAATGAGCAGGCATATACATAGAATGAAGGCTATTGCTAAGCACATTGATTTGTGCTTTAAATTGTAAGCCGCCCTGAGTCTTCGGAGAAGGGCGGGATATAAATGGGATTAAAATAAAAATAAAAAATAAATAAATGTAAAGAAGGCCAATGCATCCATAAGAATCTAAGGAGGTGAACATTCTAGTTTGGAGAGACCTCAACTCAAATACCAGCTTCCCTTTCAGGCATCATGCTTGGAGAAGACATTACAGAAAAATTGGATCAGCTCTAGGAAAGGGCAGTGATGCCAAAGAAGAGCTCTTTGTCTTGAGGAAAGATGACAGGAAGAAAAGCCATGTTGGTCTTTAGGAAATGAAAATCAGAAGGAGTCTGGGAGCCCCTGTTTCAACTAACACAATCTCTTGGTTGGAGAAGGAAGATGCACCACTCTTCCAATTAACTGAAAAATTTTACACAGACACTTAAGATCTGTTCACTGTTATTCCAAATGTCATAAAAGGAAAAATGAACTCAGTTAAAAGAGAAGAAATCCTGGCTGAATGAAAGGCAAAACATCCTAAAAAGAGGAAAAGTACTGGAGTTCTGCCAGTGAACCAGAGAAGTTCAGTCTGAATGGTATCAGAGCAAATTGTTTTAAAGCAAAGGTGAAACAGCCATCTGTCAGAGAAGGTTTAATTTCTATCTAACTTGTTTCAGCTTGATGATCTCCTAGGTTCTCTTTCAAATTTATGAATGAAAACATTCTATGATGATGCTAATAACAATCTGTGTTTAATATCATTTTTAATGTAATGGTGCCCACTCTAGAACATTAGGCACCAAACAATTAGATTAGCCAAACCTGTTGACTTTTTGTAACCCAAGGAATTTGAGACAGTTCCCCTCTTTCTTCTTTGGATTCCTTCTCAGATGGAGTAAGTTTGATGAATCCTTGTTGGGACCCCATACCTGCCAGGGCTGCAGTCTTGGAGCCCCCATCCTCTTTTTGCCCTGTTTCATTCTCCTCTTAGATCTGGAAGAATATGCAGCATTCAGGGTATGGGCCAGAGTCTTAACAATACTGTAAACATGATTGTTATTTGAGATCCGTAAACTGTTCCTTCCCTGTTTGGACTCCAGTGATGCTTTCTGGGTGCATCTTCTCCGACCATTAAGAGAAAATACATGATTTGAAAAAGAGCAGTGGAAATATTGATTGTGAAACTGGAGATCGACAAACAAATAGAGTTCAATGGTGTCATCTTTTGGGCTTTCTTTTACATGAAAAGCAAAAAACCAAATACTATGGATATATTTGAGAAAACTGTGCTTTTTCGGTGAATATGATCCCAAAGTTGTGGTGATCCAGACTTTCCCTTCAATGGGCCCTGGCAAACCTTCAAGTGTTAAATGGAAGGGAGACATTCTGCCCCAAAGGGAAGTATATTCCATGAAGTGAACAAAGACATTGACTTGTCTCCATTTAGTGATGGCATCCCTGAGGGGTGCTGCATATCCAGTAATTGACGATCGTTGAGATAAAACAACACAGATTCCATTCTTGACAAGCAAAGGAGTAAAAGTCCTCATGAAATTCTCTCCTTTCTCTGTGTCTGAAGCAAAAAGACCAATCAAGGTCCAACTGAAATGAAGGAGCAGTTGGACAATTCCTGGGTACTGGATCCCTTCTTTGGGGAGCATTAGGTGGAAAAAAGGGAATTGATGTTTATCACTCAGAGCAACTGAAGGAGTTATATAACTGATCTGAAAGAGCAATGAAGAATGCTGTCTTATATTTGGGGTCAGATAAAGTCCAAAATATTAATTTTTAACACACCCTTATTGGTTCTCAAGAACTATACAACAATACAAGGATACAAAATATAAAACACACAACATTAACAAGACTATATAATAAAAGAATAAATATAATAAAAGAATAAAAGAAACCAATTAAGAAAAAGAATAAGAATAAAGAATGAAAATCATATTTCTTTTTCACCACTACAATTTAATGTAATCAGACCCACATATGCAAATTTCAAGTTAGCTCTTTTGTTCAAATAAAAGTCTGCATTATATATAATTTGTGATAATTGTTTTAAACTCCTCATCTCCATATAAATGAATGGGGTAACCTTGGCACTATATATTTAATAAATGGGACTAAGAAAATTGGATAGCTATGATTGTTTTTAGATTAAGCAGTAGATTCACTCATGTCCTTGCTCTTTGATGATGAGTGTTCAAAGATACAGTCTCAGAGAAAACTATTCCTAGGTAAGGAAAGATTAACCTGCTCTATTGGCTCACCATCAAATAGTCATCTCTGGCTATGTCATTTTCAAAAATCATACTTCAATAAATTAATTAATAATTACAGTATTATTATAGGAGTTGAAGGCAAGACTTTATAAAAGCATATGCAACCAAACTTGTGAATATAATAATAATAATACTTGAGAGTCCTTCATTAGTCCTGGTAAGTCATTCATGTCTAGATTGAATAATAATGGTGCAAGTACACACACTTGTCTTACCCGTTAGTGAGTATCAATCCTACTTCCTACAGATGTGTATCAGAAACTGCCAGAGCAATGAAGATAGTATTATGAGAGGATATGGCTGCTTTGACTGTTGTCCCCTCCTCACTATGGATCTCATTACCCAGCCATGACACCTATGATGGCCATGGTGAAAAGCAGCTCCTGAATTCCATAAAGAAGATATAATTAGATCTATTACTTACTCAACCCACCTCCCCTGGAGTCATTTTCCCAACAGAGAAACATCCGCACACAAACCTGTGGAACTTTGTAGGTGCCAACTAAAGTTGACATCTGGATGGAGATGTCCCTTCTGGCTGCATCAAGAAGAACCAAAAGGTTGTCCTTCCTTCCACAGCTGTAGTTGGGAACATTGGTTTCTCCAGTAGAGAGCATGTCCAGCAAGACATCTGAAGTGGCAAGTGTACTCAGTGAATTGTCATGGATGTTGTAGCCAAGTGTGAGATTGTGCAGGAGACATAGATTCTTGTTCACTTGTTGAATGGCAAAAATGAAACGGACAATTCTAGCCTGATCAGTAGATAATCTATCAGAAGATTCCCACCTGTAGAAAAATATTCATATTATCAACATCTCCATCAACAGCAATAACAGAATATTTTGTTAAATTTATTTTTATCACCCAAAGCGTATTGAGTCTTAAGCCAATATTGATCTAGAACTTGACACAAAAATTAAACCATTTAATTTTCATGAATGCTGGGAAAATAGGTTGGCTTTATATCAATGAGAACATAGAATATCAGAATTGAAAGGGACCTTGGAGATCTTTTAGTCCAACTCCCTGCTCAGGCCAGAGACCCTATACTCTTTCAGACAGTTGACTAAACGGTCTCTTCTTAAAAGCCTTTAAGCTTTTTTAAAAAGCTTTTTTGAACATTTATAGAAATATGATAATGGACTGGGCATAGGAAACTACAATGTTTTCAGTAAGTATTTTAAACAAGAATCAGTATTCAAGTGATAAACTAAGGATTGGGGTGGGGGAGAGGAATAATCTAAAGTTCTTTTAGCTGTCTGGATTTGAGTCTCTTCCAGGAAATTAGTCAGGTTCTGCAAAATAGGATTAAGTGGGGGGGGGGGAAACAAAACAAGGAAAGTGTTATAACTGCAAATGGAGGGAATGCAACTGCATCATACTGAATAACTTACAAGTGAGATTCTCTATAAGGAGCCATGTTGAAAGGCAATGCTCTATTGGGTTTTAATGTTGCAGTGATAACTATACCAATGATATGGTCTCCGGGGCTGTAATAGCTCGGTGGATTCTTTCCACCCAGATGCTCCAAATTCAGTGGGCACTTAGTTCTAAGTATTCCAGAGACTATATGTGACACTGGTAGCATCAGAAGCATCAGAATCAGGAGCAGGACACCCATAATGTATTGGGCTAAATTAATCCCTTTCTAAACAACAACAACAACAACAAGAAGAATTAGAAGAATTCAAAGCATTCGCAAGATGGAATTGCCAGTGGCTTTCCTTATTCAGACAGAGACAAACAGAGCTTCACCTGGAAACAAGAGAAAGTACATTCAAAAGCACAGTCCCTGCCTGTTTCAAAACTTGTGCCACACATAGCATGACCTGTTGCATTTATCCTTTTCTGATGCAAGATCTTTTCCATATTGCTTCAGAGTACTGTTTACATCCAAAGCAGTCACTGGAGACATAACAGAAGAGGTCTCAAGAGGGGAAGGTGATAATTACAGTGAGAAACAACTTCTTTGGGGATCTTGAAGTTCTTCAAGACTTCATGCTGAGGGTAGCTAGAGAAAATTATGTTAGTGTAAAATTACAGATATAATCTTGGAGACCCTGTTGTGTAATGGTTGTGGTCCTCCTTGTGAAGACATGTCCAGAACGTGAGGCTGGATTAAGGAAATTGACTTCTCCTGTCTTTCAACTTGGCATCTTGTCTCTAGAGATTGCTGGGAAAGGTCACCCAGAACTATGGAGTGTGGTACCACTCTGCGTTGATGACACTTAATTCTAGTGCTGTCTTCTAACATCAAGAAAGCAGATGATGATCAAGAAAGGAGAGATTGTCCACAGCAACCTTTAATTTGCCAGGGACTCAAATGTCAAGCTGGAAAAATAAAAAGCGGGGGGGGGGGGATCCAGGAAACTACAGACTTATCAGCCTGACCTCAACACCTGGGAAGATTAAGCACCGAATCTGTGAACACCTAGAAGCAAACAAAGTCATAACCAAAAGTCATACAAATCTTACTACATTCCTTGACAAAGTGACTAAATTAGTAGACCAGAGAAATGCTGTGGATGTAATTTACTTGGACATCTGTAAGGCATTTGATAAAGTAGACAACAACCTACTGCTTGATGAGATAGAAAAATGTGGGATAGACAGCATCACCACCAGCTGGATTCGTAGCTGGCTGACCAACCACACATAATGTGTAGCCCTCAATGTAACTGCTTCTACATGGAGGGAAGTATGAAGGGAGGAAGGGTACCCAACACTCTCTTTTAAGCCCCAGTACTCTTCAACATCCTCATCAATGAATTGGATGAGGGGATAGATAGGGAATAATCAACTCTGCAAATGACACCAAGCTGGCAGGAATAGCCAACACTCCTGAAGATAGGCTTAAGTTACAGATGGATCTTGAACATTGGGCGCTGTGTAACAAAATGAAATTCAATGAAAAAAGTAACATTCTAGATTTAAGCAAGAAAAAACAAATGCACGGGTACAGTATAGGTGGTACCTGGCTCAATAGTGGAGACTGTGATGGAGATCCTGGATCCTAATGGACAATCACTTAAATATGGGCCAGCAGCGTGCTGCAGCTGCCAAAAAAGCCAACACAATTCTAGGCTACATTAATAGAGGGATAGAATCAAGATCATCATTTTGCTGGTCTACTAATTTGGTCACTTTCTCAAAGAATTAAATAAGATTAGTGTGGCATGATCTGTTTTTAACAAACCCATGCTGGCTTCTAATTATAACTTTATTTGTTTCTAGTTGTTCACAGATCTGTTTTTTTAAATTATCTTTCCCAGTATTTTCCCAGGTATTGAAGTTAGGCTGATTGGTCTGTAGTTTCCTGGATTTGATTTTTTTTGTTGTTGAAGATGGGAATTACATCTTTTCCAATTCTCTGGTTGTTTCTCAGTGCTCCAGGATGTTTGAAATACATGGTAAACAGTTCTGAGATTACATCTGCTAGCTCCTTCAGAATTCTACGATTTAATCCATTAGATCAGGGGTGTCAAACTGCTGGCCCACGGGCTGGATGTGTCATGCAGAAGCTGCACCCATCCCATTGCCAGCAATGGCAAAACTGTTTAATGAAGAGAAGGGTGAGGGGTGACATGATAGCAGTGTTCCAATATCTCAGGGGCTGCCACAAAGAAGAGGGAGCCAAGCTATTCTCCAAAGCACCTGAAAGCAGGACAAGAAGCAACGGATGGAAACTAGTCAAGGAGAGAAGCAACCTAGAACTAAGGAGAAACTTCCTGAAAGTTAGAACAACTAACGAGTGGAACAACCTGCCTCCAGAAGTGGTGAATGCTCCAACACTGGAGGTTTTTAAGAAGAGACTGGCCAGCCATTTGTCAGAAATGGTATAGGGTTTCCTGCCTTAGCAGGGGGTTGGACTAGATGACCTCCAAGGTCCCTTCGAACTTCTTCTTCTTCTTCTTCTTCTTCTTCTTCTTCTTCTTCTTCTTCTTCTTCTTCTTCTTCTTCTTCTTCTTCTTCTTCTTCTTCTTCTTCTTATTATTATTATTATTATTATTATTATTATTATTATTATTATTATTATTATTATTATTTTAAATTTATATACCGCCCTTCTCCCGAAGGACTCAGGGCGGTGAACAGGGCAAGCATAAAAAATACAGAGTTACAAAAGTTAAAAAGGATTAAATATATGCCCACTAAAAACAGTACATACAAATATTAAAATAACAATAAAAAACCCCGCCCATCCCCCATCAGGCCTGGCCGGCTTGTTCAAATAAGAATGTCTTTAGATCGCGACGGAAGGAGCGAAGATCGGGCGCCATCCGGAGCTCAACCGGTAACTGATTCCATAGCTCCGGGGCACCCACAGAGAAGGACCTCCCCCTGGGGGCCACCAATCGACACTCTCTGATCGGTGGCACCCTGAGGAGGCCCTCTCTGTGGGAACGCACAGGGCGAAGGGAAGTTGATGCCGGCAGCAGGTGTTCCCTAAGGTACTCCGGACCCATGCCATATAGGGCCTTAAATACCATTACTAGTACCTTGAATCTCACCCGGAAGACAACTGGCAACCAATGCAGCTCACGGAGCTGAGGTGTGACATGGGAGTATCGGGAGACTCCCAACACAACTCTCGCGGCTGCATTCTGTACCAGTTGGAGCCTTCGAGTGGTCCTCAAGGGCAGCCCCATGTAGAGAGCGTTGCAGTAGTCTAGATGAGAGGTCACGAGCGCGTGAGTGACCATGCATAAGTCATCCCGGTCTAGATAGGGCCGCAACTGACGCACCAGGTGAACCTGGGCGAAGGCCCCCCTAGTCACAGCCACTATGTGGTCTTCCAGAGTGAGCCGTGAATCTAGGAGGACTCCCAAGTTGCGAGCCCTATCTACGGGGGGTAATAGTTCACAACACCACGTAATGTTGCGAGTTTCACATGTTTGCATTAGATGCTGGTGATTTATATTCATCAAGATCAGACAGGTGTTCTCTTACCATTATTTTTTATTTCTAGTCTGTTTATTATAGCTTTGTTTTTGGTAGGTTGGGCTATAGTTTCTTTTTGCATGAAGACTGATGCAAAGAATGAGTTAAGCAGCTCTGCTTTCTCTCTAGTGCCTGTTACTTCCTTGCCATCTTCTCTCTTTAGTGGACCTTTGACTTTTTTTCTTGTTATTTATATTGTCAAGGTTCCGACTGATGATCCCAACGAAGAAAGCACAACTTAGACATTCCAATCTCTAATGCAAAACTTTATTGAGTACAGCATATTGGCACTGATGAATAGAAAACCAGCTCTGGTTAAATTGGTGCCAAAACAGTAAATTAAAAGTATAGAAACTAAGTATAGAATTTCCCATTTAGGAGTGTCTATCCCCATACGTTCACCCCTAGCTTTGTTAGATTTTTGTAAACCTTTCTCCTTTCTAGGACATCTCACTTCTCCTATTAAATCATGATAGCTAGGAAATTGCCAAAAGATTTTTTTAGTATGACATGGGTGTTAAACAAACAAACAAACAAGAAAGTATCCCAGGTTCCTCCCTGCTTCTGCTCCATCCTTATCTGTGCCTTAGACTGGCCCATTTTAGCTATTCCCACAGTCTTAGCCTCCTTCCTGAATCCTTTGCTCCAACCCTCAGTAGGTGGAAAATCTGTTCAATTACCAGGCTACATGGTAAATTAGGAAGAATTCCTACCAACAATTCTGTTCCTTTCCCTGTGCCTGTATTCTGGCTTTAAACAATGGGACCATATCAGTCTACCCAAAAACACTTCTCAGAGGCTCTTTTCCCGTAATGCTGTATCCTTACTAAAATAGAGCCTAGGCAGGTTGCATCATATGGAGGCTGACCCACCCTAACTCCAGCAATTCAAAAAAAATTGTGATGACTTTGACACCTGTGGTATAGATTCTCCTGCTTGAGCAAGGGGCTGTATTAGAAGACCTCCAGCTCTATTCTATTCTATTCTATTCTATTCTATTCTATTCTATTCTATTCTATTCTATTCTATTCTATTCTATTCTATTCTATTCTATTCTATTCTATTCTATTCTATTCTATTCTATTCTATTCTATTCTATTCTATTCTATTCTATTCTATTTGTTTTATTGATTTTTGCGATAACAATCTTTAATGCTTGAACAGTGTGTTGTCTGGGTTCATATATTTAACAACAATCAATAATAATTAATTTAGTACATTCTCTCCTCTCCTCTCCTCTCCTCTCCTCTCCTCTCCTCTCCTCTCCTCTCCTCTCCTCTCCTCTCCTCTCCTCTCCTCTCCTCTTCCATTCCATTCCATTCCATTCTTTTTAAAAAATATGTTTTATTTATTTTTTGCGATAATCTTTAGTGCTTGGTGAACAATGTATTGTCTGGATTCATATATTTAACAAAAATGTAATAATTAATTTCTTTAAATCCATAATCAAATGTATTAGCTAGAGATACATTCCTTAATCTTCTCTTCTAATAGTATTCTGCTTTTTTTTAGTACATTCTACTCTACTCTACTCTACTCTACTCTACTCTACTCTACTCTACTCTACTCTACTCTACTCTACTCTACTCTATTCTATTCTATTCTATTCTATTCTATTCTATTCTATTCTATTCTATTCTATTCTATTCTATTCCTTATATACGTAATGCATGATAGCATTTGTCTGGTTACCATTAGCTTTGAAGCCTTCAAATTATAGTTTTGCAATAGTAGCAAATTTATTCTCAAAAATCAAACTTTAAAGTTTATAGCTTTAAAAATTATCTTCATTTTCATTTTTTACACGAAGAGCTGTGCATGCTTCTAAGTTTTTTCAATGCTTGGTGTAAAATGCATTTCATTAGTTTCATTAGAGCTCTGAACTTCCCTCTATGCTTATACACTCCTTCTCTAATACCTGATCTGTTCCATCAGAAATGAACGTAGCTCCTTTTCCAATCTGTCTTCACCTACCATTTTACACATGGAAGTGCCCACACATCCCCTCCACTCTCCTCTGACTCCATCCTGGAAGCCAAAAACTGCAACCAGATTATATTTGTCTCTTAGCTGTGGGACAAGTATGTAGATTAAGGGAGAGGGTGAAGGGCAGACTTTTTTCTGAGGAAAAAACCTCTCAATTTGTACTCAGACAGCCCCCAGCAGTTTTGAGTCAAAAGGATTCCCACTGTATCCACCATGCCTCCCATGAAAACCGCCCAGTGTACTGGTCAATTTCTCTGTGCTTAGCATGACCACTGAGTTTCCATTGCTCCATATATTTAAGTACATATATTTAATTTCACACTGCTCTTTCATAAACCAGCAGGCCTTCTGCAACACTCTCAGAGCCTGCATATGTCCCACTTGCCTTCCTCCCAGAGATTCTTACATTTCCCCCTTCAGATTACTTATCTCTATGATCTTATCTCTATTACTTATCTCTATGAACATCTTATTTGTCTCTTGAGAAACCTATATGCGGGCCAAGAAGCAACAGTGAGAACTGGACACGGAACCAGTGATTGGTTCAAAATTGGGAAAGGAGTCCGGCAAGGCTGTATACTGTCGCCTTGCCTATTTAACTTATATGCAGAGCACATCATGAGAAAGGCAGGGCTAGATGAATCAAAAGTTGGAATTAAGATTGCCGGAAGAAACATCAACAACCTAAGATATGCAGATGATACCACTCTAATGGCAAAAAGTGAAGAAGAACTAAAGAGCCTCGTGTTGTGGGTGAAGAAGGAGAGTGCAAAAGTTGGGTTGAAACTAAACATTAAGAAAACCAAGATCATGGCATCCGGCCCTCTCAATTCCTGGCAAATAGATGGGGAAGAAATGGAGGTAGTGACAGATTTTATTTTCCTGGGCTCCAAGATCACTGCAGATGGGGACTGTAGTCAAGAAATTAAAAGACGCTTGCTCCTCGGGAGGAAAGCCATGGCAAATCTAGACAGCACACTAAAAAGCAGAGACATCACCCTGTCAACAAAAGTGCGTATAGTCAAGGCTATGGTCTTCCCAGTTGCAATGTATGGCAGTGAAAGTTGGACCATAAGAAAGGCTGAGCGCAAAAGAATTGAGGCCTTTGAACTCTGGTGCTGTAGAAGACTCCTGCGAGTCCCTTGGACTGCAAGGCGATCAAACCGGTCAGTCCTAGAGGAGATCAACCCTGACTGCTCTTTAGAAGGCCAGATCCTGAAGCTAAAACTCAAATACTTTGGCCACCTAATGAGGAGGAAGGACTCACTGGAGAAGAGTCTAATGCTGGGAAAGATTGAGGGCAATAGAAGAAGGGGACGACAGAGAATGAGGTGGCTGGATGGAGTTACTGAAACAGTAGGCATGAGCTTAAATGGACTCCAGAAGATGGTAGAGGACAGGAAAGCCTGGAGGAACATTGTCCATAGGGTCGCGATGGGTCGGACACGACTTCGCAACTAACAACAACAATGATCTTTGTCCTCATTTGGAATTAGAGGGCCTTCCCTTTTCCTTCCTTGTGTTGATAATTGTGGTCCCTGATTCATGTCTTAGGCAACTTCATCCATCAAGGAAAAAGGGAGTTTGAATAGAAGCTCGTGGTCTGTCTCTATTCAGTACAGAAAGTTACACAAACTCCTCCAAAGCCAAATTCTCCTTTGCTTTCCAGACACATCCAGTCATTGCTCAGTTGAATTCAGAGCAGGGCTAGGGTTGGCTGAAAATTGGAATGAAAGAGATCACATATGTACATTCAACAGCCACCCCCCCTCAAGCCAAAATATTATTTTAGAAATAGGCTGTTGCCTTAGACACACTCCTAAATGTTGCCCATCAGTGGCAAGAAGAAATGATATGCCATTAATCTCACAACACTCACCCTATAAGGGCACCCCAGCTATTGTCCCTGGTCACAGCTTGAAGATTGTAAATCCCACCTGACACCGGTTGCTGTGGAATCAAAGACAGAACCCAACAAATCAATAACCAAGGCTCACTGCAATTATTATTTATTCAGAGTACATTGGAGGAAGTTCCCCCCAAAAACAATAGGGGGAAATTTTACAGATAAAATGATACACTCATATTTATACATTACATCAAAGGAAGACAAAATGGAATTCATACTTATGTATATTCAAGCATGAATATTCATAATTAGCGAATTTCAGGTCACGTCCCCACCCATCTACTGTTACTATGCTCAAATAAGGGTAAACATAATAGTTGAATTGCCATAGCAGTTTTCATAAAATGTATTGAGAAATGAGAGGACCTAGTTTCCCTCACAATCCTATCTTCCAACTGCCCTTTAAATATTTCAAGACATCATTGGTCTACACATATATGGAGAAGAGCTTGGAGCATTTTCTAGGTTTGGACTATTGGGAAATGTTGAGGTCAGAAATTCCTCTGTCTCACATTTCTACCTTGCTTCTGGTTGTAAGATTCTCCTTTGTATTCAGGTCTGGCCTCAGAATGATAATGTAGCATTTGGGGATGAAGATGCAGACCAGCAGACCACCACTGGAGGCCAAGATGGAGAAGACTTGAACAGCCACCATGAATTTTCCTTTGGTGCTCAGGTAGGTGGGCACAAAAGTCACCCAGACACTGCAGAAGACCAGCATGCTGAAGGTGATCAGCTTGGCTTCGTTGAAGGCCCCAGGAAGATTCCTGGCCAGGAAAGCTACTGTAAAACAGATGGCAGCTAAAAAGCCCAGGTAGCTGAGAGTGGTGTAGAACATGACAACAGACCCTTCGTTGCATTGCAGGATGATCAGTCCAGGCTGGGAGTGGTAGTCGGAGGCAGGAAATGGGGGAGAAATTACCAGCCAGATGCAGCAGATAATGATTTGCACAGCAGAAGAAACAAGGATGATGGAGTTGGCCAAGCTCTTCCCCAACCATCTCTTCACTGGGTTTCCTGGTTTTGTAGCCAGAAAAGCCAGCACCACTGTGATTGTTTTGGCCAAGAGAGAAGAAATTGCAACTGAGAAGACGATGCTGAATACTGTTTGTCGAAGAAGGCAGGTGGCTTTCCTTGGTTGACCAATGAAGAGAAAAGGAGACAAGAAGCAGAGCAGGAGGGAGACCAGGAAAATGTAAGAGAGGCCCCGGTTATTGGCTTTGGCAATAGGAGTTTCTCGGTATTTAATGAATACGGTTAAGACAACGCCTGCGGTTAGGAACAGGGATAGGGCAAAAGAGACCAGGATGATGCCCAGATGTTCTTCATAAAACAGGAAGGATATAACTTTGGGGACACATTGGACTTTGTCCTTATTTGGATATTTGTCATCCAGACACTTGGTACATTTTTCGGTATCTGCGAAAACCCAAGAGCAGTACTCCTTTAATGTTCTGCTATTTTACCTAATAAGAAATATGTCTTCGACACAATAAATGATACCAGGAGTGTTTTCCAAGATGCATTTCTTCACATCTCCACAGAAGGAAGAAAATATAATATTCTATAAAATATATAACTAAGGTTTATAAAACTGGGGGAAGTTATAGAATGTAAAGGATAACCTGATTACTGTGCAGAATCTTCATAGGAACCTAGATTACTAGAAGGAAATAATGAATAAGGTAATCTTTTAGGCAAAAAATCCTGAGTTCTGCCAATATACTGTACTCAAACTGACAGAAATGACCTTGGTTCCAATGGGACAGTGAAATTTTTAGACTAGCAGAAATCATCTGCACCCCCTCCCATTCTTGTGGCAACCTAGAATGAGCAAGATGGGTGCAACCAGGTTCGTTGCATGATTGACAGGATGCCTATCTTGTGAAATTTAGTTGGCTGTCGGAGAAAGCTAGTCCTTCGGAAAATCTGAAATAGTGACTGGGAGAAGTGGAAATACGGGTAAAATGAGATGCCCCCAAACTCTCCACACTACCTTATTATCAAACCACAGCACTTTCTCAGTGAACCTCAGTAGGAGGACCATGAAGAACACATTACAATAATCCTTCCAGGAGGTGGACCTAAAGTTCCAAAGAACTCTAAGAGCCTTGGTGGAGCAGTGGGCTAATGCCTCCCTAAGTAACACCAGCTGCCTGCAATTAGTGCAGGTTCGCATCCCACCAGGCTCAAGGTTGACTCAGCCTTCCATCCTTCCGAGGTAGGTAAAATGAGGACCCAGATTGTTGGGGGCAATAAGCTGACTTTGTAATAATGCCACTTGGGGGTGTGTGTGAAAGCCCTAATAAGCAGGCATATACATAGAATGAAGGCTATTGCTAAGCACATTGATTTGTGCTTCTTAGATTGTAAGCCGCCCTGAGTCTTCGGAGAAGGGCGGGATATAAATGGGATTAAAATAAAAATAAATAAATAAATAAAACTCATATGTTCCTAGAGAGGTAAACTACACACCAAACTAAAAAGCAGAAAAGATATTCTCTCTGGCAATAGCAAAGTTTGCTCCAATCTTTATCCAGCCCCTTTTTTGTTATTCTTTTCTTCAGATAAGAATTTCCGCAGTTTCAAAATAAAAAAAAAGAAAATGGTTGAGCTTCAATCTTTCTTTTAACCTCCACTTTCATGAAGTTATTCTGAATGAATCCACATTCATGAGGCCTATTCTTCTCTTTGGTGCCACCCACCTTCCTGAGTGGAGATGGTCCCCTCCGGACAAGGAACACAGTTGTAGCAGCAAACTGGCTCTCCTTCTCGAGCCTGTTTGACAAATCCAGGAAGACAATTTTTGACACATTTAGACTGAGGAAGAGACTAAGCAGTGAAACAAGAAATGCCAAAGAAAATATGTTAGTAATAAGCATTCATGGAAAATGTAGGTAGACATGAACATTAGCCAAGTAGTGTCTGTCCTTCACTTAGACAACAATGAAATATCACTCCAATGAGATTGGCCACTTGCTCCAGCAGAAGAGGCCTCTTTCAGATATCATCTATCATTGATGAAGATGTTGAAGAGCCCTGGGCCCAGAACAGAGCCCTGGGGCACCCCACTACACACTTCCTTCCATGTAGATGCGGTTCCATTGAGGACCACACGCTGAGTACGGCCTGTCAGCCAGCTACGAATCCATCTGTTGGTCATGCTATCTAACCCACATTTTTCTATCTTATCAAGTAGTAGGTTGTGATCTACTTTATCAAATGCCTTACTGAAGTCCAAGTAAATTATATGTACAGCATTCCTCTGGTCCACTAGTTTTGTCACTTGGTCAAAGAATGTAATAAGATTTGTCTGGCATGATCTGTTTTTGACAAACAGCACCTTAACACCTTCCTATGCTGCTGGTGGCTGACAGCTACAGAGAAGAACCTCACCTCCATATAGCCTGTACTTTTGGTTTTTAGTTTTTTAATTTAATTATCTTAAATTTAATCATTTTTATTATTATTTTTACCTTTTATCATTTTGTAAGCCACCCAGTTGCTGCAACACAGAGATGGGGGGGGGGGCAAATGAATTTAATAACTCACTAAATATCTCACTAGTTCCAAATGGTTGTAGTAGGAGACAACTACTGGCAGATTCTTTATGTAGTTCCTTCCTTTTGCTTCTGGCATATCACATTGCAACTAAAGACTTTTCTACTTAATAAAGTCTGGAGGGATGTAATTGAGAAAATATTTGAACATTAAGTGAAAACCAGTAGGTTCCCACTCATGGTTGTGTTAACACACATCCCTCCATTCATCATATTAAATTTTGGAACAAAATTTCTTTTAAAATATGCATTAATTTTTGCTATCTTATATTTATTAAAGTACAATAAAACTATGATAAAGAAATTCTGACAGAGGGTAAATCAGGAATCTTTTGGTGAAGCATGTGGGATTTTAGTATGAGTCCTGTGCGGGAAAGGGATTTTTCTAAGTCCCAGATAGGTGCCCAAGAAAATGTCCTTTCTGTTAAATTTGGATCCTCTTTTTTTCTTAGAGAGACTTCGGATGGCTAACAATCAATATAAACAATTGAATTCAAGGAGTTTTCAAATGAAGTCTTCTATAACAAGCCAAGGGTCAAATCTAATTAGCTTTTCCCTACAAAGTTTTCTCTCATTACTTGCATTATTGGGAAAGGCTTTTCTTTGGATCAAAATCAAAATCTTATTTCAGTGCTTCAGCTTCAAGGATTATCTCGCATCAGACTGTCATCACAATGTTATGTGATCAGAAAGCCTTGGACTCCTTCCTAGGAGTGGAAGTTCTGTTGCTCTAATCTACTGGGGTGAAAGAGAGGCATGGATTACTCTGGACAAGTCTTGGCTGCTTAAAAATATCAGAGAACATGGACCTGCCCTTTCCGGGGACACTTTCCTCAACTAGGACAAGGTGAAGCTTTCCCAATGGGACCAAACAAACCTCCATCAAACTTCTTCTTTGCAATTTGAGGATAAGGAACAAGCCAGGTCATGGCTATCAACACCACAGTCCCCAGCACTTTTTTATTTCTCTCACAAGTTTATGGAGATTACAGAAGGGAGACAAAAGGCCCATCATCTATGTCATAAAGTATAGTTATCCACCATCCCATGTTGGACATGGCCTAATCAGGCTTAAAGGATGCTCCATAATATAGCATCTAAAGAACACCTTGGTCGATAGTACTGATGCTTTCCAAGCTGTTCTACTCCTGATATTCAATTCTCACTGAAGCTCGTCCATCTTGGTGTCTAGCTTAGCCCACTAGAAATGTGTCCTAAGGCTTTGGAAAGCAGAGAAAAGTCTCCAATATTTTCCCCACCTTGTTGTACAACTTTAGCCATGACAGAGCATCTTGGTTGATAATAAGTCTCTGTCTTTCAAAGCTCCCAAGTTTATTTCTGATGGGATCTTCCTTGGAGAGAATCAACAAGATCCCAAAGTCCAGATCTGCTGCTACATCTCCATTTTGGTCCAAGTAGAGTTTCAAATGGGAAAGATTCCAAAACTCATTCTTCTCAAGAAAAGGGTGGAACTAGAATGAATTCATTCCCAGATTTTTTTAAAAAAAAATCTTGGTTTTTTTTAATCCCATATAGTCTCTTAACATCCATATCTTTCTTCAACAGTTGTCTAAATTTGAAATATGCTTAGTGTGAGGAACAAGTGTTACCCATATCTTCCATAGTAAAAAAAGGAAAGTTCAGCAACATTTGTCAATCATATATTGGCAAAACATATATTGATGAAATAAATGGCAAAATTTGGCAGTTATAAGGAACATTCTGGAGCAGGTGAAAAATAAATCAGACCAACAAAGAAACAAATAACATTATTCATGAACTCCATTTAAAAAAAAAGAGTGATTAAAAGGAAGCATGGGTTTGTCAAGAAGAAAGTCATAGATCACATGGGAAACAAAACCAGATGAGCTAATTCTTCTTTATTGTAAGGCTATATTAAAAGAATCTTCCAAGTCTGACAGCACAAATCTCCTATTAACACTTTTTATAGCCTGAAAAGTTAAGGAGGAGAATTTCAGAGTTTTTGTCTCTGCCTGTTATATAGCTGAGGGCTCCCCCTTCTTATCTGATTGTTCCTAGGAAGAATATCTTCCCTATCATCTCCAAAACTCATTTCCATGTATCCCTCATAGATTATGGGGAAGCTTGTAGTAAAACTTGATATCCACAAAGTATTAAAAAAACTACTTTCTGATGTTACGATTAGGAAGCTTAGTTACGTAAGGGGTGGATTGTGAAAATTAAGAGGATAAAAAGTTAAAAATTGTGCTCAAGTCATTTTCAATGTTCCTCAAAAATTGCTTAGTCATGAAAAACCATTAGTCCTTCATTACTGCTAAGCTTGTAAGCCGCCCTGAGTCTTCGGAGAAGGGCGGGATATAAATGGAATTAAAGTAAAGTAAAGTTAAAGTAAATTATCCATTTTTCTATTTTTTTCATTAGTAAAAACAGGTAGAAGTTAAAAAATCATGTTTTTGTGTTGCAAGACTTATACCAATTCATAAACATATTTTGTTCTCTTTTACAATGATGCCAAGCTTCCAGAAAAATATTTATGATTTCCTGAAAGAGAGAGCTGCAAATCCATTTGAAAAATATCTGATTTTTACAAACCAGGAGGTGACAAAATATTCTATCTTGCATAAGAGCAAATGGATGCCAGCTACAAAGTAGACCTCTTACTAAGTTTTCATTTCTAGGTTTTTTCCATATTATTATATATCTATTATGATGACTAATTATAATAAAATAGTAGTGGTAGCAGCATTTTAATAATTTGATCATAATTGTACAATTAATTGTTAATAACATCATTAATGATGTATAGCAAGAAAGATCCTGGATAAGAGATTTAACAAGAAAAGTTGAGAAAATGATCTCAGAACAGTAATTCACCACAAACCGAATGTGAGTCAGTAGTGTGATGCTCATGGAAAAAAAAGGCAAACACATCTATAAAAATCTGTGGAAGTGAAAATTCTGGTTTGGGGAGACCCCCAAATCAAGTAACAGATTCTCTTATAGGAACTATGGTTGGAGGCAACATTGCACAAGATCTAGATCAATTGTAGGGAAGAATAGTGTGGCCAAAGAAAAGATCAAGGGAGCTATTCTTAGCCTTGAGGAAAGACAACAAGGAGAACAGCCGGTGGTGGGATTCAAATATGTGAGCAACCGGTTCTCTATGTGGATGCCACTTCCGGAAGTCCATTCTGGGCCTGGGTAACAAAAAATTAGTTACTGGTTCTGCCAAAGTGGTGCAAACTGGTTGAATCCCACCACTGAGAACAGCCCTCTCTCAACAGAGGGGGAGGTATAGGACACTATCTATCTCCTATTTACAATGCAGACCTTTCAGCAATTCCAAGAAGTTTCCACACCGGTTTGCACTCTGATTCAGGTAACTCTGAGGCCCCAAGTGGCCTCAGTGACTCTCAGAGTGCTAAAGACTACATGTCTCCAAAGAATATAAATCCTTCCATTCCCCACCAGTAAGTTAGAACTTAAGGAGCTTCTTGGATGAGAAGCAAAATGTTTTTTTTTAAAAAAAACAACAAGAAAATCCAGCTTCCTTTTGGAAAAAGCATCTTAGGGACAACCATGACCTGGATGATTGAGAATCTCCATAGACAAGTAATTTTGATGGATCCTTATTGGGATTCCATACCTGCCATGGCTTCAGCCTTGGAGCCCCCAAATTGTCTTCTCCCTCTTTCTTTTTCCTCTTAGATCTGGAAGAATATGCAGCATTCAGAGCATGGGCCAGAGTTTTAACGATACCGTAAACATGTTTGTTATTTGAAATCTGTAACCTGTTCCTTCCCTGTTGGGTATCCAGTGGTGCTTTCTGGGTGCATCTTCTCCGACCCTTGACAGCAAAGATATGATTTGAAAAAGAACAGTGAAAATACTGATCTTCATACTGGAAATCTACAAATAAATAGGGTTCAAAGGCATCTTCTTTTGGTTGTTTTCCCCCCTGAAAAGCAATGGACCAAATACTATGGACATATTGAAAAACCTTGTTCTTTTTCAATGAATATGTTCCGAAAGTTGTGGTGATCCAGACTTTTCTTTCAATGGGTCCTTCCAAACCTTGAAGTGTTAAATGGAAAGGAAAAATTGTGTCCCAAAGGGGAATATATTCTATGAAATGAACAAAAACATTGACTTGTCTCCACTTGGAGAGGGCATCCATGAGGGATGCTGTATGTTCAGTCACTGAGAATCGTTTTGATATAACAACACAAATTCCATTCCTGAGAAGCATAGGAGTAAAGGTCCTCATGAAATTCTCTCCATTCTCTGTGTCTGAAGCAAAAAGACCAATCAAGGTCCATCTGAAATGGAGAAGAACTTGGACAATTGCTGGGTACTGAATCCCATCTTTGGGAAGCATCTGGTGGAAAAACGGGGATTGACTTTTATCACTCAGAGCCTCTGAAGCAGTTATATAACTGATCTAAAAAAAGCAATGGAGAATGCTTTGTGATATTTTGGGTAGACCAGGTTACAATAAAGGGATGTATTGATAGATAGATAGATAGATAGATAGATAGATAGATAGATAGATAGATAGATAGATAGATAAATAGACACACAGATAGACACACAGATAGACACACAGACAGACACACAGACAGACACACACACAGACAGAGTTAAAGATAGGAATGGGGATGGGAATGGGAATGGGGATGAGAGAGAGAAAGAGAGGGAGGGAGAAAGAGACTTGGTTAAGTCTTCTATATGTATTGTGTCCAGCTGCACAAATTTCAGTCCAATAATACCATCCTAACACATGTAAACATTTTTGGATTTAAGTACTTGGTTTTTAATTGAAATTTTGTCTGTTCTAAAAGACAACACTTTGGAAGGTCTATCAGTTTCCATAGCTTAATTTTACATCAATAATGATATGACCCAATTTTAGATAAAGAACAAATTGTATAAATTCTCAATTCAGCCCTGAGGGCAGAACAGCTTTTATCCACTTCATACTTGTCAGATGATGTGATTATTCCAGTAGTGATATCTGTTTTAAGCTCTAAATATCACCTCCATCTAAGAGCATGGAGTAAGTGTGGCATGATGTACTTTAATAAATGGGGATAAGGAAGCTGGACACCTATAATGTTTTTAATGTTAACAATAAATTCCTTCATACCCTTGCATTAAGTGAATACTATGATGACAAGTGAGCAAAGATATAGTCATAATTAATGCTAGTGTCATTATGGATCCATAAGTCATATATATTTTGTTAAATGTAGATAAAATAATCCATTGGGATTGGTTTTTCCCCCCACACATCTGGGATTTATTCACCATTGAAAATATTATTTTGGCTAATTTATTTACAAAATATGAGCTTTCTATCACTGCTGAACCTTCCTTTTCTACAGAAGACCTTTTGATTGGACACAGGGCCTCTTCTCACCTTCACAAGTGTATAGCAGAAACCCCCAAAGTAATGGGGAATAGTCTCATTTTATTTATTTATTTTTTTATTATTTTAATTCCATTTATATCCCGCCCTTCTCCGAAGACTCAGGGCGGCTTACAAGCTTAGCAGTAGCCTTCATTCTATGTATATGCCTGCTTATTAGGGCTTTCACACACACACCCAAGCGGCATTATTACAAAGTCAGCTTAATTGCCCCCAACAATCTGGGTCCTCATTTTACCTACCTCGGAAGGATGGAAGGCTGAGTCAACCTTGAGCCTGGTGGGATGCGAACCTGCACTAATTGCAGGCAGCTGGTGTTACTTAAGGAGGCTGCTTTGATCCTTGCCCCCATTCCAATCCCAATCCCAATCCCCATCCATGACAATTACAATGGCCAGGGTGAAAAGCAGTTCTTGAATTCCATAGAGAAGTTACAGTATGGCTGGATCTATTGCTCACCGAGAACCTCCACACTCACTTTACCAGATATAGAAAGACACACAGAGACACAGAAACCTGTGGGACTTTGTAGGTGCCTACTAAAGTTGACATCTGGATGGAGATGTCCCTTCTAGCTGCATCAACAAGAGTCAAAATGTTGTCCTTCCTTCCACAGCTGTAGTTGGGAACATTGGCTTCTCCAGTAGAAAGCATGTCCAGTAAGACATCAGAAGTACATAGGGTGTTCAAAGAGTTGTCACGGATGTTGTAGCCAAGTGTGAGATTGTGCAGGAGCTGTTGATTCTTTTTGACCATATGAATGGCAAAAGTGAATCGGAGGAGTCTAGCCATATCAGTAGATAACCTACCAGAAGATCCGCACCTGTATAAAATATTTATGTTATAAATATCCCCGTCAACAGAAATAAAACCCACACACACAGAAACGTATATTCCTCTTTGAGTCTATAGCCTGATCCAAGCCTGATTTGGATATTGATCCAAAACCAGAGGCAAATGATGTCCACTCACCACCAGTTAATTTGTTAATTTGAATGTTGAATGGGATGGATTTTCATTTGTGCAAGAAATAAGATGAAACTTCATTCCATCATTAAAATAGAACCACTGTTAAAAGGATGTTTCACAAGTGACCCAGCAAAACAACTCTAAAAACAAGCCCTTTTCTATTCCTACAAGGACCAGGCATTGAATAAAAATTAGCCCTTAGAGCCATAGGAAATTACAACCCTTTCAATGGCTATTTTAAACAAAAGTCAATATTGAAGGATGGGGAGGAGGAAAATAATTTGGAGTTCTTTTAGCTGTTTGGATTTGTGTCTCTTGCAGGAAAATCGGTCTGTGAAAAAGAAGAAAAGAAGTAAAGTATTACAACTGCGAATGGAGAGAATACATGACACTGAATGTCGTACAAGTGAGATGGAGTATAAGGAATCATGTTGAAAGGCAACAATATATTTGATATTGACGTTGCAGTGGTGACCACACTGATCAGATGATCTCCTGGCTTGTAATAGCTTGGTGGAGTTTTTTCATTCCGGTGCTCCATACTCGGTGGGCACTTCACTCTAAACTTCTCAGAGACTGGCAGGGATACTGGCAGCATCAGAAGCAGAAGCAGGAGGTCCATAATTCATGGGTCTGAATCAATCCTTTTCCCTTTTCTAAACGCAAACACAAAGAAAATATCGAAGAATTTGAAAGACTCTCGTAAGATGGGAATGCCAGGGGCTTTTCCTGATTCAGACAGAGACAAACCAAGCTTCACTTGGAAAGGAGAAAATAAGTACATTCAAGAGCACAGCCTCTACCTGTTCCAAAACCTGTGCCACACAGACTTTGACCTGGTGTGTTTATCTTTTTCTGATGCAAGATCCCTTCCATGTTGCTTTGATCTGATATTTACGTCAAAGGCAATCACTGGAGAAGTAGCAGAAGATTAAATCTCAAATCCCAGGATGGTTGTTATGATAGTGAAAAGTAACTTCTCTTGGGATCCTAAACTTCTTTGCCTCCCCACCTGCAGTAGATGGAGAAAAGCATGTTAGCAAAAAAATCACAAATATTACACCCCCTGGGGGCACTGTTCTGTAAAGGTTGTGGTCCTTCCTATCGTGTCCAGAAAGGCATTCTGGAGGAAGATAGTTTAACATCCAGGGAACTGACATCTGTTGTTCTTCAATGTGATCTCTTGTCTCCAGAGACTGTTGTGGGAAAGCACTCAGAACTATGGAGTTTGGTGCCAATTTGGGTCAGTGGCACTTAACTGTAGTGCTTTTATAATGATGATAACTTTATTGTCACTTTGAATGTACACCAATCGGCATACATCAAAATGAAATTTCGTTGCATACAGCTCTCAAAGGGTCACCACCTCCGATATATACTCCTTGTTCGTGGCCCGCTCAAGTTTCACATTGTCCATTTTAGTCTCTAGGGAGTGAACGATGGCACACAGGACAGATGGAAATGGGGCTCCATGTGGATTAGCCCTCAAGTTAGCTTGTATTCTGACAACCTTGCCTTCTTTCCTTTTTCTGATCCTGACTCTTCCACCTTTTCCTTAAAGAGGCCTTGCTTCTTTTCTCCCCTGGAGCACGATGCTGCTGCCGCCACCAACTCCTCCAAAAGCCTCTCTCTCTTCCTCTGGGCCTGCCGACAGCCTCATCCAGTTCCTTCGCTCCATAAGCTCCAGGTCCTCTCCTCCTCTGCCTCCTCTGGAAACAGCCCTGATTTGCAATAGAATCCATCACTGGGCCAGCAGTCAGATCTTGCTGCTGGTAGAACAAATTCAAACAGCGCCAACGACTTTTAACGGTCTCACCAACAGTTCCAAAACAACTAGAAACTCGCCAGGCCAGCAAAGATTGTCAGTCGTATGTCGTATGTTACCTTAGTTCCACCATGTTGCTCAAACACATTAAAATCTTCCTGATCATGTGGCCTATAGCCCTTACTATCCCTCCCAAAACTATTCGCCTTCAAGAGCCAATGCAGCCGCAGCCATTCCAGGTGCCGCCATGTTGTTATCTTCTAACAACAAAGAAATAACCTTTAACCCTGACTAATGTTTAGAGTAGGCCCTGTTCGTGATGATATCTTATATTAAATTTTCCTATATTAATCCTAAATTGGAGCTGATTTTAAAATAGTTTATACTTGAAGAGATTAGAGCAGGGCTTTTTTTCATCATAGAACACTCAGAATGGAGTTCCGGCACCTTTTTTGGATGGAACCTTGTAGGGTAGGCAAGGCGGGTTGTATGACATGTGTGAGTTCCGGCTCCTTTTCCTTTTACAAAAAAAGCACTGGATTAGAGACAATGGACTAGAAAGTGTTATAAAAGTCTGGAAGCAGTTTGTGGACTTTCTATGTGTTAAAATACAATAACAGATGGCTAACAGAGGGATTCGAAGATTAGTGTAACACTTGGGCTAACCTGTTGACCTTTTGATTATTAGATAAAAGGTAAAGGTAAAGGTTCCCCCGGACATGCGTGCTAGTCGTTTCCGACTCTAGGGGCCGGTGCTCATTTCCGTTTCAAAGCCGAAGAGCCAGCGCTTGTCCGAGGATGTCTCCGTGGTCATGTGGCCGGCATGACTAGCACGGAACGCTGTTACCTTCCCACC
The DNA here is from genome assembly GCF_964194415.1 of Vipera berus. NCBI lineage: Eukaryota > Metazoa > Chordata > Lepidosauria > Squamata > Viperidae > Vipera > Vipera berus. The sequence goes on from NC_138203.1 coordinate 280,431,803, forward strand.
GTAGCGGTCCCTATTTTTTCTACTTGCATTTTTACGTGCTTTCGAACTGCTAGGTTGGCAGAAGCTGGGACGAGTAACAGGCGCTCGCTCTGTTACGCGGCACTCGGGATTCGATCCGCCAAACTGCTGACCTTCTGATCAACAAGCTCAGCGTCCTAACCCACTGAGCCACCGCATCCCTTTTGATTATTAGATAGATATTCTTTAATCTGGAATATTTATTTAATATAGTATTTTTGTTAAACAAGGATGGGAAAGTTATAATTATTTGTAGATCTGTTATGTAAAGGGAGGGGAACCTATCATTTTTTTTTAAAAAAAAATCTATATTTCAGCATCCAGCCAGAGTGGATTCTTTATGTTCAGTGTTAGATATATCTAACATTTGGGTATTTTTCTTTTTTCCTTTCCTTTCCTTTCCTTTCCTTTCCTTTCCTTTCCTTTCCTTTCCTTTCCTTTCCTTTCCTTTCCTTTCCTTTCCTTTCCTTTCCTTTCCTTTCCTTCCCTTTCCTTCCCTTCCCTTTCCTTTCCTTTCCTTTCCTTTCCTTTCCTTTCCTTTCCTTTCCTTTCCTTTCCTTTCCTTTCCTTTCCTTTCCTTTCCTTTCCTTTCTTTTTTGTTTTTTGAAATCTATCAGAAACACACTGACATTAAGTCTTAGAAGATCATCTGCAATGGGTGTTTCCTTGTCAAAAAGTGCATCAGGAAATGATTGGGAAAGTCCATATATTGCAGGAAGAATAATCCCACGCACATTGTACTTACAGCTTCAATGTGTGAAACTTGGAAAAATGTTCTCAGTGTGCAGAGTCACCTGGCAAACCTATAATTAATATGGGACACCAAAATCAAGCACTCCTAGACCTTGAGATGACTGAGTGTCCCATACTGAATGACATGATGGAGGAAAGGAAAATTTTTGTGAAAATAGCCCTTTCATGTTGAGCAAAGCAATATGTCTCCAACTCCTGCTTGTGGACACACCAGAAACATCGGTGTGGTCATTATGAACTTAACAGAGCCTTGGTGGAGCAGTGGGCTAATGCCTCCTTAAGTAACACCAGCTGCCTGCAATTAGTGCAGGTTCGAGTCCCACCAGGCTCAAGGTTGACTCAGCCTTCCATCCTTCCGAGGTAGGTCAAATGAGGACCCAGATTGTTGGGGGCAATTAAGCTGACTTTGTAATAATGCCGCTTGGGGTGTGTGTGTGTGAAAGCCCTAATAAGCAGGCATATACATAGAATGAAGGCTACTGCTAAGCTTGTAAGCCACCCTGAGTCTTCGGAGAAGGGCGGGATATAAATGGAATTAAAAACAAAAAAACCAAAAAAAACTTGAATCTGAGGTGAGACCCTGGTCTGACCCTGAAAAGCTTGTCTTATTTTCTGAAAATGGAATTTGGAAAAAGATCTAATTCACAATTAGAAACCATTCTGAAACCTCAGATTGATTGCTAAATTGATCAGAAATGAGTGTGGTTAGAAAGTAGAATTATGGAATCAAACATAGGACCAACAGCAAATTATCAAAGTTAACTGCAGTATTTATTCGAGACAGCATTTGCTGTGGGGACTAACTCCAAAAAATTTTTTTGAGAGGGTCCTCACATGACAAAGGGATGCAGTCTTATTTATACTTCTCTGAAAGTCAGGAGAGACTAATCCAAAAGCAGCAATTGGTGTAAGCATAATTATTCATAAGCAATGACTAAGGAAATAAACCAGTAAAACATAAAGGGAAACATCTTTCATAAAACAAGGAGGGCAGTTTAGGAATGCCAGATACCAAAAAGAAAAACATTTCCGATTGCAAAGCTATGCCATTGTTCTTATGAGATAACAAACTTTGGTCTTATATCTCTTTATATCCACTTGACTTGATCGATTTCACTCAGCTAAGAATGAATTTTCCTCACAGTTTTTCTCCCAGTACCACTTTACAAACCCTTAATAAGACCACACTAGGAATATTGCATCCAGTTTTGGTTGACACAATATAAAAAAAGATGTTGAGACTCTGGAAAGAGTGCAGAGAAGAACAACCTAAGATAATTAAAGGCCTGGAGACTAAAACATATTAAGAACAGTTGCAGGAATTGTGTATGTCTAGTTTAATGAAAAGAAGAGCTAAGGGTGACATGATAGCAGTCCAATATTTCAGGGGTTGGCCACAAAGAAGAGGGAGTCAAGCTATTCTCCAAAGCGCCCGAAGGCAGGACAAGAAGCAAGGGATGGAAACTAATCCAGGAGAGAAGCAACCTAGAACTAAGGAGAAATTTTCTGACAGTTAGAACAATTAACCAGTGAAATGGCTTGCCTTTAGAAGTTTTGAGTGCTCCATCACTGGAGGTTTTTTAAGGCAAGATTGCACAACTATTTGTCCAGAATGGTATAGGGTCGCCTGCTTAAGCAGAGATTGGACTGGAAGACATCCAAAGTACCTTCCAACTCTGCTATTGTCAATCTCCAGCTTGAATATCTGAATAAAGCCTCGGATTACTTTCATTTCTGAAAAAAAAAGACTACTGTGAAATTAACATGTAAAACATCTAGGTTTCACATCTAATTCACATGTAAAACATGTAAGGTTGTAAAATTACATTAACAGAATCTAAGAAGATGTCCAGCATCAACTGAAGTTTCCAGATGGTTTTAAAGATAATACCACAGAGAGCACATTAGGTAAAGGTAAAGGTTCCCCCGCACATGCATGCTAGTCGTTTCCGACTCTAGGGGCCGGTGCTCATCTCCGTTTCAAAGCCGAAGAGCCAGCGCTTGTCCGAGGATGTCTCCATGGTCATGTGGCTGGCATGACTAGACGCCAAAGGCACACGGAACGCTGTTACCTTCCCTCCGTAGTGGTCCCTATTTTTCTACTTGCATTTTTACGTGCTTTCGAACTGCTAGGTTGGCAGAAGCTGGGACGAGTAACAGGCGCTCACTCTGTTACGCGGCACTCGGGATTCGACCCGCCAAACTGCCGACCTTCCGATCGACAAGCTCAGCATCCTAGCCCACTGAGCCACCGCGTCCCTTGAGAGCACATTACATAACTGGTATTAATGAAGTCAAATGTCTCTGATGGACCAGAGCTGACTTACCAGCCACCCTTTTGTCTCCAGGCCTTTAATTATCTTAGCTTTCGGCAGCTTCCTCAAAGAGCGGCGCCGCTGCCCCTTCGCACGGAGGTACGCACGCACCTCCCCAAAGGTTTGGGGAGGTGCGCGCGTACCTCCGGTCGTTCGGAGAGGTGCGCGCGCACCTCTCGGAATGGGCAGCGGTGCCGCTCTTTCAGGAAGCTGCCGTGGCCCGTCTGTGAAGCTGCCGAAAGCGGCAGCTTAGCAGACGGGCCGCGGCAGCTTCCTCAAAGAGCGGCGCCCCTGCCCATTCCGAGAGGTGCGCGCGCACCTCTCCGAACGACCGGAGGTGCGCGCGTACCTCCGTGCGAAGGGGCAGCGGTGCCGCTCTTTGAGGAAGCTGCCGCTTTCGGCAGCTTCCTCAAAGAGCGGCGCCGCTGCCCCTTCGCACGGAGGTACGCGCGCACCTCCCCAAAGTTTTGGGGAGGTGCGTGCGCAACTCCGGTCGTTCGGAGAGGTGCGCGCGCACCTCTCGGAATGGGCAGGGGCGCCGCTCTTTGAGAAAGCTGCCGCGGCCCGTCTGCTAAGCTGCCGAAAGCGGCAGCTTTGCAGACGGGCCGTCGCCGTCGGGCAACCGGGAACCGGTTCCATCTCATTTTTAAAAAAATGGCAGCCGCGTGCGTCCGCGCATGCGCAAAAAACCTTTTTGCACATGCGCGTGCATGGACACACGCACGCGGCTCCCTCTTTTTTTAATTTGTGATGGAACCGGTTCCCAGTGGCTCTTTTTCTTTTTTAGGTTGCCGACCCCTGACCTAGCACCAAAGAAGTTTTGCCTAAAATGCTATAGGGTTTCCTGCCTGAGCAGGGGGTTGAACTTGATGACCTCCAAGGTCCCTTCCAACTTCTTCTTCTTCTTCTTCTTCTTCTTCTTCTTCTTCTTCTTCTTCTTCTTCTTCTTCTTCTTCTTCTTCTTCTTCTTCTTCTTCTTCTCCTCCTCCTCCTCCTCCTCCTCCTCCTCATTATTATTATTATTATTATTATTATTATTATTATTATTATTATTATTATTATTATTATTATTATTATTATTATTATTATTATTATTATTATTATTATTATTATTTTTACATATCTGCCTTGCACTATGCTCTGGGTTCCTTCCTACTTGAAGGGGCTCTGGCTTTATTCAGCTGAATAAATGCATTGGCTTATCATCAGAAACACCTGGAATCTGTCTTTTATTTTTATCGAGTCACACTTGTCAATCTGCATGACAGTGTGATTCAAGGCTGCATCCATCTGCCCATTCCAAGACTGAGGCTTTTCCTGGATCAGCAAATCCAATGAAAGCAATTGTGTTAAGCATCAATCTAGAATTCAAATGCAACAGCTATAACCCACAGCCACCAAACATCTGGTAGCCAGGCACCGAGAATAGAAGCGAAAGTCTATACAGTGGGATGTCACCAAATATGACCCACATTCAACCTGTCACAATATGATAACTAGAGTTAAGTGTCATCAATGCAGAATCCCATCAAACTCCATAGCTGTAGCTGACATTGTCTCCAGTGGAGACAAGATCCCACATTGAAGGACAGCAGGAGACATTATCTGGGTGTTGAACTATCTTCCTAGGGCATAACTCTATGGACATGTCCTGACAGGAAGGATCACAACCACTGTAGAACAGTGCTCCCAGGGGAGGATTTGTTATTTTTCACTAAGATACTAAGATTCTGCAGCTGACCCTTTACAACATGGAGCCCTGAAAAGAGTTCAGGATCCCAAGAGGAGAAGTTTCTTCACACTATAATTTTCACAATTCTGGTGATTAAGACCTCTTCTGCTACTGCTTGCCTTTGATGTAAACATCAGATTGAAGAATGATGAAAGGGATCTTGCATGAGAAAAGGATAAATGCCACAATTCATGCTCGGTGTAGCACAGGTTTGGGGACAGGCAGAGATTGTGCTCTTAAATATATTTTTCTCTCCTTTCCAGGTGAAGATTGGTTTGTCTCTGTCTGAATTGTCTGAATTGTGCTTTGACTTCTTCTAACTCTTCTTGTTGTTCATGTTTAAAAACAGGAAGGGGATTGATCCAGACCTTTAAGTTATGGATCTTCTGCTTCTGATGCTGCTGGTATCTCAGGGAGTGAACCTTAGAATGAAATGCCCATTGAGCTTTGAGAATCGGGATGGGGAAAAACCATGGAACTTTTACAGGCCAGGAGACCATTTCATTGGTATAGTCACCACTGAAACAACATCATCACCTAGAACGTTGCCTTTCAACATGGCTCCTTCTAGTCAGTCTCGCTCGTAAGTTATTCGATGTGATGGAGTTACATTCCCTCCATTTGCCGTTCTAACACTCTTCTTTTCTTTTGATTTCACTTACTCCTTACTGATATTGCAAGTCTAATTTCTTGAATCATTCTGATTTCCATGGCTTTCCTCTTTTGTCTTCTATTGGGGAAGAGACTCAAATCCAAACATGAGGCAAATAAAACCTGAAACAAATCCAGATTATTTATCCATTCTCATTCAATACTGACTTCATCGCTTGAATACTAAGTTTGGTTTAAAGTAGTGACTGAAAGAGGTGCAGATTCTTCCGCAGACCTCAATTTAATATTTATATCACCATTCATTGATATAGTATTCAATATCTGATCCTTAAAGGAATACAGGATGACTTTTTTACAGTTCTTTTCTGGGTCACTTATGAAACATCCTCTTCATTATATAATTGTTCTACTTCAACGATTGAATGATTTTGAATACAGGTTACTGGGTAGATGAATATTAGGACTGGTAGAAATAATGGTGTATTTGTTATTGTTAAGTATGATGGAGGACTATCTTCATCCCATTTTCTCAATGCTCATAAAAATTATATACTGATGGGTGGCTATCATTTGCCTTGGGCTTTCAATATATTGGCTTTAGTCACAGTACACTTGTGGAGGCAAAGATGATTAAATTGTAAAATAATTTTGGTGTTTCTCTTGATGATGATGGTAATAACATGTACATATTTTACAGTACAGGACATTATTTTAAATTGCTAATCATGGTTTATGCCATTCAAATGGTCAACGAGAATCTCCAGCTCCTTCCTAATCTCACACTTGGTTACAACATGCATGACAACTATGTCAGCACTCTTGCTACTTCTGAAGCCCTACTGGACATGCTCTCTACTGGAGAAGCCAATGTTCCCAACTACAGCTGTGGAAGGAAGGAAAACCTTCTGGCTCTTGTTGATGCAGCTAAGATGGAAACCTCCATTCAGATGTCAACATTAGTGGGCACCTACAAAGTCCCACAGGTTTGTGTGTGTGTTTCTCTATCTGGTAAAGTGAGTGGGGAGCTGGTGGGTGAGTGATAAATCCAAACATATTTTGTCTATGTAATTCAAGAGCTGCTTTTCACCAAGACCTTTATTGGTGTCGTGGCTATGGATTGGGGCACACTGTGGGGAGGGGGGAAACAGACATATCCTCTTATGACATCATTCCCATTGCTTTGGAGGCTTCTGCTGCACACTTGTGAAAGTGAGGAGAAGCTCTGTGTCCAATCTTCTGACTGCTGGTTGGCATTCATAGATGCATTCTGCTAGCCTTCTGCCTCTCTCTCCTACTTAGAGGCTGTTGCAGTTCTCTATTCAGTCTTGTATGTTGTAGACAAGTCATGTTTTTTTTAATGGGGCTACTTAGTCTTTGGGCTTATGTAGGATGTTTTGGAGGCCTTTTGTCAGTTTCTCTGCTACAGTGATACCATGTGGTTGTAACCGTTTGAGGATTCTGAGATGTTTTGTAGAACAAACAACATTTTAATTAAACATATCTTGGATTGTACAACTGATCAATTGTATCAGGAGCTTTCGTCTCCCTGTCTTTTGCATAACTGGAGAATGAGCTAAAGAGATTGCTGCACAAAGTATCCAGAATATCAAAGTAGAGATAGATATAGCAATCCTTATTAAGGTTGGAACATTGAAATGGATGAGCCACTACAAATGGACCTTCCAAATTGTCAAGTATTTCAGTGCAAAAATAGATTGGATAGTATTTATTCAAACAAGACATGAGCAAATGGATACTAGCAATGGCTAGTAAGATTTAACCAAGTCCCTGTTACAGAACATGCTTATATTTGCAGAGCTAAAAGAAATAACATTATTCTTCATTCTTCAATTGTTTAAGGAAGAGAGAAATAAGTATCTTGGACTCTACAATAGACCAATATTCTATTGTGAGCTTTACATTAAAATAAAACTCATAATAAATAAAATAAATATTTCCTGTGTAGTCAGAATTCAAAAACATATAATAGAAGCATTTATTTGAACAAAACAGTTCAGTTGAGATCTGCATATGTAGGTTGATGATATGATGATGAGTCAGCTGTGTCCAGCTCTTGGTGATTCTATGGAACAGGTCTCTCCACATCTTCTGATCTTGCACTGCTTCCTTGAGCTGTTCTATGCTTTGGCTGGTGTCAGCTTTGAGGGTGTTTAGCCTTCACATTCCTTGGCAGCCTGGTTTCCTTTTACCACTGACATGATACAGAAATATGATTTGCATTCTTTATATTTATTCTTTTTAACTTAAGTTGTTTTTTTTCTTTTACTTTCATGTATAGTCTTGTTAATGTTCAATGATTTACATCCTGTATCTTGATATGGTTTAGTGCGTAATTAATAACATACCATTCTAAAATGTTCATGAGTAGCAATTGGGATTTATTAAAATATAGTATTTTGAACTATCTTTGATGCCGAATATAGCATAGCTTTCTTCATTGCTTTTTCAGATCAGTGATGCAATTGTTTCAGAGGCTTTGAATGCTAAAAATCAATTCCCTTTTTTCCACCGGATCCTCCCCCAAAAAGGAATCACTTATCCAGCAATTGTCCAACTTCTCCTTCATTTCAGGTGGAACTTGATCGGTCTCTTTACTTCAGACACAGAGGAGGGAGAGAATTTCATGAGGACTTTTATCTCTATGCTTCTTAGGAATGGAATTTGTGTTGTTATATCACAACGATTCTCAGTGACTGGACATACAGCACCACTCAGGGATGGTGTCTCCAAGTGGAGACAAGTCAATGTCTTTGTGAACTACATAGAAACTGTTAACGTTTGGGACAGAATTCATGCTTTGCACTTAACATTTGAAGGTGTGCCAGGACCTATTGAAGGGAAAGTCTGGATCGTGGAAAGCATTGAGTATTTGGTATTGAGACAGGAGAACCTTTACAAATATCTCCATAGTATTTGGAGCTTTGCTTTTCAGGAAAAAACAAGGCCACGAGATTACGCTTCTGAATCCAATCTATTTGTGGAACATAAATCTGCAGATCAGTCTTTTCACTGTTCTTATTCAAAGCACATTTTTTCTGTCAAAGGTCAAAAAAGATGCACCCAGAAGGCACCACTGGAGTCTGGAGAAGAAAGGAGGAGTATATGGATCCCATTTCACCTTCATTTACACAGTGTTATTAGGACTCTGGCTTATGCCTTGAAAGATGCATATTCTTCCAGATCCAGGCAGAGAAGCAAGAAGGGCAAAGAGAGGTTGGGGGCTCCAAAGCTGCAGCCATGGCAGGTATGGGGTCCCTACCAGCATCAATGAAACTCCAAAGGAGAAGAACCTTCTCAACCCCTTTGGGCTACAAAAGGCCAACAGCTTGGCCAATCTAATTACTCAGGGAATAAAGTTGTGGGGATGTGTTGTGATTCAGGGTCAGCCTGTGGGTTCGGCAGTTGGGTTGGATGACTCAGAGGAGGAGAGGGGTGTTGAAGAGCTTGCTGAGGGGGTTGGAGAGCTTGCTGATGAGAGCCCTCAGCCAGGCCCCTCCCACCTGGTCACGACGGAGATCCAGCTGAGTGAGCCTGACAGCGTGGATGAAGATGACCCACAGCTGGCCCTGTTCAAGGACGCCCGACGCAGGAGGCAGTCAATCAGGAGTAAACAGAGGAAGGCAATGGGGCACCTCGGAAGGAGGCAGAGAGAAGCCATGCCCTAAACTGTATAAAAGGGGAATGCGTGGGAGGGCTGGTTTGCTGAAGGCAACCGCTTGAATAGTTCCTGTTTCATAGCTCCTGTTTCATGGTTCGTGTCTTGTTTTGCTCTGTTTTATGTTAATAAATTTGGCAGGCTTAGTTCCAGCCTCTTGCCGTTTGTAAAGAGGTTGTCCCTGCCTTTTCTGCAGGGCCGGTAGCAGGCTGATACAGAACAGGATGGAGGACAAGAGGCTTTGGCTGAATCCTGGCAAAACTAGGGGGCTTTAGCTGCATGGATATTCAGGATCTGGTAATTTAATGTCTTTAGTTCTGGATGGGGTTGCGCTACCCCTGAAAGACCTGGTCCATAACTGAACTCTCCTGAATTCTTGACTCCTGTTCAAAGAGCAGGTGGCATTCACAGCTACGATAGATTGCACAACTATATGTTGTGTGCCAGTTGCACCCTTTTTGGATCAAGAGTCCCCGTGCTCAGTCACTCAAGCTCTAGTCATCTTTTGCCTGGGCTATTGCAATGCACTCTACATGGGGCTATCCTTGAAGAGCTTTTGGAAGCTAAAACTGAGGCAGAATGCAGTAGTACAGGCAGTTCTTGGTGTCTCTAGAGTGACCCTAGTTACACCACTGTTCTGCGAGCTGCACTAGCTACTGGTTTACTTCTGGGAGCAATTCAAGATGTTGGTTATCACCTCGAAAGCCCTGCATGGCTTTTGGACTGTCTGAGGAACCATCTCATCCCACTCACATCCATGCCAGGCATCAGGTGGGCCCCATCAGTCTTGGAATTTTCAAAGGTGGGATCCAGGAAAAGAGAATTTTCTGCCATGGCTCCTACTCTTTTGAAAATCTTTCCCCCTGAGGTGAGATCTGTATCCACCCTTCATACCTTCTCTAAGGGCCTGAGGACATAGTTTTGCCAAGTGGCTAGCCCTTATGGGGGGGTGCCACACTGGAGGCAGTGATGGGATTTAGCAGGTTTGCACTGGTTCAGTAGAAGAGGTAGCTAATTTCTTTTGAGTTCGGAGAACCGGGTGATGCATGGCAGAAACGCCACCCTCTCCCACCCCCAATCGGACCCATGCAACACCTTCTTTCCAGCTTTGATGCAGTCCTCCATCACTTTTCCAATTCAAAGTTTCAAATGTGAAAAGACCACCTGGGATAAGAAACCAAGTTTTCTGCTTTTAAAATTCCTGGATGTTTCTGTTCTAGTTCCATCCATTTCTGGAGAAGAATGAGTTTTGCAATATTTCCCATCGGAAATTGTACTTGGACCAAAATGGAGATGTAGCAGCAGATCTGAATGTCATAAACTGGGTGTTTATTCCCTTGTTGGATCCCGTTGATGAACAACTGGGGAGTTTTGAAAGGCAGAGATTTACAGTCAATAAAGATACTCTGTCATTGCTAGAGTTTCTCAACAAGGTGGGAGATATATTGGTGTCCATTCTCCAAAATCTGAGCACCCATTTCAAGTTTATTTATTTATTTATTTATTTATTTATTTATTTATTTATTTATTTATTTATTTATTTATTTATTTATTTATTTATTTATTTATTTATTTTCTATACCGCCCTTCTCCCGAAGGACTCAGGGCAGTGTACAGGGCAATAAAAATACAATAAAAATACAATATACAAAAGTTAAAAATAAGATTAAATAGAACTAGCCCATTACAATAAATAATTAAAAATTACTAAATAAAATACCCCAAAACCATTAGACCAGGCCGGCTTGTTCAAATAGGTAAGTTTTCAGATCATGGCGGAAAGAGCGAAGGTCAGGAGCCATCCGGAGCTCAACCGGTAATTGATTCCAAAGGGCTGGCATGCCCACAGAGAATGCTCTCCCCCTGGGGGCCGCCAGCCGGCACTCTCTGACCGGCGGCACCCTGAGGAGGCCCTCTCTGTGGGAGCGCACAGGACAAAGGGAAGTTGACGCCAGCAGCAGGTGCTCCCGTAAGTTGGCTTAGCTTAATCAATGAGGTGGTTGATCTTCACTGAAAATTGAATGTAGAGAGTAGAAATCTCACAGGTTTTTTTTTATACTGCTTGGAAGGCAGGTGTCCTTTACATGCTAAAATATGGGATATTTTTTTAAACTGATTCTGCACTGTCCAACATAAGATAATGGGTGATAAATTTTCAGGACACAAATCATGCCGCTTTTGTGCATCCTATACAATCTGGTATTTCCATAAAACTGATGAGAAAGGCTCTCAAGTGCTGATGATTGTGGTAGCAATATATTCAATTTTGCTTGTTCCTTGTTTAAAAATGGCCAAGGAGAAGGCAATTCTGTTAAATAGTTCCCAAGTTTAGTTTTTGACTGACTCAAATGAAATTGAAACAAGATACCCCCTGAGTTTCAGTTTGTCTTGGCTGGGCACAGTGTCCCTTGAAAGGGAAGGTCCACAGTCAGCAATGTTTTTAAGCAGGCCATATGTGGCCAGAATTATCCATGGTTTCCTTTCACCCCATGGACAGAGCAATAGACCTCCTGGTCATTGGGAGGAATTCCAAGGCATTCTGTTCACCTGAAATCACAATTATTGGTTTGCTGTGAGATAATGCCTGGATCCCAGAAAATTGGAGCACTGAAAACATGACTTTGATCCAAAGAAGCATTAGCCCCTCTTAATATTGGAAGTAATAAGGGATAATTTGAAAGGAAATGTTACTTAGATTCGGTTTTTGGCTTGTGGGAGGGCATTTCATCTGAATACCCTTGAATGATATTGTTTATCATGATTGTTTCCTACATTAACTCTTGCTGAGCATAAATGAGACTTCAAGTTTACCTATGTCATCTAATTACAGTTTAGACACTAGGCACTTGTTTTTACTCTCATATAACTAAGACTGCAGCCATACCAGTTAAAGAAAGATATACAAATAAGCAACCTTTTTAAAGGTTGAAACCTTTAATTGTAAGGACCTTTCCCATTGTATCTTAACCAGGAGACTACTTTACACTATTTTCAAAGGGGAGCAGCTTTGCAATGTTTCTTGTAGTCTTGAACAAACGTTTGCACATCCTACCAGTGATCAGCCTCTTTCTTCTTCACAGTTTTATTCTATTTTCATAAATCTAATAGAATAAAACTTTAGTAAACCCTTTAGAATAAATTTGATTTTATAATTTAACATGAATATATCATCATACTTTAAAATCCATGGCTGTATGAAGAATGGAAGGATAAATTTTAATACAGCCATGAGAAGAAAACCACTGGTTGTCACTTAATGCTTAAATCTTTTCTTAATTCCATCCCTCCTAATGTTATTAAAGAGAAAATTCCTTTTTTCAATGAGAAGCAAAAGGGATGAACTAAATGAAGAATCTGTCAGTAGTTGTAAACACTTGCAACTAGTTAGATTTGGAACTAGTTAGAGAGTTCAGCCTTATCTAAGTGAAGGCCAGAGACTCTTTGTCTAATATTCATTTTGGCCTTTATTTTCCCTGGATGGTGAGTCCTAACATATTTTTTGGCATTGCTTGTTTTTCTACTTAGTCTCTGCCTCAGTCCAAATGTGTGGAAAATTGTCATCCTGGATTTCTCAAGCAGGCTCGAGAAGGAGAACCAGTTTGCTGCTACAACTGTGTTCCTTGTCCAGAAGGCACCATCTCCACTCAGGAAGGTGGGTGACACTGGAAACCTTGTAGAAATGGATTAATCCAAAGTACTTTGATGACAGAGCATATTAAAAGATACATTGAAGCTCAATTGTTGTCATATTTATTATCAGAATGCCCAATTTTGTGGAAGTGAATCCATCCAGAGCATTTTCATGAAAGTGCAATTTAAAAGACAGATTGAAGCTCAACCATTTTCTTGTTCATCTTCTAACTGCTCAATTTATTAACTAAGGGGAGGAATAGCAAAAAAGAACTTGAAAAAGGAGCTAGTTAGAGTTAGTAGGGTTTGGCGGATTGGGCAAGGTTTACTACTACAAATTTTTTAATTTGGATTTATCTGCTGAACAGAACAGAAAAACAAAGTTGGAAGGGACCATAATAATAATAATAATAATAATAATAATAATAATAATAATAATAATAATAATAATAATAATAATAATAATAATAATAATAATAATAATAATAATAATAATATAAAGTTGGAAGGGACCTTGGAGGTCATCTAGTCCAACCCCCTGCTCAGGCAGGAAACCCTATACCATTTCAGGCAAATGGCTGTCCAGTCTCTTCTTAAAAACCTCCAGTGTTGGAGCATTCACCACCTCTGGAGGCAGGTTGTTCCACCTTGAAGAACTTCTAGTCCATACACACACAGACACACAGACACACAGACACACACACACACGTGTACCAGTATATGTATATGTATAAACTTTATTCTGAGATGTTAAAACATGCATTTGTAAAAATGTTTCTGATATCAACTATTGTCCCCAAAAGCTACTTCTTTAAATGTGAATGGAGAGATTTAAAAAAAGTAATACTTTTGCTATTCTCAGATACAGAAAAATGCACCAAGTGTCCACTTGATCAATATCCAAATGAGGACCGAGTCCAATGTATCCCCAAAATTATAAGCTTCCTGTCTTATGAAGAAAATCTGGGCATCGTCCTTGTGTGTTTTGCCTTATTCTTGTTCTTAACCACAGCCTTTGTTTTAATCATATTCTTTAAATACCGAGACACTCCCATTGTCAAATCCAACAACCGGGGCCTCTCTTACATCCTCCTGGTCTCCCTGCTGCTTTGCTTCTTGTGTCCTTTGTTCTTCATTGGTCAACGAAGGAAAATCACCTGCCTTCTCCGACAAACAGTGTTCAGCATCGTCTTCTCGGTTGCCATTTCTTCTCTCTTGGCCAAAACAATCACAGTGGTGTTGGCTTTCCTAGCCACAAAACCTGGAAACCAAGTGAAGAGATGGTTGGGGAAGAGCTTGGCCAACTCCATCATCCTTTCTTGTTCTGCTGTCCAAATTACTATCTGCTCCATCTGGCTGGGGTTTTATCCCCCTTTCCCTGACTCTGATCTCCACTCCCAGTCTGGAGAGATCATCCTGCAATGCAATGAAGGTTCTGTTATCATGTTCTACATCACCCTCAGCTATATGGGAATCCTGGCTGGCATCTGCTTTACAGTGGCTTTCCTGGCCAGGAATCTCCCTGGGGCCTTCAATGAAGCCAAGCTGATCACCTTCAGCATGCTGGTCTTCTGCAGTGTCTGGGTGAGTTTTGTGCCCACCTACCTGAGCACCAAAGGGAAATACATGGTAGCTGTTCAGGTCTTCTCCATCTTGTCCTCCTGTTTTGGTCTTCTGAGCTGCATCTTCATCCCCAAGTGTTACATTATCATTCTGAGGCCAGACTTGAATACAAAGGAGCATCTTACGACCAGAAGAGTAGAAATGTGAGACAGAGGAATTTTTAGTCTCGATAGTCTCCATCATTCCACACCTAGAAGATGATCCAAGCTCCTCTCCATACATAAGTGGATTGATGCTTTTGCTTGAAATAATTAAAAGGCATTTGGAAGATAATATCCCCAATCTTTTATTTTAAAATTCCAAAATGTCCACTGAGCATTTCTCAATTCTCAAGGCAGCATATCTGTCTAATGCTATTAGCCTATTGAGGCCCAAGATGTCATATCCAGTTTTTTGAAACATGACACTTGTGCAATGGGACTCTTGTTGAAATGCCATAGTGTGTGGGGGGTGGGGGTGGGGGTGGCTCTATACATTCCATTATTTTAGTTGTGGTTTTTATGGACAATATTTTTTCATTCTCTTCCTGGGGTGGAGTTAAAATGATCTTTTCAGCCATCTTGTTTAACCTTCCTCTGAAAATTGTCATTTGAAATAAAAATAAAATGCTTTACCTGCAAATTGTATAATAGAAGGAGAAAGTGCCTGAACATAATTGAGATTGTCATTGAGATTGCAACCCAGGTAGATATTGGGAAAAGATTGAGATCCTGATTGATCGCAGAATGCCTAAAGAAATTAGAGATCTTTCCAGTAGTAGCTGGATTCTCTATAGGAGCATCATGCATTCATCCTTCATTTACTCCATATAACACATTTCTGTTCTACTAGTACTTTTACTCAGTATGGGCTAAAGAAGAACAGTTGTCCCAGGATAATGTTGTAGGATCCAATCTGAGTTCGTCACCAAGACTAGACATTTATTCTTCCAAGCTTTCAAACTAATTCTTGAGCCTATCCTCAGAGAACCTCTCTCTCTCTCTCTGTCTAGAATGTGTCTCGTCAGAAGAAGGCATTGTGTCTCCAAAAGGAGCCATTATGGAACGAGAAAAATTCCCTGAAAATGGGCTGCAGCCAGAGTCCAAAAGCTTGGAGGAATAAACCTCTGGTCCCAGTGACCGACTCAGGTTTGGTTCCTCCCAGAACTATTGTGTAGTTCATCTGTGGATACCGAGTTGGCTCTGCAGTCCCAGCATGGAGGTTCAGAGTCTACCAAAAGGGAGACACTGAAACCCCATTGTTATATTGTTATTCTGTGTTGCCATGCACTGTTTTCTATCAGTTTTGGGTGGTGTTTATCTGTAAAGCCAGTGGACACTGCATAGCACAGGACTTGCCAGAGGTTCTGTTAACAGCTGCTGCTTCTAACTCCCTTGGATGGATGTCACAGTGACGTAGGCTGAGTACAGCCAGTCAGCCAGCTACGAATCCATCTGGTGGTGATGCTGTCTAAAACACATTTTTCTATCTTATCAAGTAGAAGGTTGTGATCTACTTTATCAAATGCCTTACTGAAGTCCAAGTAAATTGTATCCACAGCATTCCCGCTGATCCACTAATTTTGTCACTTGGTCAAAGAATGCAATAAGATTTGTCTGGCATGACCTGTTTTTGACAAACCCATGTTGGCTTTTAGTAATGACTTTGTTTGCCTCTAGGTGTTCATTGATTCGTTGTTTATCTTTCCCAAAATCTTCTCAGGTATTGAGGTCAGGCTGATAGGTCTGTAGTTTCCTGGATCTATTTTTTTCCCTTTTTTGAAGATGGGAACTACTATCAGCTCTCTTCCAGTCCTCTGGTATTTCCCCAGTGTTCCAGGATATTTGAAAAATATAGTTCAGTGGTTCTGAGATCACATCTGCCAGTTCCTTGAGAACCTTGGGGTGTAATCCATCTGGTGATTTAAACTCATCTAGGCTGCCCAGGTGTTCACTTACCATTTTCTTGCCTATCTTAACTTGTGTTTCTAATCTATTATTATGGTACAGTTTTTGATAGGTTGGACTGTTTTTTTCCCCTTTGTGTAAAGACAGATGCAAAAAATGAGTTAAATAGTTCTGCTTTCTCCCTGTTGCTTGTCACCTTCTTGCCACCTTCCCCCACTAATGGACCAAACATTTCCTTATTTCTTTCCTTGTTTTTTACATTGTGAAACAAACTTTTTTTGTTATTTTTTACTTATGAGCCTTAGCTTTCCTCATTCATGAAGGACACACTTGCCAATCTCTCAAAGGGAAAGATTTCTTCCAAACTAGATCTGTGAGAACATACTACCAGGTTAGAATCAAGGAGGAGGATGAATGGAAGACTGCACTTAACTATCCCCTGGAATGTTTCCAGTTCAAAGTGCTCCCGTTTGGTCTACAAGAGTTGCCAACCATCTTTATGCAGATTATTAATGGGGTCCTCCATGAGTATCTGTACAAGGGTTTTTTGGTGTACTTGGACAATATCTTAATCTACACTGAAACGAGGGCTGAGCTTGTTAAATTAGTGAGAGAAGTTTTTTTTAATTAGTTTTCCAATATTACAATAGTATCTTTAAAAAGCAATGTGGTGTCTGGGTTACAATAGTTCCATTTCAGACAAATACATATTATTACAAATCTCCAAACTGTTGTAACCAATACTTCCTCTCTCTCTTTTCCTTTAATACATACTATCTCTTATCTAAATTAACATACTTCTCATTGCTATCCATCAGTCATTTAATAGTTTTCTTATATTTATCAATACTTTAGTACATTTTATATTTTAACATTCCATCTTTAAAACATCAAACACCTTATATATTTTTCTAGCTTTAATTTTACATTGATATTAAAATTAAACGTTTAAAATTTCTCATTTTCATATTGCTAAATAACCTCCTTTCCCTTTACACAATTTTCTCCAATACCTAGTAATGTAATATACTTCTTATTTATCTCATTTCCATATCAATATTAGTAGTACAATATTAGAATAGTAGTCATTAGAATACCAATTGCAAGGAGGAGAAAGAGGAGGAGGACAATATAATATTCTTGTTTCTCATTTATAGTTTCCACATATTAAAAATTAACCAAAATTTCTTCTGTTTCAACATTTAATACATCCTCTCATGTCATTACATCCAAGTATATAAGTTACATTCTATCATTTTTAACATATATTCACCTTAATCCATATCATTTAAGGAACTCAATATTTCAATGTTAGTATTCATACATCTGTGTTTTATTTTTATTTTTTTAATTAGTATTTTTATCTAATCATCAAAACAATCTCTCGTAATCCAAGTACAATCCTGTCTATTTTGGTATTATCTATTTCAGGCCTTTTAAGAATGTCCATATTTCTTCAATCATATTCTTGTTTTCTTCCTTTGCCATGTCATTTTTTGCTTCTTTGCCCAGGATCATCAAAGCATTCTTGTGTTGTTATATCATAGTGAAGTGGCCCTCCAGTCTCCACTTTTGAAGGATTGAGGAGTCCGTTAACAGCACCAAATCTTCTCATTATTTTCGCCTCTTGATATAATTGTCCTGGTCTGAATAGATTTTTTTTCCACCTTTTTTCCATTATAATCTTCAACAGTCTGTATTTGTTGAATATTTAATTCTTCTGCCAATGTATTTGATTGTTCAATTTCTTCTGTTAAGTTCTGTCCCAATAAAATATTAGTTGTAGTCACAGTTTGAGTTTGTTTCTTCGAGATGCTTTCTAGTTCTTTTCCAAAAGCTATTATATCATCACCAGCTGAAGAAAGGAACTGATAAGTTTGGTAAGATATTTCCCACATAGCATAGATTTGTTTTTGAAACTCTTCCATAGTGAAGTTTCACATCTGGTGTTCAAGGTTAATCTTATCTTGTTGTTCTTAAATATTTTCTTGATTTTTTTAAACAGAAAGTCAGATTGCAATTTCAGGTTTAGCCACTGGGTGTCCCCCAAGTACTTTGAAAATTCTTTTCTTTTAGTCTGTTTCTTTTTTCAATGTTTTTTTAAACACCCCTGGACTTGCTCGCCACTTATTTGAAGGGAGGGTTGAATTCCCCCCCTCCCTCTCCACAAGGGGGAAGGTACTTAGCAGCTTATTTAGGTGAAAAGAAGATTAAGGTATAAGAGAGGAATCTTACCCCCATCTTTTCCACGCTGCTTTAATGTTGCCTGATGGTAAGTTTGACTTCAGCTGTCTGCAGCCTAGTAAGTGGACATATTTCTATGGCCAGTCTTTTGTCCGCCGGTACAAAGGGAATGCAGGCACTATTTACCTGGGGGAAAAAATTTCCTGGCAGACACCTTGTCACAAATGCTGCAAAACAACAATACAAAAGCTGAAGTGGTCAAACCACTTCTGCCCACAAAACAACTGGGAACATCTGCTGCCGGCATCAAGCTCCCTGCGCCCTGTGCGTTCCCACAGAGAGGGCCTCCTCAGGGTGCCACCGATCAGAGAATGTCGATTGGTGGCCCCCAGGGGGAGATCCTTCTCTGTGGGCGCTCCGGAGCTGTGGAATCAGTTACCGGTAGAGCTCCGGATGGCGCCCGATCTTCGCTCCTTTCGTCACGATCTCAAGACGTTTTTGTTTGTACAAGCCGGCCTAGCCTGATGGGGATTGGTGGGGTTTTTTATTTTTTGTATTCTTAATTTTATCTTTGGGGTTTTATAATTGTATATTAATTGTTTTAACTTGGGCAATCATTTAATCTCTTTTTAATGTTTGTATTTTGTATTTCACTTTTGCCCTGTGAACCGCCCTGAGTCCTCAGGGAGAAGGGCGGTATAGAAATATTATTAAATTAAATTAAATTAAATTAAACTACCCCCCCCCCATCACCATGAGGCCACAAACAAAAATCCTTCCCCCTCTGGACAGCACAGCAGGTACTGAATTCAGACGAGCTCTGGAAAAAGATGAGTGGTTCCTTAGCCACAAAAATCTCTGTTCAATGCAAAATGGACTGCTATGGGTGGGGGAAAAATTATATATCCTCACAAGCCAGAGATTAAAGTTCATGCAACTCTGCCACAATTCAAAACTGGCGGGACACTTTGTGTTCATGAAAACCCTCCACCTGGTAAAGAGACAGTTCTGGTGGCCATCCCTAAAAAACAGACATGTGTTTTGGCAGATGTGTCATGCCAAAATCATGCCGATCCCATTCCCAGCAATGGGAAAAAAGTCACGATACGTCACACGATGTCATGTGATGTTGTGAGTTTGACATGCCTGCTAAAAAGCACATTGAAAGCTATGTAGCCAATTGCCCCATTTGCACAGCAGCAAAACAGAGGCAAGGAAAAATGCCTTGCCTTTTACAGGTGGTAGTGAGCCCTTCAGACTCTGGAGAGAGATTTCTATGGATTTTATTGTAGAGCTACCGGAAACATTGTCATTTGGGTAGCAACAGATTTATTCTCCAAGCAAGTCCATTTCATACTTTGCCCAAAAAATCCCAACTGCTAAAGTCTTGGCTAACCTGTTTCTGCAACACATCTATTGGCTACATGAGCCCCCACAATACATAATATCAGATAGAGGGGTCCAGTTCATCTCCAAGTTCTGGAGAGCTTTTTTGGACCTATTGGGCATTGATCAGGGCCTATTATCTAGTCATCATCCATAAACAAATGGGGGGACAGAACGAATGAACTCAGTACTAGAACAATACCTGAGATGTTTCATAAACTATCAACAAGACATTTGGACTGACCTACTATCTTTCGCTGAAGTAGCCTATAAGAATGCAGTGCATTTCACTACTGGTTACACACTTTTCCAGGTGGCTACAGAACAGAGCTTCAACTCAATGCCTGAATTACCTGTCAATGAATCCACCATGAAGGAGTGGATTACACAATTGCAAAATACATGGCCAGTGGTCAGAAAAGCCTTAGATGAGGCTAGAGAAGCTTATAAAGTGCAGGCATACAAGAAATTGGTGGAGCCCAAGCCTTTTAGGATGGGGGACAGGGTATATCTCTCTACCAGGTTCTGCAGTCTCTGCAGCTCTCAAAGAAATCCATGGGACCATTCTCTATCACACGCATCATTAACCCAGTCACAGTGGAGCTCAAACTCCCCAAACAATTAAGACAGGTTCATCCAGTGTTTCACTGTAGTTTGGTAAAACCAGAAATGAGCTTGCCCTTAAGGCCAGCCATCTCTCCCTCACCACATGTTCTGTACCAGCCTGCTACCAGCCCTGCAGAAAAGGCAGGGACAACCCCTTTTACAAGAAGGCAAGAGGCTGGAATTACGCCTGCCAAATTTATTGATACAAAAACAAATAGAACAAGACATGAACCAAGAAACAGGAGCTTTTCAAGTGGTTGCCTTCAGCAAACCAGCCCTCTCACGCATTCCCCCTTTTATACAGTTCAGGGCGTGGCTACTCTCTGCCTCCTTCTGAGGAGCCCCATTGCCTTCCTCTGTTTACTCCTGATTGACTGCCTCCTGCGTCGGGCATCCTTGAACAGGGCCAGCTGTGGGTCATCTTCATCCACGCTGTCAGGCTCACACAGCTGGGTCTCCATCGTGACCAGGTGGGAGGGGCCTGGCTGAGGGCTCTCATCAGCAAGCTGTCCAACCCCCTCAGCAAGCTCTTCAACACCCCCCTCCTACTCCTCCTCTGAGTCGTCCGACCCAACTGCTGAACCCACAGGCTGACCCTGAATCACAACACCACAACCTATTATGGTGGAAGGGGAACAACATTTTTAAATTAAAGAAATCTTGGATTCCAAAAAGCACCCTGGGTCTATCCAGTACTTAGTAGCATGGAAGGACTCCTGGCCTCCCAGAATGAGTGAATACATAAAAAAAACGTGAGAACACCTAGATTGCTTAAACAGTTTAATGTTTGTTACCCCAGTAAACCCGACTAACCACTGTGTTTCATTTTCTCTTCCAGTTATTATTTTTTCTTTCTCTAGGTGGATCTCTCAATTTTTAATGGGGGTTGGCAGGTCAGAACCCCTATGTATTTTGCATTTCTTTTTTATGCCTTCATTTTTGGATTCTGCCATTCTAATGGGGGGAGGGGGGACCTATGAGTTTTCTGCAGTATACTTCCTTTGGTTTGTTCTATCCTCTTTGAAGTATCTTTCTTGGGGTGAGAGTGGAATGTGCCTCCAGCCATCTGTCTTATCACCAGGCAGAGGGAAGAAGCTGCAGAGGAAACTGAAAGCCTTGAGAACGGCACCTTATTGGTTCTTTTCCACAACAATTTGACACGTATGGATTGGCTTTATTTATTTATTTATTTATTTATTTATTTATTTATTTAGACTTATATACTGCCCTTCTCCCGTAGGACTCAAGGCGGTTCACAAGGTTTTTAAAAAACAACACAACAAGTTACAAAAATTAAAAACAAAAAATTAAAAAAAATTAAAAATTAAAACAAAAATTAAATTTGAACCAGCCGAATGGACAGTTGGTGTGGGGTTTGAAAGGTTTCTTTTAATGTAATATTTTGTGCAGGAAATCCTCAGATCCTGCCTTACTATCCTGCTATCAATACCTTCCAATAAAAGTTCATATTGAGACAATGCAAGTTTCAAGAGTTCTGCTTTCTTGGGAGGTTTAACTGAGGTAGGTCCTTACAGTTCCCTTATGGAGTGGGGTGTCCTCTGAGATATTGGGTAGCCCCAAGGGCCCCACAGACTCCGCTACTCAGAGCTTCTTTTGATGGAGACCCAGAGGAGCTGGTGTTTTCCCTGAACCAGGTGGACTGGCACAGGGCAGTTTGACTATGAGGATGCAATCATGGCCAAACTTGAGGGAGAAGGAGCCAAATGGGTGATGGTTCTCCATGACAAGGGATCCCCCAAGCTGTGAGACCCTGATGCTTTTTGGGGAGAGCTCAGGGCCCGATTTGGTGATAACATGCAGTCTCGATGCAGAGAAATTGCATAATAAGTATCCCTGGAAACCAGGACCCTAGCAAGACAAGCAATGTGTACTTATTATTTTTCAGGTTCCTTCTGGTTTCTAGGGGGTCAGTCTGTCAAGCTCCAAATAAACTTATTCTGTTTCAGCCATTGTTGTTTCATAGCATGCCAACAGATGCAGGGGGAGGGAGGATGTTTGGAGTGCTCAATCTTTTCAGTTTTTCTTTTTCTTTTCTTTTCTTTTTTATAAGAAAAAACCCAGATTTCCAACAGAAGTAAATAATGAAAAATAATGAAAAATAAAAAGTCTTTCAGTCCACATGCTTTGAGACGTAAGGTTCCAATTGGGATTCAGTTACTTTTTGAACGTTTAAAATGCCTCTGGGTATTTAGTCACCACTCTTTCTGGACGGAGTGCTAAAGTCCCCCATCACTCACCCCAGGGGGGAGAATGCTTAGCAGCTTAAGGAGGTACAGAAAGTAATTAGGGTGTAAAAGAGGTAAATCTCACCCAGTCTCTTCTGCACTGCTTTAAGAGTTGCCTGGTAGAAAATGTGACTTTGGCTGTTCACATTCTAGGGATGAGCCACAATGGCCGGTCCTTTCATCTGCCGGTTTGGAGGGATCGCCAGGTCTAACGGGAGAGTTGCGGCTCTCCCACAATCCAGTGAGTGCCCCTCCTTGCTGATCACCTTTTTGGGGTGACTTTTGGGCCTTTTCAGGGTCCCCCAGCAATGCAAAACTGGATGGGGGAGAGAGAGCAAGTCTCCCAGCCGTCCATAGTGGCTGTGTGGCAAACCGGAAGCCCGACATTTCATTTCCATCTGTTCTCCAGATGAGAAATGTAATCTCAACAATACATCACCCATGATAAAGCAGGAACACAGGACTTCCAACTGCACCTCAAAGCACTTATGTATGGTGTGTGTGTTTGTGTGTGTGTATGTCACACACAGCCTGAGAGATAGGAATGTCAAATGGGGCCCATCCCACCAAGTCCATCCATGGCACCAGAGAAAGGACCTCTATGTATCTCTAAACAAGTTTCTGGATGGGTCTGGCAAGAAATCATATCACACCATCCTCCATGCTGTGAGCATCACCACCATCTCAGCTGCAGACTTCACACCACTCTCTATTTAATAAACTATGAAGCTTCAAAATATAAAGGATTTCAGTGACTTTCCTGAATATTGAAGGAAGACAGAGAGTCAAGGAAAATAAAATAAGAAAAAAAATCTGTCCCTTCTCTAAATTTCTCCCTATTTACCCAAGAATACAGTCTACAGATTGTCGCCATCCTGCCTTTTAGTCAGCTCTCTCATCCAAAAAAAAGCATACTTCTAGAACAGATGGAAATGAAATGCCACTTCAGGCAGAAGGAATTTTAAAATCAGCTCCAAATTAGGATTAACCTCTGGAGATCTCATAGACAAGAAAATCACAAAGAAGACCTGCTCTTAACATTAGGCAGGGTTCAAGGGTGCAGATGGGGTTAGAGAGTTAGGTGTCAACAGGGCTTTTTTTCTCATAGAACGCTCAGAACGGAGTTCCGGCACCTTTTTTGGATGGAACCTTGTAGGGTAGGCAAGGCGGATTGTATGACATGTGTGAGTTCCGGCACCTTTTTCTTTTACAAAAAAAGCACTGGGTGTCAAGAACTGAGACTGCCACCAAACTGCATAGCTCTGGGTGACGTTCTCTAGCATTCTATGGAGACCATCTGCCACAATGGAGGACAGCAGAAGTCAATTCACTGGTTATTGAAGCATCTTCCTCCAGTATCCCTTTCTGGACATGTCCTGACAGGAAGGATGACAACCATTATTGAAGGGTGTCTCTAGGGGTGTATCTGCGACATTTCACAAAAATCCTTTTCTCCAGCTGCCCCTCTGTACATGGAGCCCTGGAAGAGGTCCAGAGGACAAATTATCACTCACCGTAATTATCACAGTCCCACACTTTGAGACATCTACTGCTACTTTTCCAGTGACTGCCTTTGATACTCTGAAGCAACATGGAAGGGATCTTGCATCAGAAAAAAAGATTAAAAGCCTCTACTGATGCTGAATGGTTTGCACAAGATTTAGGACACAGGCAGGGACTGTGCTGCTGAATGAACCTTTCTCTCTTTTCCAGATAATCTCGGTTTGTTTCTGTTTGCATAAGGAAAGCCACTGGCTATTCCATTATCTGAGAGCGCTTTGAAATCATCTAACTCTTCTTTGGAAACAAGCAATTGATTCGTCTCTATGAATTATGGGCCTCCTGCTTCTACTTGCGATGCTACTGGTGTCCCTACCAGTCTTTGGGAAGCTTAGAATGAAGTGCCCACTAAATTCGGTGTGCCTGGATAGAGAAAGACCATGGAGCTACTACAGGCCAGGAGACCATCTCATTGGTATAGTCACCAGTGCGGTAACATTATCACAGAAAATATTGTTTTTCAACCTGCTTCCTTATAGTCAGTCCCACTTGTAAGTGATTCAGTCTGATGAAATTGTATTCCTTCCATCTCATTCTTTCCTCCTTTTTCTGCTTACTCCTATATTTCAGGAACTCATTATTTTTTGTTGATTGATCAGATTTCCATGGGTTTCCTCTTTTTTCTTATTTAATGGAAGAGACACAAATACAGGGCAGAAAAAAAATACCTGAAAGAAGTCCACATTATTTTCCTCTCCACGTCCAATCTAAAATTTATGACTTGAATAATAACATTCGTTTAAAGAACCCATTGCTGACCAGCTCATTTCCATATTTTTATAATGGCTCATTGATATTCAATGCCTGATCCTTATAGGAATAGATGATGACTTGTTTTCAGAACAGCTCTTCTGGGTCACATATGAAATATCCTCCTCTTTTTATGATGGTTGTACTTTAAAAAATGAATAATTTTGCACAGTGGGTACTCTGCTGATGAAAATTACTGCTGCTATAAATAATAAACTATTTGTGCTTCTCACCTGCTTCCCACTTTCTCAACATTTAAAAATATTGAATGTTGATGGATGACTATCATTTGCCTCTTGTTTTCGATTAATATTGGTTTCAGAATCAATAGTCATAAGGAGGATGAAATTGGAAAAAAGGTATTTTATTACTGCTGTCGATGATGCTTGTATTAACCAAAACATTGTTTTTACACTAGTATACCTTATACTTCCAAAGCAATAGAACGTTTTATTTTCACCATTCAAGAGATCAACAAGAATATCCAGCACATGTGCAATCTCACACTTGGCTACAATATCCATGACAACTATTTGAACACCCTTGGCACTTCAGAGGTCTTGCTGAACATGCTCTCTACTGGAAAAGCCAACGTTCCCAACTACAGCTGTGGAAGAAAAGACAAGCTTTTGACTCTCCTTGATGCAGCTGACAGGGAGATTTCCATTCAGATGTCAACATTAGTAGGCACCTACAAAGTCCCACAGGTTTGTGTATGTGTTTCTCTCTATAGTAAATTGAGTTGGGTGGTGGTGGGTGCATGTTAGATCCAACCATATCTTCTCTATGGAATTCAAGAGCTGCTTTCACTATGTCTATTTATAGGTGTCGTGGTTGGGAACTGGCATACACATTAGGATGGCAGCATGTATCAAAATAGTCATATTCTCTCATGATATCAACTCTATTGCTTTGGGGGCTTCTGCTGCAAAATTATGTAGGTGAGGAGAAAGTCTGTGTCTAATCAAAGGGTCATCTGTACAATAAAAAAATGTGGCACTGATGGAAAGCTCATATTTTGTACATGATCTTAGAAAATGATGATAATGCTGAACAAATACCATATTCATGAAAAAAATTGTGAAAGAGATGGTTTGCATCCAGCAAAGAAAGGGTCTGAGTTACTTGACATTAAATTCATGGATTTGCTGGGGAAACATTTAAAGTAAACAATGGGGACAGAGTTAATTGATACAGAACACCTTTGTCCCCAGAAATCTAAAAGTAATAGGGTAATCAGTGCTTGTAACATAGATGTTTCTGTGGGTAAAAATATCAACCTTTCTGTCAAGGAAAACCAAGCTTTTGATAGTGTGTGTTATACAATGTGCACTAGTAAAACAGGTGGTAAGGTAGTAGGGGAACTCAGGCACAAAACAGGTTATGTAGAAGGTAAAAACAGGGTCAGTTAAAAAGGACTAAAATGTCTAAAAGGAACCCACAGAGTATGAGAAATAGACAGAGTGAATTAGAAATTCAAGTACATGAGGGGAAATATGATATTCTTGCCATTACGGAAACTTTGCAGAATGAAACCCACAAATAGAATACACAGCTATCCAATGAAATGCAATTCAGTGGTGAGAAAAGTAAGGTCCTGTTGCTAGATAAGAAATACTAAATGCACAGTTGTACAATTGTTGATACCTTGCTGAGCAGTAGCAAGTGTGAGAGAAATCTAAGTGTCCTACTGGACCATGACTTAAATATGAGATGCCAGTATGCTGCAGCTGCCAAAAAAGCCAATGCAGACCTAGGCTGCATCAATAGAGGGATGGAGTCAAATTGGTAAAAGGAGAATATTTGTAGCTCAATGTTGAAATGAGGGTTTCTTGTTGCTTTCTGAACTTGATTATTTTCTAGCAGACATTTCATTACATAAAGCAGGTAAGATCATCAATGCTAGTAAGGAGAGGGGTATGATCTCAATTTTATATTAGTGATTTGCCCTGTAAGTGCTGGTGGGAATGGTCTTGGAAGTTTTTTGGTTGGGCTATTTATGTTAGTTTGTTTGGCAGTTCTTTGATTGGAGTATTGTTTACTTCTTGATTGTTGATATGATTTAATCAACATCTGCACATGTGAGTCTAACTGCATTAAATTGTAGGGGTGATAGAGAAATATGATTTGCATTTTCATTGTTATTCTTTTTTACTTAATTTGTTTCTCATGTTCCATTTTTATACAAAGTCTTCTTAATATTCTGTGTTTAACATTTTAAACAATGGCCAATCAACAAACTATTCTAAGATGTTTATCAAAACAAAGTTAGATTTATTAAAAACTCATATTTTGGACTTGACCCGACCCCAATTATAACACAGCGTTCTTCATTGCTTTTCCAGATCAGTCATAGAATTGCTTCTGAGACTCTGAGTGATAAAAGTAAATTCCCTTTTTTCCACCAGATGCTCCCCAAAGAAGGGTTTCAGTATTCAGCAATTGTCCAAGTGCTCCTCCATTTCAGATGGACCTTGATTGGTCTCCTTGCTCCAGACACAGAGGAGGGAGAGAATTTCCTGAGGATTTTTCCTCCTTTGCTTCTCAGGAAGGGAATTTGTGTCGTTATATCACAACAATTCTCAATGACTGGACATCCAGCACCCTTCCAGGATTCCAGCTCTCAGTGGAAACAAGTGAATGTCTTTGTTCACTTCACAGAACATATTATCATTTCAAGCACATTTCATATTTTTCATCTAACACTTGACACTTTGTCAGGACCCATTGGAGAGAAAATCTGGATCACCACAACTTTGGGAAACTATATAATATCCCATCTTGGATATCACAAATACATCCATAGTATTTGGAGCTTTGAATTTATGCAAAAACCAAATCCAAAATATGGTGCTTTCGAACCCTTTTCCATTATAGACCCCCAGTATGAAGAGAAGAATTTTCTGTGTTCTTTTTCAAAGCAGTTTTTTTCTGTCAAAGGCCGGAAAAGATGCACCCAAAAAACTCCAGTGGAGACAGAAGAGGACTTGAATGGGTTGTTTGTTGTAAACAGTGACTCTGTTTACATTATCTTTATGACTCTGGCCCACGTCTTGAAGGCTGGATATTCACCCAGATCCTGGAGGAGAAAGAAGGAGGCCCAAGAGACACTGGAGGCTCCAAGGCTGCAGCCATGGCAGGTATGGGGTCCCAATAAGGATCCAGCAAACTAACTTCCTCTGCAGAAGGAATCCATTATAGAAAGAGGGGAATCATATCAACCTCCTTGTGCTGCAAAAGACCAACAGATTTGGCCAATCTAGTTGCTTGAGGGATAATTTATCAGGGAACTGGTACCAGATATAAAAGGTAAAGGTAAAGGTTCCCCCGCACATGCGTGCTAGTCGTTTTCGACTCTAGGGGCCGGTGCTCATCTCCGTTTCAAAGCCGAAGAGCCAGCGCTTGTCCGAGGACGTCTCCGTGGTCATGTGGCCAGCATGACTAGACGCCAAAGGCGCACGGAACGCTGTTACCTTCCCACCGGAGTGGTCCCTATTTTTCTACTTGCATTTTTACGTGCTTTCGAACTGCTAGGTTGGCAGAAGCTGGGACAAGTAACAGGCGCTCACTCTGTTACGCGGCACTCGGGATTCGACCCGCCAAACTGCCGACCTTCTGATCGACAAGCTCAGCGTCCTAAGTGTTTAACATCAAACCATACCAGATATGGTTTGATGTTAAACACTTCTAATTTTGAAAGGGAGATTGCGCTTTTAATAATATTCCTGTATGTATGTTTGG
This sequence comes from Vipera berus, assembly GCF_964194415.1. Taxonomy (NCBI): domain Eukaryota; kingdom Metazoa; phylum Chordata; class Lepidosauria; order Squamata; family Viperidae; genus Vipera; species Vipera berus. The sequence goes on from NC_138203.1 coordinate 280,460,521, forward strand.
TGATTAACTGTAGAATTTTACTTTTATAAATTTGGAGGAGACCCTGAGAACAACTGATGGCCTAAGCCTCAGCTGGGTTCTATTTTCTCCAGTGTGAGTGGCTAATGAATCATGCTGGAATGAGGACGGCACCTTTCAACTGTTTATTCCTGCAGAAATAGAGCCTCATGCTTGAGAGAGTGGTTCATTTCAAGTACTCTGAGAAAACGTTAGCTCAGAACTTTATACAAAATGTCAACCTATCTGACGTCTGTCACAATATCACACTTTCACACTTGGTTGATTACATTTCTCCTTTTTGGTGCAGAATTACATTTGTTGTATTTAAATAAATAAATAAACCTTTATTGTCAAAGTACAACATGTGTACATTGAGATTAGCTGAGCCTCCCCCCGTGCTCTCTCCCCCCAACAATCAGTGACAACAAACTCTCCATCCCAGCACACTATGTGAACCAACTACACCACACACCGGCCTCCCAAGTCAATTCTGCATAAGATTATGTCCCATTTAAAAGCCTAACAGCCCACGGGTAAAAGCTATTTTTCAGCCTGTTGGTACGGCTGGCTATATTCCTATATCTCCTACCAGATGGTAGGAGAGTAAAAAGATACCGTCAAGGGTGTGAGTCATCCCTAAGAATCTTCCTCACTCTTCCAAGGCAACGAGTACAAGATAGAAAAAAAACTTTTTAATCTTATTATTTCCACTTCATGGATTACTGCCTTGTCGTGGCGAAGGGGCTTGCATAACTCAATGAAGCTATGAGCTATGCCATGCAGGGCCACCCAAGACGGACAGGTCATAGCAAAGAGTTCTGAGAAAATGTGATCCACTGGAGAAGGAAATGGCAACCCACTCCAGTATCTTTGCCATGAAAACCCTATGGACAGTACGAAAAGGCAAAACGATATGATGCTGGAAGATGAGCCCCTCAGGTTGGAAGGCATCCAATATTCTACTGGGAAAGAGCAGAGGGCTAGTACTAGTAGTGCCAGAAAGAATGAAGCGGCTGGGCCAAAGCCGAAAGGATGCTCAGCTGTGGATGTATCTGGTGGTGAAAGGAAAGTCCGATGCTGTAAAGATTTATTCTCCATAAAAACCTGGAATGTAAGATCCATGAATCAAGGAAAGCTGGACGTGGTCAAACAAGAGATGACAAGACTGAACATTGACATCTTAGGAATCAGAGAACTAAAATGGGCAGGAATGGGTGAATTTAATTCAGATGCCCATCAGGTATACTACTGCAGGGAAGAATCCCTCAGAAGAAATGGAGTAGCCTACATAGTCAATAAAAGAGTGGGAAAAGCAATGCTGGGATACATGAATGAAGGCTATTGCTAAGCACATTGATTTGTGCTTTAGATTGTAAGCCTCCCTGAGTCTTCGGAGAAGGGCGGGATATAAATGGGATTAAAAAAATAATCCCCCAAATGACGGGTCAAGAAGCAACAGTGAGAACTGGACACGGAACCACTGATTGGTTCAAAATTGGGAAAGGAGTCCGGCAAGGCTGTATACTGTCACCTTGCCTATTTAACTTATATGCAGAGCACATCATGAGAAAGGCAGGGCTAGATGAATCAAAAATTGGAATTAACATTGCAGGAAGAAATATCAACAACCTAAGATATGCAGATGATACCATTCTAATGGCAGAAAATGAAAAGGAAATAAAACGCCTCTTGATGCGGGTGAAGAAGGAGAGTTCAAAAGTTGGCTTGAAACTCAACATTAAGAAAACAAAGATCATGGCATCCGGGTCTCTCAATTCCTGGCAAATACATGGGGAAGAAATGGAGGTAGTGACAGATTTTATTTTCCTGGGCTCCAAGATCACTGCAGATGGGGACTGTAGCCAAGAAATTAAAAGACGCTTGCTCCTAGGAAGGAAAGCCATGGCAAATCTAGACAGCACACTAAAAAGCAGACACATCACCCTGTCAACAAAAGTGCGTATAATCAAGGCTATGGTCTTCCCAGTTGCAATGTATGGCAGTGAAAGCTGGACCATAAGAAAGGCTGAGCGCCAAAGAATTGAGGCCTTTGAACTAAGGTGCTGGAGAAGATTCCTGCAAGTCCCCTGGTCTGCAAGGTGACCAAACTGGTCAGTCCTAGAGGAGATCACCCCTGACTGCTGTTTAGAAGGCCAAATCCTGAAGTTGAAACTCAAATACTTTGGCCACCTAATGAGAAGGAAGGCCTCACTGGAGAAGAGCCTAATGCTGGGAAAGATTGAGGGCAATAGAAGAAGGGGACGACAGAGAATGAGGTGGCTGGATGGAGTCACTGAAGCAGTAGGCATGAGCTTAAATGGACTCCAGAAGATGGTAGAGGAAGGAAGGCCTGGAGGAACATTGTCCATAGGGTCGCAATGGGTCGGACACAACTTCGCAATTAACAACAACAATATTATTATTCTCAGGAATTTCTTACTGCATGTAGTTTGTTAGTTTTGCAAGGAAGCTGCCAAAGAGGGGCACATAGAGAAGCTGGTGGGCAATTTAATCAACTCAAACTTTTGTTGCCTTGTTTCTATATAACTTGGTCACTTCCTGGCTGACTTGGTGTTGAAACATTATCTGAAACATTTTCTTGCTTTTCCATCTTCTCCTCTAAGATTTAAAAGGGACTTTCCCTATTTGAAGGATTCCTTTATTTTATATCCTTCCTCATTTTCTATTCTTAAGCTGTAATCAAACTATCACCTCCTCTCTACAGAAATCCTAGTTAAATATTCTCTGACTGGTAGCTGCTCAGTCTCTGCATTAAGCCAACCAGTAAAGGGTAGCCTGAACTTCTCTGATACACTTTCTAAGCTGTAGAACTGCTCCTCTTCTTAGGATATTTTTTCTTTTATTTCAGCCAGAATATCATCACTGAGTTCATTTTACAATTTATTTATTTATTTTTTATTTATTAATGGGACTTATATCCCGCCCTATCTCCCGAAGGACTCAGGGCGGCTAAGAGCAATAACATATACGGTAAAGTACAGAAATTAAGATAAAATTAAAATTAAAGTCCTCTGTGCAATAAATTAAAATTAAAAATTAAAAATAAATTAAAAATTGTAAACATAATTAAAATGCCTGTCAGTCCAGGTCAGCCAGGTGGAAAAGGAGTATTTTGAGGCCACAGCGAAAGGACTGGAGATCTTGGGCCATCCAAAGCTCAGGGGGGAGCTGGTTCCATAGGGCTGGTGCTCCCACAGAGAAGGCCCTTCCCCTGGGGTTCGCCAGCCGACATTGTCTAGCCGATGGTACCCTGAGGAGGCCTTCTCTGTGTGAACGTACTGGGCAATGGGAGTTCGTTCCCGGTAGCAGATGGTCCTGCAAGTATCCCGGGCCTAAGCCATGTAGGGCTTTAAAGGTAAGTACCAGCACCTTAAATCTCACCCGGAGGGCAACTGGTAACCAATGCAGCTCATGGAGCAGAGGTGTTATATGGGAGTATCGGGGAGCTCCCATCACTACCCGTGCAGCCGCATTCTGCACCAGCTGAAGCCTCTGGGTGGTTTTCAAGGGCAGCCCCATGTAGAGAGCATTGCAGTAGTCTATACGGGAGGTAACGAGTGCATGGGTGACTGTACATAGGGCATCTCGGTCCAGAAAGGGGCGCAATTGGTATACCAGGCGAATCTGGGCAAATGCCCCCCTAGCTACGACTCCAATATGATCTTCAAAACTGAGTCGTGAATCTAGGAGGACGCCCAGATTGCGTGCTCTATCAACGGGAGGTAACATCTCTCCTCCTATAATCAAAGATGGAACCTCTTGGACTAAACGAGATGTCAGTACGTAAAGCCACTCAGTCTTGGCCGGGTTGAGCCGAAGCCTGTTCTTTCCCATCCAAATCTGTACCGCTTCCACACTCTGCTATAACTGTGAACAAATCTTAAGTTCTGTGTAACATCTTTCAGTTTGGGGTGCCATATTCTTCCCTTCTCCAGTTATGACACTCTGATAGAAAAGGTGCTTCCAGACTCCTGATTTTGAGTTCCTGTAGATCCACATGGATCTTCTCCTTCTGGTCTTTCCTCAGGGCTAAAACCAGCGCTGTTGACCTCTTCCTTGACTTAATTGCCTTTTCATAAAGCTAATCCAGGTTTTCTAAAATGTGTTCTCCAAGCATGGCGCCTGCAAGGAGAGCTGATACTTGAGTTGGGGTCTCCCCAAACTAAATGTTCACTTTCTGAGATTCTCATGGATGCATTTGCTTTCTTTCCATGAGCATCTCACTGCTGCCTCACATTTACTTTGACGTCATCTATTATTTTGATATCATTTTCACAAATATTTTTCTCAAGTTTGATCATCCTTTTTCAGTGCATCATTGACGTTCTTGTAAAAAATGTTATAGTGCTTGTTGCTGAAAATCAGACATTTTCCTACTGGAGTTTACTCATGCACTTCTATCAGGAAATCACTTTTTGTGGGTAGAAACTTGATATTTTTAGCAAAGGATCAAATTAGCTTTTTTAAAGAATTGGTACAAATCTTAGACAAAATAATACAATGCTGTTAATGAAAATATAGAAAAATAGATGACCAATTGTTATTTATAACTACCTAGTTTTATGAGAAATTTTAAAAAGATTAAATATTATTTGAGTTTTTATCAATGATCATACTATCCAGCTATTAGTTAACCTGGTTTCTAATCATCACACAGCAAAATCATTTGCTAGTACAGGTGGTCATTGATTTTTGACCACAATTGAGCCCAACATTTCTGTTACTAAGTGAGACAATCATTAAATGAATTTTGTCCCATTTTATGATGTCTCTTGCCACAGTTGCCAAGTAAATCACTGCAGTTGTTAGGTTAGTAACAGTGTTGTTAACTGAGTCTACAGTAGCGTCCCCATTGACTTTGCTTGTCAGAAGATCACAAAAGTGGATCATGGGACCCCGGTACACTACAACTGTCATTAATATGAACCAGTTCCCCAGTATCCAAATTTCGATCATGTGACCGTGGGGATGCTACAATGGTCATACTTTTTTTCAGGGATGTTGTAACTTTGAACACTCGCTAAATGAACTGTTGTAAGTGGAGGACTACCTGTGTTTTGCTGAAATCAGGTTACATCACCATCATTCCCATCAGCTATTAAGGAACTGTAATGATAGGCAAGAATAACTTTGAGGAGAAGGAGAAGATTACCTGCCCAGCGAGTGATCAGATAAAGAGTGGGATCCTGCAGCTGCCTAACAGCTAGCAAAAGAAACTCAGAAAGGTTTCTCCCCTTAATTTTCAGGCTGAAAAAGTGAATTGGTGGGAGATTTGTACTTTTAGACTTGCAAGATTCTCTTAATAGTGCTCCAATAAAGTAGAATTAGCTCCTGTGGTTATATTTCCTGTTCACTTAAAAAAAATCCATGCTTTGGGGTAATTGATTTTTATTTTCAAGGAGTTTATGAAGAATCTCTTTTTTGCTGTTCTTCAATTTATTTGATACCTGCTGTAGAATGTTCCCTATAATAGATCATGTTTACACATTAAGAAAAAAAAACTGTAGAAGAAAGAGTCATGCATGAAATTACCAGGTGGGATAACAAACCAAGATTTCTGCTTTTGAAATTCCTGGATGTTTCCATTCTAGTTCCATCCCTTTCTGGAGAAGAATGAGTTCTACAATCTTTCCCATTGGAATCTTTACATGGACCATACTGGAGAAGTAACTGCAGATGTGGACATTGAAGTCTTGGTGATTTCACCTGAGGGGGATTTGATCAAAAGGAAAGTGGGGAGTATTGAAAGACAGAGAGTTATTATTAACCAGATTGCTCTTTCATGGCTAAATCTGCTCAACAAGGTGCGTAAAATATTGCTGTGTTTTCTCTTTTTTCTAAAGATTATGACCCATTTCAAGTGGGCTAACTCTGATCACCATGGTGGATGACCCTCACTGAGAGTTGAATGTACAGAAGAGAAAACTTAATATTTTGTTAGACTGCTTGTGGGGACTTCAGTATTATTTACAAAGGTGTCCTTCAGATGCCATGATAAGGAATATTCTTTGAAATTGATTCAGTCATGTCCTATATTGAATGCTGGGTGATTATTCTTTAGGACGGAGACCATGGATGAAGCTGGTGAGAAATATTCAAGTGCTGGCATTTATTCTGCTAATAGCCTCAGGTTCTTTTAAGCAGTGTCTGCATTAAGGTTTGGACTGAACCAGATGAAATATAGTCGTGACTGGTTAGAGGTTCTGTTGGTCATGTGAGAAATAAGCCTCACCTTGTTCAAACTGAAGAATGTCTCCCTTGAAAGGTCACTGAAGTTCTATAATGTTTTTAAGCAGCCCAAACCTGCCCAGAGTTATCCATGTCTCTCTTTCACCCTATTGGGATGAGCCATAGGCCTTTGGCTCCCCTGAATAAGGTCCAATGATTTAGGTTCACATGAAATCATAAAGACTGTTTTGATGTGAGATAATTCCCTGACCTAGAAAACTGAAGCAGCAAAACAAGACCTTGATCAAAAGAAAATCCCTTCCTCATTTTGGAAATAACAAGGGAAAATTTGAAAGGAAATGCTACTTAGACTTGGGCTTTGGCTTGTAAGAGGGCACTTCATCTGAAAAACCTAGAATGCATTTTTTTTATCTTTATTGTTAGCTACCTTAAGTCCCTCTGAGCAAAAATGAGGATCCAAATTCAACTAATAAGAATTATATATGTCTTTCCATGCAAGTTGATGTCCCATAATTGTAGTTCTTCAGTAGAAAAAAAACAGATACTCAGCTGGACACAAGTCTTCAACTCTTGTCCCAATTGCTGAAGATGAAAATATGTCTGACCTACCCTTTTTGAGGGACAAGTTCTCCTGGCCTCTCCTGCATCGCAATTCACCCCAGTTCTAGAAACTAGGCAGTCAGTTTTAGCCTTAGTTGAGAGCCATGTGAATTGAAGAAAAAATAGAATAGAGCTGGAAGGGACCTTGGAGATCTTCTAGTCCAGCCCCCTGCTCATGCAGGAGAAACTGTACCATCACAGACAAGTGACCATCCAGCCTCTTCTTAAAGATCTCCAGTGATGGAGTGCCTATGATTTCTGCAGGCAAGTTGTTCCACTGGTTAACTGTCCTCACTGTCAGAAAGTTCCTCCTTAATTCCAGGTTGCTTCTCTCTTTGATCAGTTTTCAACCATTGTTTCTTGTCCTGCCCTCTGTTGCTTTGGAGATTAATAATAAACACATGAATAAAGAAAGCCCTGATTTTTAAGGATATTTTTCCCCTTTCTATCTTAATTGGGGAACGGTTTTGGACTACTTTGAAAGGGAAGCAGTTTTGCAATGTTTTATATGCTCCAGAAGCCACCTATCTAGATCCTACTGGTCCAAAGTTTCTTTCTTCATTACAGTTTTATTTTAATAAATCTAATGTAATAAAAACAAATGCATCTTTTACAATAATTTCTTTTCAAAAATTTAATGCAAGATCATTGTACTATACTTTAAAATCATAGTTATCATAGGCTAGAAGGAGGAACCAAACTGGCTATCACTTAAGGCTTACTTTTTTTTCAATTCCATCCCTCCAGACTTTCTTAAGTAGAAAAATCCTTTATTTCAATGTTAGATGCCAAAAGCAAAGGGGAGTGACTGAGTAAATGAACAATCTGCCAGTATTTATCTCTCCTAAATCTGTTAGGAATGAATCAATGATTTCATATTTATCTAGGTGAAGCCCAGAAACTCTTTGGCTAATGTTAATGTCTGCATCCATTTTTATGCATGCTTAGTCCCAATCTATTTTCTTTCAAATTCCTTGTTTTTCTGCTTAGTCTCTGCCTCAGTCCAAATGTGTGGAAAATTGTCATCCTGGATTTGTCAAGCGGAAGCGTGAAGGAGAGCCAATTTGCTGCTACGACTGCATTCTTTGTCCAGAAGGGACCATCTCCACTCAGGAAGGTGGGTGACACCAAACAAAAGGGCAGGCCTGGTGGAAATGGATTCAGATGAAACACCGTGATAAAAGTCCAAGTTAAAAGATAGATTGAAGCTGCATTATTTTTTGTTTTTGCCAGCAGTCTAGCAATTCAATTTTTAAAGGCTCAAGATTGACTGCGAGCCTTCTATCCTTGCAAGCTCAATAAAATGAGGACCCAGATTGTTAGGGGAAATAGGCTGACTCTGTAAACTGCTTAGATAGGGCAATAAAACACAGTGGAGTGGTTTATAAATCTAAGCTGTATTGCTATTTCTATTATCTTCAAATTTCGCAATATCTTACATAGAAGGAGGAATAGCAGAAAAACCTTGATGGAGGGCCTTGGAAGAGATAGGAAGGTATAGCAGATTGGCCAAGATTCTTTATTGCCAGCCCCCCCCCGTGCCCCCCCAAAAATCTCTTCCACTTTTTAGTTTGATACCAGATTATTTGCAGAATTAAGTTTTTTTTCTAGATAATTAGATTTCAAAAGATAGGCATTCAGATTCCAGATATTCTTCTTACCTTCTTTCTGTAGAGATTTTAAGCAATGCTTCTTGGGAAATGCTGCTGTTAACAATTGTTGCAAGAAGGTATTTCTTGAATGGAGAAAGTACAGAATAATACAAGAAATGCTTTTTCATTTTACTCAGATACAGAAAAATGCACCAAGTGTCCAGATGAAAAATATCCCAAAGAGGACAGAATCCAATGTATCCCCAAAGGTATATCCTTCCTTTCTTATGAAGAACATCTCGGAATCATTCTGATCTCTTTTGTCCTATTCTTGTTCTTAGTCACAGGATTTGTTTTAATTCTTTTCATTAAATATCGAGACACTCCCATTGTCAAAGCCAACAATCGGGACCTCTCTTACATCTTCCTGGTCTCCCTCCTGCTTTGCTTCTTGTCTCCTCTTCTATTCATTGGTCAACCAACGAAAGCCACCTGCCTTCTCCGACAAACAGTTTTCAGCATCATCTTCTCAGTTGCCATTTCTTCTCTCTTGGCAAAAACCATTACAGTGGTGCTGGCTTTCTTGGCCACAAAACCAAGAAACACAGTGAAGAGATGGTTGGGGAAGAGCTTGGCCAACTCCATCATCCTTTCATGTTCTACTGTCCAAATTCTTATCTGCTCCATTTGGCTTGGAGTGTCACCCCCATTCCCTGACTCTGACTTTCACTCCCAGCCTGGAGAGATTATCCTGCAATGCAATGAAGGCTCTATTTTTATGTTCTACATCACCCTCAGCTACATGGGCTTCCTGGCTGCCATTTGCTTCACGGTGGCTTTCCTGGCTAGGAATCTCCCTGGGGCCTTCAATGAAGCCAAGTTGATCACCTTCAGCATGCTGGTCTTCTGCAATGTCTGGGTCTCCTTCCTGCCCACCTACCTGAGCACCAAGGGGAAGTACATGGTGGCTGTTCAGGTCTTCTCCATCTTGTCCTCCACTGCTGGTCTGCTAAGTTGTGTATTCATCCCCAAGTGCTATATTATCATTCTGAGGACAGACTTGAATACAAAGGAGCATGTTACAATGAGACGTAATGTATAAAAGTGAGTTAGAGGAATTTCCACTCTCAACACATTCCAACCGGCCAAGCATAGAAATTGTTTTAAGTTGTCCCCCCATACATGAGCTGGGGCAACAATTTTGAGTTAAAATAATCAAAAGGCAGTTGTAAGATAATGTCCCCTGTTGTGTACTGGGTTCTTTGCAGCAAGCAGGAGACGAGGCGAGAGAGTTCAGGCAGGAACATGCTTTATTGAATGCAGGAGCTGAACTGTTAACCAAGGCTTCTATGCAGCTATTTATACTGCTGGCCACTAGGCAGCAGCCAATAGTTTCGAAGGAGCCTATTGCCACCCTAGAGCCAACCAATGGTGGTCCTGGAGACTGCTTGTCTGAGGAGCCAGTGACCATTACCCAACTCCCTGATTAAGCAATCTCAAAAGCAATCTCAATGGTGGGACAATACTGGAAGAAGGATAGTTTGCCTACCATAGAAGAATGGGTGTTTAAAGTTTCGAATCTTGCAGAAATGTCTAAGATTTCTGCTTACTTGAAAGATCATTCACAGGAAAGATATATTTCAGTTTGGAGGAGATGGATAGATTATATTCAGAACAAATATGGGACCAAAAAGTTCCATTTAGCTTATGAGTAGATTTTAGAGGGATACTGTTATTGGTACTTTGTATGTAGTTATGTTAAAGGGGAATTAAAGCACATTATGAATTTGGTTAATTGTATATTATGCATAATTTTTATTTAGAATATGATTATTATAACTATAATCCTGTATTTAGCTCTGGGAAGTGGCTGGGGAAGTGGACGGGTTTGGGGTGGGGGGGATTCGGGGATATATTATAAAATTTTGTTTTTGCAAAACTCTTTAATAAAAAAAAGCATTCAAAGACATGTGGTACAGTTCAAGTTAAACAGGCCCAATACATTACATCCCCCATCCTTTGTTGTTGTTGTTGTTAGTTGCGAAGTCGTGTCCGACCCATCGCGACCCTATGGACAACGTTCCTCCAGGCCTTCCTGTCCTCCACCATCCTCAGGAGTCCATTCAAGCTCACACCCACTGCTTCAGTGACTCCATCCAGCCACCTCATTCTCTGTCGTCCCCTTCTTCTATTGCCCTCAATCTTTCCCAGCATTAGGCTCTTCTCCAGTGAGTCCTTCCTTCTCATTAGATGGCCAAAGTATTTGAGTTTTAGCTTCAGGATCTGGCCTTCTAAAGAGCAGTCAGGGTTGATCTCCTCTAGGACTGACCGGTTTGATCGCCTTGCAGTCCAAGGGACTCGCAGGAGTCTTCTCCAGCACCAGAGTTCAAAGGCTTCAATTCTTTGGCGTTCAGCCTTTCTTATGGTCCAGCTTTCACTGCCATACATTGCAACTGGGAAGACCATAGCCTTGACTATACGCACTTTTGTTGACAGGGTGATGTCTCTGCTTTTTAGTGTGCTGTCTAGATTTGCCATGGCTTTCCTCCCCAGGAGCAAGCGTCTTTTAATTTCTTGGCTACAGTCCCCATCTGCAGTGATCTTGGAGCCCAGGAAAATGAAATCTGTCACTACCTCCATTTCTTCCCCATCTATTTGCCAGGAATTGAGAGGGCCAGATGCCATGATCTTGGTTTTCTTAATGTTTAGTTTCAACCCAAGTTTTGCACTCTCCTTCTTCACTCGCAACAAGAGGCTCTTTAGTTCCTCTTCACTTTCTGCCATTAGAGTGGTGTCATCTGCATATCTTAGGTTGTTGATGTTTCTTCCGGCAATCTTAATTCCAACTTTTGATTTATCTAGCCCTGCCTTTCTCATGATGTGCTCTGCATATAAATTAAATAGGCAAGGCGACAGTATACAGCCTTGCCGGACTCCTTTCCCAATTTTGAACCAATCAGTGGTTCCGTGTCCAGTTCTCACTGTTGCTTCTTGGCCCGCATATAGGTTTCTCAAGAGACAAATAAGATGGTCTGGTATGCCCATCTCTTTAAGGACTTGCCACAGTTTGTTATGATCCACACAATCAAAGGCTTTAGCATAGTCAATGAAGCAGAAGTAGATGTTTTTCTGGAACTCTCTAGCTTTCTCCATGATCCAGCGTATGTTAGCAATTTGATCTCTAGTTCCTCTGCCTCTTCGAAATCCTGCCTGTACTTCTGGTAGTTCTCGATCCACATACTGCTGGAGTCTAGCTTGTAGAATTTTAAGCATAACTTTACTAGCATGAGAAATGAGTGCAATGGTGCGATAGTTTGAACATTCTTTGGCACTGCCTTTCTTTGGAATTGGAATGTAAACTGATCTTTTCCAATCCTGTGGCCACTGTTGAGTTTTCCAAATTTGCTGGCAAATTGAGTGTAGCACTTTTACTGCATCGTCTTTTAAGATTTTGAATAGCTCAGCTGGAATACTGTCACCTCCACTAGCTTTGTTGTTGCTCAGCTTTTCTAAGGCCCACTTCACTTCACATTCTAGGATGTCTGGCTCGAGGTCAGTGACCACCTCATTGTGATTGTCAGGGATGTTAAGCTCATTCCTGTATAGTTCTTCTGTGTAATTTTGCCACCTCTTCTTAATCTCTTCTGCCTCTGTTAGGTCCCTGCCATTTTGGTCCTTTATCATGCCCATTTTTGCATGAAACGTTCCTTTCATCTCTCCAATTTTCTTGAAAAGATCTCTGGTCCTCCCTATTCTATTGTTTTCTTCTATTTCTTTGCATTGTTCATTTAAGAAGGCATTCTTATCTCTTCTAGCTATTCTTTGGAATTCTGCATTTAATTGGGCATATCTTTCTTTTTCTCCCTTGCCTTTCGCTTCCCTCCTTCCCTCAGCTATTTGCAAAGCTTCCTCAGACAGCCATTTTGCTTTCTTGCATTTCTTTTTCTTTGGGATGGTTTTGGTTGCTACCTGTTGTACAATGTTGCGAACCTCTGTCCATAGTTCTTCAGGCACTCTGTCTATCAGATCTAATTCCTTAAATCTATTTGTCACCTCTACTGTATATTGAACAGGGATATGATTTAATTCATACCTGACTGGCCTAGCACTTTTCCCTACTTTCTTTAATTTAAGCCTAAACTTTGCAAGAAGAAGCTCATGGTCTGAGCCACAGTCAGCTCCTGGTCTTGTTTTTACTGACTGTATAGAGCTTCTCCATCTTTGGCTGCAGAGCATATAGTCAATCTGATTTCTGTGTTGACCGTCTGGTGATGTCCATGTGTAAAGCCGTCTCTTGGGTTGTTGGAAAAGAGTGTTTGCTATGACCATCGTATTCTCTTGACAAAATTCTATCAGCCTGTGCCCTGCTTCATTTTGTACTCCAAGGCCAAACTTGCCTGTTATTCCAGTTATCTTTTGGCTTCCTACTTTAGCATTCCAATCCCCCATGACGATAAGGACATCATTTTTGGGTGTTAGTTCTATAAGGTGCTGTAGGGCTTCATAGAACCGGTCAATTTCATCCTCTTCAGCACCGGTGGTTGGGGCATAGACTTGGACTACTGTGATATTGAATGGTTTGCCTTGGATTCGAACTGAGATCATTCTGTCATTTTGAGGATTGTATCCCAGTATTGCTTTTCCTATTTTTTTATTGACTAGGAAGGCTACTCCATTTTTTCTGAGGGATTCTTGCCCACAGTAGTATACCTGATGGTCATCTGAATTAAATTCACCCATTCCTGTCCATTTTAGTTCGCTGATACCTAAGATGTCGATGTTCAGTCTTGTCATCTCTTGTTTGACCACGTCCAGCTTTCCTTGATTCATGGATCTTACATTCCAGGTTCCTATGGAGAAAAAATCTTTACAGCATCGGACTTTCCTTTCACCACCAGACATATCCACAGCTGAGCGTCCTTTCGGCTTTGGCCCAGTCGCTTCATTCTTTCTGGCGCTACTAGTACTAGCCCTCTGCTCTTCCCCAGTAGCATATTGGACGCCTTCCGACCTGAGGGGCTCATCTTCCAGCGTCATATCGTTTTGCCTTTTGGTACTGTCCATAGGGTTTTCATGGCAAAGATACTGGAGTGGGTTGCCATTTCCTTCTCCAGTGGATCATGTTTTGTCAGAACTCTCTGCTATGACCTTTCCGTCTTGGGTGGCCCTGCATGGCATAGCTCATAGCTTCATTGAATTACGCAAGCCCCTTCGCCACGACAAGGCAGTAATCCATGAAGGGGCCCCCATCCTTATCCAGTATAATTACAAGATGTCCTCTTTTGAGCAGTTGAGTAAGCATATTTGCCCTGTGCACTTAGTATACCTGAAGCCTGAAGTGCCACAAATAAAATGTCAGAAATATTTTTGGATAATTTTGGTTGTCTCAATATTTTTGGTTGTCTCAAAATTCCATTACTTTAATTTTATCATAGGTTATCAGCAACTGGGGTTTTTCTCACTATTGTACACCAGATCTCAGCATCATCAGCAAAAGGAGAATGGAGAGATACCTCCAAACCCAGCTAGGAGGATATTAATTTGGATTAACCAACTGGTCAAATTATGTAGAAAGAAAATAAGAGGGGAGCTGAAATACAGGCATACAAGAGTTTTACAAAAAGAAAATTCCTAAAGAATTGAGAGTATCCATATTTGAGTGACCCATAAATGTGGTATAAGGGAGGTACTTTTTTCCCCAATTTATTTTTTAATTTGTTTTTCTTCTGTTCTTCTTTGAAAGACACATTTGTTGACAGCTGGCCTAAGACTAAATATAGCTGACCTCTCCCTAACCTATAAGGACCAGGTCACCCTAAAAATGGCCGCTGCGTGACTATCAGCAGACACAGTGAGGGTGGAAAATATTGCTGTTTAATCACCCTTATCACTATGAGATAATCCCTATGGACTATTACAAATATTCACTCAGATTCCCTTTAGTTTTAGTAAAGTGTGGCAGATAACATCAGGAGTGAGACCCTTTACACCTCCAGCTGGCATTCAAATGCAACAACCACCAAGGATCTTGTAGCCAAGCACTGAGAGTAAGAATCTAGAGCCATAGACTGAGACAACCTTTGAGTAGCACAGGACTTTTCAACCATATTACATGTTCTTTAGCACCTGGCAGGTAGAATGTGACCCTCTAGCCAAGTGTAGTGGGGGAGGGAACAGGCTAAAGCGGCACCGCACAGACCTGGAGGAGGTCAGCTGGAGCTGCCGGGCTCGGCAGGATCTGCATGCACCCCAGGATCTGCACACGTGGTTGCATGCTGATTGGAACTTCTGGCACACCTGGAAGAGAAAAGGAGGAGGAGGAGGAGGCAGTAGGCTAATGCCTCCTTAAGTAACACCAGCTGCCTGCAATTAGTGCAGGTTCGCATCCCACCAGGCTCAAGGTTGACTCAGCCTTGCATCCTTCCGAGGTAGGTAAAATGAGGACCCAGATTGTTGGGGGCAATAAGCTGACTTTGTAATAATGCTGCTGGGGGGGGGAAAGCCCTAATAAGCAGGCATATACATGCTGAGCACATTTGTTTGTGCTTAAAATTGTAAGCTGCCTGTGTCAGCCTAACCTGAAGGCCATCGACAGGCAGTAGTCACACCAGTGACAGCTCATATTTGTGTAAATTTTAAATCGCTAACAAAGAATTAAGGGAGACTGATATGCATTTCAAACTTATTAGTTTTCATCAGTCAGCCATACCCTTCTGAGATTCGAACCTGGGCTGATTGCACATTAGGCAGTTGTTTTCACCTCTAAGCCACAGGATCTGTCTCGCTTTGTTAGCTGAGAAGCAAGGGGAGATATATGTCAAATGCTTGTTAACTATTTTTTAGATTACCTTGCTAGGCCCCAAACATGGGACAAATCTTTATTTCCTGTGTCAGCCTAACCTGAAGGCCATCGACAGGTAGTAGTCACACCGGTGACAGCCCATATTTGTGTAAATTTTAAATTGCTAACAAAGAATTAAGGGAGACTGATATGCATTTCAAACTTATTAGTTTTCATCAGTCAGCCATACCCTTCTGAGATTTGAACCTGGGCTGATTGCACATATATATAAAGGAGAAGCTATAAAAGGAGCAGGTTTTGGTGGGAGAGAAAAAAAACATACAGAGAAAGAGACAGAAGAGAAGAAGCTTTTATTAGTGAAGCGGTGAGGAGAGAGCAAGTGGCCTTTGTGAGAGAAGGGTGAGTAAAATCCGAATGAGGGGCTTTTGCGAGCAACGTGTGTGTGAATGGAGCAAGAGAGAAGCTTTTGTGAGCAACGTGTGTGTGAATGGAGCAAGAGAGAAGCTTTTCCGAGCAACGTGTGTGTGAATGGAACAAGAGAGAAGCTTGTGCAAGCAATGTGTGTGTGAATGGAGCAAGCTAGAGGCTTTTGCTAGCAAAGGGCGAGGAGGGATTGTGAGCAAAGGGTGAGAGAAAAAGGGAAAAGTGAGGAGGAGAAAGGAAAAAGAAAAGAAAAGGCATTGACTTCTGAGTTCCACTGTTGCAGTAGGAAGGAAGCATTAACAGTGAACCTTAACTTTTTATTTTTCCATATTATAAACTAGCCATTTTTATAACAATAAAGGAATCTAACCAGTAAAGCCCAAATCCCACCCCCCATTTTTAGTCATCAAGTTTTTGACTCCTTGCTAAGCACTGGTGGTACTCGAATATTGGTTTGTCCTAAAAGTGGTACAATCTGTGAAAAGGTTGAAAAGCCCTGACATAGACTAAAAAATGGTAGGTAAAAAGGGTAATAAATCTCAGGTTACTTCTTGCCCTTCTGTTATTTGTAAAGAAAGATGGTCTCAGATATAAGAAATATTTGCATTTTCAGATTCAGGGGTTGCTATGGGGATGTAATGAAACTTACCACAGGTCACAGTGAGCTGCAAAACCACATTCTTTATGTCTTAATTTGCCTACCAAACAGTCCGATTCATTTGGAAACTGATTTTACCCACAGTATTGTGACTAAAAATGAGTATTGCTATTGGTTTATTTAGGAAAATACAGGAAAATAAATACAGATAGCTTTAGAAATAAGAGGGATACCTCCTCCCTATGAGCATCTTGCTCCCTTCCTTCCAATATTTGTTAATTTTAAACTAATGTTAGTGCTACTATTTCATAATTTGTTGTTTCCTTTTGTCTTGATTGTAAGTTGCATAGAGTCATCCCTATTTCTAGCCAAGATGGGAAGCATTTAGTTTTAATAAATCAATAAACAAACAAATAAACATCAAATGATCAAAATCTGTTAATCAAGCCTACTAAATGACATTTTTGAAAAATAATAGATTTGTAAAAGTCTTTTTTATTTTCAATTTTATTTTGAGATCAAATTTTCTTTGGTATTCAGATCTGGCCTAAAAATAATAATGTAACACTTGGGGCTGAAGATGCAGCCCAGCAATCCAGCACTGGAAGTCAAGATGGAGAAGACCTGAACAGCCACCATGTACTTCCCCTTGGTGCTCAGGTAGGCAGGCACAAAGGACACCCAGACACTGCAGAAGACCAGCATGCTGAAGGAGATCAGCTTGGCTTCATTGAAGGCCCCAGGGAGATTCCTGGCCAGGAAAGCCACCATGAAGCAGACAACTGACAGGAAGCCCATGTACCCGAGGGCAACATAAAACATGGTGACAGAACCCTCATTGCATTGTAGGATGATCTCTCTGGGTTGGGAGTGCATGTCAGAGTCAGGGAATGGGGGGAAAGTGCCCATCCATATGCTACACATGACAACTTGGAAGCCAGAACAAGAAAGGACAATTGAATTGGCCAAGCTCTTCCCCAACCATCTCTGCACTTTATTCCCTGGTTTTGTGGCCAAGAAGGCTAACACCACTGTGATCGTTTTGGCCAAGATTGAAGAAATGGCAACTGAGAAGACAATGCTGAAGGCTGTTTGTCGGAAAAGGCAGGTCACTCTCCTTGGCTGGCCAATGAACAGGAAGGAGGTCAAGATGGAAAGAAGGAGGGAGATCAGGAGAATGTAGGAGAGGTCTCGGTTATTAGCTTTGACAATTGGTGTTTCCATGAATTTAATGAAGACCCCCAAGCCAAAGCCTGTGCTTAAAGAGAGGAACAAGGTAATGGAAGTCAGGATAATCCCCAGATTTTCCTTATAAGAAAGGTAGCTTTTAATCTTGGGAATACAGTGAACTCGATTGGTGTTTGGATGTTGATCTTCTGGACATTTGGTACATTTCTCTGCATCTGAAAAAGAGCAAGAACAGGATCTTCCTTTAACATGTCCCTTAATCATATGCCTTGTTTGGGTAAACTTGTTGGTGTGAATGACTGCGTCAACACTGCAAATGAATTTGGCTAAAGCCATTTCCACTTCATTTTCATTTGCCACAGAGTTAGGAGGGGGCATGGGTATTTGCTAGCTTAGTCAAAACAATAAATTGTTCTGTCTGAACCAAGGTCATTGCTGCCTGCATTTTTGTAGGCTGAAACTTTTGTTCGGAAGCCCACCAAATTAGTTTATTGGGGAATGTGATTATGACATTTTACTGGGGTGGGAAGTTCAACTTTGTTACTTTGTAACATTTGGAAGGGAACTTCAATCTTGGTTTCACTTTTGATCATGCCAATACTATGTAGCCAAATAAATATGTTCTTTAAAGAAACCCTTTGCCTTGGAGTTCTGTTTTTACCGCTCTCATCTATCAGAACCACGACAGACTGGTTATAGGTGAACTCAATATATTTCTTCATTTCCCTCCAGCTACTGTAGAATAGCTTAATATTTCTTTTCTTTTCTTTTTTACTGTTACTATTTTATCTATGAACGTGCTTAAAGAGAAGAAGTGAAGAAGAAAGGATTCAAAGATTCACTGCTGAAACTCTTGAAAATTGGAGTCCAGTGATTTGTCAATGATTTAAGGCACCCATGAGATCCATCCTATAGTGGAATGAATTACATGTGGACTTCTTAATGTAGCTTATGCCAGCTGAAATGAATAAACACTTCTTTTGCCATAGAGAAAGAAATTTTAAGTGGAGTGGCCCGGATCTCCGCTCCTTCCGGCGCGGGTTAAAGACCCACTTATTCGAACAAGCTGGCCTGGCCTGATGGGGAGTTAACTTAGGGTTTTAAATATTTGTATATTTTATTGTTTTATTTTGGGCATTAATTTAATTCTATTTTAACTTTTGTATTTTTGTATTTTTATTATATGCCCTGTTCACCGCCCTGAGTCCTTCGGGAGAAGGGTGGTATAAAAATTTAATAAAACTAAACTAAACTAAACTTAAAGATAAGTTGGATATGGAGTGAGGACATTGAAATGCATTCCTCATGTTTTATTATCAGAAAGAGAAACATCTTCCAATAATAACAAGAAGGAAGTTTGACTCAATCTCAATTCATGATTCCTCTCTTCTCCCTTCCGTTCCTCTCCCTTCTCTCCCTTCCCCTCCCCCCTCTCCTCATCATGGGCCATGACTTTGAAAATTACTAAGAGGAGCCTCCAGCAGAATTTCTGCAATGTCAACCCCAGGAAGTAGAAACCCAATAGTCACCTGAGGATGACCCAAAAAAGGCACCACCTGAATAGATGAATCAGTCAAAGGATTATTATGTAAGGCTGCAGAATCCATCCACCACATCAGTTTGATGAATAGAACAGCCAGGATATTCTATGAAACTTTTTTAGTAAATAAATAAATCCTTTGATTAAAGTCAGGTGGCTTCAACCTGAAACTGTGGCTGCCCAAAACACCTATCAGATATGGACACTTGCAAGAATCTGATCAATCCTCCTAAAATATCAATCAAAGTTCCATAATTATATTCTGGAATCTGGAAACTCTCACTATTCAGAGCAATGAAGTAAATAGTAGTTTGAAACATGAAAGATGTGTTGTAAAAGATAAAGATCAAGAGCCATCATCTCTCTCACAATACTCAACCCTCACTTATTCTGTACCATTATCCATGATCTCTATCCCTGTTTGCTTGACTTATATAACAGAATAACCTCCAAGATGTTTTCTTACAATTCACTACGACATACATATATATCTTGATCAAGAGTCAAAGAGGTGAGACCCACTCTGACCAAGCGTTCCAAAATGCATGTTTATGGAGATCTAATGTCCTACCCAAAGCCTGTCCCTTTCTCCTGCTTTCACCCACCTTCCATGGTGGAGATGGCTCCTTCTGCACATGGAAGACAATTGTAGCAGCAGATGGGCTTCCCTTCCTGAGCCACCTTCATGAACCCAGGAGGACAGCTTTCCACACACCTGGAAGAGGGCAAGGGCTGGACAGGTGAGGGAAAGAAATAACATCCACAAAATGAATTATTGTATTTCCTAAAACAGTTGAAGAAAAGTTTGGGGATCTCCAGTTCAAGACTTATCTTTGCTAAATTTGAAACTCTTAAAAACCTCCAGTTATGAAGCACCCATAACTTTTGGAGGCAAGCTGTTCCATGGATTAAGGGTTCTTATTGACAGGAAATTTCTCCTTAATTCTAGGTTGGATGTCTCTCTGAGAGGTTTCTACCTGTTCCTTATTCTCCTGCCCTTAGGGGCTTTGGAGAATAGGTTGACACCTTCTTGTCTGTGACAGTCCCTCAAATAATGAAAGACTGCTTTAATGTCTCCCCTAATTCTTTTTGTTAGACAAGCCATTGCCAGTTCCCACAACTGTAGATCATATGATTTAGCCTCCAGTCCCTTAATTATCTTTAATTAATCAGAATAGAGTTAGAAGTTATCTTGAAGGTCTTCTAGTCCAGCCCCCTGCTCAAACAGGAGATACTATACCATTTCAGACAAGTAACTGTCCAGTCTACTCTTAAAAACCTCCAGTGATGAAGCACCCACAACTTTTGAAGGCAAGTTGTTCCACTGGTTGATTGTCCTCATTCTTAGGAAGTTTCTTTTTAATTTTAGGTTGCTTCTGTCCTTGATTACTTTCCATCCCTTGTTTCTTGTCCTGCCCTCACCTGCTTTGGAAAATAAGTTGATCTCCCTCCTCTTCATGGCAACCTCTCAAACACTGGAATACTGCTATTAGGTCCCCCTAATCCTTCTTTTCTGTAGACTAGCCAAACCCAAATCCTGCAATTGTTCTTTACATGTTTTAGTCTCCAGGCTTTGTTGCTCTTGTTTGGACTCGTTCTAGAGTCTCAGGATCTTTTTAGTTTAAATTTTCAACATATATACTCAAGGGAATGTTGGGTGGATCCTTTGCTTTGTAGAAGTGAATCGTGTTGCCCCATGATTTAAAATGTACTCCCTAAAAAAAACTGTTGTTAAGGATATTTTTCTCAGACACATGAACATGAAACCAAAGAAGACACTTCCTCTCTTCGAGAACTGAGATGACATCCCCGTCCCAACTCTGCAATCCTCTTGGCGAGACCTTCAGAAAGGATAGAATAAAGTCTTTCCCCACCTCAATCAGCATTTCCATATTTGCAGTAGCATTCTGGTTGATCATCAACTTGAAATCCAAGTACCCTTCTCTTTCTAGACTCCCAAGTTTCACTTTGGTAATAGACATATCAGGTAAAACCATCCAGTGCACAATGTCCAGGTCTTCTACCAGTTCTCCATTTTCATCGATATAGACCCCATTGATACAATTATTATGAAACTGAGAGCTTTGAAAGAAGGAATGAAGCTGTAATGGAAGAGAAAATAGACAATGTTACGCAGGACAAATAAAGCTCTATGGCAAAAATCATCAGTTTGTGCTGGAAAGATCTGTACTGAGCAATATGTAATAAAAATCTATTAAAAGGACCAAGAATGACCATTCAAAACAAAAATTGAAAAAAGTTGTCCTTTATCAAAGACAAAGCAGCCCTTAGCACCCTAAAAAAGGGACCAAACCATCCTCCTCCTATCAGCACACAAAAAGAAAATCACACTTATTGTCAGAGAAGCTCTATACAGTCAGTAAAAACAAGACCAGGAGCTGTCTGTGGCTCAGACCATGAGCTTCTCGTTGCAAGGTTTAGGCTTAAACTGAAGAAAGTAGGGAAAAGCACTAGGCCACTCAGGTATGAATTAAATCATATCCCTGTTGAATATACAGTAGAGGTGACAAATAGATTTAAGGAATTAGATCTGATAGACAGAGTGCCTGAAGAACTATGGACAGAGGTTCGCGACATTGTAGAACAGGTAGCAACCAAAACCATCCCAAAGAAAAAGAAATGCAAGAAAGCAAAATGGCTGTCTGAGGAAACTTTGCAAATAGCTGAGGAAAGAAGGGAAGTGAAAGGCAAGGGAGAAAAAGAAAGATACACACAATTGAATGCAGAATTCCAGAGAATAGCTAGAAGAGATAAGAATGCCTTCTTAAATGAACAGTGCAAAGAAATAGAAGAAAACAATAGAATAGGGAGGACCAGAGATCTTTTCAAGAAAATTGGAGAGATGAAGGGAACGTTTCATGCAAAAATGGGCATGATAAAGGACCAAAATGGCAGGGACCTAACAGAGGCAGAAGAGACTAAGAAGAGGTGGCAAAATTACACAGAAGAACTATACAAGAATGAGCTTAACATCCCTGATAATCACAATGAGGTGGTCACTGACCTCGAGCCAGACATCCTAGAATGTGAAGTGAAGTGGGCCTTAGAAAAGCTGAGCAACAACAAAGCTAGTGGAGGTGACAGTATTCCAGCTGAGCTATTCAAAATCTTAAAAGATGATGCAGTAGAAGTGCTACACTCAATTTGCCAGCAAATTTAGAAAACTCAACAGTGGCCACAGGATTGGAAAAGATCAGTTTACATTCCAATTCCAAAGAAAGGCAGTGCCAAAGAATGTTCAAACTATCGCACCATTGCACTCATTTCTCATGCAAGTAAAGTTATGCTTAAAATCCTACAAGCTAGACTCCAGCAGTATGTGGACCGAGAACTACCAGAAGTACAGGCAGGATTTCGAAGAGGCAGAGGAACTAGAGATCAAATTGCCAACATACGCTGGATCATGGAGAAAGCTAGAGAATTCCAGAAAAACATCTACTTCTGCTTCATTGACTATGCTAAAGCCTTTGATTGTACAGTATGGATCATAACAAACTGTGGCAAGTTCTTAAAGAGATGGGAGTACTAGACCATCTTATTTGTCTCTTGAGAAACCTATATGTGCACCAAGAAGCAACAGTGAGAACTGGACACGGAACCACTGATTGGTTCAAAAATGGGAAAGGAGTCCGGCAAGGCTGTATACTGTTGCCCTGCCTATTTAACTTATATGCAGAGCATGTCATGAGAAAGGTAGTGCTAGATGAATGCAAAGCTAGAATTAAGATTGCCGGAAGAAATATCATCAACCTAAGATACGCAGATGATACCACTCTAATGGCACTAAATGAAGAAGAACTAAAGAGCCTCTTGTTGCGGGTGAAGAAGGAGAGTGCAAAACTTGGGTTGAAAGTTAACATTAAGAAAACCAAGATCATGGCATCTGGCCCTCTCAATTCCTGGCAAATACATGGGGAAGAAATGGAGGTAGTGACAGATTTTATTTTCCTGGGTTCCAAGATCACCGCAGATGGGGACTGCAGCCAAGAAATTAAAAGCCACTTGCTCCTAGGGAGGAAAGCCATGGCAAATCTAGACAGCACACTAAAAAGCAGAGACATCACCCTGTCAACAAAAGTGCGTATAGTCAAGGCTATGGTCTTCCCAGTTGGAATGTATGGCAGTGAAAGTTGGACCATAAGAAAGGCTGAGCACCAAAGAATTGAGGCCTTTGAACTATGGTGCTGGAGAAGACTCCTGCGAGTCCCTTGCCCTGCAAGGCAATCAAACCAGTCAGTCCTAGAGGAGATCAACCCTGACTGCTCTTTAGAAGGCCATATCCTGAAGCTAAAACTCAAATACTTTGGCCACCTAATGAGAAGGAAGGACTCACTGGAGAAGAGCCTAATGCTGCGAAAGATTGAGGGCAAGAGAAGAAGGGGACGACAGAGAATGAGGTGGCTGGATGGAGTCACTGAAGCAGTAGGCGTGAGCCTAAATGGACTCCAGAAGATGGTAGAGGACAGGAAGGCCTGGAGGAACGTTGTCCTTGGGGTTATGATGGGTCGGACACAACTTCGCCGCTAACAACAACAATAAGTGAAACTCCTCTAGGACTGACCAGTTTGATCGCCTTGCAGTCCAAGGGACTCGCAGGAGTCTTCTCCAACACCATAGTTCAAAGGCCTCAATTCTTTGGCACTCAGCCTTTCTTATAGTCCAACTTTCACTGCCATACATTGCAACTGGGAAGACCATAGCCTTGACTATACGCACTTTTGTTGACAGGGTGATGTCTCTGCTTTTTAGTGTGCTGTCTAGATTTGCCATGGCTTTCCTCCCAAGGAGCAAGCGTCTTTTAATTTCTTGGCTACAGTCCCCATCTGCAGTGATTTTGGAGCCCAAGAAAATAAAATAAAACACATAGCTAGAAGGATTTAAATTATTTAAAAGAAACAGACCAAATAAAAGAGGAGGTGGTGTTGCTCTCTATATAAGAAATAACTACATCTCTATAGAAATAGAGCACAACAATGATGAAAACTGTCTTGAATGCATTAGGGTCAATATAAAAGGGGAAAAATGACATTGCCATAGGTGTATACTTTAGGCCACCCAACCAAACAGAGAAAATAGATGAACTTTTTGCTAAGCAGTTTACTAAGGTATGTAGGAAGCACATCACAATAGTAATGGGAGAGTTTAACTACCCTGAAATCAATTGGGAGACAAACTCTGCACCAAGTGGAAGATCAAACAGATTCCTGATAAGCCTAGCAGACAGCTTTGTCTCCCAAAAAGTAGAGAAGGGAACCAGGGGATTAGCCCTGGAGAGTAATGGAAAATTGGAATTTAATATAACTTTAATATTCAGAATTCAGTATAACTATTGTCAGGTTCTTACAGTTGTAACGTAGATTCTCAGCTGCTAAGGAGAGCTGTGCAATAGAAAATAAATACCTGCCATGCCATCAGCTTTGGATGTTTCACATTTTTACCAGATTTAAATGTATTCCTGGATCTTGACAAATAAGCTGCTCTTAAGGCCCTTGCCACAGCCCAGATTGTGTTGTAAATGAAATAGTTGTCCTTAGTCAGGATTGGATCCATTTCTTCTTCCTTGAAAGCCTCCAGATCTTCTCTCTGCCTACACCGTCTCCAGACTTTCACTGAAAAGACATTGTTGGTGTAGGAACACAGGAAGGAGGTCTCTGCTAAGTATCTCATAAAAGAATGTAAATTCAAATACCGAACATACGGTGCAATTTGATTTTTCTTCAAAGGAAAGGAAAAAATGCTATGGATGTATTGAACAGGAAAGATTCGTTTTGACAAATAAAAGTCCCAGCGGACTGTGGTGATCAGGACTTTTCCTCTAGGAGGTTCACTAAGCCCTTTGAATACCATATCCATAAGCAAAATCCCTATGTTGAATGAAGTCACATCTGCACCATAAATAAAGACCTTCACCTTTCTCCAACTGAGGTATAATGGCCGGACTATGTTCGCTTTCCGAGAGGCTGGAGAAAAGGTTTGTGATAATACTAGGCAAATGCCATTCCTGGTCAGCATGGAGGTCAATGTCCTCATGAACCTTTGTCCATTCTCAGTGTCTGGAGCAAGGAGACCCACCAAGGTCCACCTGAAATGGAGGACCAGCTTCACTATCCCTGGGTAATGGACTCCTTCAGCAGGGAGCATTGGATAGAAGAAAGGGTTTTCATCACTCAGAACCTGGGAATCAAAACCGTAATTGATCTGAAAAGGGGGAAAAAACACCTTTTTTATTGGAGACCATAAAAACAATATCTAGCCCTAATGGAGGAATTGTTCCACTCCTTGCAATAAAGAACTTTTTTTAGGGATGGTCTGCTCATTTTGCTCTTACATTGCCTCCCTTCTCACTTCAGTGTAGCATTTGGCTATTGGAAATAGCCAGCAGGGATGCACAGTCTGCATTACTAGTGTGCCAGGGAGAGGATTATCTTTTCAGATCCTTCCCTTCCATTTGATAGAACCTTCGGCCTTACTTCATGCAATTCCCGCAATAGAACTTTGCTCTTCATTTACAACAGAGTTTCTCTGGCTGTAAGTTGCATGTCCAAAAATGGCCTTCCCAAGAAATACACACCTGTGGGATTTTGTAGATTCCCAACATGGCTGAAATCTGGATGGAGATGTCAGTGTCAGCCCCTTCAAGAACAGCCACTGTGTTTCTCTGCCTTCCACAGCTGTAGTTGGGAACATTGGCCTCCCCCTTTGAAAGCAGGTCCAGCAAAGCCTCTGAGGTCATTTGTGCATTGAAATAATTGTCATAGATGTTGTATCCCAGGGTGACATTGAACGAAAGGTTGGGATTCTTGCTGATTGCTTGCATTGCAAAAAGGAAGGATAGCATTTTCCAATACTCTGTTGCTGGATTACTGAAAGTATGAATATATCAGGACATAATCAGTGGAAGTGCCATGTTATTTAACTGTTCTTTCAATAATTATATTTTAATCCACCTAAGGCTGAGAGTTTTGGAGGCATTTTCAAATGTCAAACAAAAAAAACAACAACAAATAATAAAAAAAATCTCATCTATCTGAATGGAACTCTGAGATTCTTTCCATTTTCCTTTTATTTTTGAATATAATAATAATAATAATAATAATAATAATAATAATAATAATAATAATAATAATAATAATAATAATAATAATGATGATGATGATGATGATGATGATGATGATGATGATGATGATGATGATGATGATGATGATGATGTTGGAAAGGACCTTGGAGGTCATCTAGTCCAACCCCCTGCTAAGGCAGGAAACCCTATACCATTTCAGACAAATGGCTGTCCAGTCTCTTCTTAAAAACCTCCAGTGTTGGAGCATTCACCACCTCTGGAGGCAGGTTGTTCCACTGGTTAGATGTTCTAACTGTCAGGAAGTTTCTCCTTAGTTCTAGGTTGCTTCTCTCCTTGACTAGTTTCCATCCGTTGCTTCTTGTCCTGCTTTCAGGTGCTTTGGAGAATAGCTTGACTCCCTCTTCTTTGTGGCAGCCCCTGAGATATTGGAACACTGCTATCGTGTCACCCCTCACCCTTCTCTTCTTTAAACTACACATACCCAATTCCAGCAACAGTTCCCTATATGTTTTAGCCTCCAGTCCCCCAATCATCTTTGTTGCTCTTCTCTGTACTCTTTCTAGAGTCTCAACATCTTTTTTACATCGTGGTGACCAAAACTGGATGCAGTATTCCAGGTGTGGCCTTACCAAGGCATTGTAAAGTGGTATTAGTACTTCACGTGATCTTGATTCTATCCCTCTGTTAATGCAGCCTAGCACTGTGTTGGCTTTTTTGGCAGCTGCAGCACACTGCTGGCTCATATTTAAGTGATTGTCCACTAGGACTCCGAGATCCCTCTCACAGTTACTACTATCGAGCAAGGTACCACCTATACTATACCTGTGCATTTGATTTTTCCTGCATAAATGTAGAACCTTACTTTTTTCACAATTGAATTTCATATTGTTTTATAGTTCCCAGTGTTCAAGTCTGTCCAGATCCTTCTGTATCTTAAGCCTATCTTCTGGAGTATTGGCTATTCCTGCCAGCTTGGTGTCGTCTGCAAATTTGATGAGTTCCCCATCTATCCCCTCGTCCAAATCGTTGATAAAGATGTTGAAGAGCACTTAAATGCTCTTATATTAAATGCTTATTACAGTATTTCTGAGTTAGTCTAGTTATTGTTAACTATCTTTAATTATTTTTAAAATTTATATTTATTAAGAATTGTTTAAGAAAATGAAATATTATTCAAAAAAAGGAAAGAAATAAATAGAGAAAGGAACAAACTGTCCAAGAAATTAAAAAAGAAAAAGAAAAAAACCTTTTCCACCTTCTTTTCAACAGATAATTTTTCATATCTGCAAATTCTACAGTTTTCACAATCTAATCCTCCTCTATGAGAATTCCACGATCCTTCCATCATTGAGCAAACAATAATCTTGTCACAGTTGCCATATATAAAGACTTCGAATGTTATCTAATTCTTTGCTCAGAAGTCCCAGTAAACAAGAATTCTGGTTTCTTCACAATTTTTAGCTTTTCAAGTTCTTTGCATTGTTGTGTCAATTTGTATCTAAAATTTCTGAGCTTTCTCACGTCCGCCCTGCATGATAAAATATTTCCCCATGCTTCTCCTAATTCCTGCATTGGTCTGAAATATGTTTACATGTCTTTTATAATTTCTCTGATGTCCTGTATCAAGAAGAGATCATTTTAATTCAAAAAACATTCTCTTAACCTATGACAGAATGTAAACCGAAGACCAGTTATTAAAATTCTCTGCATCTCTATGTAATATCCAAATTTAATAGTGCATTCAGTCATGCAAACTTAACCTATTCATCTTCTGTTTCAAATTCTTAACAGTTTATACATTTTTTATTACATGTTCACCATTTGTACATAATTCAGTTTCAAATTCAGTTATGGCTTATTCTTCATCTTGCTCTTATTCTTGCTGTTGATTAAGATTTTAGACTGACTTTCAATCTCTTTTCCAATGATTAATAATTGGAAGTGTGACCTATTATGAAATATAGAATCATTAAAGGACACATACAGACAAAGACACTCATAATGACACATAAAGTGAGCAACTATGACTGTTAGCAAATGGAATCAATGCTCAATTTCTGGAGGTGTTTATGTGGCTCGTATGTCCACAATAAAGAGTTAACTGACATTTAACTCATTGTATGATTACAATTCTGGCATCCACTCAAATGAGATTCAGACATTTAAGAAAAGTCAGTTTTGAACTAGGATCCATTCATTTAATTGGTGGTACAGAAAAAAATTGTGGAACGTATCTCATTTTTACTTCCGAAAAAAAGTCAACATTTTTGCATTGTTCTACTCGTGCTGGTGGCCTTATTGGGTATGAGAGTGGTAGAAGAGAAGAACCATCCTATCTCATCCATGCACAGTCCAACTCTGCTGAGAGAATGTCAAGAAAAGCAGATGCCTCTTCTTCAAAGTCAAGAATAACCGAAGATCTCTACTGATTAATTATTTGAGAATTTCAGATCAGGTTCATCATCTGAAAAGGATGAACCAAGGGTGAAATGAGACAGAAAGAGAGAAAAACTAGCAGATCAAAGAGGACACTAATTGTAAGAGAGGCGGCTGAGATTTGAGAACTTAGAGTGAAATGGAGAGGCTCTAATTCTGTGCAGGAAATTTGACTTACAGAGAAATTTGAGTCAAAGGAGATTTGTTGAAGCTTAATGGTAGAAGCAGCATCCTCGTTGCAGAGACAATGCCACCAATGAGAAATTCTCCTGGCTTGTAATGGTTCGGTGGGTGCACCTCGTCCCTCTTCAGAGTCAGGATGCATTTGGCTCTGAGACTTGCCAGAACTTCTTGGGGCAGCAGAAGCAGCAGAAGCAGCAACATGACTTGTGTTCCTGATGGAGTCCCCAGCCTTGTTGTGAAGACACAGTGATTTGAAGAGGTTGGAGAAACCAGCACCCTCTTCCAAGACAGAAGTTCCAGAGGTTTCCTAATCCAGACAGAGTCCATCCAAGACTTCACATCTGCACCCCTGCCTGTCTTAAATGCCTTGCTTTGAAGACCCAGCGATATAAAGAGGTGAAAGACATTGAATCCCTCTTCCGAGACAGAAGCTCCAGAAGTTTCCTAATCCAGACAGAGTCTATACAAGCCTTCACATCTGCAGCCCCTGCCTGTCTTAAAAGCCTTCAAGGCCACTTATGCAAACAAGATTTTCCATTGCAAAGAGATTAGCCAACAAAGGCTTTGATATGATATCATAGTGGAAGTGTGTTTGTGTGATATCTGTCTTTGGAGATTTAGCACCAAGAGAATAAATAAATCACTATGATTTGGTTAAGGACCACAAGGAGAGACATCATCTCTCTAAACTCTGAGTGAGTCAACAAGCAGGTGCTGAACGGGAGGAGTCACAAATGGGGTCAAACTCTGAAAATGAGACAAAGATTGAGATTGGAGAACTTTCTCCCAAACATCCCTTAAAAAATATCTTGATATATTCCAGTCTCAAGAGAGAACTTTAGCATGAGTCTGAAATGCCCATCTTCAATATGGATAGAGTTGGTTCTAGTTTACCTTTGTTAAGAAATGGGTGGGCTGTTTTTGTTTATGTGATATTCTTCTCTCTTACAATGTACAAAACCAAAACAAAGTCCCTGAAAATCATGTTTGTTCATTATAGTCATCAAAAGTTTGACTTTGTGTTCTACTGTTGGGACATTTCAATTTTGGGGGAAAAAAGTAGATATTTTTCTTCATTGGGAGAAAAGCCATTATTTGTTTGTAAAGGTGCAACTAAATAATAGAAGAAACCAAAAGATGATTGTGGTCAGGGACCAGTGTATAAAGAGAAAGAGAAAATACAGCAAACTATGTACATGTTTGGAGATAAATTAATGAATAGGTAAAATTAGGATAGTATACCAATTTTAGATATAAACCTATGAAACCTGTTGAACTTATCTAGGTAAGTAAATCCAATAAAATCCACTATCGATAAAACTTGTCTAATTTGTTTGATACTCTTCAGTCCCTGCTTAAATGTGTGTGAAGAATCAGTCAGGAAATGGAGTGGGTTAAGTTATTAATTTTTGGGCATCCAATATGGCCCATGGAAGGGCTAGCACAGGGAGATAATTGGCACTCCCTCTATGAAACCATATCATCTGGTTGGACCCAGAACCCAGCCATTCTCTCTGCCATCCCTTGCATTGTGGAAGAACCTCCCTGGAGAGCCAGACAGATCCAAATACGTTGATGTCAGTAAAGGAAATATTTGTAGCTCAGGGTTGAAATGAGGACTCTTTGGTGCTCTCTGAGATTGTTTGTTTTATTGCAGATGTTTCAGTACCCGAAAAGGTATCATCAGCACTAGTAACATCACTTAGCACTGATGATGTTGCCTAGTTTGGGTAATGAAATGTCTGCAAGAAAACAACCAAGATCAGAGAGCACCAAAATCCCCTGTTGTTGTGTCCTTAGTGATTTATTAATCAAATTTATACAGCCAGACATGTCACAAAATGTGATTCTGAGCAGTGTACTACAATCCAAATAAAAAGCAAAATCAGAAAGCAGCTTTGGAAGGTAGCTCAGACTTAGCTTGACCTACATGCTGTCAAAATGGTTCTGATCAATGGAGGGTGTGAAAAGACAACCATGAGTCAGTTTCCTGGGCCTGGAGTTTCCCGCTCAGCAATGGAAGACTCAGAAGCTTATTTTACCATGTTGAAAAGAATTTCTACCTCTTGTAAATGGCCTGAGAGAGAATGTGTTGCCCCATGTATAATGGGAAAGGCCTTGGGAAGTTATAGTAGTTCTTCCAGGAAAATAAACAGTAGATTGCTCTTCGTGTGTAGGAGATTAATACTATATAAATATGATGTCACTCCCTATAGGCAGAGGTTCAGGAGCCACACTTATGACAAACACAAAGGGATTTGTGAATATGGGCAAGGTTAGAAGATCTAAGCAGGAAATGGTTGAGGCCAGAGGAAAGAAGCAAAGAAAAAGTAGTAGAGAAGATATTTTTAGAACAGATTCTACAGATACTCTCTATCAAACGGAGGGTTTGGGTGCAAGAACACAACCCAGAATCAAGTCAGCTGAATTGGCTGAGCACTTCATGGCAGCAAAAAAGTCAGAGAATGTTGGAAGGGAAGATGCAGAAGGAAAGTGGAGAATAAGAACTATTCCAGTAAGTAAGAACATTAAGGAGCTAGAAGAGAGAAATTGCAAAGGAATAAAGAAGACTTTGGAAGACAGTGGTAGGTCGGAGGGACCCAGAGTGGCTGCAAATGTGGGAAAAGTGCATGACTCTTTCTTCTAATGTTTTTTTTTAAATCTGCAAACGTGCTTAATTAGGACAGGTTTTACCACTGTGTTCATAAGTGAATGAGAAAGGTTCAGCAAAATTCATCAATCATATGGATTTTTCCCAAGATGAAAGTTCCTGGGATAATCTTCTCCCAGGTAAGCTGAACAGGAAACATGACCACGGGAGCTAATTGTGCTTTACTTGAGTGCTATTAAGAAAATCTTGCAAGTCTAAAAGTACAAATCTCCTACCTATTAATTTTACAGCCTGATAATTTAGGGAGGATCCTTTCTGAGTTTCTTTTGTTGGCTGTTAGGCAGCTGCAGGATCCCCCACTTTGTCTGATCATTTCCTGGGCAGGTAATATTCTCCTTCTCCTCAAAGTTATTCTCGCCTATCATTAAAGTTCCTAAATAGCTGATGGGAATGCTGGGCTTCTGGTTCTGGATTGCAGTGTGGCCAGATGCATGAGGAGAATGCTCCTCATGTCATTTGGATTTCTTTTGCCGGGGACCCCTGTAAAGGGATTGAAAGTTGCCCTGGAGGGGCAGCGAGCAGGGGGCAGTGGCCTTCCAATCAGCTTGGAGCAGCCCTTGACCAATGAAGAAAGGATCGGCCACTGCCATGGCCCATTGTTCTAGCCGTTTCCTGCCAAAGCCAAACTCACAAGCAAGCACTTGAAAGCACAGTGGAAAAACTGGGTGAGACCTGCCTTCTCTTTGTCCTAACTGTCTACCTCTTCTTGTTAACAGCTTCTTGAATCTGTTTCCCCCGGTGAGGAGAGAGGGAAGGGATTTTTTTTCCCACCCTCCTTAATGACGGCGTCTGATTACATCAGGAGAAAAAAAACCTTGAACAAAATAATATCAACTCATTGGACTTACTTCCCTTCTCTCTTTGGTGACCCAAAATTCCTATCCTTACAGAAACTGGCTACTCTATTTGACTAAAAAAAGGGAGCAAAAAGAAAAAATAAATATGTAAAAGGGCTCAAAATTGGGGAAAAAATCTAATCTGTCTGAAAAGGATTTTAAGTACTCTGCGGACATCTTGTCTTTACACAAAGGAAAAAAACCAGTCCAACCTACCAAAACCAGTGCCATGAAAAACAGAATAGAAACGCAAGTTAAGATAGGCAAGAAAATGGTGAGCACCTGTCCAGCCTAGACGAGTTCATCTTGTGGACAGTCCTGATACAGCAAGTGAATACCTTTTGGCAAATAAACTTGTTTATACTTTGGAACTGTCCTTGGCATCAGCTAAAGATAAAAACCTGAAACAGCTGGAGGTGAATTTAGCTTTTAAGACTTGTGGAGGTGAACATTTACTGACTCTTGTTTTAAAATTAGCCTCCACTAAGGACTTATTAATAATAATAAGTTGGAAGGGACCTTGGAGGTCATCTAGTCCAACCCCCTGCTCAGGCAGGAAACCCTATACCATTTCAGGCATATGGCTGTCCAGTCTCTTCTTAAAAACTTCAAGTTTTGGAGCATTCACCACTTCTGGAGGCAGGTTGTTCCACTTGTTAATTGTTCTAACTGTCAGGAAATTTCTCCTTAGTTCTAGGTTGCTTCTCTCCTTGACGAGTTTCCATCCGTTGCTTCTTGTCCTGTCTTCAGGCGCTTTGGAGAATAGCCTGACTCCCTCTTCTTTGGGGCAGCCCCTGAGATATCGGAACACTGCTATCATGTCCCCCCTCGTCCTTCTCTTCGTTAAACTAGACGTACCCAATTCCAGCAACCGTTCCCTATATGTTTTAGCCTCCAGCCCCCCAATCATCTTTGTTAGTCTTTTCTGTACCCTTTCTAGAGTCTCAACATCTTTTTTACATCGTGGTGACCAAAATTGGATGCAGTATTCCAGGTGTGGCCTTACCAAGGCATTGTAAAATGGTATTAGTACTTCACTTGATCTTGATTCTATCCCTCTGTTAATATTGAAGTGATTGTCTGCTAGGACTCTGAGATCCATCTCACAGGTTACTAGTATTGAGCAAGGTACCACCTATACTATACCTGTGCATTTGATTTTTCCTGCATAAATGTAGAACCTTACTTTTTTCACCATTGAATTTCATTTTGTTAGATAGCGCCCAGTGTTGGAGTCTGTCCAGATCCTCCTGTATTTTAAGCCTATCTTCTGGAGTATTGGCTATTCCTGCCAGCTTGGTGTCATCTGCAAATTTGATGAGATCCCCATCTATCACCTCATCCAAATCATTAATGAAGATGTTGAAGAGCAGTGGGCCCAGAACAGAGCCCCGGGGCACCTCACTATACACTGCCTTTCATGTAGATGCAGCTCCATTGAGGACCACACGATGAGTACGGCCTGTCATCCAGCTACGAATCCATCTGGTGGTGATGCTATCTAACCCACATTTTTTTACCTATTTTTTATTTATTTAAGTAGTAGGTTGTGATCTACTTTATCAAATGCCTTCCTGAAGTCCAAGTAAATTATATCTACAGCATTCCTATGGTTCACTAATTTTGTCACTTGGTCAAAGAATGCAATAAGATTTGTCTGGCATGATCTGTGTTTGACAAACCCATGTTGGCTTTTAGTGATAACTTTGTTCGCATCAAGGTGTTTGCTGATTTGTTGTTTGATTATCTTTTCCAAAATCTTCCCAGGTATTGAGGTCAGGCTGATAGGTCTGTAGTTTCCTGGATCTATTTTTTCCCCTTTTTTGAAGATGGGAACTACATCAGCTCTCTTCCAGTCCTCTGGTAGTTCCCCAGTGCTCCAGGATCTTTGAAAAATATAGTTCAGTGGTTCTGAGATCACGTCTGCCAGTTCCTTGAGAACTTTGGAGTGTAATCCATCTGGTCCTGGTGATTTGAACTCGTCTAGACTGGACAGGTGCTCACCATTTTCTTGCCTATCTTAACTTGCGTTTCTATTCTGTTTTTCATGGCACTGGTTTTGGTAGGTTGGACTGTTTTTTTCCCTTTGTGTAAAGACAGATGCAAAAAATGAGTTAAATAGTTTTGCTTTCTCCCTGTTGCTTGTCACCTTTTTGCCACTTTCCCCCACTAATGAACCAATCATTTTCTTAACTTTTTTCTTGTTTTTTATATGTTGAAAGAAGCTTTTTTTGTTATTTTTGACTTTGGTCGCAAGCCTTAGTTCATTTTGAGCCTTAGCTTTCCTCACTTCATCTTTGCAGGCACGGGCTATTTCCTGATATTCTGCCTTAGTTATGTGCCCCTCTTTCCACTTCTTATACTTGTCCTTTTTATCTTTCAGTTTATCAGAGAGTTCTTTATGCAGCCATGCAGGTTTCTTTTGAGAGCTGTTATTTTTCTTCTTTGTTGGTATTGTACTAGACTGGGCCTTTATTATCTCACTTTTCAAAATTTCCCAAGCTTCTTGAGTTGTTTTCCCCTTTAGGATTCTCATCCATGGAATTCTTCCCATGGTCTCTCTAAGTTTATTGAAATTAGCTCTTTTAAAGTCCAAGACTCTAGTTTGGCTGTGTTCTATTGCTTGTGCCTCCAGAATGTTGAATTCCAATATTGCATGATCACTTCCCCCCAAGGTTCCTGTGGCTTCGACACTTTCTATCATTTCATCTCTCTTAGTGAAAATTAAATCCAATATGGCTAATCCTGTAGTTCCCTTCTCTACTTTTTGGGAGAGAAAGTTGTCTGCTAGGTTTGTCAGGAATCTGTTTGATCTTTCACTTGGTGCAGAGTTTGTCTCACAGTTGATATCAGGGTAAATAAAGTCCCCCATTACTATTGTGATGTTCTTCTTATATACCTTAGTTAGCTGACTAGCAAAAAGTTCATCTATTTCCACTGCTTGGTTGGGTGGTCTATAGTATACACATATTGCAATGTCATTTTCCCCCCTTTTATATTGACCCTAATGCATTCAGGTTTACAGTTTTCATCATTGTTGTGCTCTATTTCTGTAGAGATAGTTATTTCTTATATCATATGAGCCTTCATTTTCCTGAATTCCTAGTTCACCCTGCTTACTGTTCATACTCTGTGCATTAGTTTATAGATATTCGAGTCCTTTATGACTGACTCTATGTTTACTTGCTACATAACTTGTGTGGTGCCTGACTTCCCCTATTTTCTTAGATTGCCGGGGACAGTGATGGTCTGTATCAATTAACTCACTGTCCCCATTGTTGTTGTTGTTAGTTGCGAACTCATGTCTGACCTATCGCGACCCTATGGATAAAGTTCCTCCAGGCCTTCCTGTCCTCTACCATCTTCTGGAGTCCATTTAGGCTCACGCCTACTGCTTCAGTAACTCCATCCAGCCACCTCATTCTCTGTTGTCCCCTTCTTCTCTTGCCCTCAATCTTTCCCAGCATTAGGCTCTTCTCCAGTGAGTCCTTCCTTCTCATTAGGTGGCCAAAATATTTGAGTTTCAATTTTAGGATCTGGCCTTCTAAAGAGCAGTCAGGGTTGATCTCCTCTAGTACTGACCGGTTTGATCGCCTTTTAGTCCAAGGGACTCACAGGAGTCTTCTCCAGCACCATAGTTTAAAGGCTTAAATACTTTGGTGCTCAGCCTTTCTTATGGTCTAACTTTCACAGCCATACATTGCAACTGGGAAGACCATAGCCTTGACTATATGCACTTTTGTTGGCAGGGTGGTGTCTCTGCTTTTTAGTGTGCTGTCTAGATTTGCCATGGCTTTCCTCCCCAGGAGCAAGCGTCTTTTAATTTCTTGGCTACAGTCCCCATCTGCAGTGATCTTGGAGCCCAGGAAAATAAAACCTATCACTACCTCCATTTCTTCCCCATGTATTTGCCAGGAATTGAGAGGGCCGGATGACATAATGTTTAATTTCAACCCAACTTTTGCACTCTCCTTCTTCACCCGCCATAAGAGGCTCTTTAGTTCCTCTTCACTTTCTGCCATTAGAGTGCTATCATAAGCTCATTCTTGTATAGTTCTTCTTTGTAATTTTGCCATCTCTTCTTAACCTCTTCTGCCTCTGTTAGTTCCTTGCCATTTTGGTCTCTTATCATGCCCATTTTTGCATGAAACGTTCCCGTCATCTCTCCAATTTTCTTGAAGAGATCTCTAGTCCTCCCTATTCTATTGTTTTCTTCTATTTCTTTGCACTGTTCATTTAAGAAGGCATTCTTATCTCTTCTAGCTATTCTCTTGAATTCAATTGTTTGTATCTTTCTTTATCTTCCTTGCCTTTCGCTCCCCTCCTATTTGCAAAGCTTCCTCGGACAACCATTTTGCTTTCTTGCATTTCCTTTTCTTTTGAATGGTTTTAGTTGCTACTTCTTGTACAATGTTGTGAACCTCCATCCATAGTTCTTCAGGCACTCTTTCTATCAGATCTAATTCCTTAAATCTATTTGTCACCTCTGGTGTATATTCATCAGGGATATGATTTAGTTCATACCTGAGTGGCCTAGTGCTTTTTCCTACTTTCTTCAGTTTAAGCCTAAATTTTGCAACAAGAAACTCATGGTCTGAGCCACAGTCAGCTCCTGGTCTTGTTTTTAGTGACTGTATAGAGCTTCTCCATCTTTGGCTGCAGAGGACATAGTCAATCTGATTTCTGTGTTGACTGTATGGTGATGTCCATGTGTAGAGCCGTCTCTTGGGTTGTTGGAAAAGAGTGTTTGCTATGACCATTGTATTCTCTTGAGAAAATTCTATCAGCCTGTCCCCTGCTTCATTTTGTACTCCAAAGCCAAATTTGCCTGTTATTCCGCTTAGCTTTTGGCTTCCTACTTTAGCATTCCAATCCCCCATGATGATAAGGACATCATTTTTGGGTGTTAGTTCTATAAGGTGCTGTAGGGCTTCATAGAACTGGTCAATTTCATCCTCTTCAGCACCGGTGGTTGGGGCATAGACTTGGACTACTGTGATATTGAATGGTTTGCCTTGGATTGGAACTGAGATCATTCTGTCATTTTGAGGATTGTATCCCAGTATTGCTTTTCCTACTCTTTTATTGACTATGAAGGCTACTCCATTTCTTCTGAGAATTCCTGTCCGCGGTAGTATACCTGATAGTCATCTGAATTAATTTAATCCATTCCTGTACATTTTAGTTCGCTGATTCCTAAGATGTCGATGTTCAGTCTTGTGATCACTTGTTTGATCACGTCCAGCTTTCCTTGATTCATGGAACTTACGTTCTACTTTCCTATGGAGAGAAAATCTTTACAGCATCGGACTTTCCTTTCACCACCAGATACATCCAAAACTGAACATCCTTTTGGCTTTGGCCCAGTCGCTTCATTCTTTCTGGCGCTACTAGTACTAGACCTCTACTCTTCCCCAGTACCATATTGGACAACTTCCAACCTGAGGGGCTCATCTTCCAGCGTCATATCTTTTTTTCCTTTTGGTACTGTGAATGGGGTTTTCATGGCAATGATGCTGGGTTGCCATTTCCTTCTCCAGTTCATCACATTTTATCAGAACTCTCTGCTATGACCTGTCCATCTTGGGTGGCCCTGCACTCTTCCTCCTTTCCAAGGTTTTCATTGTTGTGAGCATTTCTGTTGAGGATTGGCAGCAGGGGTGGGGGGGTGTTTGGTTTCTATTCTCCCCATGTGCTGGGTGGTTGCAGCAGGTTTTGGTCACTTCACATAATCCTGTTCATTTAAGAAGGGCTCAGCAGAAGCACCAGGATCAGTGCCAAGCTCCAGCTGGAGCCTGGCACTGATCCTGGTGCTTGCGCTGAGCCCTGACAGCCCCAAAGAAGCACTGATCCTTGCGCTTCCGCTGAGCCCTGACAGCCCTGCAGCTCCAGCCATCTCTCGCTCAGGCTTGTGCAGTGCTGCCACCGATTCAGCTCCTTCCCCTCCCCTGCTACCACTTTTCTAGGCTGGTTGCGTACCACCGACCAGGTGCCAATGTGCCACAGGTGGTACCCATACCACTGGTTGAAAAGCCCTGTACTAAATGACATTTTTGAAAAATAATGGGTTTGTAAAAGTCTTTTTTATTTTCAATTTTATTTTGAGATCAAATGTTCTTTGGTATTGAGATCTGTCCTAAAAATAATAATGTAACACTTGGGGCTGAAGATGCAGCCCAGCAATCCAGCACTGGAAGTCAAGATGGAGAAGACCTGAACAGCCACCATGTACTTCCCCTTGGTGCTCAGGTAGGCAGGCACAAAGGACACCCAGACACTGCAAAAGACCAGCATGCTGAAGGAGATCAGCTTGGCTTCATTGAAGGCCCCAGGGAGATTCCTGGCCATGAAAGCCACCATGAAGCAGACAACTGACAGGAAGCCCATGTACCCGAGGGCAACGTAAAACATGGTGACAGAACCCTCATTGCATTGCAGGATGATCTCTCTAGGTTGGGAGTGCATGTCAGAGTCAGGGAATGGGGGGAAAGTGCCCATCCATATGCTACACATGACAACTTGGAAGCCAGAACAAGAAAGGACAATGTAGTTTGCCAAGCTCTTCCCCAACCATCTCTGCACTTTATTTCCTGGCTTTGTGGCCAAGAAGGCTAACACCACTGTGATCGTTTTGGCCAAGATTGAAGAAATGGCAACTGAGAAGACAATGCTGAAGGCTGTTTGTCGGAGGAGGCAGGTTACTCTCCTTGGCTGGCCAATGAACAGGAAGGAGGTCAAGATGGAAAGCAGGAGGGAGATCAGGAGAATGTAGGAGAGGTCTCGGTTATTAGCTTTGACAATTGGTGTTTCCATGAATTTAATGAAGACCCCCAAGCCAAAGCCTGTGCTTAAAGAGAGGAACAAGGTAATGGAAGTCAGGATAATCCCCAGATTTTCCTTATAAGAAAGATAGCTTTTAATCTTGGGAATACAGCGAACTTGATTGGTGTTTGGATGTTGATCTTCTGGACATTTGGTACATTTCTCTGCATCTGAAAAAGAGCAAGAACAGGATCTTCCTTTAACATGTCCCTTAATCACATGCCTTGTTTGGGTAAACTTGTTGGTGTGAATGACTGTGTCAACACTGCAAATGAATTTGGCTAAAGCCATTTCCACTTCATTTTCATTTGCCACAGAGTTAGGAGGGGGGATGGGTATTTGCTAGCTTAGTCAATACAATAAATTGTTCTGTCTGAACCAAGGTCATTGCTGCCTGCATTTTCGCAGGCTGAAACTTTTGTTAGGAAGCCCACCAAAGTAGTTTATTGGGGAATGTGATTATGACATTTTACTGGGGTGGGAAGTTCAACTTTGTTACTTTGTAACATTTGGAAGGGAACTTCAATCTTGGTTTCACTTTTGATCATGCCAATACTATGTAGCTAAATAAATATGTTCTTTTTATTTTTTATTAGTTTTCCAATATTACAATAGTATCTTTAAAAAGTAACAGTAGTGTCTGCATTACAATAGTTCCATTTCAGACAAATATGCATTATTACCAATCTCCAAATTGTTGTAACCAATACTTCCTCTCTCTTTTTTCCTTTAATACATACTATCTCTTATCTAAATTAACATACTTCTCATTGCTATCCATCAGTCATTTAATAGTTTTCTTATATTTATCAATACTTTAGTATATTTTATATTTTAACAGTCCACCTTTAAAACATCAAACACCTTATATATTTTTCTAGATTTAATTTTACATTGATATTAAAATTAAATGTTTAAAATTTCTCATTTTCATATTGCTAAATAACTTTCTTTCCCTTTACACAATTTTCTCCAATACCTAGTAATGTAATACACCTTTTATTTATCTCATTTCCATATCAATATTAGTAGTACAATATTAGAATAGTAGTCATTAGAATACCAATTGCATTGAGGAGAAAGAGGGGGAGGACAATATAATATTCTTTTTTCTCATTTATAGTTTCCACATATTAAAAATTAACCACAATTTCTTCCGTTTCAACATTTAATACATCATCTCATGTCACTACATCCAAGTATATTAGTTACATTCTATCATTTTTAAGATATATACCTCTTAATTCATATCATTTAAGGAACTCAATATTTCAATGTTAATATTCATACACCTGTGTTTTATTTTTATTTTTTAATTAGTCAGTATTTTTATCTGCTCATCAAAACAATCTCTCATAATCGAAGTACAATCCTGTCTATTTTGGTATTAACTATTTCAGGCCTCTTAAGAATGTTCATATTTCTTCAATCTTATTCTTGCTTTCTTCCTTTGCCATGTCATTTTTCGCTTCTTTGCCTCAGGATCATCAAAGCATTCTTGTGTTGTTATATCATATTGAAGTGGCCCTCCAGTCTCCACTTTTGAAGGATTGAGGAGTCTGTTAACAGCACCAAATCTTCTCATTATTTTTGCCTCTTGATATAATTGTCCTGGTCTGAATAGATTTTTTCCGCCTTTTTTCCATTATAATCTTCCAAAGTCTGTATTTGTTGAATATTTAATTCTTCTGCCAATGTATTTGATTGTTCCATTTCTTCTGTTAAGTTCTGTCCCAATACGATGTAGCCAAATAAATAGGTTCTTTAAGGAAACCTTTTGCCTTGGAGTTTTTTTTTTACGGCTCTCATCTATCAGAACCACGACAGACTGGTTATAGGTGAACTCAATATATTTCTTCATTTCCCTCCAGCTACTGTAGAATAGCTTAATATTTCTTTTCTTTTCTTTTTTACTGTTACCATTTTATCAATGAACTTGCTTAAAGAGAAGAAGTGAAGAAGGAAGGATTCAAGGAAGGAAGGCAGTTCCAACCATTTAACTTTTAACTGCTGAACCTCTTGAAAACTGGAGTCCAGTGTTTTGTCAATGATTTAAGGCACCAATATGATCCAGCCTATACTGGAATGAATTACATGTGGACTGCTTAATGTAGCTTATACCAGCTGAAATGTATAAGCACTTCTTTTGCCATAGAGAAAGAAATTTTAAGTGGAGTGGCCCTTGAAGATGAGTTGGATATGGAGTGAGGACATCGAAATGCATTCCTCATTTTTTATTACCAGAAAGAGGAACATCTTCCAATATGAACGAGAAGGAAGTTTGACTCAATCTCAATTATGATTCCTCTACTCTCCCTTCCCTTCCCTTCCCCTCCCTTCCCTCATGTCCCCTCCCCCCTCCCTTCCCCTCTCCTCACCATGGGTTATGACTTTGAAAATTACTAAGAGGAGCTTCCAGTAGAATCTCTGCAATGTCAACCTCAGGAAGTAGAAACCCAATAGTCACCTGAGGATGACCAAAAAATGGCACCACCTGAATAGATGGAGCAGTCAAAAGATTATTATGTCAGGCTGCAGAATCCATCCACCACATCAATTTGATGAATAGAACAGCCAGGATATTCTATGAAACTTTTTTAGTAAATAAATAAATCCTTTGATTAAAGTCAGGTGGCTTCAACCTGAAACTGTAGCTGCCCAAAACACCAATTCAGATATGGTCACTTGCAAGAATCTAATCAATCCTCCTACAAAAATCCAAATAAAGTTCCATCAATATATTCTGGAATCTGGAAACTCACTGTTCAGAGCAATGAAGTAAATAGTAGTTGGAAACATGGAAGATGTGTTGTAAAAGATAAAGATCAAGAGTCGTCATCTCTCTCACAACACTCAACCCTCACTTATTCTGTACCTTTATCCATGATCTTTATCCGTGTTTGCTTGACTTATATACCAGAATAATCTCCAAGATATTTTCTTACAATTCACTATAACATACCTGTATGTCTTGATCAAGACTCAAAGGGGTGGGACCCACTCTGGCCAAGCCTTCCAAAATGCATGTTAATAGAGATCTAAGGTC
This sequence comes from Vipera berus, assembly GCF_964194415.1. Classification (NCBI taxonomy): domain Eukaryota; kingdom Metazoa; phylum Chordata; class Lepidosauria; order Squamata; family Viperidae; genus Vipera; species Vipera berus. The sequence continues at coordinate 280,502,567 of NC_138203.1, forward strand.
CTCCCCAAAGCCTGCCCCTTTCTCCTGCTTTCACCCACCTTCCATGGTGGAGATGGCTCCTTCTGCACATGGACGACAATTGTAGCAGCAGATGGGCTTCCCTTCCTGAGCCACCTTCACGAACCCAGGAGTACAGCTTTCCACACACCTGGAAGAGGGCAGGGGCTGGGCAGGTGAGGGAAAGAAATAACATCCACAAAATGAATTATTGTATTTCCTAAAACAGTTGAAGAAAAGTTTGGGGATCTCCAGTTCAAGACTTATCTTTGCTAAATTTGAAACTTAGAAAAATCGTGGAGCGTATAAAACTGTTTTGGATGTTTGTTGTTGCCTATATATCTTCTAATATTTCTCACACACTTTTTTTAGAATACAGAATAACAGACTTGGAAATGACCTTGGAGGTCTTCTAGATCAACCCCATGCTCAAGTAGAAGACCTTATACCAGTCTGGACAAATGATGTCCAATCTCTTCTTAAAAACCTCCAGTTATGAAGCACCCATAACTTCTGGAGGCAAGCTGCTCCATAAATTAAGGGTACTTATTGACAGGAAATTTCTCCTTAATTCTAGGTTGGATCTCTCTCTGAGAGGTTTCTATCTGTTCCTTATTGTCCTGCCATCAGGGGCTTTGGAGAATAGGTTGACACCTTCTTGTCTGCAACAGTCCCTCAAATATTGAAAGACTGCTATAATGTCTCTCTTAATTCTTCTTTTTGTTAGACTAGCCATTGCCAGTTCCCACAACTGCAGATCATATGATTTAGCCCCCAGTCCCCTAATTATCTTTAATTAATCAGAATAGAGTTAGAAGTTATCTTGCAGGTCTTCTAGTCCAACTGTTCTGTACCAGCCTACTACCGGCCCTGCAGAAAAGGCAGGGACAACCCCTTTTACAAGAAGGCAAGAGGCTAGAACTAAGCCTGCCAAATTTATTAACATAAAAACATAAACAGAGCAAACAGAGCAAAGAGAGCAAACACGAACCATGAAACAGGAGCTATTCAAACGGTTGCCTTCAGCAAACCAGCCCTCCCACACATTTCCCTTTTAAACAGTTCAGGGCGTGGCTTCTCTCTGCCTCCTTCCGAGGTGCCCCATTGCCTTCCTCTGTTTATTCCTGATTGACTGCCTCCTGCGTCGGGCATCCTTGAACAGGCCCAGCTGTGGGTCATCTTCATCCATGCTGTCAGGCTCACACAGCTGGGTCTGCGTCGTGACCAGATGGGAGGGGCCTGGCTGAGGGCTCTGTGGAGCCTCAATATTATTCTCAGCAAGCTCTCCAACACCCCCCTCCTCCTCCTCTGAATCGTCCGACCCAACTGCCAAACCCACAGGCTGACCCTGAATCACAACACCAACCCGCTGCTCAACCAGGAGACAGTGTACCATTTCAGACAAGTAACTCTCCAGTCTATTCTTAAAAACCTCCAGTGATGAAGCACCCACAGGCAAGCTGTTCCACTGGTTGATTGTTCTCATTCTTAGGAGGTTTATTCTTAATTTTAGGTTGCTTCTCTCATTGATTACTTTCCATCCATTGTTTCTTGTTCTGCCCTCAGGTGCTTTGGAAATAAATTGATCTCCCTCCTCTTCATGGCAACCTCTCAAACACTGGAATACTGCTATTAGGACCCCCTAATCCTTCTTTTCTCTAGACTAGCCAAACCCAAATCCTGCAATTGTTCTTTACATGTTTTAGTCTCCAGGCTTTGTTGCTCTTCTTTGCACTCCTTCTAGAGTCTCAGGATCTTTTTTAGTTTAAATTTTCAACATATATACTCAAGGGAATGTTGGGTGGATCCTTTGCTTTGTAGAAGTGAATCGTGTTGCCCCATGATTTGAAACATACTCCCTATGAGAAAACTGTTAACTGTTAAGGATATTTTTCTCAGACACATGAACATGAAACCAAAGAAGACACTTCCTCTCTTCGAGAACTGAGATGAAACGTACTCCCTAAAAGAAAACTGTTAAGTGTTAAGGATATTTTTGTCAGACACATGAACATGAAACCAAAGAAGACACTTCCTCTCTTAGAGAACTGAGATGACATCCCTGTCCCAACTCTGCAATCCTCTTGGTGAGACCTTCAGAAAGGATAGAATAAAGTCTTTCACCACCTCAATCAGCATTTCCATATTTGCAGTAGCATTCTGGTTGATCATCAACTTGAAATCCAAGTATCCTTCTCTTTCTAGACTCCCAAGTTTTACTTTGGTAATAGACATATCAGGTAAAACCATCCAGTGCACAATGTCCAGGTCTTCTACCAGTTCTCCATTTTCATCGATATAGACCCCATTGATACAGTTATTATGAAACTGAGAGCTTTGAAAGAAGGAATGAAGCTGTAATGGAAGAGAAAATAGACAATGTTACGCAGGACAAATAAAGCTCTATGGCAAAAATCATCAGTTTGTGCTGGAAAGATCTGTACTGAGCAATATGTAATAAAAATCTATTAAAAGGACCAAGAATGACCATTCAAAACAAAAATTGAAAAAAGTTGTTCTTTATCAAAGACAAAGCAGCCCTTAGCACCCTAAAAAGGGACCAAACCATCCTCCTCCTATCAGCACACAAAAAGAAAATCACACTGATTGTCGGAGAAGCTCTATACAGTCAGTAAAAACAAGACCAGGAGCTGCCTGTGGCTCAGACCATGAGCTTCTTGTTGCAAAGTTTAGGCTTAAACTGAAGTTAGTAGGGAAAAGCACTAGGCCACTCAGGTATGAAATAAGTCATATCCCTGTTGAATATACAGTAGAGGTGACAAATAGATTTAAGGAATTAGATCTGATAGACAGAGTGCCTGAAGAACTATGGACAGAGGTTCGCAATATTGTAGAACAGGTAGCAACCAAAACCATCCCAAAGAAAAAGAAATACAAGAAAGCAAAATTGCTGTCTGAGGAAGCTTTGCAAATAGCTGAGGAAAGGAGGGAAGCGAAAGGCAAGGGAGAAAAAGAAAGATACGCCCAATTGAATGCAGAATTCCAGAGAATAGCTAGAAGAGATAAGGATGCCTTCTCAAATGAACAGTGCAAAGAAATAGAAGAAAACAATAGAATAGGGAGGACCAGAGATCTTTTCAAGAAAATTGGAGAGATGAAGGGAACGTTTCATGCAAAAATGGGCATGATAAAGGACCAAAATGGCAGGGACCTAACAGAGGCAGAAGAGATTAAGAAGAGGTGGCAAAATTACACAGAAGAATGAGCTTAACGTCCCTGATAATCACAATGAGTTGGTCACTGACCTCGAGCCAGACATCCTAGAATGTGAAGTGAAGTGGGCCTTAGAAAAGCTGAGCAACAACAAAGTTGTGGAGGTGACAGTATTCCAGCTGAGCTATTCAAAATCTTAAAAGACGATGCAGTAGAAGTGCCAGCAAATTTAGAAAACTCAACAGTGGCTACAGAATTGGAAAAGATCAGTTTACATTCCAATTCCAAAGAAAGACAGTGCCAAAGAATGTTCTAACTATCGCACCATTGCACTCATTTCTCATGCTAGTAAAGTTATGCTTAAAATCCTACAAGCTAGACTCCAGCAGTATGTGGACCGAGAACTACCAGACGTACAGGCAGGATTTCGAAGAGGCAGAGGAACTAGAGATCAAATTGCCAACATACGCTGGATCATGGAGAAAGCTAGAGAATTCCAGAAAAACATCTACTTCTGCTTCATTGACTATGCTAAAGCCTTTGATTGTGTGGATCATAACAAACTGTGGCAAGTTCTTAAAGAGATGGGAGTACTAGACCATCTTATTTGTCTCTTGAGAAACCTATATGTGTGCCAAGAAGCAACAGTGAGAACTGGACACGGAACCACTGATTGGTTCAAAATTGGGAAAGGAGTCCGGCAAGGTTGTATGCTGTCACCCTGCCTATTTAACTTATATGCAGAGCACGTCATGAGAAAGGTAGTGCTAGATGAATGCAAAGCTAGAATTAAGATTGCCGGAAGAAATATCAACAACCTAAGATATGCAGATGATACCACTCTAATGGCATTAAATGAAGAACTAAAGAGCCTCTTGTTGCGGGTGAAGAAGGAGAGTGCAAAACTTGGGTTGAAAGTTAACATTAAGAAAACCAAGATCATGGCATCCGGCCCTCTCAATTCCTGGCAAATAGATGGGGAAGAAATGGAGGTAGTGACAGATTTTATTTTCCTGGGCTCCAAGATCACTGCAGATGGGGACTGCAGCCAAGAAATTAAAAGACGCTTGCTCCTGGGGAGGAAAGCCATGGCAAATCTAGACAGCACACTAAAAAGCAGAGACATCACCCTGTCAACAAAAGTGTGTATAGTCAAGGCTATGGTCTTCCCAGTTGGAATGTATGGCAGTGAAAGTTGGACCATAAGAAAGGCTGAGCGCCAAAGAATTGAGGCCTTTGAACTATGGTGCTGGAGAAGACTCCTGCAAGTCCCTTGGACTGCAAGGCGATCAAACCGGTCAGTCCTAGAGGAGATCAACCCTGACTGCTGTTTAGAAGGCCAGATCGTGAAGCTAAAACTCAAATCCTTTGGCCACCTAATGAGAAGGAAGGACTCCCTGGAGAAGAGCCTCATGCTGGGAAAGATTGAGGGCAAGAGGAGAAGGGGACGACAGAGAAGGAGGTGGCTGGATGGAGTCACTGAAGCAGTAGGTGTGAGTTTAAATGGACTCCAGAAGATGGTAGACGACAGGGAGGCCTGGAGGAATGTTGTCCATAGGGTCGCGATGGGTCGGACACGACTTCGCAGCTAACAACAACAACAATGTATTCCAACAAAACAAGGCAAGAAATGTAGACCTGATCAAACTGATTTCATTGCTTGCTGGTTGCCTATTTATCTTCTCTTCTAATTTTTCTCACACTACATTTTTATTTTAAATTCTCAATGTATCTACTGTAAAGTAAGTTGAATGGATTTTTGCTTTGACAAAATCAATCACTTTGTCCCATGATATAAATCCAGCTTCCTTGTAGAAGTTTGATAAACAGTTAACTGGAAGTGTTGAGGACATTTTTCTCCTAGACACCTGAACATCAAACGGGAGTCTGTTTCCTTTCTTGGAGAATTGAGATGACATCCCAAGTTTGTCTCTGCTCTAATTTTGCCATCCTCTTGGAAAGACCTTCAGAAAGAGCAGAATAAAGTCTTTCCCCCACCTTGTTCAGCATTTCCATTTTTGCAATAGCATTCTGGTTCATTATGAACTTGAAATCAAGGGATCTCACTCTTACTAGCCTCCCAACTGTCACTTTACTAACAGAGAGATTGGAGAAAACCAGCCTGTTCACCATGTCCAGGTCTGCTACCAGCTCTCCGTTCTCATCCAAATATACCCCATTGATGTAATTATTAAAAAAAACCTGAGAGGTTTGAAGGAAAGAATGAAGCTGGAAAGGAGGAGAAAATGACCAATGTTACGTAGACACAGAAAGCTCCCTGGCAAGACTGCTCCATTTGAGCTGGAATCTGTATGTAGCGATATAGAATAAAAATCTTCTTAGAAGGACCAAAAATGACTTGGAACATAAGAATGGTAAAGAATGTCCTTTATCCATTCCATTCATAATTATCACATTGGAAAACCAATGGCAAGTTTAGCAAAGGATACATCCATTGTGAACTAATGAGCTGCAAAGTTAAAGTCCGAAAGGAAATGGATATTGTACATAACAACACGGAAAAATTGGTGGGATGAAACCCACAAATGGAACACACAGCTAGAGGGATTTAAATTATTTAAAAGAAACAGACCAAATAAAAGAGGAGGTGGAGTTGCTCTCTATATAAGAAATAACTACATCTCTATAGAAATAGAGCACAACAATGATGAAAACTCTCTTGAATGCATTTGGGTCAATATAAAAGGGGGAAAAATGACATTGCCATAGATTTTTACTATAGGCTACCCAACCAAACAGAGGAAATAGATGAACTTTTTGCTAAGCAGTTTACTAAGGTATGTAGGAAGCACATCACAATAGCAATGGGACACTTTAACTAACCTGACATCAATTGGGAGACAAACCAAGTGAGAGATCCAACAGGTTCCTGACCAGCCTAGCTGACAATTTTGTTATGAAAAAAGTAGAGGAGAGAAATAAGGATACTGGATCTAATTCTTGTTAATAGAGAAGAAATGATAGAGGGGGTTGAAGTTGTCAGAATTTTGATGGAGAATGATTATGTCATACCGGAATTCAATATAAGGCAGACACAATCAATTGAACATAGTCAAACTAGTGTCCTAGACTTTAAAGAAACTTGGAGTGAACTTCGGAAGGATTCCATGGATGAAAATCTTAAAGAGGAAATCAACCCAAGATGCTTGGGAAATTCTAAAAAATATGATTATAAAAGCCCAGTTCAACACGGAAAAACTGGTGGGATGAAACCGACAAATGGGACACACAGCTAGAGGGATTTAAATTATTTAAAAGAAACAGACCAAACGAAAGAGGACGTGGAGTTGCTGCCTATATAAGAAATAACTACATCTCTATAGAAATAGAGCACAACAATGATGAAAACTGTCTTGAATGTATTTGGGTCAATATAAAAGGGAAAAAATGACATTGATATAGCTTTATATCATAGGCCACCCAATCAAACAGAGGAAGTTAATTGCTAAGCAGTTTACTAAGGTATGTAGGAAGCACATCACAATAGTAATGGGAGACTTTAACTAACCTGACAACAATTGGGAGACAAACTCTGCACCAAATGGAAGATCAAACAGATTCCTGATAAGCCTAGCAGACTTTTTTCTCCCAAAAAGTAGAGAAGGGAACCAGGGAATTAGCCACATTGGACCTAGTTCTCACTAACAGAGATGAAATGATAGCCACAGGAACCTTTTGGGGGGGGAGTGATCATGCAATATTGGAATTCAACATTATGCAAGCACAAGCAATAGAACACAGTCAAAGTAGAGTCTTGGACTTTAAGAGAGCTAATTTCAATAAACTTAGAGACAGCTTTGGAAGGATTGAATGGATGAGAATCCTCAATATACTTAATATAGACAGCACACATTTTTAGACTGTGTGGTACATGCTAATGGTTCTGCTTCTAAAAAGAAATTAGAAAAGAAATGAACAGGGTGCAATGAATTTCAGAAAGGAGAGTAATGGGAAATTGGAATTTAATATAATTTTTATATTCAGAATACAGTATAACTATTGTCAGGTTCTTACAGTGGTAAGATAGATTCTCAGCTGCTAAGGAGAGCTGTGCAATAGAAAATAAATACCTGCCATGCCATCAGCTTTGGACGTTTCACATTTTTACCAGATTTAAATGTATTCCTGGATCTTGACAAATAAGCTGCCTCTAAGGCCCGTGCCACAGCCCAGATTGTGTTGTAAATGAAATAGTTGTCCTTAGTCAGGATTGGATCCATTTCTTCTTCCTTGAAAGGCTCCAGATCTTCTCTCTGCCTACACCGTCTCCAGACTTTCACTGAAAAGGCATCACTGCTGTAGGAACACAGGAAGGAGGTCTCTGCAAAGTATCTCATAAAAGATTGTAGATTCTGAACATACGCTGCAATTTGATTTTTCTTCAAAGGAAAGGAAAAAATGCTATGGATGTATTGAACAGGAAAGATTCGTTTTGACAAATAAAAGTCCCAGCGGACTGTAGTGATCAGGACGTTTCCTCTAGGAGGTTCAGGAAGCCCTTTGAATACCATATTCATAAGCAAAATCCCTACATTGAATGAAGTCACGTCTGCACCATAAATAAAGACCTTCACCTTTCTCCACCTGAGGTATAATGGCCAGACTATGTTCGCTTTCCGAGAAGCTGGAGAAAAGGTTTGTGATAAAACTGGGCAAATGCCATTCCTGGTCAGCATGGAGGTCAATGTCCTCATGAACCTTTGTCCATTCTCAGTGTCTGGAGCAAGGAGACCCACCAAGGTCCACCTGAAATGGAGGACCAGCTTCACCATCCCTGGGTAATGGAGTCCTTCAGCAGGGAGCATTGGATAGAAGAAAGGATTTTTATCACTCAGAGAATCAAAACCGTAATTGATCTGAAAAGGGGAAAAAAAACACCTTTTTTATTGGAGACCATAAAAACAATATCTAGCCCTAATGGAGGAATTGTTTCACTCCTCGCAATAAAGAACCTTTTTTAGGTAGTCTCTGCTCATTCTGCTCTTACATTGCCTCCCTTCTCACTTCAGTGTAGCATTTGGCTATTGGAAATAGCCAGCAGGGATGCACAGTCTGCATTACTAGTGTGCCAGGGAGAGGATTATCTGCTCAGACCCTTCCCTTCCATTTGATAGAACCTTCGGCCTTACTTCATGCAATTCCCACAATAGAACTTTGCTCTTCATTTACAACAGAGTTTCTCTGGCTGTAAGTTGCATGTCCAAAAATGGCCTTCCCAAGAAATACACACCTGTGGGATTTTGTAGATTCCCAACATGGCTGAAATCTGGGTGGAGGTGTCAGTATCAGCCCCTTCAAGAACTGCCACTGTGTTTCTCTGCCTTCCACAGCTGTAGTTGGGAACATTGGCCTCCCCCTCTGAAAGCAGGTCCAGCAAAGCCTCTGAGGTCATTTGTGCATTGAAATAATTGTCATAGATGTTGTATCCCAGGGTGACATTGAACGAAAGGTTGGGATTCTTGCTGATTGCTTGCATTGCAAAAAGGAAGGATAGAATTTTCCAATACTCTGTTACTGGATTACTGAAAGTATGAATATATCAGGACATAATCAGTGGAAGTGCCATGTTATTTAACTGTTCTTTCAATAATTATATTTTAATCCACCTAAGGCTAAGTGTTTTGGAGGCATTTTCAAATTTCAAATAAATAAATAAACAAACAAACAAATTAAAAAAAATAATCGCATCTATCTGAATGGAACTCTGAGATTCTTTCCATTTTCCTTTTATTTTTGAATATTAAATGCTTATTATTTCTGAGTTAGTCTAGTTATTGTTAACTATCTCTAATTCTTTTTTAAATTCATATTTATTAAGAATTGTTTAAGAAAATGAAATATTAATCAAAAGAAAAAAGGAAAGAAATAAATAGAGAAAGGAACAAAAGGTCCAAGAAATTAAAAAAAGAAAAAGAAAAAACCTGATTTTCCACCTTCTTTTCAACAGATAATTTTTCATTTCTGCAAACTGGACAGTTTTCACAACTGAGTCCTCCATTGTGAGAATTCCACGATCCTTCCATCATTGAGCAAACAATAATCTTGTCACAGTTGCCATATATAAAAATTATGAATGTTATCTAATTTTTTTGCTCAGATGTCCCAGTGAAAAAGAATTCTGATTTCTTCACAACTTTTAGCTTTTCAAGTTCTTTGCATGGTTGTGTCAATTTATATCTAAAATTTCTGAGCTTTCTCACAAGTCCGCCCTGCATGATAAAATATTTCCCCATGTGTTTCCCAATTCCTGCATTGGTCTGAAATATGCTTACACATATTTTATAATTTATCTGATGTCCTGTACCAAGAAGAGATCATTTTATTTTTTTTAAAAAATCTCTTAACCTATGACAGAGTGTAAACCGAATACCAGTTACCCAAATTCTCTGCATCTCTGTGTAATATCCAAATTTAATAGTGCATTCAGTCATGCAAATTTAACCTATTCATCTTCTGTTTCAAATTCTTAACATTTTATACATTTTTTATTAAGTGTTCACCATTTGTACATAATTCAGTTTCAAATTCAGTTATGGCTTATTCTTCATCTTGCCCTTATTCTTGCTGTTGATTAAGAGTTTAGATTGACTTCTCCAATGATTAAAAATTGGAAGTTTGACCTATTATGAAATATAGAATCATTAAAGGACACATACAGACAAAGACACTCATAATGACACATAAAGTGAGCAACTATGACTGTTAACAAATGGAGTCAGTGCTCAATTTCTGGAGGTGTTTATGTTGCTCGTATGTCCACAATAAAGAGTTAACTGACATTTAACTCATTGTATGATTAGATTTCTGGCATCCACTCAAATGAGATTCAGACATTTAGTTGGTGGTATAGAAAAAAATGTCGAACTTATTTCACTTTTACTTGAGAAAAAAGTCAATATTTCTCCATTTTTCTATCTGTGCTGGTGACCTTATTGGGCATGAGGGTGGTAGAAGAGAAGAACCATCCTATCTCATCCATGCACAGTCCAACTCTGCTGAGAGAATGTCAAGAAAAGCAGATGCCTCTTCTTCAAAGTCAAGAATAATAAATATCTCTACTGATTATTTATTTGAGAATGTCAGATCAGGTTCATCATCTGAAAAGGATGAACCAAGGGTGAAATGAGACAGAAAGAGAGAAAAACTAGCAGATCAAAGAGATCACTAATTGCAAGAGAGGCGGCTGAGATTTGAGAACTTAGAGTGGAATGGAGAGGCTCTAATTCTGTGCAGGAAATTTGACTTACAGAGAAATTTGAGTCAAAGGAGATTTGTTGAAGCTTAATGGTAGAAGCAGCATCCTCGTTGCAGAGACAATGCCACCAATGAGAAATTCTCCTGGCTTGTAATGGTTCTGTGGGTGCACCTCGTCCCTCTTCAGAGTCAGGATGCATTTGACTCTGAGACTTGCCAGAACTTCTTGGGGCAGCAGAAGCAGCAGAAGCAGCAACATGACTTGTGTTCCTGATGGAGTCTCCAGCCTTGTTGGGAAGACACGGTGATTTGAAGAGGTGGGAGAAACCAGCACCCTCTTCCAAGACAGAAGCTCCAGAGGTTTCCTAATCCAGACAGAGTCCATCCAAGACTTCACATCTGCAGCCCCTGCCTGTCTTAAATGCCTTGCTTTGAAGACCCGGCGATATAAAGAGGTGAAAGACATTGAATCCCTCTTCCGAGACAGAAGCTCCAGAAGTTTCCTAATCCAGACAGAGTCTATACAAGCCTTCACATCTGCAGCCCCTGCCTGTCTTAAAAGCCTTCAAGGCCACTTATGCAACCAAGATTTTCCATTGCAAAGAGATTAGCCAACAAAGGCTTTGATATGATATCATAGTGGAAGTGTGTTTGTGTGATATCTGTCTTTGGAGATTTAGCACCAAGAGAATAAATAAATCACTATGATTTGGATAAGGGCCACAAGGAGAGACATCATCTCTCAAAACTCTGAGTGAGTCAACAAGCAGGTGCTGAATGGGAGGAGTCACAAATGGGATCAAACTCTGAAAATGAGACAAAGAATGAGATGGGAGAACTTTTTCCCAAACATCCCTTAGAAAAATCTCTTGATATATTCCAGTCTCAAGAGAGAACTTTAGCATGAGTCTGAAATACCCATCTTCAATATGGATAGAGTTGGTTCTAGTTTACCTTTGTTAAGAAATGGGTGGCTGTTTTTGTTTATGTGATATTCTTCTCTCTTAAAATGTACAAAACCAAAACAAAGTCCCTGAAAATCTTGTTTGTTCATTATAGTCATGAAAAGTTTGACTTTGTGTTCTACTGTTGGGACATTTCAATTTTGGGGGAAAAAAGTAGTTATTTTTCTTCATTGGGAGAGAAGCCATTATTTGTTTGTAAAGGTGCAACTAAATAATAGAAGAAACCAAAAGATGACTGTGGTCAGGGACCAGTGTATAAAGTGATAGAAAAAGTACAGCAAACTATTTACATGTTTGGAGTTAAATTCATGAATAGGTAAAATGTGGATAGCATAACAATTTTAGGTATAAACCTATGAAACCTGTTGAACTGGTCTAGGTATCTATAAAGTTTGTCTAATTTGTTTGATATCTCTTCGGTCCCTGCTTAAATGTGTGTGAAGAATCAGTCGGGAAATGGAGTGGGTTAAGTCATTAATTTTTGGGCATCCAATATGGCCCATGGAAGGGCTAGCACAGGGAGATTCTTGGTACTCCCTCTATGAAACCATATCATCTGGTTGGACCCAGAACCCAGCCGTTCTCTCTGGCATCCCCTGCCTTGTGGAAGAACCTCCCTGGAGAGCCGGACAGATCCAAATAGGTTGATGTCAGTCAAAGAAATATTTGTAGCTCAGGGTTGAAATGAGGACTCTTTGGTGCTCTCTGAGGTTGTTTGTTTTCTTGCAGATGTTTCAGTACCTGAAGAGGTAACATCATCAGCGCTAGTAACATCACTTAGCACTGATGATGCTGCCTAGTTTGGGTAATGAAATGTCTGCAAGAAAACAACGAAGATCAGAGAGCACCAAAGTCCCCTGCTGTTGTGTCCTTAGCGATTTATTAATCAAATTTATATAGCCAGATATGTCACAAAAAGTGATTCTGAGCAGTGTACAACAATCCAATTAAAAAACAAATTCTGAAGGCAGCTGTGGAAGGTAGCTCAGACTTAGCTTGACCTACATGCTGTCAAAATGGTTCTGATCAATGAAGGGTGTGAAAGGACAACAATGAGTCAGTTTCCTGGGGCTCGGAATTTCCCACTCAGCAATGGAAGACTCAGAAGCTTTTTTTGTTAAATCCCATTTATATCCCGCCCTTCTCCAAAGACTCAGGGCGGCTTACAATCTAAAGCACAAATCAATGTGCTTAGCAATAGCCTTCATTCTATGTATATGCCTGCTTTATTAGGGCTTTCGCCCCCTCCCCAAGCGGCATTATTACAAACTCAGCTTATTGCCCCCAACAATCTGGGTCCTCATTTTACCTACCTCGGAAGGATGGAAGGCTGAGTCAACCTTGAGCCTGGTGGGATGCGAACCTGCACTAATTGCAGGCAGCTGGTGTTACTTAAGGAGGCATTAGCCCACTGCTCCACCAAGGCTCTTTTACCATGTTCAAAAGAATTTCTACCTCTTGTAAATGGCCTGAGAGGGAATGTGTTGCCCCATGTATAATGGGAAATGTCTTGGGAAGTTATATTAGTTCTTCCAGGAAAATAAATAGTAGATTGCTCTTCATGTGTAGGAGATTAATACTATATAAATATGATGTCACTCCCTATAGGCAGAGGTTCAGGAGCCACACTTAAGACAAACAGAAAGGGATTTGTGAATATGGGCAAGGTTAGAAGATCTAAGTAGGAAATGGTTGAGGCCAGAGGAAAGAAGCAAAGAAAAAGTGGTAAATTTTAGATCAGATTCTACAGATACATGTTCTACATGTTCAAAAGAATTTCTATCTCCTGTAAATAGCCTGAGAGACAATGTGTTGCCCCATGTGGTAGAGAAGATAATTTTAGAACAGATTCTACAGATACTCTCTATCAAACTGAGGGTTTGGGTTCAAGAACACAACCCAGAATCAGGTCAGTTGAATTGGCTGAGAACTTCATGGCAGCAAAAAAGTCAGAGAATGTTGGAAGGGAAGTTGCAGGAGGAAAGTGGAGAATAAGAAGAACTATTCCAGTAAGTAGGAACATTAAAGAGCTAGAAGAGAGAAATTTCAAAGGAATAAAGAAGCCTTTGGAAGACAGTGGTAGGTCAAAGGGACCCAGAGCGGCTGCAAATGTGGGAAAAGTGGCCATTTATACAAAGAATGTAAAAGTTAAAAAAAAAAAGGAATAGCAAACTTTAGGCTAAGTGGCAAGGTCCCTGCATATTACAGAGAACTGGGCAAGTAAATGGCAAAATTGAGTTGGGAGTCCAGAGAAAAGAAAATCTACCATTTCAGGAAACGGCACAATGGACCTGAACCTATGATGGCTTTGCTGGTATTAAAGGTAAGCAATCCAGAATCGTTGGAGGAAGCTTGAGAATTGATACTGCAACTGTCCCATGGGAAAATATATATTGGTTTCGACCTAAGGGATACTCAAAAGAAACAGGAAGGAAATATGCAACTGTGGGGGAAATTGGTCCTTGATCCAAAGACTGTAGAAGCAAGAGGGGGAAAAAAAGAATGGCTTCAGTAGTGGAAGGGTCTCTGAGGAAAAAAAAAAAAAGATCCTAGCAAAAGTTATTGGGGTGACTTTGTGAGGCTTAGTAGATACTGGGAGTAGAGGAACATTGATAACACTGCCTTGGTGCAGTGCCTTGATGGAGCAGTGGGCTAATGCCTCCTTAAGCAACACCAGCTGCCTGCAATTAGTGCAGGTTCGCATCCCACCAGGCTCAAGGTTGACTCAGCCTTCCATCCTTCCGAGGTAGGTAAAATGAGGACCCAGATTGTTGGGGGCAATTAAGCTGACTTTGTAATAAAGCCCTAATAAGCAGGCATATACATAGAATGAAGGCTATTGCTAAGCTTGTAAGCCGCCCTGAGTCTTCGGAAAAGGGCGGGATATAAATGGGATTAAAATAAAAAATAAATAAATAAACTCATTTAGTAAAAAAAAGGTAGTGTCACACCTTTTACAAATATATTTGGATGGACTGAGATGGTTGCATTGGTCAAACCCAAATTACAGGCACAGGGAAAGGAACAGGTAATGGCGGCAGAAGTTTTATCTAATTTGCCATGTAACCTAGTAACTGGAATATATTTTTCCACTTACTGAAAGTCAGAGTCGGAGAAAAGGACTCAAGAGGGGGACTAAGTTAGTGGGAGTAACTCTAAGGGCCCCACCTAAGGCAAAAACAAGGATGGAGCAAAAACAGGAAGAGAAGGAACCAGGGATTCTTCCTAGCCTTCCTGACAATAGGGGAAAAGAGATATCCTAGAAAGGAGAAAGGGTTATGTAAAAGAACCTGTGACAAGGTGAAATGGAGAAGAAGAACATTCAAATATTAGGTATAGAATATTTGGAACAGTTTGTTTGAAAATACACAAAGGACAAAGAGCTCAGTTCTCTTCCATGTAGCTTCAGGATAGAAATAGATTCAAATACAATCATTTACATCTGTAATGTGGAAAGTCAAATATTTAAAATAAAAAGACATTAACATTATTATTACTATTATTTTACACTCCAGATTCCTACTTATGTAAGCACTCCTAGCAGTTAATGGTTTAAGAATGCATCATCTTTATGGACTCTGCCTAAGAAGGATTTTTCTGGTAGTAACTTAAGAAACGGGGAGAAGAGGATACTTTTTCTGTGAACTTCATACTTTGCGAGTAGAAAACACTAAGACACTCTCAACCAAGACAAAATCAGTTACATATATATATATATATATATATATATATATATATATATATATATATATATGCTTAAAGTTAAAAATGTAGAAATTAAAATAAGAAAAAGAAAACAGTAAGTTTCTGATGATGATGAGATCTTGAGTAAAAAGGTAAAGGGAAAGGTAAAGGTTCCCCCGCACATGCGTGCTAGTTGTTTCCGACTCTAGAGGCTGGTGCTCATCTCCGTTTCAAAGCCGAAGAGCCAGCGCTTGTCCGAGGACGTCTCCGTGGTCATGTGGCCGGCATGACTAGACGCCAAAGGCGCACGGAACCTTCCCACCAGAGTGTTCCCTATTTTTCTACTTGCATTTTTACGTGCTTTCAAACTGCTAGGTTGGCAGAAGCTGGGACGAGTAACAGGCACTCACTCTGTTACGCGGCACTCGGGATTCGACCCGCCAAACTGCCGACCTTCTGATCGACAAGCTCAGCATCCTAACCCATGAGAATCTATGATAAAACTAAAATAATGGAACTTTGAGACAATCAAAAATATTGAGACAACCAAAACTATCCAAAAATATTTCTGTCATATCAACAACATTCCTACTGCACAAGTTTCAAATATTTGGGGCATGGCATTTCAGGCTTCAGGTATGCTAAAGACACAGGGCAAATATGTTAATTTGACTGCTTGAAAGAGGACATCTTGCAATTATACTTGGTAAGTATGGGGGACACTATCTTCCAATTGCCCTTTGATTATTTCAGCTCAAAATCATTGTCCCAGCTAATGTACGGGGGACAGCTTGATACAATTTCTATGCTTGGCCTGTTGGAATGTTTGAGACTGGAAATACCCCTAACTCACATTTATACATTACGTCTGGTCATAAGATTCTCTTTTGTATTCAAGTCTGGCCTCAGAATGATAATATAGCACTTGGGGATGAAGACACAACCCAACAGACCAGCAGTGGAGGCCAAGATGGAGAAGACCTGAACAGCCACCATGTATTTCCCTTTGGTGCTCAGGTAGGTGGGCAGGAAGGAGACCCAGACATTGCAGAAGACCAGCATGCTGAAGGTGATCGGCTTGGCTTCATTGAAGGTTCCAGGGAGATTCCTGGCCAGGAAAGCCACTGTGAAGCAGATGGCAGCCAGGAAGCCCATGTAGCTGAGGGTGATGTACAACATGAAAATAGAGCCTTCATTGCATTGCAGGATAATCTCTCCAGGCTGGGAGTGAAAGTCAGAGTCAGGGAATGGGGGAGACACTCCAAGCCAAATGGAGCAGATGAGAATTTGGACAGCAGAACATGAAAGGATGATGGAGTTAGCCAAGCTCTTTCCCAACCATCTCTTCACTTGGTTTCCTGGTTTTGTGGCCAGGAAAGCCAGCACCACTGTAATGGTTTTGGCCAAGAGAGAAGAAATGGCTACTGAGAAGATGATGCTGAAAACTGTTTGTCGGAGAAGGCAGGTGGCTTTCGTTGGTTGACCAATGAAGAGAAGTGGAGACAAGAAGCAAAGCAGGAGGGAGACCAGGAAGATGTAAGAGAGGTCCCGATTGTTGGCTTTGACAATGGGAGTGTCTCGATATTTA
Source organism: Vipera berus (assembly GCF_964194415.1). Classification (NCBI taxonomy): domain Eukaryota; kingdom Metazoa; phylum Chordata; class Lepidosauria; order Squamata; family Viperidae; genus Vipera; species Vipera berus. The sequence continues at coordinate 280,519,190 of NC_138203.1, forward strand.
ATGAAAAGAATTAAAATAAATCCTGTGGCTAAGAACAAGAATAGGACAAAAGAGACCAGAATGATTCCCAGATGTTCTTCAAAAGAAAGGAAAGATATAACTTTGGGGATACATTGGATTCTGTCTTCATTTGGATATTTTTCATGTGGACACTTGGTGCATTTTTCTGTATCTGAGTAAAATGAAAAAAACAATTTTTTAATAAATATTCTGTACTTTCACCTTTCAAGAAATACCTTTTTAGGGCAACAATTGTTACCAGCAGCATTTTCCCAGAAGCATTGCTTAAAAAGGTAAGAAGAATATTGTTTTCTAAAAAAAAGCTATATTTTTATAGTTTATGAAATTGGAAGGTCCTGGAACCTGAATGATTTCTTGTGTAATTTGCAGAACCTACATTATTAAAGGTAAAGGTTCCCCCGCACATGCGTGCTAGTCGTTTCCGACTCTAGGGGCCAGTGCTCATCTCCGTTTCAAAGCCGAAGAGCCAGCGCTTGTCCGAGGACGTCTCCGTGGTCATGTGGCCGGCATGACTAGACGCCAAAGGCGCACGGAACGCTGTTACCTTCCCACCGCAGTGGTCCCTATTTTTCTACTTGCATTTTTACGTGCTTTCGAACTGCTAGGTGGGCAGAAGCTGGGACGAGTAACAGGCGCTCACTCTGTTACGCGGCACTCGGGATTCGACCCGCCAAACTGCCGACCTTCTGATCGACAAGCTCAGCGTCCTAACCCACTGAGCCACCGCGTCCCTTCATTATTAGAGGTATATAATGAATCAATTAACAGCATTCCATGTGCCTTTGGCGTCTAGTCATGCCGGCCACATGATGTCTCGTCCTCGGACAAGCGCTGGCTCTTCAAGGAGACCCACCAAGGTCCACCTGAAATGGAGGACCAGCTTCACCATCCCTGGGTAATGGAGTCCTTCAGCAGGGAGCATTGGATAGAAGAAAGGATTTTTATCACTCAGAGAATCAAAACCGTAATTGATCTGAAAAGGGGAAAAAAAAACACCTTTTTTATTGGAGACCATAAAAACAATATCTAGCCCTAATGGAGGAATTGTTTCACTCCTCGCAATAAAGAACCTTTTTTAGGTAGTCTCTGCTCATTCTGCTCTTACATTGCCTCCCTTCTCACTTCAGTGTAGCATTTGGCTATTGGAAATAGCCAGCAGGGATGCACAGTCTGCATTACTAGTGTGCCAGGGAGAGGATTATCTGCTCAGACCCTTCCCTTCCATTTGATAGAACCTTCGGCCTTACTTCATGCAATTCCCACAATAGAACTTTGCTCTTCATTTACAACAGAGTTTCTCTGGCTGTAAGTTGCATGTCCAAAAATGGCCTTCCCAAGAAATACACACCTGTGGGATTTTGTAGATTCCCAACATGGCTGAAATCTGGGTGGAGGTGTCAGTATCAGCCCCTTCAAGAACTGCCACTGTGTTTCTCTGCCTTCCACAGCTGTAGTTGGGAACATTGGCCTCCCCCTCTGAAAGCAGGTCCAGCAAAGCCTCTGAGGTCATTTGTGCATTGAAATAATTGTCATAGATGTTGTATCCCAGGGTGACATTGAACGAAAGGTTGGGATTCTTGCTGATTGCTTGCATTGCAAAAAGGAAGGATAGAATTTTCCAATACTCTGTTACTGGATTACTGAAAGTATGAATATATCAGGACATAATCAGTGGAAGTGCCATGTTATTTAACTGTTCTTTCAATAATTATATTTTAATCCACCTAAGGCTAAGTGTTTTGGAGGCATTTTCAAATTTCAAATAAATAAATAAACAAACAAACAAATTAAAAAAAATAATCGCATCTATCTGAATGGAACTCTGAGATTCTTTCCATTTTCCTTTTATTTTTGAATATTAAATGCTTATTATTTCTGAGTTAGTCTAGTTATTGTTAACTATCTCTAATTCTTTTTTAAATTCATATTTATTAAGAATTGTTTAAGAAAATGAAATATTAATCAAAAGAAAAAAGGAAAGAAATAAATAGAGAAAGGAACAAAAGGTCCAAGAAATTAAAAAAAGAAAAAGAAAAAACCTGATTTTCCACCTTCTTTTCAACAGATAATTTTTCATTTCTGCAAACTGGACAGTTTTCACAACTGAGTCCTCCATTGTGAGAATTCCACGATCCTTCCATCATTGAGCAAACAATAATCTTGTCACAGTTGCCATATATAAAAATTATGAATGTTATCTAATTTTTTTGCTCAGATGTCCCAGTGAAAAAGAATTCTGATTTCTTCACAACTTTTAGCTTTTCAAGTTCTTTGCATGGTTGTGTCAATTTATATCTAAAATTTCTGAGCTTTCTCACAAGTCCGCCCTGCATGATAAAATATTTCCCCATGTGTTTCCCAATTCCTGCATTGGTCTGAAATATGCTTACACATATTTTATAATTTATCTGATGTCCTGTACCAAGAAGAGATCATTTTATTTTTTTAAAAAAATCTCTTAACCTATGACAGAGTGTAAACCGAATACCAGTTACCCAAATTCTCTGCATCTCTGTGTAATATCCAAATTTAATAGTGCATTCAGTCATGCAAATTTAACCTATTCATCTTCTGTTTCAAATTCTTAACATTTTATACATTTTTATTAAGTGTTCACCATTTGTACATAATTCAGTTTCAAATTCAGTTATGGCTTATTCTTCATCTTGCCCTTATTCTTGCTGTTGATTAAGAGTTTAGATTGACTTCTCCAATGATTAATAATTGGAAGTTTGACCTATTATGAAATATAGAATCATTAAAGGACACATACAGACAAAGACACTCATAATGACACATAAAGTGAGCAACTATGACTGTTAACAAATGGAGTCAGTGCTCAATTTCTGGAGGTGTTTATGTTGCTCGTATGTCCACAATAAAGAGTTAACTGACATTTAACTCATTGTATGATTAGATTTCTGGCATCCACTCAAATGAGATTCAGACATTTAGTTGGTGGTATAGAAAAAAATGTCGAACTTATTTCACTTTTACTTGAGAAAAAAGTCAATATTTCTCCATTTTTCTATCTGTGCTGGTGACCTTATTGGGCATGAGGGTGGTAGAAGAGAAGAACCATCCTATCTCATCCATGCACAGTCCAACTCTGCTGAGAGAATGTCAAGAAAAGCAGATGCCTCTTCTTCAAAGTCAAGAATAATAAATATCTCTACTGATTATTTATTTGAGAATGTCAGATCAGGTTCATCATCTGAAAAGGATGAACCAAGGGTGAAATGAGACAGAAAGAGAGAAAAACTAGCAGATCAAAGAGATCACTAATTGCAAGAGAGGCGGCTGAGATTTCAGAACTTAGAGTGGAATGGAGAGGCTCTAATTCTGTGCAGGAAATTTGACTTACAGAGAAATTTGAGTCAAAGGAGATTTGTTGAAGCTTAATGGTAGAAGCAGCATCCTCGTTGCAGAGACAATGCCACCAATGAGAAATTCTCCTGGCTTGTAATGGTTCTGTGGGTGCACCTCGTCCCTCTTCAGAGTCAGGATGCATTTGACTCTGAGACTTGCCAGAACTTCTTGGGGCAGCAGAAGCAGCAGAAGCAGCAACATGACTTGTGTTCCTGATGGAGTCTCCAGCCTTGTTGGGAAGACACGGTGATTTGAAGAGGTGGGAGAAACCAGCACCCTCTTCCAAGACAGAAGCTCCAGAGGTTTCCTAATCCAGACAGAGTCCATCCAAGACTTCACATCTGCAGCCCCTGCCTGTCTTAAATGCCTTGCTTTGAAGACCCAGCGATATAAAGAGGTTAAAGACATTGAATCCCTCTTCCGAGACAGAAGCTCCAGAAGTTTCCTAATCCAGACAGAGTCTATACAAGCCTTCACATCTGCAGCCCCTGCCTGTCTTAAAAGCCTTCAAGGCCACTTATGCAACCAAGATTTTCCATTGCAAAGAGATTAGCCAACAAAGGCTTTGATATGATATCATAGTGGAAGTGTGTTTGTGTGATATCTGTCTTTGGAGATTTAGCACCAAGAGAATAAATAAATCACTATGATTTGGATAAGGGCCACAAGGAGAGACATCATCTCTCAAAACTCTGAGTGAGTCAACAAGCAGGTGCTGAATGGGAGGAGTCACAAATGGGATCAAACTCTGAAAATGAGACAAAGAATGAGATGGGAGAACTTTTTCCCAAACATCCCTTAGAAAAATCTCTTGATATATTCCAGTCTCAAGAGAGAACTTTAGCATGAGTCTGAAATACCCATCTTCAATATGGATAGAGTTGGTTCTAGTTTACCTTTGTTAAGAAATGGGTGGCTGTTTTTGTTTATGTGATATTCTTCTCTCTTAAAATGTACAAAACCAAAACAAAGTCCCTGAAAATCTTGTTTGTTCATTATAGTCATGAAAAGTTTGACTTTGTGTTCTACTGTTGGGACATTTCAATTTTGGGGGAAAAAAGTAGTTATTTTTCTTCATTGGGAGAGAAGCCATTATTTGTTTGTAAAGGTGCAACTAAATAATAGAAGAAACCAAAAGATGACTGTGGTCAGGGACCAGTGTATAAAGTGATAGAAAAAATACAGCAAACTATTTACATGTTTGGAGTTAAATTCATGAATAGGTAAAATGTGGATAGCATAACAATTTTAGGTATAAACCTATGAAACCTGTTGAACTGGTCTAGGTATCTATAAAGTTTGTCTAATTTGTTTGATATCTCTTCGGTCCCTGCTTAAATGTGTGTGAAGAATCAGTCGGGAAATGGAGTGGGTTAAGTCATTAATTTTTGGGCATCCAATATGGCCCATGGAAGGGCTAGCACAGGGAGATTCTTGGTACTCCCTCTATGAAACCATATCATCTGGTTGGACCCAGAACCCAGCCGTTCTCTCTGGCATCCCCTGCCTTGTGGAAGAACCTCCCTGGAGAGCCGGACAGATCCAAATAGGTTGATGTCAGTCAAAGAAATATTTGTAGCTCAGGGTTGAAATGAGGACTCTTGGGTGCTCTCTGAGGTTGTTTGTTTTCTTGCAGATGTTTCAGTACCCGAAGAGGTAACATCATCAGCGCTAGTAACATCACTTAGCACTGATGATGCTGCCTAGTTTGGGTAATGAAATGTCTGCAAGAAAACAACCAAGATCAGAGAGCACCAAAGTCCCCTGCTGTTATGTCCTTAGCGATTTATTAATCAAATTTATATAACCAGATATGTCACAAAAAGTGATTCTGAGCAGTGTACAACAATCCAATTAAAAAACAAATTCTGAAGGCAGCTGTGGAAGGTAGCTCAGACTTAGCTTGACCTACATGCTGTCAAAATGGTTCTGATCAATGAAGGGTGTGAAAGGACAACAATGAGTCAGTTTCCTGGGGCTCGGAATTTCCCACTCAGCAATGGAAGACTCAGAAGCTTTTTTTGTTAAATCCCATTTATATCCCGCCCTTCTCCAAAGACTCAGGGCGGCTTACAATCTAAAGCACAAATCAATGTGCTTAGCAATAGCCTTCATTCTATGTATATGCCTGCTTTATTAGGGCTTTCGCCCCCCCCCCAAGCGGCATTATTACAAACTCAGCTTATTGCCCCCAACAATCTGGGTCCTCATTTTACCTACCTCAGAAGGATGGAAGGCTGAGTCAACCTTGAGCCTGGTGGGATGCGAACCTGCACTAATTGCAGGCAGCTGGTGTTACTTAAGGAGGCATTAGCCCACTGCTCCACCAAGGCTCTTTTACCATGTTCAAAAGAATTTCTACCTCTTGTAAATGGCCTGAGAGGGAATGTGTTGCCCCATGTATAATGGGAAATGTCTTGGGAAGTTATATTAGTTCTTCCAGGAAAATAAATAGTAGATTGCTCTTCATGTGTAGGAGATTAATACTATATAAATATGATGTCACTCCCTATAGGCAGAGGTTCAGGAGCCACACTTAAGACAAACAGAAAGGGATTTGTGAATATGGGCAAGGTTAGAAGATCTAAGTAGGAAATGGTTGAGGCCAGAGGAAAGAAGCAAAGAAAAAGTGGTAAATTTTAGATCAGATTCTACAGATACATGTTCTACATGTTCAAAAGAATTTCTATCTCTTGTAAATAGCCTGAGAGACAATGTGTTGCCCCATGTGGTAGAGAAGATAATTTTAGAACAGATTCTACAGATACTCTCTATCAAACTGAGGGTTTGGGTTCAAGAACACAACCCAGAATCAGGTCAGTTGAATTGGCTGAGAACTTCATGGCAGCAAAAAAGTCAGAGAATGTTGGAAGGGAAGTTGCAGGAGGAAAGTGGAGAATAAGAAGAACTATTCCAGTAAGTAGGAACATTAAAGAGCTAGAAGAGAGAAATTTCAAAGGAATAAAGAAGCCTTTGGAAGACAGTGGTAGGTCAAAGGGACCCAGAGCGGCTGCAAATGTGGGAAAAGTGGCCATTTATACAAAGAATGTAAAAGTTTAAAAAAAAAAGGAATAGCAAACTTTAGGCTAAGTGGCAAGGTCCCTGCATATTACAGAGAACTGGGCAAGTAAATGGCAAAATTGAGTTGGGAGTCCAGAGAAAAGAAAATCTACCATTTCAGGAAACGGCACAATGGACCTGAACCTATGATGGCTTTGCTGGTATTAAAGGTAAGCAATCCAGAATCGTTGGAGGAAGCTTGAGAATTGATACTGCAACTGTCCCATGGGAAAATATATATTGGTTTCGACCTAAGGGATACTCAAAAGAAACAGGAAGGAAATATGCAACTGTGGGGGAAATTGGTCCTTGATCCAAAGACTGTAGAAGCAAGAGGGGGAAAAAAAGAATGGCTTCAGTAGTGGAAGGGTCTCTGAGGAAAAAAAAAAAAAGATCCTAGCAAAAGTTATTGGGGTGACTTTGTGAGGCTTAGTAGATACTGGGAGTAGAGGAACATTGATAACACTGCCTTGGTGCAGTGCCTTGATGGAGCAGTGGGCTAATGCCTCCTTAAGCAACACCAGCTGCCTGCAATTAGTGCAGGTTCGCATCCCACCAGGCTCAAGGTTGACTCAGCCTTCCATCCTTCCGAGGTAGGTAAAATGAGGACCCAGATTGTTGGGGGCAATTAAGCTGACTTTGTAATAAAGCCCTAATAAGCAGGCATATACATAGAATGAAGGCTATTGCTAAGCTTGTAAGCCGCCCTGAGTCTTCGGAAAAGGGCGGGATATAAATGGGATTAAAATAAAAAATAAATAAATAAACTCATTTAGTAAAAAAAAGGTAGTGTCACACCTTTTACAAATATATTTGGATGGACTGAGATGGTTGCATTGGTCAAACCCAAATTACAGGCACAGGGAAAGGAACAGGTAATGGCGGCAGAAGTTTTATCTAATTTGCCATGTAACCTAGTAACTGGAATATATTTTTCCACTTACTGAAAGTCAGAGTCGGAGAAAAGGACTCAAGAGGGGGACTAAGTTAGTGGGAGTAACTCTAAGGGCCCCACCTAAGGCAAAAACAAGGATGGAGCAAAAACAGGAAGAGAAGGAACCAGGGATTCTTCCTAGCCTTCCTGACAATAGGGGAAAAGAGATATCCTAGAAAGGAGAAAGGGTTATGTAAAAGAACCTGTGACAAGGTGAAATGGAGAAGAAGAACATTCAAATATTAGGTATAGAATATTTGGAACAGTTTGTTTGAAAATACACAAAGGACAAAGAGCTCAGTTCTCTTCCATGTAGCTTCAGGATAGAAATAGATTCAAATACAATCATTTACATCTGTAATGTGGAAAGTCAAATATTTAAAATAAAAAGACATTAACATTATTATTACTATTATTTTACACTCCAGATTCCTACTTATGTAAGCACTCCTAGCAGTTAATGGTTTAAGAATGCATCATCTTTATGGACTCTGCCTAAGAAGGATTTTTCTGGTAGTAACTTAAGAAACGGGGAGAAGAGGATACTTTTTCTGTGAACTTCATACTTTGCGAGTAGAAAACACTAAGACACTCTCAACCAAGACAAAATCAGTTACATATATATATATATATATATATATATATATATATATATATATATATATATATATATATGCTTAAAGTTAAAAATGTAGAAATTAAAATAAGAAAAAGAAAACAGTAAGTTTCTGATGATGATGAGATCTTGAGTAAAAAGGTAAAGGGAAAGGTAAAGGTTCCCCCGCACATGCGTGCTAGTTGTTTCCGACTCTAGAGGCTGGTGCTCATCTCCGTTTCAAAGCCGAAGAGCCAGCGCTTGTCCGAGGACGTCTCCGTGGTCATGTGGCCGGCATGACTAGACGCCAAAGGCGCACGGAACCTTCCCACCAGAGTGTTCCCTATTTTTCTACTTGCATTTTTACGTGCTTTCAAACTGCTAGGTTGGCAGAAGCTGGGACGAGTAACAGGCACTCACTCTGTTACGCGGCACTCGGGATTCGACCCGCCAAACTGCCGACCTTCTGATCGACAAGCTCAGCATCCTAACCCATGAGAATCTATGATAAAACTAAAATAATGGAACTTTGAGACAATCAAAAATATTGAGACAACCAAAACTATCCAAAAATATTTCTGTCATATCAACAACATTCCTACTGCACAAGTTTCAAATATTTGGGGCATGGCATTTCAGGCTTCAGGTATGCTAAAGACACAGGGCAAATATGTTAATTTGACTGCTTGAAAGAGGACATCTTGCAATTATACTTGGTAAGTATGGGGGACACTATCTTCCAATTGCCCTTTGATTATTTCAGCTCAAAATCATTGTCCCAGCTAATGTACGGGGGACAGCTTGATACAATTTCTATGCTTGGCCTGTTGGAATGTTTGAGACTGGAAATACCCCTAACTCACATTTATACATTACGTCTGGTCATAAGATTCTCTTTTGTATTCAAGTCTGGCCTCAGAATGATAATATAGCACTTGGGGATGAAGACACAACCCAACAGACCAGCAGTGGAGGCCAAGATGGAGAAGACCTGAACAGCCACCATGTATTTCCCTTTGGTGCTCAGGTAGGTGGGCAGGAAGGAGACCCAGACATTGCAGAAGACCAGCATGCTGAAGGTGATCGGCTTGGCTTCATTGAAGGTTCCAGGGAGATTCCTGGCCAGGAAAGCCACTGTGAAGCAGATGGCAGCCAGGAAGCCCATGTAGCTGAGGGTGATGTACAACATGAAAATAGAGCCTTCATTGCATTGCAGGATAATCTCTCCAGGCTGGGAGTGAAAGTCAGAGTCAGGGAATGGGGGAGACACTCCAAGCCAAATGGAGCAGATGAGAATTTGGACAGCAGAACATGAAAGGATGATGGAGTTAGCCAAGCTCTTTCCCAACCATCTCTTCACTTGGTTTCCTGGTTTTGTGGCCAGGAAAGCCAGCACCACTGTAATGGTTTTGGCCAAGAGAGAAGAAATGGCTACTGAGAAGATGATGCTGAAAACTGTTTGTCGGAGAAGGCAGGTGGCTTTCGTTGGTTGACCAATGAAGAGAAGTGGAGACAAGAAGCAAAGCAGGAGGGAGACCAGGAAGATGTAAGAGAGGTCCCGATTGTTGGCTTTGACAATGGGAGTGTCTCGATATTTAATGAAAAGAATTAAAATAAATCCTGTGGCTAAGAACAAGAATAGGACAAAAGAGACCAGAATGATTCCCAGATGTTCTTCAAAAGAAAGGAAAGATATAACTTTGGGGATACATTGGATTCTGTCTTCATTTGGATATTTTTCATGTGGACACTTGGTGCATTTTTCTGTATCTGAGTAAAATGAAAAAAACAATTTTTTAATAAATATTCTGTACTTTCACCTTTCAAGAAATACCTTTTTAGGGCAACAATTGTTACCAGCAGCATTTTCCCAGAAGCATTGCTTAAAAAGGTAAGAAGAATATTGTTTTCTAAAAAAAAGCTATATTTTTATAGTTTATGAAATTGGAAGGTCCTGGAACCTGAATGATTTCTTGTGTAATTTGCAGAACCTACATTATTAAAGGTAAAGGTTCCCCCGCACATGCGTGCTAGTCGTTTCCGACTCTAGGGGCCAGTGCTCATCTCCGTTTCAAAGCCGAAGAGCCAGCGCTTGTCCGAGGACGTCTCCGTGGTCATGTGGCCGGCATGACTAGACGCCAAAGGCGCACGGAACGCTGTTACCTTCCCACCGCAGTGGTCCCTATTTTTCTACTTGCATTTTTACGTGCTTTCGAACTGCTAGGTGGGCAGAAGCTGGGACGAGTAACAGGCGCTCACTCTGTTACGCGGCACTCGGGATTCGACCCGCCAAACTGCCGACCTTCTGATCGACAAGCTCAGCGTCCTAACCCACTGAGCCACCGCGTCCCTTCATTATTAGAGGTATATAATGAATCAATTAACAGCATTCCATGTGCCTTTGGCGTCTAGTCATGCCGGCCACATGATGTCTCGTCCTCGGACAAGCGCTGGCTCTTCAAGGAGACCCACCAAGGTCCACCTGAAATGGAGGACCAGCTTCACCATCCCTGGGTAATGGAGTCCTTCAGCAGGGAGCATTGGATAGAAGAAAGGATTTTTATCACTCAGAGAATCAAAACCGTAATTGATCTGAAAAGGGGAAAAAAAACACCTTTTTTATTGGAGACCATAAAAACAATATCTAGCCCTAATGGAGGAATTGTTTCACTCCTCGCAATAAAGAACCTTTTTTAGGTAGTCTCTGCTCATTCTGCTCTTACATTGCCTCCCTTCTCACTTCAGTGTAGCATTTGGCTATTGGAAATAGCCAGCAGGGATGCACAGTCTGCATTACTAGTGTGCCAGGGAGAGGATTATCTGCTCAGACCCTTCCCTTCCATTTGATAGAACCTTCGGCCTTACTTCATGCAATTCCCACAATAGAACTTTGCTCTTCATTTACAACAGAGTTTCTCTGGCTGTAAGTTGCATGTCCAAAAATGGCCTTCCCAAGAAATACACACCTGTGGGATTTTGTAGATTCCCAACATGGCTGAAATCTGGGTGGAGGTGTCAGTATCAGCCCCTTCAAGAACTGCCACTGTGTTTCTCTGCCTTCCACAGCTGTAGTTGGGAACATTGGCCTCCCCCTCTGAAAGCAGGTCCAGCAAAGCCTCTGAGGTCATTTGTGCATTGAAATAATTGTCATAGATGTTGTATCCCAGGGTGACATTGAACGAAAGGTTGGGATTCTTGCTGATTGCTTGCATTGCAAAAAGGAAGGATAGAATTTTCCAATACTCTGTTACTGGATTACTGAAAGTATGAATATATCAGGACATAATCAGTGGAAGTGCCATGTTATTTAACTGTTCTTTCAATAATTATATTTTAATCCACCTAAGGCTAAGTGTTTTGGAGGCATTTTCAAATTTCAAATAAATAAATAAACAAACAAACAAATTAAAAAAAATAATCGCATCTATCTGAATGGAACTCTGAGATTCTTTCCATTTTCCTTTTATTTTTGAATATTAAATGCTTATTATTTCTGAGTTAGTCTAGTTATTGTTAACTATCTCTAATTCTTTTTTAAATTCATATTTATTAAGAATTGTTTAAGAAAATGAAATATTAATCAAAAGAAAAAAGGAAAGAAATAAATAGAGAAAGGAACAAAAGGTCCAAGAAATTAAAAAAAGAAAAAGAAAAAACCTGATTTTCCACCTTCTTTTCAACAGATAATTTTTCATTTCTGCAAACTGGACAGTTTTCACAACTGAGTCCTCCATTGTGAGAATTCCACGATCCTTCCATCATTGAGCAAACAATAATCTTGTCACAGTTGCCATATATAAAAATTATGAATGTTATCTAATTTTTTTGCTCAGATGTCCCAGTGAAAAAGAATTCTGATTTCTTCACAACTTTTAGCTTTTCAAGTTCTTTGCATGGTTGTGTCAATTTATATCTAAAATTTCTGAGCTTTCTCACAAGTCCGCCCTGCATGATAAAATATTTCCCCATGTGTTTCCCAATTCCTGCATTGGTCTGAAATATGCTTACACATATTTTATAATTTATCTGATGTCCTGTACCAAGAAGAGATCATTTTATTTTTTTAAAAAAATCTCTTAACCTATGACAGAGTGTAAACCGAATACCAGTTACCCAAATTCTCTGCATCTCTGTGTAATATCCAAATTTAATAGTGCATTCAGTCATGCAAATTTAACCTATTCATCTTCTGTTTCAAATTCTTAACATTTTATACATTTTTTATTAAGTGTTCACCATTTGTACATAATTCAGTTTCAAATTCAGTTATGGCTTATTCTTCATCTTGCCCTTATTCTTGCTGTTGATTAAGAGTTTAGATTGACTTCTCCAATGATTAAAAATTGGAAGTTTGACCTATTATGAAATATAGACTCATTAAAGGACACATACAGACAAAGACACTCATAATGACACATAAAGTGAGCAACTATGACTGTTAACAAATGGAGTCAGTGCTCAATTTCTGGAGGTGTTTATGTTGCTCGTATGTCCACAATAAAGAGTTAACTGACATTTAACTCATTGTATGATTAGATTTCTGGCATCCACTCAAATGAGATTCAGACATTTAGTTGGTGGTATAGAAAAAAATGTCGAACTTATTTCACTTTTACTTGAGAAAAAAGTCAATATTTCTCCATTTTTCTATCTGTGCTGGTGACCTTATTGGGCATGAGGGTGGTAGAAGAGAAGAACCATCCTATCTCATCCATGCACAGTCCAACTCTGCTGAGAGAATGTCAAGAAAAGCAGATGCCTCTTCTTCAAAGTCAAGAATAATAAATATCTCTACTGATTATTTATTTGAGAATGTCAGATCAGGTTCATCATCTGAAAAGGATGAACCAAGGGTGAAATGAGACAGAAAGAGAGAAAAACTAGCAGATCAAAGAGATCACTAATTGCAAGAGAGGCGGCTGAGATTTGAGAACTTAGAGTGGAATGGAGAGGCTCTAATTCTGTGCAGGAAATTTGACTTACAGAGAAATTTGAGTCAAAGGAGATTTGTTGAAGCTTAATGGTAGAAGCAGCATCCTCGTTGCAGAGACAATGCCACCAATGAGAAATTCTCCTGGCTTGTAATGGTTCTGTGGGTGCACCTCGTCCCTCTTCAGAGTCAGGATGCATTTGACTCTGAGACTTGCCAGAACTTCTTGGGGCAGCAGAAGCAGCAGAAGCAGCAACATGACTTGTGTTCCTGATGGAGTCTCCAGCCTTGTTGGGAAGACACGGTGATTTGAAGAGGTGGGAGAAACCAGCACCCTCTTCCAAGACAGAAGCTCCAGAGGTTTCCTAATCCAGACAGAGTCCATCCAAGACTTCACATCTGCAGCCCCTGCCTGTCTTAAATGCCTTGCTTTGAAGACCCGGCGATATAAAGAGGTGAAAGACATTGAATCCCTCTTCCGAGACAGAAGCTCCAGAAGTTTCCTAATCCAGACAGAGTCTATACAAGCCTTCACATCTGCAGCCCCTGCCTGTCTTAAAAGCCTTCAAGGCCACTTATGCAACCAAGATTTTCCATTGCAAAGAGATTAGCCAACAAAGGCTTTGATATGATATCATAGTGGAAGTGTGTTTGTGTGATATCTGTCTTTGGAGATTTAGCACCAAGAGAATAAATAAATCACTATGATTTGGATAAGGGCCACAAGGAGAGACATCATCTCTCAAAACTCTGAGTGAGTCAACAAGCAGGTGCTGAATGGGAGGAGTCACAAATGGGATCAAACTCTGAAAATGAGACAAAGAATGAGATGGGAGAACTTTTTCCCAAACATCCCTTAGAAAAATCTCTTGATATATTCCAGTCTCAAGAGAGAACTTTAGCATGAGTCTGAAATACCCATCTTCAATATGGATAGAGTTGGTTCTAGTTTACCTTTGTTAAGAAATGGGTGGCTGTTTTTGTTTATGTGATATTCTTCTCTCTTAAAATGTACAAAACCAAAACAAAGTCCCTGAAAATCTTGTTTGTTCATTATAGTCATGAAAAGTTTGACTTTGTGTTCTACTGTTGGGACATTTCAATTTTGGGGGAAAAAAGTAGTTATTTTTCTTCATTGGGAGAGAAGCCATTATTTGTTTGTAAAGGTGCAACTAAATAATAGAAGAAACCAAAAGATGACTGTGGTCAGGGGCCAGTGTATAAAGTGATAGAAAAAATACAGCAAACTATTTACATGTTTGGAGTTAAATTCATGAATAGGTAAAATGTGGATAGCATAACAATTTTAGGTATAAACCTATGAAACCTGTTGAACTGGTCTAGGTATCTATAAAGTTTGTCTAATTTGTTTGATATCTCTTCGGTCCCTGCTTAAATGTGTGTGAAGAATCAGTCGGGAAATGGAGTGGGTTAAGTCATTAATTTTTGGGCATCCAATATGGCCCATGGAAGGGCTAGCACAGGGAGATTCTTGGTACTCCCTCTATGAAACCATATCATCTGGTTGGACCCAGAACCCAGCCGTTCTCTCTGGCATCCCCTGCCTTGTGGAAGAACCTCCCTGGAGAGCCGGACAGATCCAAATAGGTTGATGTCAGTCAAAGAAATATTTGTAGCTCAGGGTTGAAATGAGGACTCTTTGGTGCTCTCTGAGGTTGTTTGTTTTCTTGCAGATGTTTCAGTACCTGAAGAGGTAACATCATCAGCGCTAGTAACATCACTTAGCACTGATGATGCTGCCTAGTTTGGGTAATGAAATGTCTGCAAGAAAACAACGAAGATCAGAGAGCACCAAAGTCCCCTGCTGTTGTGTCCTTAGCGATTTATTAATCAAATTTATATAGCCAGATATGTCACAAAAAGTGATTCTGAGCAGTGTACAACAATCCAATTAAAAAACAAATTCTGAAGGCAGCTGTGGAAGGTAGCTCAGACTTAGCTTGACCTACATGCTGTCAAAATGGTTCTGATCAATGAAGGGTGTGAAAGGACAACAATGAGTCAGTTTCCTGGGGCTCGGAATTTCCCACTCAGCAATGGAAGACTCAGAAGCTTTTTTTGTTAAATCCCATTTATATCCCGCCCTTCTCCAAAGACTCAGGGCGGCTTACAATCTAAAGCACAAATCAATGTGCTTAGCAATAGCCTTCATTCTATGTATATGCCTGCTTTATTAGGGCTTTCGCCCCCCCCCAAGCGGCATTATTACAAACTCAGCTTATTGCCCCCAACAATCTGGGTCCTCATTTTACCTACCTCGGAAGGATGGAAGGCTGAGTCAACCTTGAGCCTGGTGGGATGCGAACCTGCACTAATTGCAGGCAGCTGGTGTTACTTAAGGAGGCATTAGCCCACTGCTCCACCAAGGCTCTTTTACCATGTTCAAAAGAATTTCTACCTCTTGTAAATGGCCTGAGAGGGAATGTGTTGCCCCATGTATAATGGGAAATGTCTTGGGAAGTTATATTAGTTCTTCCAGGAAAATAAATAGTAGATTGCTCTTCATGTGTAGGAGATTAATACTATATAAATATGATGTCACTCCCTATAGGCAGAGGTTCAGGAGCCACACTTAAGACAAACAGAAAGGGATTTGTGAATATGGGCAAGGTTAGAAGATCTAAGTAGGAAATGGTTGAGGCCAGAGGAAAGAAGCAAAGAAAAAGTGGTAAATTTTAGATCAGATTCTACAGATACATGTTCTACATGTTCAAAAGAATTTCTATCTCCTGTAAATAGCCTGAGAGACAATGTGTTGCCCCATGTGGTAGAGAAGATAATTTTAGAACAGATTCTACAGATACTCTCTATCAAACTGAGGGTTTGGGTTCAAGAACACAACCCAGAATCAGGTCAGTTGAATTGGCTGAGAACTTCATGGCAGCAAAAAAGTCAGAGAATGTTGGAAGGGAAGTTGCAGGAGGAAAGTGGAGAATAAGAAGAACTATTCCAGTAAGTAGGAACATTAAAGAGCTAGAAGAGAGAAATTTCAAAGGAATAAAGAAGCCTTTGGAAGACAGTGGTAGGTCAAAGGGACCCAGAGCGGCTGCAAATGTGGGAAAAGTGGCCATTTATACAAAGAATGTAAAAGTTAAAAAAAAAAGGAATAGCAAACTTTAGGCTAAGTGGCAAGGTCCCTGCATATTACAGAGAACTGGGCAAGTAAATGGCAAAATTGAGTTGGGAGTCCAGAGAAAAGAAAATCTACCATTTCAGGAAACGGCACAATGGACCTGAACCTATGATGGCTTTGCTGGTATTAAAGGTAAGCAATCCAGAATCGTTGGAGGAAGCTTGAGAATTGATACTGCAACTGTCCCATGGGAAAATATATATTGTTTTCGACCTAAGGGATAGTAAAAAGAAACAGGAAGGAAATATGCAACTGTGGGGGAAATTGGTCCTTGATCCAAAGACTGTAGAAGCAAGAGGGAAAAAAAAAAAGAATGGCTTCAGTAGTGGAAGGGTCTCTGAGGGGAAAAAAAGATCCTAGCAAAAGTTATTGGGGTGACTTTGTGGGGCTTAGTAGATACTGGGAGTAGAGGAACATTGATAACACTGCCTTGGTGCAGTGCCTTGGTGGAGCAGTGGGCTAATGCCTCCTTAAGCAACACCAGCTGCCTGCAATTAGTGCAGGTTCGCATCCCACCAGGCTCAAGGTTGACTCAGCCTTCCATCCTTCCGAGGTAGGTAAAATGAGGACCCAGATTGTTGGGGGCAATTAAGCTGACTTTGTAATAATGCCGCTTGGGGGGAGCGAAAGCCCTAATAAGCAGGCATATACATAGAATGAAGGCTATTGCTAAGCTTGTAAGCCGCCCTGAGTCTTCGGAAAAGGGCGGGATATAAATGGGATTAAAATAAAAAATAAATAAATAAACTCATTTAGTAAAAAAAAAGGTAGTGCCACACCTTTTACAAATATATTTGGATGGACTGAGATGGTTGCATTGGTCAAAGCCAAATTACAGGCACAGGGAAAGGAACAGGTAATGGCGGCAGAATTTATATCTAACTTGCCATGTAACCTAGTAACTGGAATATATTTTTCCACTTACTGAGAGTCAGAGTCGGAGAAAAGGACTCAAGAAGGGGACTAAGTTAGTGGGAGTAACTCTAAGGGCCCCACCTAAGGCAAAAACAAGGATGGAGCAAAAACAGGAAGAGAAGGAACCAGGGATTCTTCCTAGCCTTCCTGACAATAGGGGAAAAGAGATATCCTAGAAAGGAGAAAGGGTTATGTAAAAGAACCTGTGACAAGGTGAAATGGAGAAGAAGAACATTCAAATATTAGGTATAGAATATTTGGAACAGTTTGTTTGAAAATACACAAAGGACAAAGAGCTCAGTTCTCTTCCATGTAGCTTCAGGATAGAAATAGATTCAAATACAATCATTTACATCTGTAATGTGGAAAGTCAAATATTTAAAATAAAAAGACATTAACATTATTATTACTATTATTTTACACTCCAGATTCCTACTTATGTAAGCACTCCTAGCAGTTAATGGTTTAAGAATGCATCATCTTTATGGACTCTGCCTAAGAAGGATTTTTCTGGTAGTAACTTAAGAAACGGGGAGAAGAGGATACTTTTTCTGTGAACTTCATACTTTGCGAGTAGAAAACACTAAGACACTCTCAACCAAGACAAAATCAGTTACATATATATATATATATATATATATATATATATATATATATATATATATATATATATATATATATATATATATATATATATATATATGCTTAAAGTTAAAAATGTAGAAATTAAAATAAGAAAAAGAAAACAGTAAGTTTCTGATGATGATGAGATCTT
The DNA here is from genome assembly GCF_964194415.1 of Vipera berus. Taxonomy (NCBI): domain Eukaryota; kingdom Metazoa; phylum Chordata; class Lepidosauria; order Squamata; family Viperidae; genus Vipera; species Vipera berus. The sequence continues at coordinate 280,536,943 of NC_138203.1, forward strand.
GAGTAAAAAGGTAAAGGGAAAGGTAAAGGTTCCCCCGCACATGCGTGCTAGTTGTTTCCGACTCTAGAGGCTGGTGCTCATCTCCGTTTCAAAGCCGAAGAGCCAGCGCTTGTCCGAGGACGTCTCCGTGGTCATGTGGCCGGCATGACTAGACGCCAAAGGCGCACGGAACCTTCCCACCAGAGTGTTCCCTATTTTTCTACTTGCATTTTTACGTGCTTTCAAACTGCTAGGTTGGCAGAAGCTGGGACGAGTAACAGGCACTCACTCTGTTACGCGGCACTCGGGATTCGACCCGCCAAACTGCCGACCTTCTGATCGACAAGCTCAGCATCCTAACCCATGAGAATCTATGATAAAACTAAAATAATGGAACTTTGAGACAATCAAAAATATTGAGACAACCAAAACTATCCAAAAATATTTCTGTCATATCAACAACATTCCTACTGCACAAGTTTCAAATATTTGGGGCATGGCATTTCAGGCTTCAGGTATGCTAAAGACACAGGGCAAATATGTTAATTTGACTGCTTGAAAGAGGACATCTTGCAATTATACTTGGTAAGTATGGGGGACACTATCTTCCAATTGCCCTTTGATTATTTCAGCTCAAAATCATTGTCCCAGCTAATGTACGGGGGACAGCTTGATACAATTTCTATGCTTGGCCTGTTGGAATGTTTGAGACTGGAAATACCCCTAACTCACATTTATACATTACGTCTGGTCATAAGATTCTCTTTTGTATTCAAGTCTGGCCTCAGAATGATAATATAGCACTTGGGGATGAAGACACAACCCAACAGACCAGCAGTGGAGGCCAAGATGGAGAAGACCTGAACAGCCACCATGTATTTCCCTTTGGTGCTCAGGTAGGTGGGCAGGAAGGAGACCCAGACATTGCAGAAGACCAGCATGCTGAAGGTGATCGGCTTGGCTTCATTGAAGGTTCCAGGGAGATTCCTGGCCAGGAAAGCCACTGTGAAGCAGATGGCAGCCAGGAAGCCCATGTAGCTGAGGGTGATGTACAACATGAAAATAGAGCCTTCATTGCATTGCAGGATAATCTCTCCAGGCTGGGAGTGAAAGTCAGAGTCAGGGAATGGGGGAGACACTCCAAGCCAAATGGAGCAGATGAGAATTTGGACAGCAGAACATGAAAGGATGATGGAGTTAGCCAAGCTCTTTCCCAACCATCTCTTCACTTGGTTTCCTGGTTTTGTGGCCAGGAAAGCCAGCACCACTGTAATGGTTTTGGCCAAGAGAGAAGAAATGGCTACTGAGAAGATGATGCTGAAAACTGTTTGTCGGAGAAGGCAGGTGGCTTTCGTTGGTTGACCAATGAAGAGAAGTGGAGACAAGAAGCAAAGCAGGAGGGAGACCAGGAAGATGTAAGAGAGGTCCCGATTGTTGGCTTTGACAATGGGAGTGTCTCGATATTTAATGAAAAGAATTAAAATAAATCCTGTGGCTAAGAACAAGAATAGGACAAAAGAGACCAGAATGATTCCCAGATGTTCTTCAAAAGAAAGGAAAGATATAACTTTGGGGATACATTGGATTCTGTCTTCATTTGGATATTTTTCATGTGGACACTTGGTGCATTTTTCTGTATCTGAGTAAAATGAAAAAAACAATTTTTTAATAAATATTCTGTACTTTCACCTTTCAAGAAATACCTTTTTAGGGCAACAATTGTTACCAGCAGCATTTTCCCAGAAGCATTGCTTAAAAAGGTAAGAAGAATATTGTTTTCTAAAAAAAAGCTATATTTTTATAGTTTATGAAATTGGAAGGTCCTGGAACCTGAATGATTTCTTGTGTAATTTGCAGAACCTACATTATTAAAGGTAAAGGTTCCCCCGCACATGCGTGCTAGTCGTTTCCGACTCTAGGGGCCGGTGCTCATCTCCGTTTCAAAGCCGAAGAGCCAGCGCTTGTCCGAGGACGTCTCCGTGGTCATGTGGCCGGCATGACTAGACGCCAAAGGCGCACGGAACGCTGTTACCTTCCCACCGCAGTGGTCCCTATTTTTCTACTTGCATTTTTACGTGCTTTCGAACTGCTAGGTGGGCAGAAGCTGGGACGAGTAACAGGCGCTCACTCTGTTACGCGGCACTCGGGATTCGACCCGCCAAACTGCCGACCTTCTGATCGACAAGCTCAGCGTCCTAACCCACTGAGCCACCGCGTCCCTTCATTATTAGAGGTATATAATGAATCAATTAACAGCATTCCATGTGCCTTTGGCGTCTAGTCATGCCGGCCACATGATGTCTCGTCCTCGGACAAGCGCTGGCTCTTCAGCTTTGAAATGCAGATGATCACCGGCCCCTAGAGTTGGAAACGACTAGCACACATGTGCGGGGGGACCTTTACCTTAATGAATCAATTAATCTTTGTAGGCACATTTGCTGGGTCGTGCCAGATATACTTGACTCTGGATGCCTATCTTTTGAAATCTAATTGGCTAGAAAAAAAGTTGGTTCTGCAAATAATGTGGAATCCAAACTAACAAGTAGAGAAGCTTGTCCAATCTTCTATACCTTCCATCTCTTCCAAGGTTTTTCTGCTATTCCTCCTTCTGTGTAAGAAATTGGGCAATTTGAAGATAGTACCAAAGGCAATAGTGCTTAGACTAACAAAGCATTTCACAGAGTCAGCCTATTGCCCCCAACAAGCTTGGTCTTCATTTTACCGACCTTGGAAGGATGGAAGGCTGAGTCAACCTTGAGCCAATGAGAATCGAACTGCCAAACTCCTGGCAAAAACAAAAACAAAAAAAAAACAATTGAGCTTCAATCTGTCTTTTAACCTGTACTTTTGTGACAGTGTTTCAGATGAATCCCCTTCCACAAGGCCTGCCCTTTTCTTTGGGGTTCCCCACCTTCCTGAGTGGAGATGGTCCCCTCCGGACAAGGAATGCAATCATAGCAGCAAATTGGCTCTCCTTCACGCTTCCGCTTGACAAATCCAGGATGACAATTTTCCACACATTGGGACTGAGGCAGAGACTAAGCAAAAAACAAGGAATTCAAAATAAAATAGATAAATAAAAATGGATGCAGACATTAACATTAGCCAAAGAGTTTCTGGGCTTCATTTGGATAAATATGAAATCACTGATTCATTCCAAACAAATTTAGGAGAGATAAATTCTGGCAGATTGTTCATTTACTCATTCCCCTTTGCTTTCGGCATCTAACATTGAAATAAATGTTTTTTCTACTTAAGAAAGTCTGGAGGGATGGAACTGAAAAAAATAAGCCTTAAGTGACAGCCAGTTTGTTTCCTCCTCCTAGTCTACTGTATTTTCCGGCGTATAAGACGACTGGGCGTATAAGACAACCCCCTACATTTCCTGTTAAATTATAGGGTTTGGGCTATACTCACCGTATAAGACTACCCCTCTTCCAACGCACACCAAATAAAAATTAAAAAAAAACCATCAGATTTGATTTTAATATGGTAATTTTAATTCAAATGCTTATGACATGCAGGTACTTAGTAGGAAAACTGTCACTTACAAACATAAGGCTGTTTGTCATCAAACATGTAAACATAAAACAGTGCAAATGGATTAAACTTTTCCTAATTCACTCTAAAGCTTTCCCTGCGCAGACCAAATGGGAGATCTGCTCCAGGTTTTCCAGCCAGCCCTGTCCCTAAAGTTTAAGTTCCCGGCGTATAAGACGACCCCTGACTTTTGAGAAGATTTTCATGGGTTAAACAGTCGTCTTATACGTCAGAAAATACAGTAGTTAACATGCATTTTTCCATTCTTCACATAACTATGATTTTAAAATACAGTACAATGATCTTGCATTAAATTTTGGAAAAGAAATTATTGTAAAAGATGTATTATTTTTTATTAGATTAGATTTATTAAAATAAAACTGTAATGAAGAAAGAAACTTTGGACCAGTAGGATCTAGATATGTGGCTTCTGGAGCATATAAAACATTGCAAAACTGCTTCCCTTTGAAAGTAGTCTAAAACCGTCCCCCAATTAAGATAGAAAGGAAATAAAATCCTTAAAAATCAGGGCTTTCTCTATTTGTGTTTTTCTTTATTCAGTTCATATGGCTCTCAACTAAAGCTAAAACTGACTACCTAGTTTCTAGAACTGCGGTGAGTTGAGATGCAGGAGAGGTCATGAGAACATGTCCCTCAAAAAGGGTAGGTCAGACATTTTTTTCATCTTCAGCAAGTGGGACAAGTGTAGAAGACTTGTATCCAGCTCTGTGTATGGGTGTTGTTGTTTTGTACTGAAGGACTACATTTAGGGGACACCAACGTTCATGGAAAGACAAATCTACATTTATTATTAATTTAATTTTTGATCCTCCTTTTTGCTCAGAGGGACTTAAGGTAGCTAACAATAAAGATTAAAAAATTTTTGCATTCAAGGGATTTTTAGAGGAAGTGCCCTCTTACAAGCCAAAGCCCAAATGTAAGTAGCATTTCCTTTCAAATTTTCCCTTGTTATTTCCAAAATGAGGAAGGGATTTTCTTTTGATCAAGGTCTTGTTTTGCTGCTTCAGTTTTCTAGGTCAGGGAATTATCTCACATTAAAACAGTCTTTATGATTTCATGTGAACCTAAATCATTGGACCTTATTCAGGGGAGCCAAAGGCCTACGGCTCATCCCAATAGGGTGAAAGAGAGACATGGATAACTCTGGGCAGGTTTGGGCTGCTTAAAAACATTATAGAACATCAGTGACCTTTCTTTCTTTCTTTCTTTTTTAAATCCCATTTATATCCCGCCCTTCTCCAAAGACTCAGGGTGGCTTACAATCTAAGCACAAATCAATGTGCTTAGCAAGGGAGACATTCTTCAGTTTGAACAAGGTGAGGCTTATTTCTCACATGACCAACAGAACCTCTAACCAGTCACAACTATATTTCATCTGGTTCAGTCCAAACCTTAATGCAGACACTGCTTAAAAGAACCTGAGGCTATTAGCAGAATAAATGCCAGCAGTTGAATATTTCTCACCAGCTTCATCCATTGTCTCCATCCTAAAGAATAATCACCCAGCATTCAATATAGGACATGACTGAATCAATTTCAAAGAATATTCCTTATCATGGCATCTGAAGGACACCTTTTCTAAATAATACTGAAGTGCCCACAAGCAGTCTAACAAAATGTTAAGTTTTTTCTTCTATACATTCCACTCTCAGTGAAGGTCATCCACCATGGTGAGTAGAGTTAGCCCACTTGAAATGGGTCATAATCTTTAGAAAAAAGAGAAAACACAGCAATATTTTACCCACCTTGTTGAGCAGATTTAACCATGAAAGAGCAATTTGGTTAATAATAACTCTCTGTGTTTCAATACTCCCCACTTTCCTTTTGATCAAATCCCCCTCGGGGGAAATCACCAAGACTTCAATGTCCATATCTGCAGTTACTTCTCCATTATGGTCCAGGTAAAGATTCCAATGGGAAAGATTGTAGAACTCATTCTTCTCCAGAAAGGGATGGAACTAGAATGGAAACATCCAGGAATTTTAAAAGAAGAAAAAAATTCTTTTATTCCACCTGGTGTTTTCATGCATGACTCTTTTTTCTACTTTTTTTTTAATGTGCAAACATGCTTAATTAGGACAAGTGTTACCACTAGGTTCATAAGTGAATGAGAAAGTTTCAGTAAAATTCATCAATCCCTATATTGAAGAAATATGAACTGAGAAAAGATAATAGACACATTTGGTCAATTATAGCGAACATTCTACAGCAGGTATCAAATAAATTGAACAACAGCAAAGAAGAGATTCTTCATAAACTCCTTGAAAAGAAAGAGTGATTACCCAAAAGCATGGATTTTTTTCCAAGATGACAGTTCCCGAGATAATCTTCTCCCAGGTAAACTGAACAGGAAACATGACCTCAGGAGCTAATTCTGTTTTACTCGAGTGCTATTAAGAAAATCTTGCAAGTCTAAAAGTACAAATCTCACACCAATTAATTTTACAGCCTGATAATTTAGGGAGGATCCTTTCTGAGTTTCTTTTGCTGGCTGTTAGACAGCTGCAGGATCCCCCACTTTATCTGACCACTTCCTGGGCAGTTAATCTTCTCCTCAAAGTTATTCTAGCCTATCATTACAGTTCCTAAATAGCTGATGGGAATACTGGGCTTCTGGTTGTGGATCGTGGCACAGCCAGATGCATGAGGAGAACGCTCCTCATGTCATTTGGGTTTCTTTCACCAGGTGACCCTTGTAAAGAGGTCAAAGGTCACCCTGGAGGGGCAGTGAGCAGGGGAGAGGACTCTCCAGTTGATGGTGGAAGGGCCGTGGACCTTCTGTCAACTTGGAGCAGCTCTCTGGACAAATGAAGAAAGGATCGGCCACTCCCATGGCCCATTGCTCCAGCTGTTTCCTGCTGAAGCCAAACTCACAAGCAAGCACTCGAAAGCACAGCGGAAAAACTGGGTGAGACCTGCCTTCTCTTTGTCCTAACTGTCTACCTCTTCCTGTTAACAGCTTCTTGAATCTGTTTTCCCCAGTGATGAGAGAGCGAAGGAATTTTTTCCCCACCCTCCTTAATGGCGCCATCTGGTTACATCAGGAGAAGAAAAGAAATAAACCTCAAACAAAATAATATCAACTAATTGGACTTACTTCCCTTCTATCTTTGGTGACCCAAAATTCCTATCCTTACAGAAACTGGCTACTCTATCTGACTAAAAAAAAGAGAGAAAAAAGAAAAAAGAAATATGTACAAGGGCTCAAAATTGGAAAAAATCTACTCTGTCTGAAAAGTATTTTAAGTACTCTGGGGATATCTTGTGGCCAAGCCTGATACAGCAAGTGAATATTATTTGGCAAATAAACTTGTTTATACTTTGGAACTGTCCTTGGCATCAGCTAAAGATAAAAACCTGAAACAGCTGGAGGTGAATTTAGCTTTTAAGACTTGTGGAGGTAAACATTTACTGACTCTTGTTTTAAAATTAGCCTCCACTAAGGACTATTTACAATTATTTCAAAATGGAGATTGATCAGCCACAAACCTCGCTTGACTATAACCTTATACTTGAAACAATCCATAATGTCACTGAGATCTCCAGATTGAAAAATTTAGGTGTCAACTCCAATACACAAACTCAGACCCAGACTCCAACTAAAGAATTTACAATTCAGAATACAACAAAATTGGAACAAATTACTATTGAGACAGAGGAATATAAGGAACAACAACAAGATATTTTAAAAACTAATATCCAAAACGTGACTCCATTCAAAGCACCCACAATTTTAAAAGCACAAGGAACTATCACTATGACAGACAACCCTAAGGGCCAACAACAAATTATGGAAAAAATGAATACTCAAATTTTGACTTCATCTAAAGAGCCTATAACTCCAGAAGTATACCACACACAATATAGTGATGCTAAGATAGAGGATGCGGAAGATCAACAAAGACAGCTTTTTGAAAACTTGGATAGCCAAGCATTAACTACAAAACTGGATAAGACTTTCTACTTAAAGCAAATGAACCAAGATGGAAGAAGAATCCAGACCGAACTGAAGATAAAGACATTAGAGCAAGGGACTTCCGGTGCGGCGCGGCGCTGGAGACAGCCGTTTCGGGCTGCCCGCTGCTCAGCTGAGTTGTTTTCACCCGAAACAGCGCCAATCAGCTGTTCGGGTGGATTTGAAGCCCCCTCCTTGGGAGAAGAGGAGGGGGTGAGGCCCCAGGTAGGGGTTGAGTTCTCCGGGGCCGCCTGAGCTTAAAGCTTGGGCGGCTGAAGGATTGAACTCCCCCGTAGCCTGGGTTGCTCCCAGCTGTTCAGCGTCTCTGCTCCGGGATTTTTGGAGCAGAGCCAGGCGTTTGCGACCACCCCTGCCAGAAGGAAAGACCTTGGAATAAAAAGGAGCAGGCAGAGCGGTACAGGAGGTCAAGGTGAAGAGGACTTTTATTCTTATTCTCTAGCTTAATGGACTTTATAAACCTAAAGTGAAAGTGCGCAACAAGTGAAAGTGAAAAGATGGCGGCTAAACCTCCCTCAAAAACTCTTCGGAGTGCAGGAACTTCCCCGGTGCAACAGACATCGTTGCAAGCTTTCCTTCCTCCTGCTGCATTGACATCGAAAGAGCTAGTAGATGCTTTGGAAAAACAATCCCAGGTAATATCAGAAATGCTGGGTGACAAGCTGGCAAAGGTGGAGGAGAAATTGGAGAAATTGGAGGAGAGGATAGAAGAGAAGTTTAAAGTAATGGAGGAGAGGATGGAAGAGAAGTTTAGTGCGATGAGGGTAGACATATTGTCTACAGTGCAAAGCGTGGCTGAATGTGTGCAAAGTTTGGATGAAAAAGTGGAGGATCTGAGTCAAAAGAATGCTATATTAGAAGTAAAGGTACTGGAGAATGAAGATTTAAGGGATAGAATGTACGGAGAATTGAGTCTTGTCCAGTATCATCAGATGCAGCATGCTATTAGAATCAGAGGCTTAAAAGAGAATCCTAAAGAAGACCTAAAGCAGTTGATTTCTGAGGCGTTGGAAGCAGTATTGGATCAGCCAGCATCTGAAATAAAGGGATGCATGGATAAAGTTTTTCGTGTAAACTCATGGATTGCTAGACAGAGAAAGCTACCTAGAGATGTGGTGGTCTATTTTATAAAGAGAGAAACCAGAGATGAAGTTATTCAAGCAGCTTATGATACTAAAGTTGTGATTGCTGACCAAGAAGTTTTGGTTTTAAAAGAAATTCCTCCAAAGATTTTAAGGAGAAGGAAGGATTTTGCATTTCTTGTGCAAGAACTTAAGCAACGTGAAATAAAGTTTAGATGGGAGATTCCTGTCGGATTGGTGGTGATGTATGAAGGTAAAAGATACCGTCTGGTTACTGTGACACAGGCGCGTGATTTCTATAATGATGTTTTAAAAGCGACCCCACTATCACTTTTGGAAGCTGTAAAGGGATTTGGAGAAGGGAAATCTCAAGAGGCTGAAGGTGGACAGAAAGAGGAGAATGGTGCTGGAGGGGATCAAAGTACAACATCGTTGGCTGGTGCTGGAGAGCAGAGGGTGACACGTGCCGCTTTAAAACGAGCAAAACAAATAAAAGAGCAAGACCAACAGAAGTTTATGGAATTCTCAAAGCGTACTTACAGCGAAGCAGTGGGAGGAGCACGGCCCAAAGAAGACAGAGGGGCTATTAAAGATGTGCTCCAACAGCTTCGGGATGCCACGCATGGCGACTAAATTTCTAACCTGGAATGTTAATGGACTAAATTCACCACAGAAGAGAAAGAAAGTTTTTCAATATTTAAAACAATTCAAGATTGATGTTATATGTTTGCAAGAAACGCATATTAGGGTTATGGACCAAAAGTATTTATCCAATTCAAGATTGGACACGCAATTTGTTGCCTCTGCGATGAATAAGAAAAATGGAGTGGTTGTTTATGTTAAAACTACTTTATCAGCGGAACTAATTGAAGCGGATAAACATGGTAGATATCTTATGATAGATTTGCTGCTAGAAGGCAAAAAAACGCTTTTAGTTGGACTGTATGCTCCTAATCAACAGCAAGCTGATTTTTTTAGCTTACTTCATACAAAGCTTACCCAATTGGATTACAAATCATTTATTTTTATGGGGGACTGGAATGGTGTTTTGGATGTACAGATGGACAAGGCTGGTCTTTTTAAGCGCTCTCCGAGTCATGCCAGATTGCCTAAATCTTTTTTTGAAATGAAGGATGATTTGGAACTGCGAGATATTTGGCGCGACAATCACCTGCATGAAAAGGATTATACTTTTTTTTCTGATAGACATCAATCTTTTTCTAGGATTGATTTTATTTTGTTGACCAATGACTTTTTTTCTAGGATTAAGAAGGTAAAGATCTGTGCAAGAGCTATTTCTGACCATAGTCCAG